>NC_132989.1:6667256-7292256 GCF_048564905.1 Vicugna pacos
AGGTTGGCGGGGAAGGTGAAGTCACAGGCTGGGAGCAGGGCTATTTGGAGCCTGGTCTTTCTTGGAGGTGCCCTGGAGGCAAGGAGACTTGCCTCTCCCTCCCGGTAGGTTTGGAACCAGAACCTAGTCTCCCTGCCTGTATTTCCAAAACAGTTCCTGGCTAGGGCTGCCGGAGTCTCCAGGCTCCAGTTCTGAGAAATCCCTTCCTCCCTGCATGTTCCAGAGCCCAGCTCCTCCACCCAGCCACTGGGGCCTGCCCTGGGCCAGCATCACTGAGCGGGATCCCCTGTTATCCAGAGAGGCTGGTGCTGGCGGACCTGATGTGGGCTGGAGAGCAGACCCTCCTCCCTCCTGCCTGGCTTGTGTGGCTCAGAGTGGAGGTCAGAAGAAAGAGGCGAGCCTTAAGCAGAAACCCTCGGTTCCCCTCCCTCCTTCCTCTGTCGCATCCGGCAGTCTCGCTTTCCTGCCTGAGTTGCAGGCTCTCCTCTGCTTAGGAGACTGGCTCCCACCCGCTTCCTTCCTCCCTCCCTCCCTCCCCACATATTTGTAGATCGCAACTTTCTGAACCATTTCAAACCTGCTCTGAGAGTTGATTTCTCTTCTGGTGGCCCAGATGTGTCCCACCTCACAAGTAATACTGAGGCCAGTTTGGCAAGACTCTCACCAAGTAGACAAGGGAAGGAGACGTAGATTCCTGGGGCCTGGGGAGCATCTCAGACACAGTTTTCCAAAAGCCCATCATGCATGTAAACTTCCGCTAGGTTTGCCACGTCAGCCTCCCACCTCCGCTCTGGCCTGTGCAGCCCATGTTGAGCACGGGTACCACGAGGGAGGCATCAAACTGCAGCTCTGTCTGCCTCCCTCTACTCTTTGTAATTGAGCCAGTGAGGGTGCTCCCCATCCCCCTGCTAGTCCACTCCCAGGTAACCCTCTCTTCAGTCTTCATTCCTCCTGTCCCCCAGAGAAAGTGTGAGGCTGACAGGGCCATCTGCTCCCTTCTCCACTCACCTCTCTCTGGGTTGAAGGAAAGAGCAAAAGGAGAGGTTAAGAGATGGAAGGAGGGTTCAGATTCTTACTTGTTTCCTGGCTGGCACAGGGCTGGGCTCCTCTGCCCTTTGGGCCCGACAGCAGTGGAAGCTGTCTCCTTTGTGGGGGCTTTCTGCGGGCCCCTTGGGGGTTCCAATGTTGGGCTGTAGGACTGGAACAGCCGTAAAGGCAGCCATGCATACTTTCCTTTCACCGGCAAGTCCAGGCCTCCCCCTGGGCTTCTGGTTTTCTGGCGTCCACCCTGCATGCTCATCACTGCTGGGCCCCTCTCTTTCTGTTCTGATCCCTCTGGCTCAGGCTGCGAAACGTCTGGTACCTTCCATCTACCAGGGAGGGTGAGAAGGCAGTCAGCCCCCTTTCCTGTGCAGCAGAGAGCTCTCTCTTCCCCCTCCACCTGGGCCACCAGCCGCCCTCCCACCTCCAGCTTTCTTAGACCTGCTGGTGTCAGGCAAGGGCACACTGCCTCCACGGGGGCTGTTGCATTTTAAAATCCAAAAGTGCCAAGAGTTGTGGGATGGGCTTTCAAACTCCTTTGTCAGTTCTTCACTTTGGCCTGACCATTGGATTTAGAATGCAGCTGATCCTCTTATGTGTCCTGGTGCCCAGGTGAATATTTAAATTTTAACACCCTCTTTTGCTCATCTACTCAGTCTTTCTTTACATTCTCTCCAAAGGATGTGAAATTCCTTTCAGCTAAGTACCCAGAGCTAACCTGTGCCTCTGTCAATCGCCGGCCTTCCTTGCATCCTAGCAAATACTCTGCCCAGGGTCCCTGGCGCCTTGGTCCTGTCTGGGGGTTTCCAAGGTCTTCATGCATATTTGTGGCGGCTTGCTCAAGATTCTTTAAGAATAGGTGTGGACTTCCGTAGATGACAGCGCTGTTTGTGGAAAAGGGATATTAGAAAGGGTTATAGAGGCAGGAAAGATCCACTTCGCCAAACTGAAACTGTTTTTTCTTCATCAGGATTATAGAAATTGAAAAGATAATAGTTTTGCTATTATATGATGTCCTGCCTTAAATAAAGGCAGTATCTGGTACTAAATCATCTCTACCTGGCCTGAGACACCCTTGTGACATTTAGTCTTTGAGGTCTGGAAAAAGAAAGTGACTTGTCCAAAGTCACCAAGTGGGTGAGTCTTGGGGCTGGCCCCCTGAGGACCAGCTCAGTGCAGTGTTGTAGTCTCCCCGCCTTGGCTTCTCTCCCCTTCATCTGTTCCCAGGGTTAAAGAATTGGAGGGGCCGGGAGGAGAGATGGAGTCAGCCTGTTTCCAGAGGCAGCCCGGACGTCTGGACAGGCTCCCAGGCCCCAGGCAAAGCAGGATGTGAAGGGAAGGGAGGTTGAGGGCCCAGGAGGGAAGTGGAAGCTGCAAGGGTGAGGCCTGAGCAGGGTTCCTGCCAGCGCCACGCTGCGGGGAGCTCCCTCATGCTTGAGGTCTTGGATCAGGCAAAATCAGTGCAAGAACAGAGAGAAGCCAGCAAGGCTTTGTATCTGGAAAGAGAGGGCAAAGTGGAGTCTGAAAGTCTCAGTCAGCACAAAGGTAAAGGGACCTTAGAGTGAGATCCTCTAGTCCTGTGGTCCTCAAAGTCGGTCCCTGGACTGCCAGCAGCAGCATGCCTTGGATACTGTATCATGACACAAATCTTCCAGCCCCAACCCAGACCTACTGAATCATAAACTCTGGGGTGGGGCCCAACAATCTGGGTCTGAACAAGCCCTCCAGGGGAGTCTGCTGCACGCTTGAGTGTGGGAACAACCCCTCATTTTTCATGTGGGGGTGGGGACCGAGGCCCAGAGAGGGAAAAGGGCTTACCTAAAGTCACGGAGCAAGTTAGCACTTCAGAGTTCATCTCAGAGGCAGGAAGTGGCAGGAAGGAATGGTCTCCCTCCTGGTTTCATTCCTGGGAGAGAGGCTGTTGGCTGCAAAGTGACTGAGCCAGACAAGGCACTGATTTCTGCTCTGGACCTTGGCTTCTGCATCTTCCCAGCGAGGGGCTGGGGGTAGATAGATAATCTCTGGGCACCTAACACTCTGGTCTCTAGTATGGTCATGCTGTTGCTGTCCCAGCCTTAAAGACATGGTGTGAAATGAAGGCAGTCTGAGATTTGTAGTCTTCAAAAAATTATGCCCCACACCTCTTTTCCAGGAAGCTATTTATTACAGGATATATGCCACCAAAATGAGGGAGTGAAAAATAAAATATAAAACAAAAAGAGAAAGACATTGGATTCATAGAGCAGGAGCTACAACACAGGAGAGAGGCAAAGAGAACCAGCATGATGGTGATAAAGGAGTATCCTGGGGTGACAGCTTCGCATTTACAGAGATCAGAACAAGATCTATTCACTAATAGAGGGGTCTAGGATTTATGTCTGCAGGAAAATAAACGGAGGAGGTAAATTACCTGACACATTTGATGATGTAGAAAATAGTGGTGTAGAAAATAAAGCAAATAAATGATAAAACTATCAATATCTCCAGTAAGAAAAGTGTATACAAAAAAAGTATAATTATAGTACAGTGCTCAGCTTAGCAGTAAACATTGCTTACAATCATTCAAAGAATGAATTTTGATCTAGTCAAAAATTGTATTTGAACTCCATGAGGGAGAAAAAAACAATCCTCATCAGTCATAATAGGAATTCAAAGGCAACATCTAAAATTGATAAATCAAAAAAATCCATATAAGCACATTATATTTTAATGTGGATAAATAGCAGAAGAAAAGGCAAAAGCATTTGAGGAGTGGGAGGGAGTTTTGAAGTGAAGGATGGGTGGGACTGAACATCACACACAGTTTTTCATTATAAGCCTTATAGTATTATTTAACTTTGAAACAATGTAAGTGTATTTTTTATTATTTTTTTAACTTAAAAAAAAAAAAGCAGACAATTCTGAATCTGCATGGCCTCGTTCAAATCCCAGCCCTGCCACCTGCTGATTCCCTGACTTAGTCATGCTGTGAAACTCTCTGAGCCTGCATTTCCTCCCCTGTGTCTATCTGGTAAGGATGCTGTGAGATTAAGTAACGCATGGAAAGCTCTTAGCCCCATGCACAGGAAGCCCTTGGCAGAGGAGCTGCAGTCATGGGCCACCAGCGCTGCTCAGGCTTGGGGTACCTTCACTCAGAGCTGACACCCCAATTCTCACCCACCGATGAGCTGCGCTGAGTCCCCTGGGAGAAGCAGCCTAGTTGCAAATCATCACCTGCAATTTGAAGTATTTCTGCCCTTGTAACTTTCCCTTCATGCCACCTGTTCGAATGAAACCATGGATCGTTTGTCTCCATCCACAGCCCCTCCCCATCAGCTGTCACTGGGCTGTCAGTCCCGCCACTGCAGACAAAGTGTCTTCTGGGTCCATGACTCAGCTCATCCAAATAGGTCCTCGGGATGTGATGACACTGTCCAGCTACTTGTATGTGATGTAGAAGAGAGTGAGAATCAGAAATACATCTGTGTCTCTCCCTGGTGCCTTCTCCTCCTCCCACTCTGAAAGCCTCTCTGACTGACCACCAGTGAGCTCACTGGCTAGACTCCCCACTCATGGCTCTCTTGTCTCCTCCAGGTGACCACCATGATCCCCTGGGTGCTCTTGGCCTGTGCCCTTCCTTGTGCCGCCGACCCGCTGCTAGGTGCCTTCGCCCGCAGGGACTTCCAGAAGGGCCTCCCTCAACTCATCTGCAGCCTGCCTGGCCCCCAGGGCCCACCCGGCCCCCCAGGAGCTCCAGGGCCAGCAGGAATGATGGGAAGAATGGGCTTTCCAGGGAAAGATGGCCAGGATGGCCAGGACGGGGACCGGGGGGATAATGGAGAAGAAGGTAAGTGGCCCAGTGCTTGTCTCTCCTGTTCCTTCCCACCTGCAGTTGACAGCATCTGACATGAAAGGGGTTTGTGAAGTTACGAAAACTCATATTAACTCATTTCATTATAAACCAAATTAATGTATCTCAATCACTGTCACTGTTTACTCTCCAGAAAGGAACAGTGACCATCAAATCTTGTGTTCTTGACCTAGCTGCACCACTGCTTTGCTGAGTGACTTTAAGCAAGTCTCCTGAAATCTTATTTGTAACTCTTTTGGTTGCAAGTGACAGAAACCCAATTTATAGTCCCAAATGGAATTTATTGCCTCATACAACTAGGAAGTCCGAGAGCTGAGCTTCAGGAATAGCTGGATCCAGGAGTTCAAATACTGTTGTCAAGGCTCTGCTTCTCTCTGTGTGTTGGTTTGGTTCTCACAAAGGCTGGAAGTTGTGAAATGCCCACTGGTGGGCTCAAGCCTACCTCCTCATGGCTTGATCCATAAAGTAAATCTCAGGATGACTGATCCTCCTTGACCTCCTTTTGTGGTCAAAGGGATTGATGCAGCCTGAACCAACCCCTTTGACCACAGAGGTGAGGTTCCACCATTTGCTAGGACTGAGTCATGCTCCCACCCCGGGTGTGTGTGCATGGGTGGTGAGGACAGTTGGTCGCTGAGATTGGCAGCCTCACTAGGACCATGTGAAGTAGTGAAGGGCACTTTCCCAAAAGAAGGGAAGCCAGGCAGGCACAGACAGATTGGAAACTCTCTACAGGTTACTGCTCTTCCTTGATATTCCTTTTATCTCTAAATGCTACCAAGCACTTTTCAGTGTCAGCAGCACCCCAAAGTGTACACTTTAAGCTTGAGGGAAATCATAATAACTTTCCATTGTATGGCATTTCAATATTGACGTAGAACTTTTGAGTATGTGGTACATTTGCTGGTACAGCAATACCATCCCGTGAACGAGGTGCTCACGTTGCCCCCATGTGACAGATGAGGGCACAGAGCCAGAGAGACTAAGCTGAGAATAGTACACTGTAGCTCCAAGAACTTGAACTCTGAAAACAAACCTGGATACCAATTTTGGCAAATGACCTCACCTCTCTCCAAACCTCAGTTGCCTCACCTCTAAAATAGGGATTATAACAGCACTTACCTTGCGGGGTGCAGTGAAGACGAAGTAAACTGACCCATGAAGCACCTGTCTCCGAGTAGACATACAGTAAATGGTACATCTAAGTCCCCCTTAACAGACTTGCTGAGCTCACCCAACAGGCTGGGAGCAGACTCCAAGTCCCAGCCTTTTCCTATTGCACCAAGTTAATTCCTCCAAGGGCACCTCCTCCCCAGAAGGATAACTATAAAAATAATGATAATAGGGGGAGAGTATAGCTCAGAGGGTACAGCTAAGCATGTACGAGATCCTGGGCTCAATCCCCAGTACCACCATTAAATAAACAAATAAATAATAAACAAACCTAATTACCTCCCCTCGAAATAAAACAAAACAAAAATAATGATAATGGCTTTGACTTGAGGGGATCTCACAATGTGTCAGGCACTGGATGACATTGTTCCCATTTGCTGACCACAGTGGTCGATTCATGTCTGAACATGTGCTCCAAGCAGAGCCAGCCAGTTTCCAGGGCATGTGCTTTGTGACTCTTAGGGGTGAGAGGGGATCTCTGCAATTGCCCTTCTTCCCTAATCAAGAGCTATGAGGACATGGGTTTGGGGTTGGTTTTGGCCAACTCTCTTGCCCTATATTGAGTCACCACTGAGAATTAAGCGAACACACCAAGGAAAGCAGAGTGGAGAGATGGAGAGTCCTGACACATGTAACCCAGAAAAGCCAGGTCACCCCGGGACCAGTCACAGTAAAGGATAATATTCAACCACTCTCCCCTCCGACATACATGTACAAATCCATCTCCAGAAAGGTCTTGGCAAGTAAAGTCGGCTTTTCCTGACGTTTCTCAAAAAAAAGGAAATCAAAATGTGACACATCCCAAAACACATCATAAGTAGGGAAAGGTGCAGCTCAGGGGTAGGGTGCATTAGCATGCACAAAGTCCAGGGTCCCATCCCCAATACCTCCATTTAAAAATAAATAAATAAACCTAACCCCCCCAGCAGAAAATACAAAATACATCATAAAACTTCCAGATAAGCTTCCTTATCTATTTGTCTCCCCCCAAAATTCAAATCCGAAATGATTCTGTCTTTATGGCTCCTCTTCTCATGGTGCCTTCTCCCATCTTTTGTTTCTTTTCATTTTCTTCAAGGAACGGCTTTTTGACCTTTCTTAGTTTTATTTTGTTCCTCATTCCTTTATTTTTAATTACACAAGTAGTACCCAAATATATTCTCAGTGTAATGTATTCAAACAATATAAATAAAGCAAGATTCCTCCTTAATTCCTACCCTTCCTCATTCTCCCCTCATCCTCCAGAGGTAACCAATATCAACTGGTAAAATGTTCATCCTTCCTGGCCTCTTTCTACATAGTTATATATGTGTATAATAATACCCAGCCCCCTGAAAAAGGAAAAATAAGAATAAATAAATAAATAAAAATTTAAATAATAATAATAATATCCAGCCCTGCCAGACACTTAGCATAAGCATCCTGTTACTGAAAACTAGATGTTTAGTGGGAAAAAAAGAATTATTTGGGATTTGATTTACCAATTATTTAAAATAGGAAAAATTTAAATGCATGTTAACCTAAAACTAAAACACAGTGAAATGCCTGCATATATACAAATAAGAAGCAGAGTGCCTTGTTAGGATGTAAAGTGCCTACAGCGTTACTTTCTGATCACCCAGTTCATAGGCTGGTGAGTAAGCGCTATCTTTGTGGCCAGTGATGCTAGGATGCAGCTTAGCACCAGCAACCTCCAGAGGCAGGCTCCTTGATTGATACCTGCCATGCTTTTCAAAACATCTGCACCCAACTCTGTCAGTCACTTTGTACCCATTGCAAAATTGTGTTTGAACGTGACTCCAGTCATTACCCACATATGTTTTGTCTAAAATATTGTATTGAGCTTGGGGGACAAAAATATAAATGTTTCCTACATAACCATCAGCTAAAAATATTCTATTCAGTGAAATGCACATTATTAGAACATGGGTATTAAAAACCCAGAACCATTCTACAAGTAAACATTACTGCGGAAATGTTCTGCAAGATATGCCAAGTATATTTAGCGAGTGTTTACTGTGTGCCAGGTGCTTAAATGGGTATAGAAATAGCATTGTGGTTTCTTTTTAACAACAACAAAAAAATTTCTGCCACCTGTTTTTTTCTCTTAACAGTGTATTTGAGAGAAATTTTTATATAATGCACATAAATCTGCCTCATTTTTTAAACTCCTGCACATAATGGATGGATAGTAATTTTTTCATCACTTCCTTTTGGATGGGCATTTAGTTGTTCTTAGTTTTTGCTGTTATAAAACTATTGTGCTGATATAAAAGCCCTGGCACACGTGGGCAGGGACCTTGGGCACTACACGGGGATTTCACTAGAGTCAGTGTTTTGAAGTCAAACGGCTTCGTCCAATACTTTTTTTTTTTTTAATTGAAGTATAGGCAGTTTACAATGTTGTGTCCGTTTCTGGTGTACAGCACCAATTCCCATCTCAACCCATTACCAGCACAGCCCGTGGAAGGACTGATCCGGCAGACAAAACAGACTCTTCCTTGGAAGTCAGGAAAAGGGAAGGGCATGAATTGTTACCGATTATTTTTGCCCTGATCCACAGGATTCTGGAAGGTCAGTATCACCATGCCCATGTTCCAGGTAAGCCTGGGAGAAGCGCCCCCAGTTTACACCATGAGGATGTGCACCCAGTTCTATGCGACTCCGCAGCCTCCTTGTTCTTTCCGTTGCCCAAAGGCTTGTGCTCCAAGGATGGAGAGCCCAGGGGCCAGCAGCCTCCGCCTTGTTCTCCGAGGTCCCCTCCGTAACGCCAGCTGCTCTGTCTTCCAGGTCCTCCTGGCCGGACAGGTAACCGGGGAAAGCCAGGACCGAAGGGCAAAGCCGGGGCCATTGGGCGCGCGGGCCCCCGCGGCCCCAAGGGGGTGAGCGGGGCCCCGGGGAAGCACGGCACGCCCGGCAAGAAGGGGCCCAAGGGCAAGAAGGGGGAGCCGGGCCTCCCGGGCCCCTGCAGCTGCGGCAGCGGCCACGCCAAGTCGGCCTTCTCGGTGGCGGTGACCAAGAGCTACCCGCGGGAGCGGCTGCCCATCAAGTTCGACAAGATCCTGATGAACGAGGGCGGCCACTACAACGCGTCCAGCGGCAAGTTCGTCTGCGGCGTGCCGGGGATCTACTACTTCACCTACGACATCACGCTGGCCAACAAGCACCTGGCCATCGGCCTGGTGCACAACGGCCAGTACCGCATCCGGACCTTCGACGCCAACACGGGCAACCACGACGTGGCCTCGGGCTCCACCATCCTGGCTCTCAAGCAGGGGGACGAGGTCTGGCTCCAGATCTTCTACTCAGAGCAGAACGGGCTCTTCTACGACCCTTACTGGACCGACAGCCTCTTCACGGGCTTCCTCATCTACGCCGACCAGGACAACCCCAACGAGGTGTAGGCCGGCCAGTGCTGGGTCTCCGAGGAGGCCAGTGGCTCCTAGACTTGTGCCTCCAGAGCAAGACCCCTGAACTGTCCTCCGGGGACTGGGAGTCGGGAGCTTTTAAACTCAGGCCGACCTCCTCTACCCCTGCTTCCCTCCATCATTAAACCCAAGATTTTTAATTCACCCTCCCGTCTCTCCACTCGCTAATTTTCTCAGTATGCACAGTGTGGCAGGCACTGTGCTACACTCTGGAAGTCACCTCCGTGAACAGGACCGACAGAGGCTCTCTCCTCGCGGGGCTTACACTCCGATGGGAGATACAATTTACAAATAAGCCAACCAATAGCGTAATTACTGGGCCAGGATGGAAATGCACAAGCCATGGTGGAGAGTCAAAGGAAGAACAGGAGATAGGGAAGAGGGAGACATTGGTTCCTTTAGATTTCAACTTTTATGGTTTATTACATACAGTAAAGTCGACAAATCTTCAGTGGACAGCGCAATGAATTTTTACCTACGTACATCCTGTCACCTGTGTGTTTATCAATAACAGAATATCTCCAGCCCTGCACAACTCCCCAAGGCTCTCTGAAGTCCCCTCCAAGTCAGTACCAGAAAGAGGTTCAGTTTTAAGCCGACCCCTGAAGCAGAAGATAGAACCAGGCAGGGGTCCGGGCAGGGTGACCTGGCGGAAGGAGCTGCAGGTGCAAAGGCTCTGATGCAGGAAAGAGCTTGGCACATCTGAGGACCTGCTGAAGGCCAGAAGGATGGGCGAAGGCAGAAAAGAGATGGGAGGCCTGGGGTGCGAGGCTGGAAGGTTGTTCAGAATCTCACAGCCCGTAGCAAAGAGTTCATTCTACTCTAGAAGGGAAGAGTCGGCGTGACATTCACACAGGGGTAACCTGATATCTGCTTCTTGCAGGAGTCAAGTCAGTGCCCCACTGAAGTGCTTCATTATTAGTTAGAAATCACCTGCAGACCCACTTCTCAATCAGGAAGATACCTGGGGTATCCACAAGCCTGAAAACCACTGGGCAGGAGTGATGCCTGTACACGAACTTGCCCCCTCCGCACGGGTTCCAGCGCGCAGGGATCTGAGCGGCTGGTGCTGAGACGCCCTCCCCACCCCCGAGGTCAATTACTGCCGAGAACTTTCTTATGGAGGCGTAGGTCCCAGGCAGACTGTGCTGACCAACTTGTAGCTGGAAAGGCAAGGCCAAGAGGGCCCCCTTGAGGACAGAAAATGCTGCCTGGAGTGGTCCTGGAAAGTGTGGCCCCCTCCATGAAAAAAAAAAATGGATTTACTTAAAAGAACTCTGTTTCCTTTGGGCTGTAGAAAGTATGGGGTTGGGACGGGTCTGAGAAACCCAGCAAGGGGTCTGGGGCCCAAGCAGATTAGTGTGTGGTTGGGGTCCTGCCCAGCACCCCTGTAGGAAGGGGCCAGCGTCTCAAGGGGGCATCTTTGTCTATAAACAATTTTTTTTTTTATTTTCCTCTCTTTACTTTACTTTTTTTTTTTAAGAAGCACCTGTAGCCACTTCCTCTTCCTTCCCCCAGGGATGCAGGCATTTGAAGGCAGTTGATTCAACCCTGTGAAGCCTGGGTAATAAACCCAGCCTGAGCAAGATGGGCAGGACCCACAGAGCGTCTGACCTAAACCCGTGTCCCCACCAGCAGCCCGCCAGGGAATCCCCAGGGAGGTGGTGGGGATGATGAGGGGTGGCAGGGGGACTTAGCACTCGGCTAGGGGGCTGGGGCAAATGGAGGCAGAGACCTTGCAAGACAAAAGGCTGTGGTCTTGTCTTCCTTGGATGTGGCCCAGGGGTGCAGGAAGTGGTGAGCTGGGAGTGCTGGGTTAATGGCAGGTGGGCTGTAGAGGGTGACAGAGTGGAGGGGGTATCTGGTGGCCAGTTGATGGCAAGGATGAGGGCCGGTTTGTCCCCTAACACTCCCGAGGGTGGCTGTCCCCTGGTTGCCTGGAGGACCCGGAGTCATCTGGCAGATGATGCAGGAGGCAAGCCCAGTTGAGGAAGGGGTTCCAAGGAGGTGGCCCCTCCCAGACACGCTGGGGCACCAGCCCCTCCTCCTGCTCTGACGGCTTACTGTGGGCCTCAGCAGACGGGGCCTGTCTTTAGGCCTTCATGCTTTAGGCACTGAGGCAGACCCAGAACTCAGCGCATCTTTGTGCAATAAAATTGCCTTTGGCCCCAGGGTCTTTTCTCATAAGGGACACGCTTCAAAAGACAGACGTTATCCAAGAGAAACAAAGCTGGACACTAGTTAAAGTAGTGAGGACTGATTTTAATCCTTAATATACGACTTTAGTAGGGAAGGATCTAAAGTGAATTGGACTCACTTTGATTTATGTAGCAGTGATGGGGTGTTTTAAAGGGAGAATGAGGGGATGGGGTGGGGCTGAGTGGGGGCTCTGTGGACTCCGGGAAGTGAAAAATTATGAAAATGGAGTTGGGGGGCTGGTCCCTGCAGAACCCACCGGGGTTTGCCAACTGGTTTTTTATCAAAGTGGGGCTCCTACCCTCCCACAGAGACTGGTAGATAGGGGTGTGATCTTCAGATGTTGGCGGGAACAAACAGTACGTTCTTTCGGCTGCCTTCAGTTTTTTTCAGGCGGCCACTTTAAGCGGGGCATGGGTCATTCTAAGGATGCAGCCTTGAGCTGTTAGAAACTGTATTAGTGTTTGTTTAAGTCTTGACTGGCCAAGGCTGCCAGGCCTGGTGGAGAAGAGGGCTCAGAGGAGCCTGGCTAGAGTATGGGCAAGGACAGAGCCTTTGTCACTGTCCCCTTCCGGAGGAATCCTGGGGAAAACCTGCGGCTCTGATTATTCCAGTGCCGGGAGCATGAGACCCATGCTGCCCTCACAGGCCGCCAGCTCAGGCCTCGCTGGGCCTCGTGGATCATCTGGCAAGTGACAGGGTCACTGTGGGGTATCTGTGGGGTCTTCCAGTGCTGGCTTCTGGATTAAGACTATGGTCAGGGGGAGGTGAACGAGGCACTCACCTCAGGCGCAAAATTTAAAGAGGGTGCCACCCAAAGTAATCAATAAAAAAAATTTTAAAGCAATATTTTAATAAATTAAAATTAATACCAAAAAAAAGTTTTGATCAACAAAATATCGACATTTTAAGTAAAGATGGGCTCTGTCTGATAGTGCTGGCATTAGGGTGGAGGTAAGGCAGGCCCAGTTGCACAAGCTGCATCAGAACGGTAGGCAGCCATGAAGGTGCAAACTCTCTTCTTCACTCCCTGCCTGTCATCTCCACTCAGTCCACTAGGGGACGAACGTCTACCACACAAGCCTCCGGTCCTGAGAGCCTTGGCAGCTGCAAGATGGTCCCTGGTCTCTTCCCTAGGCTGTTTTTCAGATTCCCAGCCAAAGCAAAGAAAAAGAGAGGCATTCTGACCTGTGACACTGTTTGACCATGACCCTCCGCTGGAAAAAAAGAAAAAGAGTAAGAACACATGAGCCACACATGTCCGCAGCATTTTCAGTTAAAGGGATGTCACGTACATTCTAACTTGCAGAAACAGCTGGCAGAGTACAGGAATACAGCTGTTGTCCCGGAAACAGCTGAGTCTGGGTTCTAGTCCCAGCTCTGTCTTCCAACTTCTTGTGTGACTTTGGCCACGCCATTTCACATCAGGTGGCCTCAGTTTCCCTAGCTGTGAAACCAAGGGTTGAATCAGATGATCTCAGAATCCATTTTTTTTTTCACTAAACATTTATGCTTTGGTCTCCAAAGCAGAGCTAAGAAAAGAGCCTGAAATTCCTGAAACATACAGTAAAATAGCTGGATGAACCCAGCTGGCGTGTTCTGAGTCGTTGAACTTTCACATCTGGCCCTCTGCTTCCTCTGAAGACTTTGAACAGTTGCTGTGAGGTTTCCCGAGCAAGAAGACAAGTAATGGCTCACTATGACTGCACATTAGCCATCTGCTGGGCGTGACGTGTATTATCTCTTTTCAGCTTTTCAGCACCCCTGTGAACAGCTGCTACGATCATTATCCCCACTTTACAGATGGGAAATTTGAGTCCTAGAACCTAGAGGCTGCACTTCCAGCTACATAACCCATCTGTGGGCAGCAGGCCTTCCCGGACTCACTGTGTGCCCCTGGGGGAGGGGAACCAGAGAAGGGAGGGCAAGTGCCCTGATTTGGGAGCACTCCTGAGTGGCGGGGGTTGGGCCACCCACCCACCACTTCCCTCCCACAGAGCAGGGTCCTGTCTAGCCGATTAAAAATGTCATTTCGATTCAGCAGATGTCTCCTAAGGCCTCACTGTACTCAGGCCAGGGAAGGCACCTGTGATCTACAAGACAGGTGGGGCGTCAGAACCTCCCAGGGCCGAGTGAGCTGTGGAGACAGCTGCAGACCCTCCATTTCTTTGGTGGGGCCTGAGGGTCTGGCCTGTTAACAGGCTCCTCGGCCAACTCTGAAGTACAGTGGCTTTGCCAATCTTTGGGCCGGACTGAGGAGAAAACTGTAATAGGAAAGACCCCGGTGGTGGGGGGATAGCTCGGTGTTAGAACACATCCTTGGTGTGCTCGAGGTCTTGGGTTCCATCCCCAGTGCCTCTGTTAAGGAGAAGAGAGAGAGAGAGAAAAAAAAAAGTCTCTGATTCTACTCTTTAATGGGGTGTGGCAACTGTGTGTGTTCCTTTTTCTTCATTTTCCCCTTTCCTGGTGTCCCTCCCACAGGGCACAGGTGGACGTTGGCTGTGACGCTAACCTCACAGACCCAGCCCATCCCTCGGTGTCGGGGGGGGGGGGGGTGCTGACCTGCTCCTGATAACCTCTGCGAAATTCCAGGCTTATCCCTGCTTCAGAGACAAAAGCCTAAAAAGAATCTTTCAGAAAGAGCCCGAAGATGGCTCTGGGCAAGTTGCTTCCCCCCCCCCCCCCCGCTTTAAAGACATTCTTCATCTCCTTTATAGTTTGCCTCAGATTGGCCCTGATTAAAAACAAGAAGAGTTCAGCTTCATCTCTGGTATTTATTGTTGGCGATGCCCTTGTAAACCCGCAACACCCATTCATCCTCACCCCAAGTGGCTTTCACGCTGAGGCTGACAATTATCCAAAATGGCCTCCTGGTGTGAAAATTCCATCTTCCACATGGGGCTTTCTTATCCCATAAAACTCATTTAATGTGTGAGCTTAATTACAAGGAGATCAAGGGCCTCCGAGGTGAAAGGCTAAATGGGGAGTTAAACCCTGAACTACTTCTCAGCTGCTCCATTGCTTGGCAGAACTGTGTGGGCAAATGGCTCTTGAAAAGCTCCCCATCCACTGGTTTGAGTCCATTCGAGGCAATATACCAACAGAACCTGTCCGGAGGAGGACACAGAGGTCTAGAAGAGCCACCTTCTATAAGGAATGGGGAGCAGAGAAGAGTGGGGGTCCTGAAGGTGCCTGCCCACAGCTGCAGGGTCGTCCTGTGGTCCACAGCACCGACTGCTGTGAGGAGCCAAGCTTGAACTGGGTAGACTTTATCAAGAGGCCAATTTTGGCCACTTCATTTATTCAATAAATATTTACTGAACTCAACTCAGTGCCAAGCACTGAGTTAGGCACTGGGGATGCGGGGCTGACCAAAATGCAGATATGGTCCCTGTCTTCCTGGAGCTTAGAGTTTAGCACGGATGACAAACATGGGACAAATGACCAGAGAAATTAGTGTAAAATGTCAGCTGTGAGATGGTGCCAGGAGAATGTAAAGGTGAGGATTTGTCCTGGTAAGAGTGTCAAGGAGAACTTTACTGGTAGAGTGATATGACCAAGCTGAGAGCTACAGGCTAAGTTATTGGGGAAGCAGGGTAAGGATGGCATTCCAGGGGGTCAGGGGAGGGAGCATCATATGCAAAGGCCCTGTGGTGGGACAAGCAGGACAGGTCAGGAGAGTCAAAGTAGTCCCCTCCCCAGGTCACAGGGTGGAAAGAGTGCAAAATAAGAAAGTGAGGGGGCAGAGCTCAGATCTTGAAGGCTGCTAGGTCAAATTCAAGAATTGTGTATGGACATTGAGAATAAAGGAAAGCCATAAAATGGCTTTTTTTAAGTGGATATGACATAAGCAAACTTGGGTTTTGGGATGACTCTTGCAGCCCTAAGAAGAACATTTTAACCTAACCTAAAGAAGAGCTTTTCTGATGGATGCTGGGCCTTGGGAAAGTAATAACAACAAACAAAATCACTGGGCTCTTTTTAGGAATGAATGCACTCTGCCATGTGCTTTCATGGTCTTGAGTACAACAGGTAAGGTAGGTGTGTTACTATGATGTGCTTCTTATGGATAAGGGATTAGCAGCTCAGAGAGGCTTAGACAGTTAGCTGAGGTCACCCAGCTCACGAAGTCGCAGAGCTGAAGCTCAAATCCAATTCTGTCTGACCCCAAGTCCCCACTCATAATGACTGCAGCCTCAGAGAGCTGCAAGGGACCACCTCCCTGGTCCTCAACCTGGATTGCACGATGCAATCTCCTGAGTGGGGTGTAAGCATTCAGACCCTGCCCTAAAGAGATTCTGATGCAATTAGCCGGGAGTGCGGCCTGGACCTGGGGAATTTTTGTAGATAGGTAAGTCTGTTGTCAGCCAAGTTGAGAGCCAGGGGCTGGAAGCCCTGGAAAACACTCGGGAGGGCTGTGGCAGGAGAGAGTCATCTCTCCAGCTGCAGCCAGTGACCTCCGAGTCCCATTCCTGCTCCAATAGGCTGAGATTTTAGATCCCCAGTTCTGCTGCCAGAAGCCTTGCCCCCAAGGTGACTGGGTTTCTGGAACTGACAGATGGAGGCCGAGGGACCTTGGTCACATTGCGCTGGCTCTAATGCCTGGGCAGGGAGAGCCAAGTCCTCAAGGCTGCGTCTCGGAGCCCCACCAGCCGCCTCACCTCTGGCCCAGACCAGCCTGCAGACAAGTTGAGAGCAGGAAGAGAAACGGTCAGCTGATCTCAGACGGGCACTGTCAGACCTGGGTGCTGCAGGCTGTCGGCCCTGTTACCAGGGACTGATCCACTCCTTTAAGAGCATCTGGAGCGTGAGAGAGTAAGGGGCGCACCCTTCTCCTGCCCCTGGGGGCTCCCCGGCCTCCTGGGGGCGCTGCTGCTCGGAGCAGGTTGTGGATATTTGATCTCCTCCCCTTTCTACGTCCAGGCAGAGGTCTGCTGCCACTTGAAACTGCCACGTTCATTCCCTCTTCCAGGCCTTTGCACTTGCTGGTCCCCAGGCTTGGAATGCCCACCCCCAGCCATTCACTTGGCAACTCTGGGCCTGGAACCCAGGCCACTTGGCAGTTGGGACCCAGACAGAGCTCTGAACAGACTGAGTCGAGAGGCCCAGAGGCAGTCTATCCCCAAGCCCCCTGCTCCTCCCAGACGCCTCCTCCCTAGCCCCTCAGATGAGTCTTTATCTGCCAACAGGGAGACCAGCCCCACCGGAACCACCATCACTTCTAAGGCCCAAAGACTCAAGTCACAAATGCTTACTTGACCCTCTCTGAACCCGGTGGCTGCACAACCACAGGAAGTTAGAAAAAAATGGGGCAGTGGAGAGTGAAAAACAGTACCTCCCGTCTGTGGGCTGCATTCTGCCTTTCCCTTCTGGAGCTATGATCTCATTTACAGACTCAGAATCTGACAGCCTCATGGTGACCACGTGCGAGGCCCCCCCCCCAACACAAATAAGAGACTTTATGGCTGGTACCAGGGCACGCAGCCAAAACTACAACCCCAGCCAATTGTGATGCACCTTTGATTTTCAGGATAACTCCGCAAGGCTGGCAGAACAGTACCATCCGCCCATTGCACAGATGAGGAAATAGAGGTGCAGAAATGAATAATCTGCCCGAGGTCACATCGGACCTTACTGGGAAACAGAGACCAGAGATCTATGCCCTTGGCCCTCGCCAGTGTTACACCACAGAGCCCTATTCCTAAGAGGGACAGAGGGAAGGCGGGTGGGGTGTGAATAATGCCAGTTGACAGGAGTGGAAAAGTTGGCTTTAAGACTGTGAGTTCTCAGCTCAGCAGTTCTCAGAGCTAGAGTTTGCCGGACAAGCTCAGTCCCAGCCCAGCTTTCTCCCTTGACCTCTGCGAGTCTTGGTTTTCTCATTTATTAAATGAGGATAGTAACAGTCCTTACTTCAGAGGGTCACTGTGAGGCTTCAATGAGATTACAGGCCCCCACAGTGCATGACCTGCACCTGACAGGCAACAGAGAGTAGTTGCTATTTTTATTTTAATAACCATTATTATAATTTCCATTATAATCATAACCATTCTGGAAAACAAACCATCAAAACAGCTTTCTCCACTGATGGGGCCTTATTTCAGCCTCCTGGGCTCCCAGCTGGTGAAATCAGCCCAGAGGGACTCTCTCCCTTTGTCTTTCCTTTTTTTTTCCCCCTTGAAATACATTGATGTGCTGGAGCTTGTGCTGGCTTCTGAGGGCCTGCTGTTACATTTTCAGGAATTTTGTGAGTGGGCTGTTAAACACAGCCATTATTAAAAAATCAAATGATAAAAGTTGGTGGCAGCCAGTTCCTCCTGAGTCTGTCATTTCAGCTGGTCTTGTGAGTGGAGGCACTGACTGTCCTTGTTCTGGGCCATCTTCTCAAACTTGTTTGTATAGAATTTCCCTCCAAAGAAAAGGGCAGATTTGCTTATTGTCCAGAATAATAAAGATAATGTCTGCCTCTGAGCATTGCGAAAGATGATAACTTAGCTTTACAAAAGATTTGGATCCCTCCTCTCCGGATTCCTCTCCTCTATGGGACCCACTGCATGTCCAAGGGCCGGCTGGTTCATTTTGCATCACCCTACGGGAATTAGGGCTTAGGGGACTAGTACAAGGTAATGCTGACACTCTGGTTACTATGGTGGCTGTAAGTAATAAAGTCCTTTGTCTCTGACCCAGGAGTCTCATGTCTTTTGCCAGCATCCACGAAACTGACAATGTGTGACCTTGCAAACAGGGTAAACTCGCAGAGGCTCCAAATTTCTTGACACAAACTTAAATAAATTGTATTTAAAACAAAGGTGATACATACTCAAAATGCATCACTTCCTACTACATTTTATTACTATCTGCATTTCTGAGGTTATTTGCATCTTTTGTAAGTATGGACATGCTACATAAATGCTGTGCTTCTGTGAATCTTTTCCCAACTCTGTGTTCAGGGGCACCATATAGGTAGCTTGCCATCAGCTGTGAAGGTTGTATTTATATCATGGAAATTGTACCCCCCCCAAACAAGAGCTGATTGTGAAACATTTACACATCACCATCTAAATCCCACACTTCCTCCCCAGAAGTTCTCAAACCTTGTCGTTCCTGAAGATTTGTTAAAATGCAGGCTCCAAACTGAACATCCAAAGGTTAAAAGAAAAAGAAAAAAAAGAACCTCAGTCTAATCTTAAACTTTATACAAAAAACAAATTCCTGCTGATGTCAAAATTGACTATAGATTTAAATGTAAAACGTTATAAAACTTTTAGGAAAAAAGCATAGAAGAAAATTTTTAGGATCTGGCTAGGCAAAGAGATCTTAGACTTAACACCAAACCGTGCCCTTAAAAGGAAAAATTTTAAAGTTGGACTTCATCAAAACTAAAAATTTTACTCTATGGAAGACCCTATCAAAAGAATGAGAAAACCTACAGAGTGGCAGAAGATATTTGCTAACTACATATCTGACAAAGATTAGTATCTAGAATGTATTTTTTTAAATTCTCAAAACTCAATAGTGAAAAAGCAAGCAATCAATCCAATTAGACCATAGGCAAAAGACATGGAGACATTTTACTGAAGAAGATACACAGACACCAAGTAAGCACACCAAAAAAAGATGCTCAAGATCATTAGCTGTTAGAGAAACCCAAATTAAATCCACGGTATCACTACACACCTATCAAAATGGCTAAGATTAAAAATAGCGACAATATCAAATGCTAGTAAGGATGTGGAGACACTGGGTCACTCATGTTGTTGGTGGAGATGTAAAATGGTGCAGCTCCTCTGGAAAACAGTTTGGCAGCTTCTTTAAAAAAGTAAACACACAGCTACAAGTCAACCCAGCAATTGTACTCCTAGGCTTTTATCCCAGAGAAAGGAAGACTTAGTATCCCATAAAAATGTGTACACAATTGTTTATAGCAGCTTTATTCATAACAGCCCCAAACTGGAAACTGCCAACACATCCTTCAACTGGCAAATGGTTAAATAAAGTGTAGTACATCCATACTATGAAATATTACTCAGCAATAAAAAGGGACAAACCATTGATACAGGCAACAACTAAGTGAAGAACCATAGAAAATATTCATCCCTTTGGCCCAATACTTTCAACTTAAAGAAGGTATATGCTCAATACATAAAGACCAGTTATTTCGTTGTGGAAAAATGTGTTACAGCTCGGTGTTACAGCTCAGTTGTGACAGCAACCTGGATCCAGGCAAAAGACCAAGCAGCACTTAGAGAATTGGAGAACTCAGGTTTATCACGCCAGCAGGCCCAGAGAAGTTAACACTCCAAGCTCTGGACCCCGTCTGTAGGTTTACACAGGCCTTTATAGGCTGCCAGTTTTACACTTTGCAACATCATATGCAAATAAAGTATAACAGAAGTTGACCAACCAGGAACAAGCTTTGTAGAAATAGACCAATCAGGAGTAAGAGAAATAACCAATCAAGAGTGAGCTCCATGCAAATAAAGTACTACAAATGGACCAATCACAAGTTAGAGAAGTGGGCCAATCAGAAGTGAGAGTAATAAGCAATCAGGAGTGAAGGAAATAACCAATCAGAAGTGAGCTCAGGGAACCAATAGAATTTTAGGGATAAGTAAGCTGTTTCAGAGGCAAAAAGTGAGATAGAGCCTCTGGGCCAGGGAACTGGATGGTGCCCGCAGGAGAGTAGTGGCCCTGCTTGGGGACACTGCTGGGTTTTTTTATGGGGCTTTCCGCCTCAATTTCAATAAGTACTTTCTGAGTACCTGTATGTGCCAGCTCTGTTCTGGACAGTGGGGATAAAGCAAACAAAATAGAGAAAAATTCCTGCCTTCATGGAACTTACACTCTAATAGAGGCAGTAAACCAGGTAAGAAGGTAAAATAGTATGGTGCATGGTCTTAAGTACCAGGGAGAGAAATTACAGTAGGAGAGAGAACAGGGCGCTTGTCAGGGGTGGGTTACAACTGTAGCGAGGTGTTCAGAAAAGACGTTATTGCAAAGGCGGCGTTTGAGGACAGGCTTTTTCAAGGATGAGATGAGACTGTCCGACAGCGCTGCAGGGGAGGGAGGCATTTCCAGCAGAGGGACCAGGAAACGCAAAGGCTTGAGAAGGCAGCTTGCAGGTGTGTACGGCTCAGGGGACACGTGGCTAGAGAAACAATGGCGGGGCCTTGCGGGTGGCAGTGAGGACCACCGACCGCACGTTGGCTTAGTACGCGGAAGGAGAGTCCCCGGAGCGTTTTGAATGAAGGTTTTGCATAAATAACGTGCATGTAAACAAGAAATACATGCAAGCTCCAGGTCCCCCTGCAGAGGTGCTGAATGCGTGGGCCAAATCTGGTGGTGTTCTGAAGAAGGATTGCTAGTGATTAACAAAATAAAGGGAGGGGGGTAGGAAAAAGAATCAGAGAAATCCAAGTCCTTGAACCCAGTTACAACGAATTATAAGAAATAGCCCCGCGGAGCAGAGTAGGGATTTTTCCCTCTCCTTTTTCTGCTGGGCGCTGCCAGGTCTTGGTGCAGATAAGGTGACAAGGAAATCTTCGCAGCACACCGGACTGGGGAGGGCGACATGGGAAAGGCTGCAGCTGCCCCTCCTCCCCACCCCACTCCACCCCAGGTCCAGGCATTCTTCTAAATGCTTTACACACAGCATCTCATTTCTTCCAGCTTAATCCTCACAGCAGCCTTATGAGCTGGGAGCCTCTCTGCTTCAATACATTTTAAATCAGCACCGTGAAAGAGAATTGCCTTCTGGTTTTATTCTTTTTCCATTTGAAGACAAGCACTACCACCTTCAAATGGGTTCATTTTAAGACACAATCGCAATCCTAAAAATGTCAAATGGTGGATGATAGAATTGAGGAAATTCGAAGTTATCACATCCATTTCACAATAATGAAATTGAGGCTCCTGCAGTTAGAAGAATAATATCAGAGACTTGAACCCACAATGCTTGGTTCCAGCCCCAGCTCCCTCATTCAGTGGCGGGCAAACCCATCTACCTGGGTGTTTAGCTCAAAAATCTCGGATCGTTCCTGCTACCACAGCGTTGACACAGAGGGTCCGTCTTAATCCTAAATTAGCAGGGCCTTGGCAGATGGAGCCTCCCACCACAACTCCCAGCTGTTGATTTTTTTGCTCCATGGCCCAGCTCCTGAATTTTGCTGGTATGTTTTAATCTTTAAAATACATATGACTTTGACATTCCACTCATTGACATCTCTATTTGTATAAAATAAAATGTTTTTCTTAGCCAAATCTTGGAATAATATTGAAGCTTGACAGGAAATGGGCCATGGCCTTGGGTACCCAGAACACAGGGATGAAGCTGATCCATTTGGTTGTGTGTTTCCAATTAGTCAACCACAGCTTGCGCACTTGGCAGATACGAGTAACAGATGACAAGGTACTTTCTGTGTCAGTATTAATGTATCACTGAAAACAAGTGAGTGATGATGTGTAGAATGAAGCGTGCATTCATCTAAGAGAAAACCATCATATATCATCAGGCTGAAACCCTTTGAAGGGATAAGACAAAATCCAAGACAAAGATAATACTTAACATATATATCTCTTGGGTATAAATAAATTAAAAGTATGTTTTGGACCTCACACCACCAGGGTGAAAAGTCATAATTGTTTTCCAACTCTTAACAATTTATAATGAGCAACACCCAAACACATCCTTCCATTGAAATACATAAAGATTTAAGTATTATCTTCATCTTGGATTTTACTGCTCTGTCTTCAAAGCCATCTCTTGTTTGTAGGGATTGTGGTTTAGCCAAGGGGGCTGGGGGAGAGTGTGGGACTCCAGTTAATTTTGCCAGGTCTTTTTTTAGGTTTAAGAATTCTTTCAGTATATGTAGGATGAATGCTTGTGGTAATAACAGCTCATGTTTCTTGAGTCTTTCCAACGTGCCCAGCCCTGTAGTAAGTGCTTTATATGTATTACCTAACTTAATTCCTTCTTATCCAGCTCAGATTTCATGGCCCAACATTATAATCACTCCATTACACAAATGGCCTTAATATCCGTGCTCTTCTCTCCCCATCATTCTTCCCCAGCAAAACCTTAATCCGGTCAAACCCCAGCCCTCCTCTTTCTCCATTCACTCCTTCCAAGCTGAATGTCCTAAAGAACGAACAACTATGCAAATTGGTCTCACTTTAAATTCATGTCTACAAAACTCAAATGGCACAAAATGTAGCCTGGTCATCCTACCAGCTTCCCTCCTAAACCCCCAGCAGTCTCAATGAAAAGTTCCTCAGAGTGGGAATGAACATGGTTGGTTGGTCAAAGAGCCAAGTGAGGAGGGGGAGAGTAGCAGGAGGTGACATTAGAGAAAAGCGGGTGCCCTGATCATTGCCCTTGTAGGGCACTGTAAGGACTTGGCTTTTATGTTGAGCGAGATGGGAGGGTTTTGAGCAAAGGAGTGACAAATTAGGTTTGAATAGCATCACTCCCAGCTGGTATTTTGACAATAGACTGTAAAGGAAAGAACACAATCAGGGAGACAGGAGATGACTGCCGTCATCCCAGCAAGAGATGCTGGTGACTTGGACCCAGGTGGTGGCAGGGAAGGAAGCTGGAGGTGTTCTGATTTGGGTTATCTTTGAAGGTACAGCTAACGGTGTTTGCTGACAATTTGGATGTGGCATCTGACAGACAGTGAAGGGTCAACAGAGACACTAAGGTTTTGGCCTGAACAATTTTAAGGCTGAAATTGTCCCCTACTGAGATGGGATAGACGGTGGGGGGAGGGGGGCAAGTTCGGTGAGTGGGAGTGGGAGATGAGGAAATGAAGAGTTTGTTTTTGGACACATTGAGTTGGAGATGTCTACTAGACAGCTCTATTAGTTTGCGAGGGCTGCTGTGACAGATTACCACGTGCTTGGTGGCTTAAAGCACCAGAAATGGATTCTCTCACAGTTCTGGAAGCCAGAAGTCTGAATTTTAAGTGCCAGCAGGGCCATGCTCCCTCTGAAAGCTCTAGTGGGGAATCTGTTCTTTGCATCTTTTAGCTTCTGGTGGCGGATGGCAGTTCCTTGACCTGTGGCTGCCTCTTTGGTCAAAGTGCCTCTCCTCTACCAAGGTAGGAAAGAATCAAGGGCCTCTGGTGCTGGAGGCCAAGGGTCTTAGTCCGTCTGGGCAGCTGTGACAAAGTGTTCCACATGGGGTGTCTCATAAACCACAGGAATTTATCTCTCCTGGTTCTAGGGGTGAGAACATTTAAGATCAAGATGCTGGCACAGCAAGATGGCAGTCTATGAACTTCCTGGTTCGTAGACTGCCATCTTGCTGTGTCCTCACATGGTGGAGGGACAAGGGAGCTCTCTGGGACCTCTTTTATCATGACAGTAATCTCAAATTCAGGAGGGCCCTCCACTCATGACCTAGTCACCTCCCCAAAGCCCCACCTCTAAGTACCATCATACTAGGGATGAATGAATTTGTGCTGGGGGAACACAAACACTCAGCCCATAGCACCAAGTGAAGACACTTACAAAAAGGAAGAAATGATCAACCATAACAGATGATGCAGTAGGAAAAGTAAGACTAGGACCAAGAGTTGACCGTTGGCTTTAGCGAGATGGAGCTCAGGGGGGATTTTGGAAAGAGCAGTTTGGGAGGAGACATAGAGGTAAAACATGGTTGAGGAAGGTTCAAGAGAGAAGAGGCAGCTGCAGCCTTGCTGAACCTGGTTATTAGCTCCAGTGGGTTTCTTGTGGGTTCTTTGGGATTCCCTATACACAGGAACAAATTTGAAAAGAGTAGTGACGTTTGCAGAACAATGTGAAAGTAAGTAATGCCACTGAATTAAAAATGTCATTGAAAGGGCACATTTTATATATTTTATCATGATAAAATTTTCTTAGACAAAAAAAACACTAGGTGAATAATTGGAAGCAGTGAGTAGGTGAAAGTCATGAAGTGAGAAAAAGCTATGGAATCTGGGTGGCGTAAAGAAGCAAGTGTGGGGTGAGAGCAGGCGGTTGGGACAGTGAAACGGTGGAGGGATCAATGGATGAAGTACCGACTCGGGTGGAATGATTATTGGAGTTGAGGTGCCAGAGAGGTGAGCTGGAAAGATGGGGTGGTGGTCGTAGCATGTGATGCTAGAAATGGATGATGTGCAGTTATGAGTAATAACAAAGTCTGGGTTTGGGCCAAGTTAGTGCAGAGGACAAGACTATTGGAGAAGAGGGCCTCAAGGAGGAGAGGGACCTGGATCTTGGACGAATCATCTACCAAGAGAGTGACATTACCGAGAATCACAGCAAAGTAGTGGTGGAGACAGAGACCGTGAGGCATGGGCTCAGATCTTCGAGGACTTGGGGGGAAATGACCCGGGGGCCCATGGGAGACCGTGGGAAGACCGTCTAGTCTGATGATGTGGATTTCTAAGCTGGGAGGTGGGGCGTTAATGGAGGAGCGAGGGAGGTTGGTGTGGGTGTGACAATCAGGCACAGGGAGGTCACCTGCCTCCTGTTTAGGCCCCTTAGAATGAGGGGAGTGTGACAGAAGACAAACCTGAGCTAAGGGAGCTCCAGAGAAAGCATGTTCTTAGAAAGGAGCCAGGTTTTAATTAAACAGAGAATAGGAAGGGAATGTTCAGAGAGATTGATGGCATTAACTCACTTACCATGTCTGGCACTCAGCTGGATACTGAGAGTGTGAATAAGAGTGAAATATCCTGCCCTCATGGAATTTATGTTCCCCCTGGGAGACAGTCATCAAGATTAGAAAAGAGAAATATATAGTTGATTAGATAATACTAAATATTAGGAGATAAAATAAAGCAGTGAAGAGTGAAGTGTCAGTAATTAGAAGTTGAAACTATAATAGGTGGCCAAGAAAGGCTCTCTGAGAAGGTGACATTGAATAAAGACTTGAAGGATCTACTTGGAGAGTTGACCAGATATCTGCGGATAAGAACAGCAAGTGTAAAGGCCCTGAGGTGGAAACCTGCCCAGAATGCCTGAGGAAAAGGGAGGTATGGTGATAGCAGGTGGAGAGAGGGGAAAAGGTGGGGAGGAAATGAGGTAAAAGGGGGAAGCAGAGGGGTAGGCAGGTCATGCAGGGCCCTGTGACTATAGAAGGGACTTGGCCTCTACTCTGAGTGAGATGAGGAGCCACAGAAGGAAGGGTTTGGGGCAAAGGAGAGACGTGAATTGCATTTCGATGGGATCACTTTGGCTGCTGTGCGGACGCGGGGGGTGGGGGGTGTGGGGGCAGGGGCTGGTATAAGCAGACTAGTTAGGAAGGTTTTGCCCAAACCCAGCTGAGAGCTGCGGGGTGCTCTAGACCAGGGAAGTAGTGGGGGTGTGGCTTTAGGAGCACTGACAGCCAATGAGAGAGCAGGAGGGTGTGAGGGCATGGGGGGTGGGGGGCAGTAGGGGTAGGCTCTGGTGTGTTGTAGGAAATTCTTCTGCTTTGTTAGTGAATAAGGGAGCAAGCTCAGTGTGAGGTGGGGGAGGAAGTACTAGACCTTTGCAGGAAAGGGGTAAATTATAAATAGTCATTTAGGAGAAGGGGAAAGAAATGGACTAGAGCCTGGTGCCTTGGACTCACCTGGAAGGCTCATTACAACAGAGTGCCGGCCCCTTACCCCTAGAGTTTCTGCTCTAGCAGGTCTGGGGTGGGACCTGAGAATTTGCATTTCTATTGCCTGCGCAGGTGAAACATCTGCTGCCGCTTAGGGATCACCTTTGAGAATCTCAGGACAAGTGCAATACAGTCACTTTGCCAGGCAGAATGGAGCACCCGCATGCGCTGAATGGTGAATTCACTGAAGGCTGCCAGGCATGGCTGTGTTTTTGTCCAGTCAAGCTCAGCCACACCAGAGCCAGCACAGGACAGACAAGTAAATTTAACGTGGGTTGAAGTTTAGCCAAGGGAATGCTATAAATTCTCTTGGCTAAACTGCACTTGGCTGGAAAAGAAAAGGAAAGTAATTGGGTTAAAGGTAGAGGCAATGGAGTGAGTCAGCTGATTGACCTTGGAATGGAATCTGGACACTACGAGACAGTGGAGAGGTGTCAGGATCCAGGACTTCAGGGGTTATTGGGGCCTGGATCCTAGAGGGAGCGAGCTGCAGATGGAGGTTATAGATGGGGTGAGACGGTAGCAAGGAAGATGGGGTGATTGGAGGACAAGAAGTCAAGGAGTCAGAGGCCAGAGTCTCAGAAGATACATCCATCTGCTTGGATATTGAAAACACCAAGAATTAAAATAGAAGGTGGTTAGAGAGAGTGATAGAGAGCCGAGCGCTAAAATCCTCAAGCAAGGGCCGTGGCCTGGTGGCCGGGAGGTGACTGCCACAGGGCAGGTCAAGGAAGCTGCACTCTAATGACAAGAGGTTCAAAGCCAGTAGGTTTTACAGGAGTGACGATGGAGAAGGGTCAGGCAGTGACACAGGGGTGCAAGGAGGCACCCCCACCCACCCCCAGGTCCACAGAGCAGAGAGGCAGGAGGGACAAGGCTTCCACATGCGGAGCCGGTGGGGACACCGAGCTCCCATGAGAGCCAGGGTCTGTGGCTCACCACCCCAGCTGCAAATGACAAACACCTGGGGACACTGAGCCCACACCAGTGCATGGACCCCACCGTCCAGGATTTTTGTTTAATTGGTCCAGCAAGTTGGCTTTGTTTGTGAGCCCTGGAGGTGATTTGAATGTGCCTCCCAGGAATGACAGAGAGAAGGTGAAGGGGACACAGAGAGGCGTTTGAGGATGTGGGGGCCTTGCCTGGGATTGGCCAGGGTTAGAGGGAAAGTGGCCAGCTTTAGGGACAGATCAGAAGAGAGGAGGATGGCGGGCCTGGGGGTGCCTGTCTGGGGAAGGGAGGTGAGGCCTGGGAGACCTGGGCTGTAGAGAGTTCAAGGGGTTGTAAGGCGGATCCTGGCAGTGAGGCCACGAGAGTCGGGGAGAAGGAGGGATGGGGTCTTGCCTGGAGCTCAGAGAAGGCGGTGGCCTGCCCTCACCCAACAGCTGGGGCCTGGATGCTGGGGGAGGGCCGTCCTAATGGGGCACCTGGAACTCTGGGACCCCGCTGCCTCCCAGCCACCCTTCCCCACCTCCCAGCCCCCAGCACAGTCGGTAGGCTCCAGTGAGGCAGGGCAATGTAAGTCCCCCCCTTATCCATGAGTTCACTTTCTGCAATTTCAGTTCTCTGTGATCTGAAAATATTAGATGGAAAATTCCAGAAATAAACAATTCATAAATGTTCAATTGCTTGCGGTTCTGAGTAGTTTGAGGAAATCTCACGCCCTCCCGCTCCGTAAATCATCCCTTTGTCCAGCGTATCCCACCGTTGGTCACTCAGTACCAGTTCTCAGATCCACTGTCTCGGTTTTGCAGTGCTGGTGTCCAAGTCACCCTTATTTTACTTAATATTGGCCCCAAAGCACAAGAGTAGTGATGCTGGCAATTCGGATCTGCCGAAGAGAAGCCGTTAAGTGCTTCCTTTAAGTGGAAAGGTGAAAATTCTTGACTTTATAAAAAAAAAGGAGAGCTGCCCCTTTTCCAGGGTCATGATGAGCAGCAAGGTGGTGTCTGCAACAGGGTCGTTCAGGTGGTCAAGCCACGTGCTTCATTAATAAGGTTCCCTGACAGAAGGGACAACCCTAAGCCCAGTTATCAGAAGTTCTGAGATCAGCAGGAGCACCTTCTCACTCTGCTTTGATTTCACAACATTCTAAGGGACGGAAACCACCAGCCTGGCCGATGCGTCAGGGCCCACCAGACACTGCAGAGATGACAAAAACATTGCCTCAGAAATACAGACAGAAAATTTGTGTCTCAAGGAAAAAAAATTGCATTTATCCAACTTGAAGGTCCAGAATAATCGCTGAGACTCTGGCTGCTGTTTGCCAGCCGACAAAAGAATAGTTTTTACGATAAAGGACTTCCAAAATGAAATAAAAAAAAGAAGAAGAAGAAGGAAAGAAAAAAAAATCACATGCTGAGGTTGCTAAGATCTACGGCAAGAATGAATTTTCCATCCACTTGTGAAGAAGAAAAAAAAAATTTGTGTCAGTTTTGCTGTCACACCTCAAACTGCACAAGTTACAACTGCCATGTGTGATAAGTGCTTACTTAAGAAAGAAAAGGCATTACATGTGTGCACGATATTTTGAAAGAGAGACCACATTCACATAACTTTTATGACAATATATTGTTGAAATTGTTATATTTTATCATTAGTTGTTCGTACTCTCTCACTGTGCCTCATTTGTTAATTAAACTTTACCATCGGTACGTATATATAGGAAAAAACATGGTGTGTGTGTATATATATATAAATGTATGTAGGATCTTGTACTGTGCAAGGTTTCAAGCAACCACCGGCCATCCTGGGACGTAGCCTCCACACATAAGTGGGGACCACTGTAGTCAGAACCTAGACCGTGGATCCAGAATGACTTAGGTCAAATCTCTGCTCTGGGTGACCTTAGGCAGGTTACTCAATCTTTCTGTGCCTCTGTTTTCCCAACAGTAAAATGGGGCTAAAAATACTACCTGACTCAGAGGGATTTGGTGAACATTAAGTGAGTTAATTTATGGAGGGGTTAGAGGAGTGCCTGGCATGTAGTAGGCCCCATCTGTGTCCTCCATCTTTATAAATACACCCCAAATCGACTTCTCTCCATCCACAGTTTGATGACACTAGTCCAAGCCGCCAGCGTCGCTCGCTGGGTGCCCTGTTTCCACTTCCGCTTCTAACCCACTCCCACTGTGTAGCCGGGGGGGATATTTCAAAACTGCAGATCAATCTTTGTCACTCCTTTGCTTAAAACCTTCCTCTGACCTCCCATCCATGGCATTTAGAATCAAGTCCCAAATCGTTATTCTTGGATTAAAACGTCCCTCACCATCTGGCCTTCCTCTGCACATCATTTCCTCACCCACTAAATTCCAGATCCGCTGACCTTTCTCTTCTTTAACATGCCAAGCACACTCCCGTGTTGGGTCTTTGCACCAGCTGTTTCCTCTGCCCAGATAATTCTTTCCCCTAGTCCGTGCATGGTTAGATTCTCCTCGTCTCTCAGGCTCACCGGATGCTCTGTTCTTGCCATTTCTTTTTTTGTTTTGTTTCGTTTGCGGGGGGGGGGGGGAGGTTGAGGGGAGGGGAGGCAATTAGGCTTACT
Organism: Vicugna pacos; assembly: GCF_048564905.1. Classification (NCBI taxonomy): domain Eukaryota; kingdom Metazoa; phylum Chordata; class Mammalia; order Artiodactyla; family Camelidae; genus Vicugna; species Vicugna pacos. Next base: position 6,697,097 of record NC_132989.1, read on the forward strand.
TATTTATTTATTCTTGGAGGAGGTAGTGGGGACTGAACCAGGACCTCCTGCATGCTAAGCATGTGCTCTACCCTTGAGCTATACCCTCCCCCACCACCCCCAACATTTCAATTCTCTGCATGGACCTCACTGCCTTCTTTGTTTTATTTGTTTATGTCTGTTCTACTTTGCATTTCCCCCAAAGCAGAGGGTAAGACAAGGATTCAGGTGCACATAGTTTATTTGGAAGATGTGGCCAGAAAGTGGGGGATGAGGATGCAGGGACCGTGAGACAGGGAGGGTGCAAAGTCAGTCTAAGAGTGTCATCAGCCTCACTCCTGTGAGGGAGGGGCTTTATCCTCCCAGGACCTCTGGGAAGCATACAGAATACTTCACAGGGTTGTCCCGCTAAACAGAGAGACCAAAGCCTGTCCCTCTTGGGTTGAGGGCTGCCTCTGGGGCATTGATTCCCTGACCTCCCAGGTTCTGCTTGCCAAACAGGTTCCAGCCGCAAGGCTGGATTGGAGACGGCTCTAGCCGCCAGAGGCAAGTCAACACTTCCCAACGCAGGCACCGGGAACTCAGAGTGATGGCCTCAGAGAGGGGGCTGAGAGTCTGCACCGCAGGCTCCGGTGTTGGCTGCCTGACCCGCTTCCCTACTAGAGTGTAGACTCTAAGTGAGTGGAGACTTTGTCACTTCTGTTCATTGATGTACTTCAAGAACCCAGCTCGGTGCCTGGCAGATAGCAGGTATCCATACATATTAGCTAAAGAAACTTAATCCTTTCATCGATCCAGGAGAAGGTAACTCATTTTTGGGGGGAGGAAATTAAGACTCAGTCTTCAGTACTGGGGTCACCCAGCCCACTGGTGACAGAGCTGGAGTATCGACCCAGGCAATCTGACTTTGGACCCCCAAAGCTTTGAGTTACAAGAACTTACTTCAGCAGCAGGTAAAGTGACTGAGGTCCAATTGGATCTGTACCCTCCACTGGCAGGTGGGGAGACTGTGATCTGAGAGATGTCATGCTTGAAGCTACACATCCATTTAGAGGGAGTGGACCTCCACCCTGGGGTCCCAGGTGCATTTGGAAGCACATACTCTCAGGAGGGGAAGAGAGGTTTGACTACCTGTGTGTCCTGCAGGTTGTAAAAACCCAATGTGAAATGTAGAGACAGCAGGAAAAACATCTGCCACAAATGCAACCGCCTTGTTAGTATTAATATGTAACTAGCACTTCCTTTAGCAAAACTCGAATAGGCCAAGAGGAAGCTGTGTAAAGGACAGTTTGTAGAAGAAATATAAATATAAATAATCACCGGAGAGCAAAGAAATGTGAACTAAAACAATGTGTTCAATTTTGCAATCAACTTGGAAAATTTTTTTAATATATTTTTTCTTTAAAAAAATTTTTTTTTAAATGATAACTTAGTCTTGGGGAGGGTCCATGGAAGCAGGCACTTTCTAACTTTGTGTTGACAGAAATGTGTTTTGGTAGAAAATTCCTGGAGGCCCATTTATAATCTATTTCAGAAGGTGTAAAATTGTTCACACCCTTTATCACAGCAATTTCACTTCTAGGAGTGAATCGTCAGGAAATGATCAGAGAAGCACAAAGAAAGTGCATTTTTAGGATTTTCATCTCAGCGTTGTGTATAATGCACAGAGAAAAAACAATGTGTAACCACTAGCTCTTAGTCGTAAGTTGAAGTGCCCGACAATGAAAGACTGAGTTGAAAAAATGATTTAGCTACATGAGAGAATATTAAGCAGCCACTGAAAGTATTCTGAAAGCTATTTTTAAGGTATCTCATGAAAAATGCTCCTGAGATCATCTGGGGCTTAGAAGCAGCGGGATACAAAACGACGCGTTCAGACAATTACAACTTAAAGCTTATGGTAACTTCGGCTCACACCTGCTCAGTGCCCTCAGCACACCAGGCATTATATTGTTTGATCTTTATATAACTCCATCAAGGAGGTACCACTTGTCATCCCCATCGTATAAATGAGGAATCTGAGGTTAAGTTACTTGCCTAACTAGAAAGAAGCAAGGTCAAGACTGAAGTCTGAGCAGTCTCACTCAGAGCCCGGATTTAACCATGGAGCTGGTGGGAGGCAGAGAGGCTTGGTGGAGTGGAGCGCAACACATCAAAAATGTCCCGGGTGATGGGATTAAGGTCTCAGGAAACGAGAATGTCTGCCGTCAGGTGCTCAGAGCTAAAACCTTGGGGTCATCCTGATTCCCTCTTTCACACCCGGCAGCTGGTCCACCAGCGGGTCCTGGGAGCTCTAACTTCCAAACACGCTCAGAGCCTGTTCCCTCTCACCTCCTCCACCACTTCCACCTGTAGCCTCGGAGCTGCTCTCTCCGGGCCCCCACGGTCTCTGTGTCCAGCCGAGGAGTCCATCACATCGGTATCACGTGGTTTGCCTAGTGGTGGTAGGAGAGTGGGGTTGTTCAGGATCTTAAACATATTTTAATCATGCTGTAATAGTGTTCCAAGGGGATAGATACCTATATAATCAAAAAATGTCAAAATAAAGTGTGAGATTTACTAATGTTAGCCACTTTATATAAAAATAGATTTTTTTTAAAGTTTTCTTTTGCATAGCACAGGGAACTATGTTCAATATCTTGTAATAACCTTTAATGGGGAAAAAAAAAGAAAATGAATCTATGTATGTATATGCATGACTGGGACACTGGAATGTACACCAGTATAAGACACATTGTAATTGACTGTACTTCAATTTAAAAAGAATGACAAAATAGAGGATTGTCCAGCATCCCGTCCCCAGGCCTCAGCCCGCCTCAATCCTTGGCTCTCCCACCCTGGACCTCTGCACACCTGGACGCCCCCACAGTAGGTGACCTCATGGCACCCCGTGGTCCTCACCTGCTGCTGGCGGTGAGGACCTCCCCAGCTTGAGGATCCCACTGGCAGCCCCAGCAGGCTTGTCTGGTTGCTTTTTACTGTCCAGTCCCAGTTTCCTTCCTGTTCATTGTCTGTCAGAGGAGGGGCGTCTGGCGGGCTCAGGGGCTTTTAAGTTAATGGCGGCTTTTATTTCCTCCTGGAGTCTGGGGAGTTCCTAGGATCTTGCTCCATTGTTCCCCACAGAAGCCGAGTCAGGCTGGAATGCTCCTTATCACACACCTAGTCCAGAGTTCACAGACTGGGGCCGATGCTCTGGGTGGCCACACAGCATAATAGAAAAGAGAAAGAGAAGAAGAAGAAGAAGAAAAAAAACAGTATTTTAAAAATCAGGAGATATCTTGGTTTCTTCTTTCTTTGAAAAAATTTAGCAAACTGGCAATATTGGGGCCAAACTCTGGCGCTGGAACAGTCAGAGAGGCATAGAGAGCACCTCACATGGGATGCACCAAGAGCTCCCTGGCTCACCGCAGTCCTCACCACTCCCTATTGCCCCTGGCAGCTCGGCTGGGGTGGCCATTGACTATCAAACTTGTGTTGTTTTCTTCAGAGAGAACACTCCTCCATCCCTGCGTCTCTCTCACAGTTGGGATTGAGGGGAGGGAAGCAACCCAGGAGGGCTGTGAGGGTTGCCTTCCACTCAGCAAGTTTCTCTCACTTACTTGTCTCCCTGACTCCTGTATCCCCTTGGGTTTGTGTCCTCCTCCTCTCCTTTGACAGAAGGAGGAATCCCATCCCCTCCTTTGGCAGAAGGAGAAACTGAGGCCAGTGGAAGGAGGGCTGCTTGCAAAGCCCTCACAGTGAGTTCACACAGTGCTTGCTTCAGGCTCTAAAGAGGAATGCCCTAGGAAGATTCTGGCATGTCTTGTTATGATGGACAAGCATTACAGAGCAGTTTGTACTTTCACTCACCTTCTTTTCATAGTCACAACAGTCTTGGAAGGAAACCGTGGTTCCCCATCTTACTACCAAAGAGCATCAGTGTCCAGGGTCACACAACTTTCGGGGTCTCCTGTGAAAACTGAGATTACTCCTTCTGTCCATCATTATTTACATTAGGCCCTGTGTTGTCTTCAAAGAGCCTAAATGGTGTGAGAGTAAATAGACATGGTGGGAAAACAGGAGGAAATTTTTGCCCTAAGGATTGTTCATGGAGGGAGATGGCTGAGTTCGGATTAAGAATTACAAGGCATAGATTATCTTTGGAAGGATACAGAAATGGGTGTTTTAGTCTGTTTAGGCTATTGCAGCAAAATATCACAGGCTGGGTCGCTTGTGAACAACAGGGATTTATTTCTCACAGGTTCCGGAGTCAGGGAACACAGATCAAGGCGCCAGTGTGGTTGCCCTCCTGGTTCAGAGCCGGCACCTTCCGGCTGTGTCCTCACGCGGTGGGCGGGGCCCGGTCTCTTTCATAAGGCACCACTCTCTTGACATAATCATCACCCAAGGCCCCCACCTCCTAATACCATCACCTTTGGGATGTTAGGATTTCGACATATGAATTGTGGGAGGGACACAAACATTCAGACCACAGCAACGGGCTTGCTCTGGGGTAGAGCTCAGAGGGGCCGGAGAGGGGAGCAGGGTTAGCTCCACCATTCCCAGGGCCCAGTGCAAAGGTAAAACACGAGGCCCCTTGTTCCAAAAGCAGAGAATAGCGCTGTTAAAGTCATTAAAATACAAAGTTTTTCCTTTCTTCTGTCATCTCTCAACTTGTCGTGGTTTTTTTAAAGTTTACTCTTTCATGTTCTAAGTAAAGAAAATTTTAAAATATGACTATGAGTTTCATTGTTCATCTTTAAATTGTGCATTGCCCCTCTTCAGTGCAAAAATAAGAGTATTTAACTCGTATGCAGGATCCCTGAAATTACACGATTCGTATTTCATAGCTTGTATGTTCATGTATTTAGTTTATGTAACAGAAGTGGAAAATGCTGCACAAAACGAACGCAGCTTTTCGTTTTACTTCTTTTTGTTTTTGTTTTAGAGTTTTTTGGTTTGTTTCTATTTTTTTAATAAAAAAATTGTATATATTTGGGGTGTACAACAAATGTTTGATATGCAAATACACAGAGAAATGATTACTGCAGTCAAACTAATTAACATATCATCACCCATCACCTCACGTAGTTACCTGTTGTTTTTTGGTTTTTGGGTATTTTTGGTGGCAAGAGCACCTGAGATTTCCTCTCTCAGCAAATTTCCAGTATACAGTGCAGTCTTATGGATTATAATCACCATGCTGTACAGTGGTCATCTTCCCGTTTTTCCCACTTCCCTACCCCTGGTAACCACTGTTCTGTTCTACTGTCTGCTTCTAGGAATTTCAACTTTTGTAGCTTCCATGTGTAAGCGATACTGTGCAGTATTTGCCTTTCTATGTCTGGCTTATTTCACTTGACATAATGCCCTCCAGCTTCACCCATGCTGTCACAAATGGCAGGATTTCCTTCTTTTTTAAGGCTGGAAGGGTGAATAATAGTCCATTGTGTGTGTATGTATATATGTGTGTGTATATATACGTATTACAATTCATTTATCCGTCCATTCATCAAGGGACACTTAGCTTGTTTTCATGTCTTAGCTATTGTGAATAATGGTGCAATGAACTTTTTGAGATCTGCACATCTCACCAATACTCTCCAGCTCCAGCTCACTCAGGAGTAAGGAAGAGGAGAAAGAAAAGGAATGATGGGTGGCCCCATCTTTTACTTTCCTTCTTTGTCATAATATGTGGTTGCTTAATTCAAGGAAGCAACACCAGTGAGAAAGGATATGATAGGGTTCCTTGGTTGTCTGTATTTCCCAGAATGCTACTGCCTTCTGTTATGTGTTTAATTGTGTCCCCCGCACCCCACAAATATGTTGAAGTCCTGGTATGTACTATGTCACTGTATTTGGAAATAGGTCATTCCAGATAGAATTAGTTAAGATGAGATCATACTGGAGTGGGATGGGCCCTTAATGCTAGACGACTAATTAGTGGCCTTATAAAAACACCGTGAAGATGGACAGAGAAGGCAGGTGATGTACTGTAAGCCAAGGAAGGCCAAGGATTGACGGCTACTACCAGAAGCTAAGAAGAGGCGAGGAAGGATTCCACCCAGAGTCTCAGGGGAAACACAGCCCTGCTGACCCCTGGATTTCAGACTTCTAGCCTCCAAGACTGTGAGAGAAAAAATTTCTATTGTTTTAAGGCGCCCATTGTGTGGTACTTTGCTACGCAGTCCTTAGGAAACTAATACACCTTTCTGCTTTCAAAGCAAGTCTAGAATTTAAGTGGGAAATGCAGCCTCTCAGGGTTGTCAGTTCCTCCTGCCAGGGTTCCCCAGTTATAGAAGTAACACATTTATCTTCTACTTCCCTTGAATGTCACCGAACTCCCGTGCCCGGTGGCCCCACTAGAATTCCGTGCTCCTGTGGTGCTGAGATCACTGTATGTAAATGAGGCAGCAAGGAACAGCACACGCCTAGTGCACGGACGTCTCTGCTCGTGTGCGTGCTCCTCTGTCCTCCTGGACTTCATTTACAAGACACGGGTTCGTGGTTGCCAGCAGGGGAATGGGGTGGGAAGGGATAAACTGGGAGTCCGAGATTTGCAGCTGCTGACTGGTATATATAAAATAGATAAACAAATTTATGCTGTACAGCACAGGGAAATATACTCAATATCTTGTAGTAGCTCACGGTGAAAAAGAATACGAAAATGAATATATGCGTATCCATATATGACTGAAGCATTGTGCTGTACACCAGAGATGGACACAACATTGTAAACTGACTATGACTCAATTGAAAAAAAAAAAAGAAGAACGGACAAGACATGGGTTCAAAGATAACATTTTTAGGAATTTTGAGGTGGTGACAGCGGAATGTTCACACCAAGCACAAGGCCCTTCTGAGCGGAAGCCTGTTCGGCTGCACTGGTCACACACCCGTGAACTGGCCCAGTGAGAGGGAAATTTATTTTTCCCTTATTCCTTTTGTACCTTTTTGATCTCATACCTTTTTTTTCTTTTCATTGAAAAAAGCAGTCTGGGCCAGCTTTATAAATAGCCTAGGTTTTATGTTTTGTTTTGCAAAATGCTGCTTTTTAAATTCTTCCTGCTCGAAACTAAACTGTAGAGTTATAGCTCAAGAATTTCTAAGCAAGGATTGTAAAGGCTCTGGCCAATGTTCTCTCGACTCCGTAGAGCACACAAATGGAAAGAGTTTAAAGGGGTTGGCTTGGTTTTTGGTTAAAGACCAAAGTGGTAAACAAGGATTATGTCTCGAAGTTTATGGCCCAGATGTCTTCCTTCTGTCTCTATAAACTAAGCCAGGCTTCTTGCTTTTGGTCCTAAATGGAGCAATGCAAACCATCAAGACCCTAAGGAACTGCTACTCAAAGTACATGCCCCAGCTTTCCCTGAAGAGCTGAGGGCTCGAAGAATTTGTATCACTCCCCCTCCCCCACCCAGGATATTCACTGTTGTGTCATTATGGCTGCAAAAGGCTGGAAACAACCTCAGTGTCCACCAAAAGACTGGTTAGGTACATCGTGATGGATCTGTACTATGGGACGAGGCGTAACTGTGCAGCACTGTGGGCAGTGCCATGAAACAACCAAGAGGGGAAAACGAGGTGCTCAAGGATGTGTCCCATATGCTACTGTTTGTGTAAAAGGGGAAAAGTCCTGGGTGTTCATGTTGGTAAGTGCATGGATCACCTCTAGAAGGAACAACAAGGCAATGCTTATCCTTGGGCAGGAGAACAAGGCCCGGGACCAGGATGAGAACGTGTCATTTCACCATAAATATATATTTGTAATGGGAAAGCTTGTATCCTATGGGGGGGAAAAAAGACAAAGGAAAGTTAAAATGATAAGTTGATAATATTAGATTGGTTTGTCCTCTGAGGAAGATTGGAAAGGGTCAGAGAAGAGAAAAACGTTTGCTCATTTTATACCCGGGAAAGTTGTAGCTAGGTGGGACGGTCTTGCTCTAAATCTTAAGTTCCCAACCTGTGAGCTTCAGAGATTGGAAGTGGGACGGTGGTAACTGGCTCATAGTAAGTAAGCTTTTGATAATGGTTCCATTTTTGAGTGAATGACATGGTGTCATGGTTGGGGATGGAGTGTGTGGGAGCAGTAACTCCAGATGCATTGTTACCTGGCTGTCCACCAGAGGAGGCTTTTTGCGAAGCGCACCAACACCATTTCTGCCTGCAGACAGAGACTCACTGTCAAAACCATCAAATGCAACATATTTTGTATTTTTCAGAGATACTGGGAAAACGAGAGACTCCTGAGAATAATACACAAAGAATTACAGAATATGAATGTTTAGTATCCTCTTAAAATAGCCCTGGGAGAAAAGCCCAAAGTTTCTGCCTCCCTCTCACCTATAAGAACTCTGGATAACTGAGAACTGACGTTTAGGAAAAGAGGACTGCAAGTCAGTGACTAATAAAGGCCTTTCTTCTTTTGGTGAACCCTGAATAGAAAGATTATTGAGAAAGAAATAACACTGCTATGAAGAAAAACCAAACCAAACCAAAAACAAAACAACACTACAAGTTGTTATTCAGCAGAAAACCATTCTAGTAAATATGCCACGTGTTTATTTAAAAATGACATTCACTTTTTATTCTGATTGTGAAAGGAATGTATGTTTCTTATCAAAAGTTTAGAAAATACAGACATAACTAGAATAAAAAGTAACTGAAATGTCCCGTATCCTATCACTCTGATTACACAGTTAATCTTTTTATGGGTATTCTTTGTTTCTTCTGTGGATGTGTATGAATGTAATATATAATTGGAATAATAATTTAATCTCCTTTTTCATCTAATATATTGTGAACATCTTCCCAAGGCATTTTTCATTCTCTTAAAAAAATGTTTTTTAAGAGCCAAATCATTATTTATCTTGCTCCTATTCTAATAGCTCACTATAATAAAAAAAAGCATTTGATGAAAACCCCTATAAAGAAATCCTGGTGCTCATCTATCTATCTATTTAGGGTGAATTTCCAGATGTGGAAGAGTTGGAGCCAATGATACATTTTTAGGGTTTTTGAGTTATATTGTCCTTCAGAAGATGGTCTTAATTGACATTCCCAACAACACGGTGTATTTGTCAACCCTGTGTATTGTTTTTTGAAATCCTTGACAAGAACATACCCTATTGTGTTCAAAACATGTTTAATATCTTTGCTAGTGAGTATGAGCATTTAAAAAATGATCTTTATCCATTTGAATTTCTTCTTTCCTGTATGCCTGTTCATCCATTTCTGCATTTCAGGTGTTAGTGTTTTATATATTGATTTACAAGAGGTCTATATAGTAAGATCAAACTTTGTCACATTTGTTACAAACATTTTCTCCAATTTGTCATTTGCCGTTTTGGTGATATTTGATGCCTAAGTCTTGCATATTTATTCAAATATACATATATATATATATTCATGCTTGCCTTTGGTTTCTTCCTATACCTTAATATCCCTAGGTGTTTTTCACCTTTAGGAGAGTTCATAATTTTTTTTTCTTTTTTACATTAAAACTGCTCTTTAAGCTGAAGCTTATCAAAGCTGACTTATAAAACTTTTTTCTAGGTAGGTATTCGCTTGCAGGAAACCAGTCAGAAACAAAAAGCTCTTTAGTAGCAGCTATTTACTGAGTGTTTTATACTTGGCATGGCAATTACCCCTTTACACGAATGAATCTTAGTTAATGATACAGTTTCTCCAGCACGTTGGTGCAACTTTTATTCCCATTTTACAGGTGAGGGGTCCCAAGTTTAGAGAGTCTGAGGAACTTGGCAAAATCACACAGCTGGTAGTTGGAACTGAAACAGGTCTATGAATCTCCCAGAGTATCCCCAAAAACATTCAGCCAAAGAGACAGCCCTATGCTGTCCCATCAGAGGACCTGATTCAAGGGAGTGCCTTTCCGAAAACAATCAACTAAATTAAAAAGACAATGCTTTCCATCCACCTGGCTCTCCAAAAAGACTGGTTTCCTCCCAGTTTAAGGCGTTGATTTATATTTCACAGGGGTACAAAAAACATCAGTTGGTTTACTAAGCCTCCTTCAGAATCAGGGACTCGTGGATAATCAAGAGCGGATTTTCTGGAGTTTTCGTGGGAACTGTCCGTTTGGAAATCCACCTCCCCATTGCAGGACAGGTTAAAAGAAAAAAGCAGGTGGAGCCGACGTAAGGTTGGCTAGAGCAGCGCACGCAGGGGAGAGAACTTTCTAGGGGCATCCCGCCCGCGGCTTGCACGAGTGGCGCGCGCAGGTGGCGCGTCAGCCCGCGGGGTGCCCAGAACGCCACCGGGAGTCTCCGCCAAGGTGAGAGGAAGCTTTCCACCGAGGCGGGGGGAGGAGGGCGGACAGGAAACGCAGCCACCGCCGGCGAAAGCAAGCCTCCAGTTCCCAGCCCCCCGCCCCGCGGGGTGCGGAGGCCGGTGGCGCATGCGCGAGGCCCGGCCCCCAATTCCCCCAGCGAGGGAGGGAGGCCCCCGGCGGCCCGGAGGTTGCTGGCCGCGGCGGGACCCGAACGCGCGCAGGGGCGCGGCGGCCGGGGCGAGCCCGGCTGCGGAGGCGGCCGCCGAGAGCGTGGAGCGCCCCGCGCGAGGGCCCAGCCGCGTGCAGGCACCCGGGGCCACCGCCGGCTCGGCCCTGGGAGGGGCCCGGCGCCCGCAGCCCCCCACGCCCGGAGAGGGATGCGTGAGTTTCGCCCCGGCTCGAGGGCAGGATGTGGGAGCAGGACAAAGGCTGGGCGGCGGGGGAGGAGTTGGGGACGGAGAGCCGGTGGCCACTGCCGGAGCCTCCGCCTGAGGCGAGCTAGCGGAGTCGGCAACTTTCTCTGCAACTTTTGCAAAAGGGAAGATAAAAATCCTGCAAGTTGGTGCACGGCTCCGGGTCGTCCCAAGTCCCGCGAGCAGTGGGGAGGGGGCACCGCAACCTTCCCGGGACGGGAGGCGACCGGCAGCTCCGCCGAGCGGGGCAAGAGGGGGTGCCCCGCCGAACGCCCGGCCGGGGACGAGCGAGGATGGGGATGGCGGGGTGCTCCGAGCCGAGGGGCGCGCTGCGGCCGCTGAGGTTGCCCTTGTCCACGCAGGGTGCGCCCTGAGAGCCCGGTAGCCTCGGGTCGCGGCGCTGCGGACGCGATGATGGATGAGCCGTGGTGGGAAGGGCGCGTCGCCTCGGACGTCCACTGCACCCTGCGCGAGAAGGTCAGTCCCTCCCCGCCCTTGTCACTAGCAGGACGGGCTGTTTAAAGTCCCTTTCGCTCTCGGCTCCGTATCCTCCAGTCGCCCCGCGTGGGAACTAGAATCTCCTGATGCCTTTCTTTCCTCCTGCTCTTAGCTTCCTCCCGGGACAGTCCGTGCGCGGGGGTGAGAGACGAGACTGAAGAGCTTAAACTGCATTTTCTGCTTAGGAGCCCAGAGTTCTCCGACAACTAAACTGTACTCCTTAAGGTGGTGTTTCTCATAGTACTGTCACCCGAGATTATTTTAAATGGTACATGAATAGACTTTTAAAAATAATTACTGTGTACTAATTTTAATATGCAGTGTAAAAGCATGTATCTAGCAAGTTCTGCATAGGGTGAATGATACTGATTTTCCGTTTATTGTAGCAATGTAGCAGTTCCTTTTAAAATAAATTTATTTAAGAATTAGAGACTTGATATGAAGAATAATTAGGTAAATGATAGTATAAGGCATACGTAGTTATGCACACCCCCTCCCCCCAATATCTCTAGGATAAGACTGAGTAAAATTTAGGAAACAGCAATCTAAAGGTGAGGCCTCAAAACTAGGAGGTCGTAAGGAGATAACAAACACTACCCTTCCAGTTTGCCTGCCGTGGGAAAAGGTGGGGGCTGCTGAAATGTGAACGTGCATTTCCCTCCCCTCAAAGGGAGAAATGCCGATGGGTTCTGGGAAAATGGAAGAGTCCAGGTGCGCTGGAAGCATGGCCTCTGTGTCTTGTCTCTTGCCCCTGGGCTGAGGCTGGGAAGGGTGATTTGAGGAACAGGTGTGAACTAGAGGTGTGTATGGATTTCCTAGGGCTCCTGGGACAAGATATCACAAACCTGGGGACTTAAGAAATAAAAATGTGCTCCCTCCCATTTCTGGAGACTAGACGTCTGGAATCAAGGTGTTGGCAGGGCTGTTCTACTCCTTGGCGTTCTTTGGCTGGTGGATGCATCCCTGCCATCTCAGACTCTGTTGTCACATGGTGTTCTATCTGTATGTCTGTCTGTGTCTCTTTATTTTCTCCTTATAAGGACGCCAGTCATTGATATAGGGGCTACTTTAATCCAGTATGACCTTATCTTAATTTAACTAATTACATCTGAAAAGACCCTATTTCCAAATAAGGCCACATTCTGAGGTTCTGGGTAGACAAGGATTTGGGGGGACACTCTTCAACCCAGGGAGGGAGAGGTCTTCTTGGTGGATTACCTGGGTCCCTGTGCACACGGGCCTCACATGCAGTACATTTGCACCCAGTGTCTATGGAGTTCTGATTAAAAAGTCACCAGCTATGCAGGGCTTTTTCCTCATTAGAAGGTAGTTGTTTTCCAGTCAAATTAATTATTATTTCCTTTTCCTTGTACCTACTCGTCTCTCTCTCGTACATTGCTTGTCCGGGTTGTGGCTTTCCTCTGCTCCCCTTGGTCCTCTCGTCAGAAAAGAATGGCCCAAGGTGCACTACATTCTAGGCATCTGGAGAAGAAATCCAGGTCTTGGTGGTTCAGTTAGAAAGCAGGGCCCGTGGGATGCTAGGCCAGGCAGTAAGGGTTCGGCCCTTACTAAATGAATTAGAGAGGCCTGCCGTGGAAACGGGGCTCCCTTTTCAAAACGGGGCTCCCTTTTCATTGTAGGCTCGAGCGGTTGTCAGTTCTGCTTATGGCTACAGAGGAATGGCTTTGGCCTAATTGGCCCCTTTCTAGCAGGAAGGATTTCTGAGAGCAGTATGAACTCAACCAGCTCAGATACCTGAGTTTGCAATCTTTTGTTTATAAATGAGAATGTTGTAATGTCTCCTCTAGCCACTCACAGGAGCAGGGCAGGCAGTTCCCCATTAATTGTGCCTCCCCCATGCCACAGTGCCGTGTTAGCGCACTACTGGGCTGCCCACCTTGAGGGAGGACGGCTTTGTCCAGCTTCTACAGGTTAGAGATGGAAAACTCACCCAGGGCTTGCTGCTCCCGGTCAGCCGTGACTTGAAGCTGGTCTTATTAGGGTAAATCCTTATACTGTCGTGTTTGTTGTTTATTGCCAGGTGAGAACAAATTTTGTTTCCGTCTGTGTTGCTGAATTGCCATTGTAGAGCCAGGAGCAGTTACCCTAACTTGGCTGGCGCAGGCAGCGAGGGTGGGATGACTTGAGACAGTGGGAACCCCACTTTGTCAGACATGAGGTTCCGGTATAGCACTGTACTACAGTATATGAAATGTGACACCGCGGAAACAAACCTTGGTGTTGAATGCACACTAATAATGGCGGAGAAACTCAGAGCTGCTTATTTGACCTCTCTAAAACTCTTTAAACCTGACCCCCATTGTCCGTTCTTCCTACGGCAGCCAGAAATTAGATTGTGTCACTTCCCTGCCTAAAGACCTCCATTGTTGTCGTCCCATTGCACTTATAATATTCTTAACACCTCTGAAACACCTGACACAGTCCGGCCCTGGCCTGCTCTCCAGCCTTGTCTCCTGCCCTATCCCACTCTGACCTCCTTCCTCTTCCTTAAGTAAGTCTAGTTCATTCATGCCCCAGGGCCTTTGCACTGGCTGTTCCCTCTATCTGGAGTCTACTTTTCCTCTGTGTTACTGTATCAAATCATCCTGGTTTGTTCTCTTTACAGCAATTACCTAGTATCTGGGGTTGTTTTCTGTTTGCTTATTATCTTTTCCCCCACACCAGAATGTATGCTCCACAAGAACAGGCCTCTTGTTTGTCTTGTTCAGTGCTGGGCAGCTGTGTTCAGAACAGAGCCTCCTGTGTTCGAATGATGAGAAGAGTGAGTCTTCTTTGATGTCCTCTTCCGTAAACTGGGGGAAATGTTTTCTAGACACGTTAGGGTTCAGTGAGAGGCAGGTGGCAGGTACATGACAGGCACTGTGCATTTCCACTTACGACCACTCGGTGTGAGGCCGACAGCCCCTTTCATGTAGTACATGGCCAGGGTAAGTCTTGGGGTTTGTGAATCCCTACCCTTGGAGGGATTCACAAGTGTAGCAGATAAATCCTCCTAAGAAAGGCAGAGTTTTCCCATTGGACCCTTGGACGGTGATGGGGTTGAGGCTGGGAAAGGCAGCAGTGTGCCAGAAGTCACAAACCTGCTGAGGGCCGGGACACCAGAGCCAGATGCCATCGGCAAGATCTTCTGACCAGCCTGGGCAGGGCTTGCTGGCTGGTGTAGGGGAGAGTGGAACCCTCCTCCCGCCTAATCTCTCTGGAGAGATCGTTCCCTCTCCAGGCCCCCTTTATCCTGTGCTCAGCCTTAAATTACTCCTTTGCCTTTCCTGCCTGGCCCTACTGCTGCTGCTGGAGCAGACCTAGAGCCGCCTCATTCGGCTCCTTTCGGCTGGGATTGGGGGTGCCAGCCATTACAGGGGAGTCAGCATTCTTACTCTGGTCACACCTGTGCCCTTGAACTTCTTCACTGAACATGAGGGGAGGAGCACTTCACCACTAGCAGGCTGGTGGCGGCAGTGAGGCTGTTGGTGATGTTTTTCTAGTAACCAGGTGTGTGCCCCTGGGAGTGTTTAGATTAGAATATCAGCCATTTTTTTTTTCCCCCAAAGATGGCATCCAGGTTGAAAATCAGCAAGTTCTGGTGCACGTGATGGAAATAGGACACAGGACGGCTCTCAGTTTGAGGGCCAGCTTCCTTGTCCTTCAAGTCTCTCTCCCCTCCCCCATGTGTCCCGGCCCCAACCTCAGGCTTCTCTCGTGATCCTTGTCACCTGTTTAGTAACTGGGTCTCCTCATTAGACTATGAGGTGTGTGTGATGTCTTGGCATTCCCAGCCCGGTGTGTGGCGTGGAGGAAGGACATGGGGCATCCACTGCCTCACCTGCTGCAGGCACAGCCATTGGGGCAGCGCAGAAGGGGAGGACCAAGCTCAGATGGGCTTTCCGGGGCACGTTGAATGGTTGTGCAGGAGTGCTTCCCAGGGATCCTCTGTCGGGTCTCTGGCGTGTCCCAGGAGGTATCCCCCAGCCTGGCTGGGCCGTTCTGTGTGAGCGGCTGCAGTGCTGGCTGTGGTGCCAGGCACAGGACCAGATGGAGGCTGCCTCCCAGCCTCCTACAGACTTAGACAGCCTGGCTCTCTCCTGGGATCATGTTGGGGGAGGAGTAGGGGAGGGGCTAGAAAAGGAATTCCCCTCCCCCTCGAGGGCAGATTGACTGGCCTGGACCAAAGTCCAGCCTAAGGATCTTAGGAAAAGAGCTGCAGATTGAGCCCAGGTAATGGAAATCTGCATTATCATCCCTCTCAGAATTCTGCCAGGAGGTTTTATTTTCATTCCTGAATTTTACCTTCTAATGAGCAGCACGATGGATAGAAATTGCTCTGGCCTCCTTCTGATTTATGTCCATTTTACGCATAATCTTCACTCCAATTAGGAGAAAGTGCTCATGGTAGTAAGCAAAGAAAATGTTTCAGGACCCTCATCGCTGTGATTTAAGGCTTCTTGGACATGTGGGAGACTTTCTGAATATAGGAATTTGGGGGATGCTTGGGGGAAAAGTACCACACCCTTCCGATGCCACGTTGGCAAGTCCCGCTTGACGTGGCCTGGTAGCTTTGCCTCCCGGGCTCTGGGGACCCCGTGTGCCAGAGGCCCCTCCTCCTCCATCGGGTGTCTCCTTTCTCCCAGGATCAGAATCACGTGATACTTTCAGGGTCTTCTCTGCTGCTCCATTTGAGGTCTGCAGAGTAACCAGCCACTGGATGTGTTTTTTGACTTCCTGAAGCTCGCTTCCTCATACACTTAAAGATACTTAGCCGTGTGGACGGATAAAGGACATGTTTACTGATTTGTGACTGAATTTATACAAAGACCTTCTAAAACACCAGCAGCAGAAATGACCTTCAATGACGATGACGTTAGTGCTGCTGTTTATTGAGCACGTACTGTGTTTCAGGCAGTGTGCCAAGCACGCCCCTGTGCATTATCGCACTCCTCCGACCTGCCCTGGTGCTGGGATTGACCCTGTTTACAAATGAGAAACTACAGGACTCAGAGGGGGGTAACTGTTTTGAGATCCAATCCCTGATTGTATCAGAGCTTGAACATAAATTCCTTTGGAAAAACACATCTGTTTTAGCAAAGAGTGGATGTAGGGAACAGTCGAGGCTCAGAACCTCCGTGACACGGAAGGTTGTGTATGTCAGTTTCTGGTAGGACTGTCCTCCAAGAGCTGGGTTCTCCCTAAACCACCCTGAGAAGCTGGCCGCCTGGGACCCTGGCCTCCCCCGGGGCGTTGCCCAGCCAGGTCCCCCCTTATTTGGTCCTGGTGGGTCCTGGTGCCTCACCTGTGTGTGGTGCTTCTCACCTTGAAGTGATTTGGCCTCTGCTGTTGCCAGCCCCAGGGGTGCAGGTGGTCAACTTCTCCAGGTGGCCAGGGAGAGGGAGAGAGGCCTCTCTCGCTAGCCTGAGCTCTGACCATGGGTGTGGTAGAATCTCAAACCAGCCCCCAGGGTAAAACTGCACCGTTTTCTAGTGGTCCCCTAAAATCGCCGCATCCTTTTCGTTCCCTTTTCCAGCATTATGTATTTTCTCTTCTCTCTCCTCCCCTTAAATTCCTTGAATTTCGCCACTGCCAGGCTGCACAGTTGTCTCCTTACGGAAGATGGTGACCCAGGTCCACTCTCAGCCATTTGGCTAGTTCACCCCCTAATTGGCTTTTCTATTCCCTTCCCCTCCTTTGGGGTTTCTGCACCCCGCTGAGAGGGGGCAGTTCTTTCCAAATCATGAGGCACATCCAGATCTGCCCAAAGGAGATTGTTCCAGACATGAGGACGTATCTGCCCAGCTTCATTCCAGGAACGTGTCACTCAGGCCTTTCAAACCCAAGAGCTGGTTTTGACAAGCCCTTACCTCCTGACAGGGCTGCCTCCAGTGGTGGTCTTCAAGTGAGACCCTGAGCAGCCAGGCCTCAGCGCCCCTTAATGGTGGTAAGGGTGAGACTTCTAGCATAAATAAGCAGGAGTTTCCTGTGTGCACCCTGCGGAGCTGGTCCGGGCTGCCCCCGAGGTGTATGCAGACAGAGAATGCGAGATGGGTTGAGAAGTGAGGCCAGGAGGCTGGAGGAGATACCGTTCAGTGGCATCTAGCCTGGAGACTCCCTGACTCCAGTGCCTCACCTGTCTTCTGCGGGAAGCTGGGGACAGAGCTGAATCAGAAGTTGGTGTTTTCCCTCGAGTCCTAAGCGGCTTTCAGTACAGAAGCCCTCCGTGTGCCCACAACACTCAGCTGGGACCTGGTCTTGGTGCCCCTTACCTGTGGAAGAAGCAGGTTATCTTGGAACCTTGCTTTCATCTGTAAACCAGGAGCGTGACCCCTGCCCACCTGCCTCCCAGATGTTCCGGGAGAGAGTGGGTGTGGGGGTCCTCCGCCGGCGTCCGGGCCTCTGGCTTGTGCGATGGGGAAGGGTCTCGGCAGCATCCTGGTTGGCTGTGCTCCCTAAGTGACGGGAGGACAGTTAAGGCTCTGGGTTGGCCCTGTGCCCGTGCCCTTGATCTGTTCTTTGTCTCCCTAAAGCACACAGCCCCTTGGGTAAAGGGAGAGAACCTGGCAGAAGGAGGTGACGCCGTGGGGCTGCTGCCTTCTCTTTTCATTTCTTTTTCAAGTTATTAAACACACCGAGTGGGGTGTTTGTTTAGGAAACTGCAAAAATGATTACAAGCAAACAGAAGAAAGTAAAATTCCCGCCGCCCGCCCCATCCCACCCCTCGGAGGTAATCAGTTGACATTTTGGTGTGGGTTCCGCTGTTTTTTCATGTGAGTGTCATCACAGTACCTTTTTAGTTGGGTTTTTGGGTTTTTTTTTAGTAAAAACGGAAAATATCTTTTTTCGAAACACTGTTGATTTTGCAGTATATCATGTTTCCATATCATTCTTCTCCTCCCAACTCCTAACTGTTAGATGTTAGCAAAAAAAATTAGAAACAATTGGGTTGTGTTTATTTAGAATAGATAATACAGGAACATGGTGAAAAAAAGAAAAAAGACAAACCCAAGCTCTATGAAAGGGTAGACGGTGACGAGGCTTCCTTCCAGCCCTGCCCACGTTCCCCTGGTTTCCCTCCCCGAGACGGATCTCAAGGATCCGAGGTTCTCGTGAGTCCTTCCAGAGTTATTCTGTGCACGAACAAACCAAGCGTGTGTCTGTTCTAACACAAGTGGTAGTAGAATTCATACACTTCCCTGTACCATTTGACTTTTTTAATGTGTATGTTTTAATAATTTAAATATTTCTTATGAAACCGCCAAACAGAAGCTCCATGACCAGAAGGGAATTTTTTTGGTCTTTTCTGCTCATTGTAACAATAAAGGTATATAGTAGATATTCAGTATATATGTATTGAATTAATGAATGGAATGTTTCTTTTTGGTCAATTTTTTACCCAAATGTATACATTTTATTTTATATAACTATTATCACAGTACATTATATTTCCATAACAATTTTTTTCTTAACCGTATATACTAAATAACTTCCTGTGTCATCAACCATTCTTTTGTGGTATCATACATAATGTTGTATTGTATGGCTATACCATGATTTGATTAATTCATTTTTTTGTTGGATCTTTTTTTTCTTTGGATCAATTTTTTGGGTTTTTTTTTTTTTTGGTGGGGGGAGGTATTTAGGTTTATTCATTGATTTATTCTTAGAGGAGATACTGGGGATTGAACCCAGGGCCTCATGCATGCTAAGCATGCTCTCTACCGCTTGAGCTGTACCCTCCCTCCTTTGTTGGACATTTTAGATGGAGCTGCTTATTCATTTTTTAAAATTGAAGTATAACTTATATACAGTACAGTGTACTGATCTTAAGTATATATACAGTTTGGAGTGTACAGAGAGTTTTGACAAATGTATATACTCATGTAACTACCAGCATAGTCAAGCTGTAGAAATTGCCATCAACCTAGAAAGTTCCCGGGTGCCTTTTCTCTGTCACTCACCCCATCCTGCTCCCAGCCCCAGGCAGTCAGCGATCTGCTTTTTGTCTGTGTGGATTAGTCTGTCTTTTCTAGACTGTCATATAAATGGGGTTTACACGTGTGTGTGCTTTTCTGTCTGCCTTTTTTTACTTCGTGTAACGCTTTTGAGAATCGCCTATGTTGTATCTATTGGAGTTTCTTTCTTTTTTATTGCTGAGTAGTCTTCCCCTGTATGTATATTACATGATTTGTTCATTCATTCCCCTTCTGATGGTCTTTTGGGTCATTTCTGCTGTACCGTTTGATTTTCCACAGCATTGCAGTGGTGACCCTAGTCCTCTATCTAGGTGTGAGAGATAAATGAGAATAAGAGAAGAAATTCCTAAAATGGAATTGCTGGTTGGCAGGGTTTAAGAACTTTGCGTATCACCATTCAGTTCCAAAAAGCTGCACCAGTTGGCACTTCCACCAGTGGGGTGGGAGAGTGCTTCCCAGTAATTTTGCTAACCCTGAATATTAACTTAAAAAGAAAAAATCCATGCCCTTTCAGTAGCTCAAAATGGTGCTTCCTGACTGTGTTTAAAAGGATCGGAAAGCCAGGATGGGAAAAGCACTAAAGGATGGAAGAGAAAGGGTAGGAACTCTGAATACCTTGCGGGAACTGGGGAGACCGTCTGCAGCAGGGAACCAGCCTGAGACCCATGTTAGGCCGGGTGAGGACTGCTGACCTTCAGCCCTGGCTGGAAAACTCCCCAGGCTGTCTCTTAGCCCCATCCTTTCAGTGTGTGCTTCCCCCTGTCTCCATGTGGCAGTTGCTTGGTAACTGAGTCCTGAGTCTCAATCTGAGTTGTCCTCAGGCACCAGCTCCCTTGCAGGTCACTGGAGCAGAAGGTACCACAGCCAGAGCGTTCTGTGTGATAGGGACATCCATGCTGGTACCACCAGCTACCTACTTAGTCCAAAAGTGGTCATCCAGTGACTTGAGTGGATGAGTGGGGGTGACAAGGAGGGGAAAGGAAGATCATCAAAACATAAAGAAGCATCAGGAATTGGACAGGTTCAGTTATTGTAAGGAAAAGTTGGAGAAAACCTAAATGCCCATCAGAAGGGACTTGGTTTTGCTGTGGTTCATCCATACACTAAAGTAGGCGGAGTCATGAGATGTGACGTGGCAGATAACTTTGCACTAAATAACGATTGATTTTTCTGGTCATTGTGAAAAAGCTGACTCTTTGGAGTGAACCATTGCTTTTTCTTTAACTTTTTATAATGGAAATTTTAAAAGATACCCCAAAGTAGAGAGAATAGTAGAATAAATCCCCTTGTACCCTCTACCCAGCTTTAGTACCCATTTCTTTTTTTTTTAAACTTTTCTTTTTCTTTTTTGGGGGGGCTAGGGGGAGGTAATTAGGTTTATTTATTTATTTTTAGAGGAGGTACCGAGGACTGAACCCCAAACCCTGTGCGTGCTAAATATGCGCTCTACCACTGAGCCATATCCTCCCCCTCAGTACCCATTTCGTCTGTTCCCCAGACAGCATGTCATTTCACCTGTAAGTATCTACTAACAGATAAAGGCCTTTTTTTAAAAAAAAAAAAAACTATGCCATTATTACAAAACTAACTGCCATTCATTAATGATCTTCTATTGCTCAGTCCAGATTCAGTTCTCCCTAGCTGTCTCAGAAATGACTTTTATATAGTTGCATTGTTCGAATCACAGCCCAGATAGGATCTGTGCATTACGTTTTTTTTATTGAGTGAAAGATTCTTTAAATTCTATAGGGCTTTACGATTTTCAAAAGTTTCACACACTTGATTTCATATAATCCCTTCATACCCCTTTTTCATCTCCTGTTCCTATACTGGCCCTCCTCCCTTCCCTCTCCCCACTAGTAACCACTAGTTTGTTTTCTCTGTGTCTGTTAGTCTGCTGCTTTTTCGTTTTTATTTGCTTGTTGTATTTTTTAGATCCCACATATAAGTGATATACACTATTTGTCTTTGACTTATTTCACTTAGCATAATGTTCTCCAAGTCCATCTATGTTGCTGCAAATGGCAAGATTTCATTTTTTATGGCTGAGTAGTATTCCATTGTGTGTGTGTATGTGTGTGTGTGTAGATATAGAGATACACATCTTACATCTTCTTTATCCATTCATCTGTTGATGGACACTTAGGTTGCTTCCATATCTTGGAAATGTGAATAATGCTGCTATGAACATTGGGGTGCATGTGTCTTTTCAAATTAATGTTTCTGTTTTTTTTCAGGGATATACCCAGGAGTAGTCATATGGTAGTTCTATTTTTAGCTTTTTGAGAATCTCCATACTGTTTTCCACAGTGGCTGCACCGATTTACATTCCCACCAGCAGTTCAGGAGGGTTCCCTTTTCTCCACATCTTCGCCAACATTTGTGATTTGTGTTCTTTTTGATGACAGCCCTTCTGACAGGTGTGAGTGATATCTCATTGTGATTTTGATTTGCATTTCTCTGATGCTTAGTGATGTTGAGCATCTTTTTTAATGTGCCTGTTGATTCCCTGCATTTGCTCTTTGGAAAAATACCTATTCAGTACGTCTGTCCATTTTTTAATCTGGTTTTTTTTGATGTTGAGTTGTATGAGCTGTTTATATATGTGGAATATTAACCCCTTATTGGTTATACCATTTGCAAATATTTTCTCCCATTCAGTAGGTTTTTAAAAATTTATTCTTAAGTTTTTTATTATAATGGTCTCCCTGTCCCCTATCCCTTTCAATAAATTTTTTTTCATGCCATTGGGTTTTGAAGAAACCAGGTCGTTTGTCCTGAAGAATGCCCCTGTTCTTGATTTGACCTGTTAACTTCCTCATGGTGTCCTTAACTTGTGTTTACTGTTAACAGTTTGGTTTATATACTTCCCTACTCTGTGGGACTAGAATACGTGGTAAGCTAATTGTTCTCTAGCTGTCAGCTCAAACATCACCTTCCCTGACTCAGGCTGGACCCCTGTTGTGTCCTCAGACCACCCTCCATTATTCCTTCAGCACTCAGCACAATTTGTAATTTTACACATATTAATGGGTTTATTCCACTTGGATCTGGCTCCCTCCCTAGACGGCGGGTCCTGGAGAGCAGGCTGGGCTGTGTCTCCCCAGTTCTGATCAGAGCAGCTGCTGCAGAAGAGCTCCCCACCCCCACCCTGCCCGGTCCCTGTGTGCTCATCACGGACCCCTTATCTAGGGTCTGTGCCTCACAGCCCACGCATTGCTTCCCAGACTTCACTGTCCGTGGGGCAGTAGCCGGGCTGCCATTAACTCCATCTGCTGGTAGAGAATGGCACCTGGGAGAGCTGGCACCTCCAAACTTCACGATCTGTCTGGAGGCTGACTTTTGGCAAGTAAAGGAGTTGCAGCCAGCCCTCAAGGCAGTGATGTGCAATGTGAACTTCCCCTCAGCGCGCGGCATCCGGGGCAGCCACGCAGCAGGCGGAGAAGGCAGGGGCCAGTGGTACAGGGCTGTTGGCTCTGAGTGGAACTCTCACATTGGTCTCTTTTGTGTTAACTGTATGTTTTGAAATCATTCCAGACTTTGAGAGGAGTTGCCAGCACCAGTACACAACTGTGAATATGTTAACACATTTGCCCTTATCGTCCCCTTTTTCTGTCTTCATATATTTATTTTTTCTCCTGGACCAAGATGCAGACACAATACCCCATCATCCCTTAATATTTCAGGGTTTATTCTGCATGGTTACCTTTAAGATGGGCCATGAAGCGGTTTCTGGGGGAGTTTTTGTCCAACCACTAGTGACGTCTTCCCAAGTGTCAGGATCCACCCTGGAAGCCTGATTTGGGTGAAGGGGATTCAGCACTTGGGTCAGGAGGGGGAAAGCCAGGTGGCAACAGGTAGCCCGACTGTGAGCCTGGGAAGGCAGAATCCTAGCTCATTTCCTTGGCTGTCTCTGTGGCTTGTTGGCAGCTGACTTCTTGATCAGGCAGTCACTTACTGAACCCCGTGTATTACCTGCAGACCCTGGGAGGCTCTGCCAGAAGATACCATGGCCCCAAGGGAGGGGCTGTCTTTAGCACAGCTGAGGACCCTCATCTGAGCCCACATACGGCCATTCCATTTGTTAATGGTTGTGAAAGTTAGCAGTGATACTCCCCAGTGATGGATGGTTATTGTGTGCTTGACTTATGTTCCTCCCCTGTTACCTGAGTCCTCAGGCAACCTCCTCTAGTAGGTACTAAATTACCCTCATTTTATCCCCATTTTACAGATGAGACATGCTAACATTTAGAGAGTTAAATAACGTCCCCAGGGTCGTACAGCAGGTAGACGGCAGAGCCAAGATTTGAACCCGGGCAACCTGGCTCCAAAGTGCGTAGCCTTAACCACTGTACCAACGGTGACACCTCATTGCCTAGAAAAGTTTGAATAGCTTCCAAAAGGAGGTGAGATGTGCAGGAATTCATCTAACAGGGCCCAGGGCAGCGTGTGGTGGTCACACATCCGTAACCTGCCAGGGGTGGTCTGGTGAGTCGGGGAGGAGAGGGAGGTGGACCAGGAGCACTGGTTCTGGGAGGCAGGTGTCCGTGGATGTTTGCAGTTACCCTGAGACGCACGGACAGCTGTGAGGAGGGAGAGCTGCATCACTGGAAAATTGCCTTGGCCTTGGAGACCTGGGTGTTGGCAGCGATCCAAAGAGATGGCATCCGAACCAGGGCAGGAAGTGGGAAGACTTGAGAGTTTTAGGAAATTAGGGTCAAAAAGACCGATTAACCAACAGGATTAAAGATTTCATGCTTCTCAGTCGTTGGAACAAAGTAATTTTTCCATCACCGAGGGGTTGGCCTTTTCCACAGTGAACCTTGTTCTTATAAAGCTCCTTATAGCAAGTGCCAGTTTCTGCATGATCTTTTTTTTTCTTTTTTCTTTTTTTTTTTTTAGTACGAGAGGTAATTAGGTTTATTTATTTATTTATTTTTAGGGGAGGTATTGGGGATTGAACCAAGGACCTTGTGCAGCTAAGCGTGCACTCTACCACTGAGCCATACCCTCCCCGCTGTTTCTGTGTGATCTTTAAAGACTCCCACTGCCCTCTGAATTAAGGGAGTAGCTGTTTATTGGGCACAATATGCCGGACATTGTTGAATGTTTGATGCATGTTATCTCATTTGATTATTAAAATTTCTTTGACATCCTGACAAGGCGCAGAAGTATCCGAACATTGGCACACATTGCGTTCAATATGTATTTTTTTTTAGCAGCTGACCACATGCCACTCACTGCTGGCCACTGGGGATATAAAGGATGAACCACACACTCAGGCTAGGGGTATAGGTCAGTGGTGGAGTGCCTGCTTAGCATGCACAAGGTCCTGGGTTCAATCCTCAATACCTCCATTTTTTTTTTAAATTGTCTTTTAATTTTTAAGCCCCCAAAATCTCTACCTTTGTGGAGCTTATAGTTGAGCATCAGGCTCAAATAAGTGCTTATAAAGCTCAGACAGGTGCCCAGCTCTGTCCCAGGAAATCCGATTCAGTAAGTCAGGAAATGGGGAGACTGTAGATTCCTAGGGCTACCTCAAACAGGGTGACTTAAAACAACAGAAATGTATATCCCTCTCAGTTCTGGACACCACAAGTTTGAAATCCAGGAGTCTGCGGGGCCGTGCTCCCTCCAGAGGCTCTCAGGGAGGATCCTTCCTCGCTTCTTCCAGCGTCGGGTGGTTCCCGGCAGTCCTTGGTGTTCCTGGCTTGTAGCTGCGCCGCTCTGTTCTCTGCCCCCGTCTTCACCCGGCCTCCTCCCTGTGTTTGTCTTTGCCTAGTCTTCCCTCTGTATGTCTGTCTTGGTTTTCTCTCCCTGTAAGGATGCCAGTCATTGGACCAGGGCCCACCCTAATCCAAACTGACTTCGTTTTAACTTGATTGCATCTGTAAAGACTATTTCCAAATAAGGTCACATTCTGAGGCTCTGGGTAGACCTGCATTTGGGAGAGACACTATCCAACTCAGTACAAGGGGGAGACCTCCGTGTTTCAGTAGGTCCCCAGGAGATTCCAGGGTCTGTGGTCCACTGACCGCAGTCACAGAAACCCTGGCCTGTAGGTCAGCAGGGGAGTGGAGTCCCAGTGGAGTGACAGGGAGTTAGTGGTGGTGGTGACCTTACTCACCCATTTCAGGCTGCAAGGTAGAATCAGGGTACCCAGGAGAATCCATCAGAAGGAACCTGGAAGTTAGGGAGGGGAGCTGGAAGTGTGGAGTGAAGAGCTTCTGAGGTCACAGCTCAGGACTGGCGACCCCAGGGGAACGGAGGGTTGCACCTGTTGCAAAGAACCTGCATAGAAGGGGGCACATCATGACCCCTCCTCCTAGGTGATGGAGGCTATGAGAGAAGGGTGAGATGTGGTCGTGTGGGGGGACATTTTATAAAACGGCACTGGGTGT
The DNA here is from genome assembly GCF_048564905.1 of Vicugna pacos. Taxonomy (NCBI): domain Eukaryota; kingdom Metazoa; phylum Chordata; class Mammalia; order Artiodactyla; family Camelidae; genus Vicugna; species Vicugna pacos. Next base: position 6,722,637 of record NC_132989.1, read on the forward strand.
TGTCGTGGGGGTGTTGGCAGGGCTCCGTGGGAGGGGTGGGAGGGGGACCACCGAGGGGACGGGCAGACATGCCTCTGGCCACGGTGGGATGCCCAGCAGCTGGAGCAAGGCCTTGCGCAGAGTGTACCCTGTGGCTCTGTCTCCTGGGAACTAGGAGGTGTGTCCGGAGCTGGGCCTCTGGCCATTTGCGGAGTTCAGGGGGCCTGTGAGAGATGGGGTGGCTGAGGGAGACCTCGCTCTGTGCTGCAAGGAAGCTATAGGCCAGACATGCGCAGGAGGGGATGTCACCGGCAGTGGTGGCTTCATGTACTGCAAGCCACCCTCTTGAGAATGTTGAAATAATGTTCCCACAGAGAAGTGGATTCTTTACAGAAAATGCCTCTTTGGGCTCTATGAAGCAATCGGGCCGAGAGGGGAAGGAAGGTGAGTGATACCCCGGCTTTGCAGGGCCTGCCAGGTCAGTGGTGTGTCCTCCTGAGGCCCCTGAAGAACCACCAACCCCCTCTCACGCCAACACCTTTCTTTTTCCCTTGCAATTTACAAGTCTCTGCTTCCTGTTGGTCACCTTGGTTACCCAGGGTGTTTCTTCACGTCTTGCTGCTCTGTTCTCAGGCAGACTCGACCGCTGGAGCTGTTTCCCAAGCAGCTGGCCCAGTGCCTGGAGGCCCAGCCTCCCTGGGGAGGCAGCAGTTGGCAGCAGGGAGGATGAGCATGGTGGAGACCTGGAGTGGGTTTTTTTCAGCAACTCGTGGGAGAGAGCAGCCCAGCCCTGCTGGGTTGTCACATTTGAAGCAGTGTCACAGCCCAGGTCCGGCCAGCTCCTCTGACGTCCAAGCCAGGATGTGCCACTGACCTGCAGTGCAGCCTTGGCCGTTGCACTTCCATGCCCCCATCTCCTGGGTACCAGTGTTAGAGACAGTGCCGCTGCTTCAAGAGGGTGCGTGTGGGAATGGAGAGCCTGAATTGGGTTAAAGTGTCGGGGGCGTCTGTGTGCGGAGAAACGAGATTGGAAGGGCACAGCGTGACACTTGTACGTACTCACAGCTGTCACCTGGTGTGGGATTGTTGGCGATTTTACTTTTCTTTGTACTCATTGTATTTTCTAAAATTTCTGCAGTAAAATATTTTATAGTCAGTTAATTGTAACGTTATTTTGGAAGGAAAACACAAACAAACCTAAACTATCCCATGGGAGCCCCAACACATAGTATTAAGAGCGCGGAGTCAGAAAGACAAGATTCAGGTGTGTCCTTTATTAGCTGTGTGGCCTTCAGCAGGTTACTCAGCCTCTCTGAGCCATCCTTGTCTGGAATACTGGGATGCTGATGTAATACTGGGCCTGCTGGAGGGTGAGAGGACAGAATCCATGGAGCGCAGTATCTAGCAAATGAGATATAAGCTTTCATGTTATATATATATATTATGCATACATTTATATAATGGAAGGTCGTATAAAACTGTTTGTCATAACAAGCAGTTCCAGATACTCCTGGAGAACAGAAGTGAGGTACAGAACTCAGGGGGCTGAGTTCCAAAGGAAAGAGAAAGCTCTGTCCTTGTCGTAGGGTAGCATGTGCCCCAGTCTGTCCAGTAGCAACAGACTGTTACCGAGGAGGAAACTGGTCTGTGTTGACGGAGGATTGGAAGCTGCCAAAATGATAAATGTATATATAATATAAGAGATGGGGCAGTAGGGGAATTTAATCTTGGGCCCAGGGCCTGACCCCCCACGGCAGGGTACCCAGCCCTCTGCTGCCTGGGGCTCCCGTGAGCTGGCGTTTGTGGCCTCTCGTGCCCCTCCTAGGCTCCTAATAACCACGGCCTTGTGGAAATGCTTACTGGGGCATTCTGCAGGTGGAGGCTGTGGTTTTTAATCTCAGCAAGCTCTTCAATTAACCTCAGTTTAGAATCATCAGATTATCAGGCACTGAGCCGAGGATTTTCACCAGAATCTTGCCTTGCAAATGCGCTGGGGTTTAATCCTCCCCAGCGCGCAAGTGCCCAGCTACCAGCACCCGAAGTAAAGCACCATTTGGCAGAACGCGCTCGCTGGGATGCTGTTACTCTGCACCCCAGAAGGGGCAGGGGGTAGATAAATAAATTCAACCTAGAGTTTTCTCAAAACTACGTTTTTTTTCCCAAACTGATGTTTGGGGCCTCTGATGGGCTGATAATACATGATGGGTTCCTTTTAGGGAGAAACCATGTAGTATGCAGGGTTTCCCAAACCAACGGCTCACAGAACCCTTTTCTTCAGGGACTGGGGTGTCACAGAACTCACACTGGGAAACGTTAGCTTTGAAATGACCAAGTATAGAGGGCATAATTTATAATTCTTACAGCTCCCAGTCCTCTGTTAACACGGCCCTGCTTCCTTTTTGGGAACCCTCTGCTGCTGTTGGGGAAACTGAGGCACATGCCACCCGAAGGCAAGGACAGAGCTTCCTCTTTTCCCTGTAATTCAGCACCCCCAGTTTCTTGTACTCCCTCACCAGGCTTTGTGAGCAGTTGGAATTGTTTATTATAATGAATAGTTTTATTCAACCTAAGATCAGGAGGAACTCATTTTTCCCTACCTTTCATTTCACGTATTGGCCATTCCCCAGATTTGGAGATCTGGGTGGGTGTTGAGTATGTCCTTGGTGTCAGGCACTGGGGTCACAGAGCAGAAGAAGGCGCCCCAGTTCCTGCCTGCCTGTGAGATTTACAGTCGAGGAGTGAAGAAGGACGGTGAATGGCTGGGTGGACGGATGGATGGAGACTCCTAGATCCTCGGGGGCTCTCTGACACAGGCATGATCAGGGAGCACTCTTCTCAGAAGTGACTTTTAAGCTACGATTGGAAGGAAGAGTGGGTTACTAGTGAGGCAGTTAGAAAGTAACACAGCACAGGACACCAAGGGGTCAAATGAAGACTTCCCGTCCTCCCTGCTGCCAGGGGTGACTGGCGGAGCTTTCACAGTGCACGTGACCTTCAAAGAAAGCCTCAAAATGCCGGCAGAGCCTGTGTGTGGGCAGCACACGCTGAATTTTATCCCCCGTCCGCCCTGCAACGGTGACAGGCTGGGGTCCCCACCCGGCGGTCCTGGCTGTGGGCTCAGGGTCTGCCGAGCTGCACTTGGGGCTGGCCTTGCCCTGCTCCGGGCACGTCTGAGCCCAGCACAGGCGTGGAGTGTTTGCACCTCTGCCCAGGGGAGAGCCTGGAATCCTCTGAAGCCTGTCCAGGCGGCCCTGTGGCTCTGCGTGTCTCTTGCCTTGGGGCTTCCTGTGGGTTTTGACTGACTTGCCCTTGGCCTTTCCAGAGCCTGTCCCTCTCAGGTAATCCTCTTTCTGCCTCAGAAGCCTCAGGCAGAGCTCTTGCGGGTGGAGGCGGTGGTTTTTAATCTCAGCAGGGAGAATATTTCTAAAGGGCTCAAGCTTCCCTTGACACCCACCGCCTTTCTTTGCCCCGGAATGGCACGTCTGGTCTCCCCGGGGTTTCCCACTCGGGGACTGTCCCCCAACCTCATGGGTTACCCCAGTTAAGGGTGCAGGCCCCGCTAAGGGAGACCTGGGGGAGCAGGGCAGAGAAGGCCACAGGTGGAGGGAGGACCCCTCCGTTGGTGTGTGCTTGGCTCCCACCTGTGTTCATCCCATGGAATACTCCATTCATTCACTCGTATATTCATTCACTCACGGGACAGAATTTCATTCGCCCTAACTGTGTGCCAGGTACCGGGGCACGGCCAAGACCTGGAGGGAAGCGGCTCCTCCCTCCCTCCCTCTCTCCTCCCTCCCTCCTCCCTCCCTCCCTCTCTCCTCCCTCCCTCCCTTCCTCTGGGAGAGCACATTGTAGGTGGGGCGACCGATGATCACTCAAGTCAGCAGTACCAGCTGACTGGGAGGATGCTGCGGCAGAAGAGGGGTCACGGAAGGTCTCTGATGAGACCGGGAGGAAGAGATGCAGCCCAAATGTGCAGAACAGGGGTCTGGTTACATCACGGCACAGCCTTATAGTGGAACCTCGAGACAGCCACTGAAGACAGTTTCCAGTGCCCTCTGAAGGGGAGGGGGGCGCGCTTGTAGCTGGGGGTCCCGCTTTGTGAAAGTTGGTGCAGAGAAGCATCTGAGGAATCCACGTGAAACTTAACGATACTTCTCTCTGCACTAGGGGCTGTAAGTGATATTTGTTCGTCTTTTCTACTTCTGAAAATTTGCCGGTGAACACAGAATTTATAATTAGTAAAAAGGAAAAAGGAGCACTTCTGCTGGGTCGTGCCTGGGTGGGGTCTTCGCATCTTGTGAGGATGCAGTGGGACGTGGAGCACGCCTCTGGCCGGAGGGATGTGGTTATTAAAGGGCTAGTTTTATCAAAGCGGTGATTGACGTAGGGTTGCCGGGGAATTCTCAGGGCCTTATGAATACAGTGGGTGTCTAGACCCTCTCCATTTTTCTCAAACTGGAAACACAGTAATTGAAATAATAAAGTGGTTGTACACGGAATGCTTTTAAAAATCTGGGTGATGTTGACAAGCATAAAAGTAAAAATCACGTGAGATTCCCAGCCCTCTGAGACAACCACTGGGTCACATTTCGGTGTCTGTCTAATAGTTTTCTTCCAGTCCATTGTTATTATTTTTAAAAATACAATAAACTCCTGAGATAAAAGCAGATTTTTTTTAAGGTGGATTCCCCCCACCCCCACCCCAAACTCCATCAGGGCCATCTGTCCCCGTGCCCCCACCTGCTCATGTCTGGATGTACCTGAGGCGCACGCGCCCTCCCATCTGGCTCAGGTGATGAAGGACCAGCAGCTGGGGAGGGAGAGTTTCAGGAAGCCTCTGTCCTTCCCTCCACCCCTCCTCCCCTCTTCATCTGTGCCCTTCGTCCCTGCAGCCTTTGTGCCGGTACCGGCATCGATGCTGCCCCTGGCCCCTGCAGTGAGCAAGACCACCCTGCCTGGCCAGTTCCTGCCCCTTTCCGCCCCCGCCGGCTGCTGAGTGCCTGCCAAATGCCTGCCTAATCCAGGAGAGCTCCCCCGGCCGGCCGCCCCTCGCAGGCTGCTCTTTTGTTACTAGAATCCAGGCTGCTCAGCGGAGGGGCTGGCTTCATGCACCCGGCTGCCGTGGCCTCTCAGCTGATTTGGGTCAAGAGTGCTTGGGGAAGAATGCGATCCTTAGAGCAAAGCCCTTGGAGTGAATGCCTTCCCCCCTAATTGAGTTAGGGGAGTAGTCAGCTGGACTCTCAACTAAACAGGGTGGGCACACCAGCATCCTGCATTGCTGTCCATTTGCCAAAGAATCGCCCCGCTCTGAGGTGCAGGGGAGAAGCGAAGGCTTGGAGCTACTAATTTCACTCCACCCTGGGGCTCTGCAGAGCATGTGGGGCCAGCAGGCCCCCGAGCCCCAGCTACAAGCCCTCGGGTGGAAGGTCTCATCCCACCCTACAAAGCAGGTATCCTTCAGGGCCCGATGGAGGCACGTAAGCTTAACTTATCCGAGGTTTGATTGCCCAGTTTGAGGGAAAGGCCACTAACACTTGCCTGAGTGCTGTTGAGTGCCAGATACTTTACATGATGGCGTTGCCAGCCCCATATTTCAGATGAGGACACTGGGGTTCAGAATTCACATGCCCAAGGTTAGGAAGGTTAGTAAAGGGTGGAGGTGAGACTCTACCCCAGAACTGCCCGACTTTGTAATCTGTGCCAAGCTGCTCCCCTGTATGTGGCGGGGGTGGGAGGGGGTGTTCTTGGAACAGGGAGGGACATCCCTGTGTTCATTCTTATTTTTCTTGAATAGATTTTATATTTTTCAGAGCAGTTGTAGGTTCACAGCGGTATTGAGCAGAAGGTGCACAGAGTTCCCATGTATCCCCGGCCCCTTCCACGTGCACAGCCGCCTCCATTTTCAACAGCCCCCACCAGACTGGTCCACTTGTTGCAACCAGTGGACCTACACGGACACCTCATAGGGACACCAAAGTCCGTAGCTTCCACTGGGGTTCACTCTCCCGTGCTGTACATTCTGCGGGTTTGGATAAATGTAGAATGACGTGTATCCTCATTATGGTATCTTATTCATTAGTTTCACTGCCCTAAAAATCCTCCGTGCTCCCCTCGTGCATCCCTCCCTCCCCCCTCAACCCCTGGCGACTGCTGGTCTTTTTTCACTCTCTCCACAGTTTTTCCTTTTCCAGGTGCCACGCAGTGGGAGGCGTACAGTCTGTAGCCACTTCACATTGGCTCCTTTCGCTCAGTAACGTGCATGTACGTTTCCTCCGTGCCTTTCGGTGGCTCTTCATTCCTTCTCAGTCATGCAGGTATTTTCTGAGCACCTGCCTCGGCCAGGCACTTACTGGGCACCTGGCAAATGGTATGGGCAGGATGGATGTGGCTCTTGCTCTCGAGCTGGAGTTTAGCAGGAAGAGACACATAAATAACTGTCCATACTGAACAGCGTGCTGAGAGAGAGAACAAGGGGTTCCTGATCTGGAAGGATGAGGGTCAGAGACAGCCTCTCTTAGGAAGTGACGTTTATAGCAGTGTCTGAGGGACGAGCAGGAATGGGGACGGGAGCATGGCAGGAAGCTGTCGTCCCAGCTTTCAGAGGCCTGTCTACGCTTGAAACCATCCTGTGCAGGAAGCCCTACTGCTAGCTCCTTCCTGAGCTCTTGTTACCCATCCCAAAGGTCCGTGACTGTTTCTTTTATGCACTGATGGCTTCCTGTGAAAATCTGCACGAGCCAGTAGGCCCTTTTCACAGTAGAGTGTTCAGAGGAAAGACCTGCAATATTTGAGCTTCTCTTGACACAAGGGAAAATCCCCAGAGGGAGGGAGTGAAGCTTGGCCGACTGAGCTGGGAGGGAAGTTGCATATCTGACTTCTGGTGTTTGGGGCCTTTGAACTGCCTTGGTGAGGGCAGCGCGGCCCTGGCCAAAGGTCATTGGCTAATTTCCGGCAGCTGCTGCCTATGGAACACCAAGGCTCTGTGATTGTGGTTGCTTCTTGTCAACAGCCTTACAGCCCTCGGCTTAAAGGAAATACCCAAGTAGCTTGCAAGCTTGTGGGGGCTGTTGTTGGGAGTCAGGGGCTGCATACCCACTTTGGCTGCTGCTGCCAGCTGTCGGAAGCCTGGCTGAGAGATCTTCACCCGTGGCTGTTCTGGTTCTGCCCGTGGCATTGCCCTGCTCTAAAACCTTCAGTGGCTCCCCATTACCCTCAGGGCAGGCGGGATATCTTAGCAGGATGTACAGGCTGCGACTCTGCCCACCTTTGTAGCCTGCTTTGTCCAAGCACACCCTGTCTGTCTGGATGTTCCCAAGGCCCCAGCTTCCCCAGACGGGACCCCATTGTGGCCTTTAACCTGCTGGCTTCCTTTCCTTCCTGCGTCTTCAACAGGTTAATTCCTAGACATCCTTCCAGAACTGAGCTAGGTACATCTCTTCTCCTTGAAGTCCCAACTGCCCTGGTACTTTACACGGATGGCCACACCTTCCTCTGGGCCCAGGGCATTCAGTTCTCACCACAGCAGCCCCGCCTTTCTTCTCCCCCTCCCTTCCTTCACTATTTAGTTTCCGGGCACCTGACCATGTCCTAGTCACACTAGGGTGCTGGCAGAACAAGCCTGAGCAAGAGCAGACCCAGACCCAGACCCCTACCCTCAAGGAGCTTGAAGTCCCATGGTGGGGATGAATAATAAAGAAGAAGCCAGGTGTTTTCCTTGAAGACGTCAAGATTTTCTCCATGATTCAAAACGTCCACAAATGATAACTGCTAGAGAGGGTGTGGAGAAAAGGGAACCCTCCTAAACTGTTGGTGGGAATGTAAATTGGTTCAGCCACTATGGAGAACAGTATGAAGTTCCTTAAAAACTAAAAACAGACTTACCCTATGACCCAGGAATCCCGCTCCTGGGTATATATCCAGCAGGAACCCTACTTCAAAAAGACACCTGCACCTCAGTGTTCATAGCAGCACTATTTACAATAGCCAAGACATGGAAACAGCCTAAATATCCATCGACAGATGACTGGATAATGAAGTTGTGGTATATTTATACAATGGAATACTACTCAGCCATAAAAAAGAATCAGATATTTCCATCTGCAGCAACATGAAAGGACCTAGAGATTATCATGCTAAATGAAGTAAGTCAGACAGAGAAAGACATGTTATATGATATCACTTATATGTGGAATCTAAAAAACAATTTACAAATGTGTTTATTCACAAAACCAAAACAGACTCACAGACATGAAAACAAACTTTTGGTTACCAAAGAGGAAAGGAGGGGTAGATAAATTGAGAGTAGGGACAGATACGCACTACTATATAAAATAAGTAAACAACAAGGATTTACCATACAGCACAAGGAACTATATTCAATATCTTATAATAACCTGTAATGGAAAAGAATCTGAAAAAAATACATATCTGAATCACTTTGCTGTACCCATGAAACTAACACAATATTGTAAATCAACTTTATTTCAATAAAAAATAAACTATTAAAAAAAGATTTTCTCTGGGTGGGGGAGGGTGTACCTCATGATAGAGTGTGTGCTTAGCACCCACGAGGTCCTGGGTTCAATCCCCACTACCTCCATTAAGAATGAATAAATAAATAAATAAATAAATAAATAAATAAATAAATAATCCTAATTACCTCCCCCCCCAAAAGTTTTCTCCTTGATTTAAAAAAATTTTTTTTTAAAGATTGAGGGAAAGAATACATTAAAATTCTTCTAGTCTCAGATCTGTTGCTAGTTAAGGAAAGCCCTGGGGTTACAGGATTTTTTCAAAGTCAGCTTCTTCATGGATAATGTTGGGGACAGGAAATAATTGATTCAGGCCTTGGGCACCTTCCCTGTGCACCACTCTAGGGCTACTGAGGGGTTGTGTCCTGGCCCCCCGGCTCGGGGGACAAGCCAGTAGAGAAGAGGTCCCAGCATGAAATCTCCACCAGGCTTTGCCTTCACCAGACCTGCCCTCCCTCAGAGAAGACAGGGAGGGCCCGCAATCTCCCTCTGTAGTGTTGATCAAGGTTTGAAATTTCGCAATTGCCTCATCCTTTGATGGCCGACTCTCCGTCTGACTGGGCCATAAACTCCATGAGAGTGAATAACATGTACCATCTTAGTTTTTTTTCTTTGTCTTCAGACTGCCTTTTTTTTTTCTTTTTCAGACTGCTTCCATCTTATTTTTTTTTAACAATAGCTTTATCGAAATAAAATTCACATACCATAAATTCACCCCATTAAAGTACACATTCAGTTGCTTGTGTATTCATGGAATTGTGCAGCCACCCACACTATCTAATTTCAGCACATTGTCACCATCCCTGAAAAAAAACCCTTATGCATTAGCAGGTCCCCCATTGGCCTCCCCACCCACCCCAGCTCCCAGCAATCATTAATCCACTTTCTCTTTGCATGGATTTGCCTATACTGGACATTTCATATAAATGAGATCATACAACATGTGGCCTTTTATGATTGGCTTTTTTCACTTAACATGTTTTCAAGGTTGATCCATGTTGCAACATGTATCAATACTTCATTCCTTTTTACGGCCTAATAATATTCCATTTTATTTCTCTACTTGTTAGTTGATGGGCATTGGGTTGAGCTGTTTCCATTTGGGGGCTATTATGAATAACGCCAATATAACTAACTATTCCTGAACAAGTTTTTGTGTGGTCGTGTGTTTCCATTTCTCGAGTGTATATACGGCAAGGATGGAATTGCTGGGCCACGTGGTAACTCTGCTTCACGTTGTGAGGAGCTGCCGAGTTGTTTTCCACAGTTGGCCGCACCATGCTACTTTCCCACCAGCAGCGTATGAGGGCCCCAGCTTGTGCACATCCTCCCCAACATTGCCGATTTTCTGGCTTTGTTTTTGTTTTTATCATAGCCACTCTGATGGGTGTGAGGTGGTATCTCATTGTGGTTTTGATTTGCATTTCCCCGATGATTCCTGATGTTGAACATCTTTGCATGCACTTACTGGCTATTCCTGTATCTTCTTTGAAAAAATGTCTCTTCAGTCCTCTGCCCATTTTTAAATTCTGTTGTTTGTCTTTCTGCTGCCGAGTGGTAGGAGTTTTTTATGTATTCTGAGTTAGAGTCTCTTGTTGATATATGACTTCCAAACATGTTCTCCCCTCCTGTGGGCTGGCCTTTCACTTTCTTAAAGCTTTCTGAAAGTTTAGATTTTTGAAGTCTAACTTACGTTTTTTTTTTCCTTCTGTTCCTTCTGCTTTGGATGTCATATCCAAGAAACCATCGCCTGATCTAAAGTCAAGAAGATTTGCTCTTTTTTTTTCCCAAGAGTTTTATAGTTTTAATCTTGTATTTAGGCCTCTGTCTACCTCATTCCAGGTTTTACCCCAGGGCCTAGAATAATGTCTGATGTTTAGAAGATACTTGATACTTATTAAATGAAATAAATCAATTGATATCTCTTGAATGAATGAACAGACATCTCTAGTCCCAGATCTGTTGCTACTTAAGTGAAGCCCCAGGATTAAGACAGGGGTTATATGGTAGACGGGCAGTTCGTTTTAACCTCCTGCCCCGGTGGACCCGCCCCCTCATGAGCTCTCACCATTCCTTTTCTGCCAGCCTCTCCTTTCTTATGTGTCCTCAATTTTACTTCTCCTTAGTTTCCCGTATTTAACAGACTGTTGCAAAGACACGTCCTAAATAAATCGTGTCTGGTCTACTGGTCTACTTTGGTTAAATTGTAAGTATGGTAGATACACAAGAAAAGTTTTTCCATCATAAAAATCTTGGTTGGGTAATAATATCTTGTTGGTTTTTAATTCAGACGGCACAGCAGTGTATAAACTACAAACGAAAAGTCCCCTCCTTGGGGGACATATTATGTCTAGCACTTATTTTTAGAAAAAAAAATGTGTGTGTGCAGAGAGAGAAAAGGTAAAATCTGGGTGAAGGCTGTTGGGGAGTTCTTTGTGCTCTTAACAACTTTTTTCACTTTGAAGTTTTTGAAAACAGTGTCTCTCGCAATCCCACCCACAGAGGGAATTAAGCCAAGGACCGAGAGGTTGCTGTGTGCTAGGATGGGAGCGCACATCCACTTTTCCTTCCATCCTCTAGCTATTGTGGAGGAAAGGAAGGTGAAGGCGGGTGACCAAGGTCATCCAACCTAGTTGAGTAGAAGAACCAGAATTTGGAGGTGGGTCTCCAACCTCAAGGCCTACCTGTTTTATGGCCTTGTGCAACTCAGGCACTCCACCTTTCCCTGGGAATGGCCGGCTTCTTTGAGCTGCCTCCTGCCCTGTCGTCACGTTCCTGACACTTCCCGAGCCTGTGCTCAGTGAGGGCGGAGACAGTCCAGGACTTTCTGGGCTGTGGGGCTGCCAGCCGGGGACTTGAAGGAAAACGAACAGGGTTTGGCGGGAATTGGTGCCCCCTTACCTCTCGGGAGGCAGCCCTGACCCCGCTTGTGTCCTGCCTATTCCAGGAGCTGAAGCTGCCCGCCTTCCGAGCCCACTCCCCGCTCCTGAAGAGCCGCCGGTTCTTTGTCGACATCTTGACCCTGCTGAGCAGCCACTGCCAGCTCTGCCCCGCCGCCCGGCACCTGGCCGTCTACCTGCTGGACCACTTCCTGGATCGCTATAACATCACCGCCTCCAAGCAGCTCTACGCCGTGGCCGTCTCCTGCCTCCTGCTCGCAAGTACGCGGACCTCTCCTTCTTCCCCAGGGCTCTCCTGGGTCATTCCACGCCTCTGTGGTCTTTGCACGTCTTCTGTGTTTATCCTTAGCTGAATGCGAACTATAGTAATAATAACCAACATTTTCTTTAGCATCTATAATGTACCAGACTAAGGGAGAATTTTAGCAGCTTGATCTTAATGAATCCACACAGTGACCCTAGAGGACAGATACTTTTACTACCTCATTTCACTGAAGCACAGAGAGGTTAAGAAACTTGCCTTGGGTCACCCAGCTTGCCTGTAGGAGATAGGATTTGAGCCTAGAACTACGTGACGCCAGAACCTGTGTCTTAGCTGCATGGCACCTGCTTTCTGGCACAGGGCCTCTGAATGTGCTGGGAGGGGAACCCAGCAACCACAGTTCTTAGAGGTGTTCAGAGACGTGACTGCTTGCACGGGGCCAAGCAGGACCCATTTGTAGTCACCAGGCGTGGGCACAGGTTTCTTGGAGTTTTTAGCTTCCGATGAGGCTTTGCGAAAAACACGGCATAGCATTGACCATCCGTCTGTCTGCCTTAGTAGGAAATACTATGTGCTGAGGCTGCTGCTCTGGTCATCTGCTTAAAACACAGTCCACCGTGCCACCCTGTCATTAAAAATCCCCCTTGGTTTACCAACAGTTTTAGGATAAGGACCAGCCATCAGGGTCCTGCCTCTCTGACCTCATGCCTTTCTCCTCTTCGATCCCTGGGTTCCAGCCAAGCCACCTCCTGTCTCCCATCTTTGCACATGCTGTTTCTCTGCCCAGATTTTAATTATCACCCGCCTTCCCCACTAAGCAGTGAGTTTCAGGGAGGGAAAGGAGCCTGGCATGATGTAAGGTCTCCAAAAAAAGGTGTCTATGGACTAAAGGAAATGAATGGAGCTCGGGGTTCTTTCGGAGCTGGTCTCCCACACGTCTCCCAGCTGCCCTTCATGCAGAGGAGTGAAGTGACACCACAGTGACCAGCGGCAGTCACATTTCCTTGATGGTCCAGTATTTTCTCCTCCGAATTCACTCAGACTTTACAGTCTCCTCTACAGTGTGCTGTTGTCCTATTTCTTTTTTGGGGACCCTCCCCAGTCCTTGATGACTGCAGATGCCTTGAGCAGACGGTGCCCATTTCCTCCTGTGGCTTTGTCCGTCCCTGGCACGCAGCTGTGAACCCTCCAGCACCATCACCCAGTTCCAGACACGTGGCTTCAGAGTCTTGACAAAATTCTGTCTTGTTTTCCACCCTGGCACTTTCCACTCGCTGTTATTTATAAACCCTTTGGCTGCTTTGGGTTTACAGCCTCCTGATTTGTGGTTTTCTCTATCTTGGGGCGAGTTGAATTTCTTGTGTTATACAGAGGAGCCAGTCTTGCTGGGAGTCCAGTCTGCTCACTGCTTACGTGTCCTAAACCACACCTGCACACAGCTCCCTTTTCGTCTTGGGAAGAGATGGGGGGCTCTGGACACATGCCCGTCAGTGGGGGGCGAGATGAGCCTCGCATTTCAGGAGACCCTAGAGATGTCTGCGCCGTGGCCTCTGGCCTCCTGCTGTCTGTGATCTGTGGACTGTATCGCGGCCCCTGGGGGCTGGGGACTTGTATTTCCATCGGGCCGCGGAGGCTCCCTTGGCGTCTGTCTGGGGAGCTGGGACAAGAGGCGCACCCTGGGGACTCCTTTGTGCCGCTGCCGCCGCCAGGGCAGAGGGAGGGGTTCTTTCAGATGGAGAAGCAGACGCCCCCCACCCCACATGTCTGAGGGCAGCAGCCAGCCTCGGGCGGCAGGAGCGGACTTTTCAGGACACCTGCCATACGCTCAGAGGCCCCAGGAAATAAAAGTTTCCATGACAGCCTGAAATCATATTCATTACCCGCCTCCCCTCTCCCCAGGCGGAGTGTCGGCCACAAGGCGGGTCACCTTGCCTCAGGGCGGGTTGAGATCTGCTAATTTCATAGCAAATAATTCCCAGATAAGAAGGGTGAGAGTTCACCTTGCCCTTACTTATCCATTCTTAGGTTTTGAGAGCCGCTTCTGGGTAAGGGCTTGGGGCAGGTGGAACCCTCTCACCTACACATCTCTGCCCCTGTGAAGCAGGGGCCAGCCCAGGGCCCGTGACTCCAGGCCTGCGAAGGAGGCAGAAAAGCCATAGCTTGTAGGTCATTCCATGGTGGCCCCGTGGCAGAGCCGCCCGTTTGCCTCTCTGTGACCACGTTAACTGCATTTCCTACCTGGACTCCGGAGAGGATCCTACTTTAAATATACCCTAGCTATAGATACACCACAAATGGAGTCTCGCCTCTCTCGTATTTAGTCTTTCAGCTTGTTGTTGTTTAATTAAAAAGATAATTGGGCCACGCGGGGACCCCATGACTTGCAGGTGAGATGGCATTGACGGTGCTTCATGATAACCGCATCCCGGCGGGCAGCAGCTTCGTCACCGGCGGGTCCCTCTCCGCATGCCCAGCCCACGTCACGTGGAAGCCTCACAGCCGGCCTGTGCGGTCTGGCTGTCAACTGCCCGTTGTGTAGGTTCAGAGAGGCTCAGGGTCACACAGCTCGGAATTTTGCTTTTTTTTTTTTTTTATTGAAGTAGAATTCATATCACAGCATAGAATCCAGCTTTTTAACCATTGTCAAGTGTCCAGTTCCGTGGCATTTATCACATTTACATTGTGTGCGGCCGTCGCTGCTCCCCAGTTCCAGAACATGTCCATCACCCCAAAAGGCGCCTGTGCTCCCCTTAAGCAGTCACTTCCCGTCCCTTCCTTCCCCCAGCCTCTGGCAACCACCCGTCTGTTCTGTGTCAGTTTGTGTGAAAAGGAACCATACAATTTGTGACTTTCGGGGGTCTGGCTTCTATTATGTTGTGTTCTCAAGGCCCGTCGGTGTTGGAGCATGAATCAGCACTTCAGTTCTTGTTCTGGCTGAGTAATGCTCCACTGTGTGGATGGACCACAGTTTGTTTATTCATTCATCTGCTGATGGACATTTGGGTTGTTTTAGCCTTTTGGCTACTGGGATTGGTGCTTCTGGGAATACTGGGTGTGCATTTTGTTTGAACAACTGCTTTCATTTCTTTGGGGTATTAACCTAGGTGGAGAATTCCTGGTCATGTATGGTCATTCTGGGTTGGACTTTTTAAGGAAACTTGGAGTTTTGCTTTTGCTTGGTTGTTGCCGCTCAGAGATGACTGGGTGCAGAGTCCTCAGCCCCAGGGCGTGGACCAGCCTGAGGAAGGAGCGGGGGAGAGGAAGAAAGCCAGGAAGGCGAGAGGCATGCCCGGTGGTATTTTGCCAGAGTAGCGTGGTCTTAAATGTAAGCCCTTATGCTGATGGTACAAAAAGTATGAGATACATTTTTAGTGTTAGAACAAAATCCAAAAGATACAGACTCACCTAGTGTAAAAAGTCAGTTTCCCCCCACACCTGTATCCCACTCCCACGTTTGGAGTATATCCTTCCAGACCTACATGTACTTGTTATGTATTTCCATAATTGGGAAAAGAAACCCAGGGGTGCGGAAAGGGAATGAATCAGAGATAAACTGCCCAGTAAGCAAAATTACCAGATTCCCTCTCTTCCTCCCTTTTCCATTCTCTTTCCCCCCTCTTTTCACCTAATCCCAATCCCATCATACTTTCTATTTGCAAACTTCTGTTTTCTTTCCCTGTGACTTCCAGACCCCTCCCGACTCCGTGGGAAAACAAGGTTTCTCAGTGCTGAGCTGTAGGTGAGCCCTGTCCTGCCCCCCGGCCAACGGCTTCTGGTTTGTGAAAAAAGTGGAAGCCAAGGGTGACAAGTGCATGTGTCTTGGGGGTAAAGGTCTGACTTCAGATTTTTGTAGGTGGGCCTGAGTCCGACGCTGGCCTTCATCTCAGCCCTCCTCCTCTTCCCCAGGAGAGGGAAGTGTCAAGCAAGAGGGTGGGCCCAAGGCCTTTCTATAAGGAAAGGACCCCTCTCTGGGCGCGGGTCTCCTGCAGGGCTGGGTCAGTTAGCCCTGTCACGCTGTGCTACCTGTGAAAAGGCCCATCTCCTGGCTGCAGATTTTTAAAATTAGAAATGGCATGCTCACTTGTAAATGGGATTCAAAGAATAAAATTTAAAAACCTGTTGCCTAGCCCGCTCTCCAGAGATAACTTCTGGAAACAGTTTCTTGTATCTTCTTCCAAAATCTATAGAGTGTGTTTTCTAGAAATGTTCTGCGTATAATATACAAACACACCGTCAGCCCTCAGGATTCCAAGAGTCCGTGCATGCAAATGCACCTACTCGCTAAAATTTATTTCTAACTCCAGAAGCAATACTCCTGGAACTTTCGGGGTTATTTATGGACACGTGCGGGGCAGCAAAAGACGTGAGTCGCCCAGCGTGCATCTTCCCAGCTGGGCTCGAGCACGGCAGCACTGCCTCCTGGGTTCACTCTCGTGCTTAACACCAGCGTCCTTTTCTCCCTCTGTCTAGTGTCACATCTTCTCATTTTTCTGCTTGTTGGTGGTTTTGCTGTTGAAAATGCCCCCCGACCATGGTGCTGAAATGCAGCGCCGTGTTCCTGCGTTCAGGGAGGCTGCGATGGGTGTGCCTTAGGAGAACACGCATATTAGATAAGCTTTGTTCAGGAATGGGGGACGGTGCTGTTGGCTGTGAGTTCAGTGGTCATGGATCAGCCGTATATTAAACAGAAATACACCAAAGAGGTTATGTGTTGATCGACTGTGATCAGAGGCGCGCAGAAACCTCACCCTGCTTCTCCCCCTGGGGGTGTGGTTGTGTAGCCACCAGATCAGTATTCACAGCGAATGGTCAGAATCGAATACATTAACACAAATGGATTAACCTCAAAGGAACTTTCTTCTTAGCACATTAGGGCACATCCTTCCCATCAGCCTGTGTGGATTTAACTTACTCTTTTTACCGGCTGCAAAATTCTCCATACTATAAACACTGCCATCTGTTGAGGGATTCCTCTGTCAGGGGACAATTACATAGCCACCCACTTTTTTCACTGCCAAGAACAGTATGACAGCAAGCATCCTTTTCCCCGCATCTTTGCACACTGAAGTAAGTCTGCGAGATAAATTCCCAGAGTGGGGGTTGCCTTGGTCCAAGGTGTGTGCATTAAAGATTTTGGTAGGTAGCACTGAATTGTCTTGCAGAGGTTTTAACCAGCAGCTGAGGAGATCCCTTTTTTCTTTTTTCTTAACTTCTGAACTTAATGCGAGGGAGCCCTTGGAATCCTGCTTCCCCATCTGAGCAGCACACCCTCAGAGGAGGGGAGGAGCAGGCCCTCCCCTGTCCGGCCCCTCATCGCTGTCTGTGTGGGGCGTCCCCTGTGCTCCCAGGGGAGAGCCTTTGCTTCCCACCGTCCTGCCGTGTCCTGGCCAGGACCCCCAGGTGAGGAATGAGTTCCCAGACCAATTGCTTTTAAGGCTCCTTGAGCTAGAAATCAATAGCCTCATGTCTTAGGACAGGTACCAAAAAAAAGGCACTGCCTCTAGGCCCCAGGAGGTTCCAGGAGAGGCCAGTCTTTCTCCCAGTAAACCGCCTTCACTTCCCCTCACTCACCCCTGCAGCCCTCCCCTCCTTCTGCTTCATAATTACTATTTTATTTTTTAATGGAACTGCTGGGGATTGAACCCAGTACCTCGTGCATGCTAAGCACGCACTCCACCACTGAGCTATGCCCTCCCGCCCCCTCCCCCTGCTTTGATTACTATTGCAGAATTCTGAGAAGCAGCTCGTTTGACAGCAGGGTGGGGAGCAGGGGTCGCCCCGGTGGAGATTTTGGAAACTTGAAAGCAGCCCTAATCCCCCTGAATGTCCCTCCTGGACAAGGCTGAGGGAGGGCTCACCAGCTCTCCCCAGAGCCAGGAATGCTTGAGACCCCTCACTGCAGGCAGCGGATGCAAAGAGGGCAATTTTTCCACGTGATCTTGTTCAGGGGTGCACTTCAGACAAAGCAAGAGACTTATTTGTAGGATTAAACCCCTAACTGCAAGGAAATGTGGCTGGAAATAATTTAACATCCCCTGCGTCTCACACAAGAGTGGCCAGGAGGAGGCCTGCATTTCCTCCCTGCAGTGGTTTCACGTTTCAGAAACCAGGATGGGTCTTACCTTTGATGTGTGCACTTCGTATGACCATAGTTTATTGTTTCCTCCACTGCAGCATCAGTGGTGCATCCTGTAATCAATGGCGTGTGGGCGGTGGCCACACAGCACAGGGCCGACTGGAAGATGTGGCCTGTCACTTGAGGGCCACGCTGAGCAGATCCGGGCTCGGACCTCCAGTGTTACCGCACAGTGAGGACGTGGTGATTTTTCCATTTCCTGTCCCCATCTCTGCAGGCTGGCAGGCTTAGAACTATTTGGGGGAGGGATTTTGTGTGACGTGCCTGTCAGCTGACTGGGCTGGAATGTCAGAAATTGGACCATTTGCCGCAGCAAGTCTAGTGCTCAGACCTGTTTGTCCAGGGGCTGGGGTTCTGGTCTCTGAGATTTTTCTGTGGGGGAGGGAGGCTCTTAAGCTGCATGGGTTAATTGAACAGGCAGGGTCCAGGAGCCCTTGACCCTACATGGGTAGAACATTCAAAAAACATTTATTCCACCTCTGCCGTGTGCCACACGCTGGGCTCAGCCTCGAGGAGTCGGGGGTGGACAGTAGGGGTGTCTACAGGCCATGTCGTTGGCGATGGTTCATACCACACACATGAACCTACTATGTGCTGAGCCTGTGAGACAGTGGGGGCACAAAGGAGATCAAGACCCTCCCCTAAAGATGCACCCTTCAAGCCGGGCATTGCCAACAGGTCTTGGCACATGCCAAGAACAGGCCAGTCGCCCTTCTGAGAAAATCCGAGTGTCCTTACTGTTAGGAGACCAGCCCGGCTCACACACGCAGCAGGAGGATGACTGGGACGTTGATGTCAGGCCCCCCGTCTGCTCCTCACACTCTGTGTTAGGCTGGCTCTCTGCTCTTCCTGCAGCCGGCAGCCCGGTCAGGTCTGGCACAGAGCCTGGTGAGCTGGGAGCGGGCATTCTGCAAAGCAGTGACCTTCATTACAGGGGAGAAGTCCATTCCTCTGCACAAAGCATATGCTGGACCGTGGCCCCAGATGCCAGCCGTGCACATGACAAGGGGCCCCCACCCCACGGCCCCTGCTTTTACAGTCAGTGAAATTATGTGGGTCCCTTGTGAAGAGGAACAGAAAGGAACCCGGGCTTTGCCGGAGTCATCGTGTGCAGTCCTCACACCCATTGCTCCATCCTGAGACGGGAAGTCCTCGCAGCCAGAAGGGAAGCCGGTGTGTGACCCAGCTGGCCGACTGCCACCTCTGACCTCGGAGGCATTTTTACAATTTCCTCCTGAAGAAAACAACCGCACAGCCTCGCCTCCAGTCCAGAGTTGGACTCGGAAACTGAGTCAGCCTGTCAGGAACGTGCTTGCATTCATTCATTCAGTTTTCTTGAGCTCTGCTCTGTGCCAGAGACTGGAGATGCAGCCACGAATAGAACAGCCTTGCTTTTAAGAGAGGGAGGAGGGAGGCACTGTGAGGCAGCATGAAGATGGGGGCTTGATCTGTTTCGTGCTCCGCTGCCTCCCGGGCTCAGCACGTAGTGGGTACGTGTGTGTGGAATCAGTCTTCAACGACGGGGACTGTAGACATTCTTTAAGGACCTTTCTTTGTGTCCTGAGGAAGGAAGGGAGCTCAAGCAGGGGAAGTCCCAGGTTCACCTTCACACGACCCTGGTGGGCCCCTGATGCCCAGGTCTAGCTGGGATTACAGGCTTCTTTCTGCAGGACATTTCCTAACCTCCAGATCCCTGGAGGGGACACAGCTCTTGGATGTGGCGCCTCTGCAGCAGGTTTCAAGGACACAGTTGGAGGAGGGTGTGCTCCCTGCTTCCCACCCGCTCTGGTCTGCACAGCTTCCTCCCTTCCCTGAAGACCACTGCCCAAGCACCGTTTTATAGCTGGAGGGCTCTCTCGCTCTGTTCTGGCTCTCTCTCTCCCACCTCAAATCTTATCCGCACATTAAACTGTCATTGTGCCCGTGATTGCACGGTTGGTTCTGAATCAAGCAGAGGCTTATAAAGCAGATTGGGTTCCAGTCTTTGTTGATCACCGTTGAAAGCACGCTGAGCCCTCATCACATTCTGTCTACTTCGGCCGCTCCCACTGCACGGGCCCCAGAGGCTGAGACTCGCCCCAGACCACACAGCCAGTGAGTGGCTGAGCCCCCGGGGAACCCAGGAGGATCCCTGCACGGTGCCTGCTCTGCCCCTCCGTGCTGCACTGCGAAGGAAGACAGCCTTCGGCGGGTGCTCTCCACAGAGTAGTTTCCTGGCTTCTTCATCAAATGGCTCAAAATCTGTCTCCCATGATTCCTCAGAAAGACACATATCTGCTGGACATCTGAGCAGTGCCCCTTTGGGGACAAGTAGGAAGCACCCTGTGGCCTCAATAACTACAAAAAGCCAAAGAGTTTTCTTTTTTAATGCAAAAACTAGTGGAGAGGGTATAGCTCAGTGGCAGAGTGCGTGCTTAGCATGCACAGGGTCCTGGGTTCAGTTAAACAAACAAGCAAAGCAACCTAATTCCCCTCCCCCCCCAAAAAGCCCCAAAAATAATAATTAAAAAAATCTTTTTAAGGGAAAAAAACTGGTTTGGGGGTGCGGTACTGTTCTTTATTACAGAAAGCATCCCCCTCAGGGATTCACTCTTTGACTTCAATTCTGCCGTTGGACGAAAAAGCTAAGTCTTGTTGATCATACAGATCTTTAGCGGAAAGGCTCTGGAATTAAATTACTAAGTAGCAGAAGGAATGATGGAGACAAAAGCATTTGTGGAGAAACAGGCGGTTCGACGAAGGGAGGCCGAAGCTGGCCTGACACCCACATCCCTGGGAATTCCTGCACCCAGATCAATGTACTCGTCACCGAGACTTTCTGGGGCTGCAGGATCCTCGTGACTGTACCTGAGACTTCCTGCTTGTGGTGTAGAAAGCTCTGGACGTTTTAGCCATTTATGCATTCATTTAAAAAAAAAAAAAGAACTATTAAGTATTGACTTTATGCTGGCTGTTGTGAAGGGCGTCTGCAATGTTCTACAAGATGGATGTGGTCCCCGTCCTCACAGGGTAAGTAGCCAGCTGGACTTATCATTTTGCTCTCATCCTTAATGGCTAGGATGGTGGGGGCAACTCCCTGAACCTGTTTGAGCTTCTGATTCCGTGTGGAGGACACTCCCAGCCTCTGGGGTTGTTCCCAGAACGAACTGAGAGATCTTGTGAGGGCATGTAACCAGCACCTCCCAGGGAGGCTGCCTGCGTGGCTTGATGCCTGCTGTGCTGTGCCTGGAGCGTGGGATGCCGAGGGGGACCAAGTGTGAAGCTCCCTGCCCTCCGGGGCTCCCATCCTGGTGTGTGGATTCTCTCCCTCTCGCTAACCAGCTGGGAGGCCTGGGGAACTCCCACCCCTGTGAGGAGGACCCATCCGGGAGAAACCTTGGCTTCCTTCTCTGAGAACCTTGAAACCACCAGCAGAAGAGTGGAGTTCAGGGTCACAGTCAAGGGGGAAGGAGGCTGGAGCCACTCTAGGTCCACTCAGGTCGTCCAGCACAGCCCCACCAGTGGGATCGTGGGGCTGGGGGAGCCTTTGGCTGGGCTGATTTCCACCCCTTTTTCAGAGCCTGTAAGAAAATGTTTGTAGCTTTGGCTGTGAACCCTAGTTCGTCGCTACCCAACTAGCAGAACTTTAGAAGATGATCCCTGGGAGTGCAAAGTTCAATACATAATACAGCAGCAGCTGCCACCATTCATGGGGCACATCCTGTGCCCTGAGTCCTGCGCCAGTCCTGTCACCTGTGACCTCCTTGAGCCCTCCCTACCACCCTTGGGGTTCGGGTTTCCAGGCAATAGCCTGAAATCATACAAGTTGTAATGGGTGAGGGTGGCGAACTGGCCTGAACTTAAAGTTCTTGGCAGGGCATTCTTGCCTGTTACCTGTCAGGACTTCACCCAGAATCCAGGCTCCCCCGGGTCAAGGGATGCTCAGCCCTAAGTAAATATTATCAGGACTAGATGTAAATAAAGCTGGCCAGTTCTGCCCCTCCTAATGGTCACTGGTCTCCCCTCTGAGGAAGGAAGAATTAACATCAGAAAGGTCTCCCTTCAGACTGGCCCAGCCTGGGAACTGAAGGGGCCAGTGTTTCCTCTCCCAGATACTGGGAAAAAGGCCTTTCCACCGGAGCTTTCTCTTTCCTCTTGGGTGCTCACACCTCCTCTACTGCCTGGCACTTCCCACGATCACCTCGGAAGATGTCAGGCCCACATTGATCCCTCTGGCCTGCCTTCCCTTCCATTTACATCAGCACCCTACATAGTAGGGTCGGGGGCCGCTGGGAGGGGGAGGGGTGGCCATGGGGGTCTCAATTCCTGATCAGATTTTCTTTCTCATTCTCAGATGAAAATGAGACAGGAGGGAAGGGGGCAGGGCACAGTCATTAAGGGAATGACTCAGCAGTTAGCACCAAGACGGCTGAAAACTCAACTCCCAGTAGACCCGGAGGCCCAAGGTGGCGGGAGATTTGACTTCCAATGGCCCTTGAGCTTCATTATACACTCACTGTAATGTATCAGCATGGGGAATGACACTCCTACAGGTGCCATGACAGTTCTCAGGCTGATCATAAAAGGTCTGAAAGAGGGTGGTGGCCCAATTCCTGGGAATCCCTGCCCCTTCCCCAAAATATTTGGAATAATCCTCCCACTTGTTAGCATATGAAGCTGCTGAGCACATAAAAACTAATAACGCTGTGTCTCGTGGCTGCTCCCTCCTGAGTGAGATGGCCCTCACTCTGTGGATTGTGTATCTACTTTTACTTTATTTTTTTTAATTTATTTATTTTTTGGCATATATATTTTATTATTAACATTTAGTCAGTTTACAATGTTGTGTCAATTTCTAGTGTACAGCGTAATGCTTCAGTCATACACGAACATACATATATTTGTTTTCATACTCTTTTCACCATAAGTTACTACAAGATACTGAATATAGTTCCCTGGCTGGGCTATACAATATGAACTTAAACTTGTTTATCTATTTTATATATATTAGTTAGTATCTGCAAATCTCGAATTCCCAATTTATCCCATCTCATCCCCTTCCTCCCCGGTAACCATAAGATTGTTTTCTGTGTCTGTGAGTCTGTTTCTGTTTCGTAAATAAGTTTGTTTGTCTTTTTTTTTTTTTTTTAGATTCCACATGTAAGTGATATCATATGGTATTTTTCTTTCTCTTTCTGGCTTACTTCCTTAGAATGACATTCTCCAGGCCCTCCATGTTGCTGCAAATGACATTATTGTTTTTTATGGCTCAGAAGTAGTCCCTTGTGTAACTATACCACAACTTCTTTACCCAGTCATCTGTCGATGGACATTTAGGTTGTTTCCATGTCTTAGCTATTGTAAATAGTGCTGCTATGAACATTGGGATGCAGGTGTCTTTTTGAATTAAGGTTCCCTCTGGATATATGCCTAGGAGTGGGGTTGCTGGATCATATGATTACCTACTTTTACTTTAAACTAAACACCCAACCCTGCACCTTGTGGCCTTTCTCTGGCCTTCTGAGATGGCCTGCACTTGGCCTATGGAGTGTGCATCTCTCTGAATAAATCTACTTTTACTCTACTATGGCTCGCTCTTGAATCCTTTCCTGTGAGAAGCCAAGAACCCTCACTTGGTGGAGTGAGTCCCAGGGACTCAGCCGAGGCCTGGGACACGGCCATTCTCTCATGCCCCGTTTTCCTGTATCAAAAAGAAGGGGGGAAGGACTTTAAAATAGAAGAGTGGCCTTTCTTGAGAAAGAGCAGCTTTGCCTGTTTAAAGGCGCTGTACTTTTTTAGCAAAGAAGAATAGTTTTAATAGCTGTTGCATTAAAACATGGTCCTCTTTAGCCAGCAAAATTTGGCCTCGTCTCTGAGTCTAGGTTTAGCTCCCAAATGGGCAGCAAGTGATCCTGAATGAGTCTGTTAAGTGGGCATCTTGCCAGGCATGAAGGGCTGTTGAGGGGATTAGCTGGGAGCCGTACATAAAGCAGCCTGTCTAGCAGAGGGGGCAGCCCTGGGCCTGGGCGTGAGAAATGGGCAACACAGGCTTTTTCTAGAATCCCATTCTGTGCCATTTATCTTTCTGTCTAAGAATTTTTCTGAAGGTGCTGTAAATGTTGATGCTCTTTAGAGCTGCACAATGCATTCATAGGGGTTCATTATAACGTTTTCTCTATTGGGAGGGCTATATTTTAAATTTTCCAAAATAAAGAGTTTGGGTATTTTTTTTAAAGCAATTAAAAATAATAAGTCTCTCGAAAAGTTAGGAATCCTATTTGGTCTGCTTTAAGGCTTGGTTGTCAAGACATTAGTTGCAAGAAGAAAGAGCCAGTCTTTTGAACAGTCAATTCATAGAGACAGAAAGTAGAGAGGTGGTTACCAGGGTGGGGAGGGGCGACAGGGGGTTGTTTAATGGGTATAGAGTTTCAGTTTTGCAAGACAAAGAGTCCTGGAGATTGGTTGCATTATAGTGTGAATGTACTTAATGCCGCTGAACAGTACAGTTAAAAATGGTTAAAATGGTACATTTTATGTTATGCGCATTTTACTGCAGTTTTTTTAAATGCTTTTTTTTTTTTAAAGAAAAAGAAGAGCCAGCCTCTGAGTGTCCCTCCTGAGGCTTGCTGGGTTGCAGAGTCTGGCCAGCATGGCCTAGCCTGTGGTTAAGTGTTCAGGCTACTTGACACCTGAAACTAACACCATATCGTAAATCAACTATATTTCAATTTAAAAAAGAAAGAGTTTAGACTTGACAGATACATGGTCATCAGTCCACTAACTGACTATGTGACCGGCCAGGAATGGCCCAGGCTCTGTGTGCACCAGCCCCTGGGAGTGGTGGAGCAGTGCGTCAGCTGGTGTGCAGAGCATCCTCAAACCTGCATGCTCACCAGTGCCCCCGGCACTGAGGGCTCACGTGCGTGCGCCTGGCCTCCCAGATTCAGGCGAATGCTTTGATATGCTCAGGGTTTTCCTTTCATCTTAGTATGTTGATGGTGCTCCCAACTGTTCAAGTTCGGGGCAGTATGAATATCCAAAAAGACAAGTGTAGAAGAAATGGTAGACTTGTTAAAAATTCCTTTTTTCAACCCCAGTGTAATCACTGATATCAGGAAAGGATCATTTGTGGATGCCAGATCGCTGAGTTAAAGGTCGTTGGGACACAGAATATTCACTTAGTCTCTAGGTGTCACCTCACAGGTGAATGGTACCTTTAAAATGGAGAGATCTGGTGTCATCACCTTAAACAGGCAATCAAACGTAGCATCACTGTTGCTGCGACAAACTGACGTTATAAAACCCCTGATGTGATCTGGTAAGAAGGACAAAATGTCACCTCTATAGGGTTCTTGCCCAAACTGATCATGAGGAGACAATCAGGCAATCCAGAATATGAGATATTGTACAAGACTGCTGGGCCTGAATTCATCCAGTCTGTGTCACGAAAAGCAAACAAAGGGGACTTAAGAGACATAACAGACACCATGTGTTGCCTTGTCAGATCTGAATCCAAAAAACAAAAGTTATAAAGGCATTTTCGGGACTCTTGGGGAAAGTCGAATGTGGACTGAATGTTAGAAAATGTTATTGCATTAATGGTGATGTTCTTGGGATTGCTAATAGCAGTATGATTATGTAGGAAAATGACCTCAGGGATGGATGCTGAAGTAGCCAGGGGTGGCAGGTCATGTCTGCAACTTAATTAAAATGGGCCAGTAAAACCAATATAACACACACACACACACACACACACACACACTTGTGTGGCTCCATCATGTCTGCAACTTAATTAAAATGGGCCAGTAAAACCAATATAACACACACACACACACATACACACACACTTGTGTGGCTCCATGTCAGCAATTGGTGAATCTGGGGAAGGGTCATCTGGGTTCATTGTTCTGTTGTTTCGACTTTTCCGTGGATTTGAAAATTTCCCAAATGAAAAGCACATCAAACAAGTTGAAAAGAGTCTCTGGCTCTTGTCTGACTTGAAAAAACTCAGCCTTCTGTTCCCCCGCCCCTCCTGGGACCTGCCTGAGCACTTCCAGGCATCTGTTGTCTGTGCCCTTTGTCAGTAAGGAGCAAGCAGCTGAGTGGCGGTGCTTGGTGATGGTGGGCTGGGGACAAAGGGTCAGTCTGCTCACAGTCATGGGAGGAGGGAGGAAACGTCTGCCGGGCACGTGCAACACCAGGAAACTCATAAAATCTTTGCTGGCTGTGAAATGTATTGTGCTGGGGAAGAGTCACTAGGACCGGGAGCTGTGAGGTCCCTAAGTGTGGAGCTGAGTTCTCGCATGAAATTTTTCTCTGAGCCTCCGGGGCCCCGAACAGAACCTACGTGGGAGGATCCAGTGTGTGTCCAGCACAAGGCCCGGTGTCTGGCCTGGCAGGAGGGCTCTGTCCATTTCTGTGTGCTGGACACTCCCTCCAGCATCTCCCATCCTGCGTAGCCATGCTTTCTCCGCATGGGTCATGTTCCTAGAGAGCAAACGAACCCCCTTGGGGTTTAGCACTGTTAGATCCAGAGCCAGCTCTGCCCTGCTCTGGCCTGCAGTGCGGTGGGTCCCCAAGAAGCCCCCCTCACCCAGTGTGGGGAGCAGACGGAGCAGGTGAATTCAGATTCCTCAGTAATCCGTGGCCCCTTGCATTGGAGGGTAATCCTCTTGGGCCTGGTGGCTGGGGGAAAATAACAGATCCCTGAAAGCTTTGAAAAGCCCTGAGGGCAGGGAGAAACTAATCTGATTGAGCACATCTGCCCATCGGAATAGACTGCTGGCTGCCAGCAAGGCCGTGGGATCTCGGTGCCACAGCCAGCACGGTGCACAGCGCCGTGTCTCTGCCAGAGCCGTGACCTTGACCCCGCCACCTTCTGCTCCGGGAAGGAAAGAGCTCATATCTGTTGAGTGCCTGCAAACAGCATTGACTCAAGTCAACCCAAGGTTCAGGAAAACCTTGACAATTTTGCAAAACATATTTTTTTTCTTTTTATTTTTATGAGGGGGTGGTAATTAGGTTTGTTTGTTTATTTATTTATTTAATTGAATTAATTTATTTATTTTTAATGGAGGTACTGGGACTTGAACCCAGGAACTCATGCATGCTAAGTATGCACTCTACCACTGAGCTATATACCCTCCCCTTCTTTCTTTTTAAATTGCAGAAAGAATACATGAATCATTGGAGAAAAAATTAGGGAATACAGATAATCAAAGAGCATCAGAGAACAATTCAAATGGCCTACAATTCACCTTTCCAGAGAGAACCATTCATTCTCTCAAGGAATATCCATCGGGCACCTGCTGTGTGCCGGGACTGTGCTGGGTGGGACCTGGTTCCTGTCCTCCTGGAGTTCAGATCTGTTAATGACCTGCTAATGGCCAGGTGGTGGCCACCGATACTAGCACTTGAAATTAAACAATCTGAGTGTGAGCAGTGCCCTGAAGACACTGAGCAGCCTCTGAACTGAGCTCTGGAGGGCACCTGATAAAGTGGGTGAGGGGATGACCTCTCCCAGCCAGAGGAGGGGTCAGATTCCTAATGTCTGGATCCAGGCTTGGGGGCGGAGTGGGGCCGTGAGGCTGGGGAAGGTGGCGAGGCCTGGCCAGCGGGCCCCACCCAAGGATTTCGGCGGACAGGGGCCTCTTGCCCTTGGGAAAAGGGCAGCTCTGTCCTTGCCTTTTCTTGCCCGAGTTGCCCTTGTACAAGGCAAGGCCAGGTGTGTGCTTTGGAGACAGTGCAATGCCAGGTCCAGCTCCTGCCAGACCGGACCCGGGAAGGAGGTGAATGCGGGTTGCTGTAAGCCGCTTTGGACCTGGTCAACAGTCATTTCTGCTCCTACCTGGCAAAGACCAGGGCCTCACGTCACCATCTCTGCCCACACACTGGGCTGTTGCCTGGCTCCCTGAGAGCATGGAGATGCAGGCTTCCCAGAGTCGGTGTTTCATTTCTCAGTGACGTCTTTCGAGGCCTTGGTGAGGAACGCGTTGCATCCGCTGTTGGGCAGCCTGCAGTGGTTGCTCCCTTATCTCTCAGAGAGCGCGGGCATCTGCTGAGAACTGGGTCAGGAGGCGCCGGTGGTTGTGCACAGGTGTTCGAGTGCTTTGTCTGCTGTTCCTCGGCGGCGAATGTGTGCGTGAGCTCAGCTGGGTCGCCCACTGCCTCTTCTTGCTACCGAATGCAAGTGCATGTGCCCGATGCACAGTGAAGCTGACCAAACCGAAACGTCGGGGTCTGGAGTAGAGGAAGGTGTATTGCAGGGCCGAGCGAGGAGAATGGGTGGCTTTTACCCCAAAACCCAACTTCCCGAGAAGTTTTACAGGGAGATGTTTTTACAGGCAAAACTTGGGGTGAGGGCTGCAGGGTGTGTGACTTTCTCCTGATTGGCTGGTGGGGAGGTAACGGGGTGGTGCTCCAGGACTCTTGTGCTCTGCCTGAAGTCGCAGTCCTCCCCCTGGGGGCCTTAGATCTGGCAGAACTCAAGATATTGTTATGTATGTTCCTCGAGGAGGAACCAGGACCCTGCTCCACAGCTGCACCCTTGTTTAAGTGTTCCTCCCTTGTCGCTACACTCCCTCCCTTCCTGACCAGCAACTGTGAGGTTGAGCTTGGAGGCCAAGGTGACCGGACCAGGAGACCAGGCCTGGGGGTGCACCATCTAATGTGTGTGTCGGGCAGTACGAGGGGACTGCGGTCAGGGAAGGCTTCCAAGAGCCAGTGACTTCGAGGTGAAGGACACGGTGAGGTTGGCGGAGTGAGGCGGGGAGGGAGCAGGATGCTCCGGGCAGAGGGGCTGCACAGACGACGGCTTGTCAGCAAGGAGAGCAGGTGCCTTCAGAGAGCTTCAGCGGCAGAGGCCACAGCCAGGTGTGCGTGGTTTCCCCCGAGTGAGGGGGTTAAGGCCAGATTCCCCAGCAGCTCCCCCTGCGGAACCTCCCGCAGCGGAGGCTGCCCCTGGGGCCTTCCACAGCTGCTGACTGTGAGCCCTCGGTCCCCTTGACCCTTGGGCGGGATCACGCAACGCTCATGTTTAGTTTTTGTTATATCCAGCTCCATGTGACTTTGTTTCATGCAACTTATTTCCAGGACTTTCCTATATGTGGTCATTGTTCCTTTAGTACTTCCTGAGCTGGTGACATGTTTGTCCATGGAGTGTCATGTCTTTTTGCCACCGTCCATTGATATGAATGTATTCCAGTTATCCTGCAAAACGAATCACCCCAAAACTTGGTGATTTAAAACAACAGTGACGTGGGCTGTTTGGTGGTTCCTGTGCTGGTTTCGCCGGGGCTCATTCCACTCCTCAGACGGTTGCTGGAGGATCCGCTGGGCTGGAAGGTTCAGGGTGGCCTCGAGCACACGTGTGAGAGGCGGTGCTGGCTGTTCCCGGGGCACCTGGGCCCTCCTCCTTGTGGCCTCTTCTCCCCCGAGAGGCTAGACCTGCCTCCTTACAAGGCAGCCTCAGAATGGTGCTCACAGGGGTGAGGGCAGAGGTTGCAAGACTTCTTAAAGCCTTGCCTTGGAAGTCACATGGTGTCACTTTTTTTTTTGTTTTCCAGTTTTATTGAAGTATACTTGGCATACCGCATTAGTTTAAGGTGTAAACAACATAATGGTTTGATATACGCATCTACTGTGAAATGATCAATAAGTTTTAGTTAACATCCATGAGCTCACACAGTTTTTTTTTTCCTTATGATGAGAACTTTTAAGATCTACCCTCCTAGCAACTTTCAAATATACAATACATTGTTATTAATGTCGTCCCTCTGCTGCACATCACCTCCCCAGGACTAATTTATCTTGTAGTGGAAGTCTGTACTTTTGACCATCCTCACCCATCCCCTGCCCCTCCGCAGGCAACCCCCGGTCTGTTCTCTGTACCCATGAGCTTGGTTTAAGATTCCACATTTAACTGATACCACAACTAAGAACCCGTTGACAGAGTTTAAACTCAGTATCGAAGATAGTGGGGAGTCACCGAAGGGCTTTTCCCCGCCTGGAGGGGCAGGACCAGATTTGCAAGGTCACTGTGACTACGGCCCCCTGACCAGTCCTAAGGTGGAATTAGTGAGGACCAGACGGGAGGGCCACCTTAGTCCCCAGGCCTCACCGCTGTTGCTAACTGCTGTGGAGCACCTTCCGTGCTCCATGTGCTGGTGTGAACATTTGGGGTACGTTTTCTCGTTGAATCTAACAGAAGCTTTAGGAGGTATAGGTCCCACTTTACAGATGAGCAAGCTGAGGCACAGAGAGGGTGCAAGATCTGTGCATGATCACGCAGCCGGAAGCGATGGCATGGGGATGCGAGCCCAGGTGCGACAGATCTGGAGTGTGTGCCTTTGGGCTTCTGCTTCTCCCTCAGGTAAGTTCGAGGACAGGGAAGACCATGTCCCCAAGCTGGAGCAGATAAACAGCACCAGGATCCTGAGCAGCCAGAACTTCTCCCTCTCCAAGAAGGAGCTGCTGAGCACAGAGCTGCTGCTGCTAGAGGCCTTCAGCTGGAACCTCTGCCTGCCCACGCCCGCCCACTTCCTGGACTACTACCTCTTGGCCTCCGTCAGCCAGAAGGACCACCACTGCCACAGCTGGCCCACCACCTGCCCCCGCAAGACCAAAGAGTGCCTCAAGGAGTATGCCCGCTACTTCCTAGAGGTCACCCTGCAAGGTGGGCCTGGTGTCGGAGCCTGTCTGCCCTTCTTACCTGCACAGGGGCGGCGGTCCGGGGGCTCCGAGAGGCCCGCACCCAGGGAGTCCTTCCTAATGGGGGGGGGGGGCGCATCCACCCAAATCACCAGGTCACTCCCCCACTTGGCAGAGATAAGCAGAGAAGGAGCGAGGATGTGCCCCGTGGGTTAGCAGTAACGTGTGAAAGAGAAATAGCAGCTTATATGCAGGCGGCCAGCTGGTAGCCTACTTGTTTACTGACCAGCTAGTAATTTTTTATACGTTAACCTGGAACATGGCAAGTGATCTAAATAGCACAGATTCACAGGTAGGTCATTCTGGGAGAGCTAGAGTCATACAGGTAGGGTGGGAGAGAGGACTATGTTCCCAGCTGCTTTAGCAATAGAGTTACTCTGTTTATTTGAATCTCATCTTCCCGATGTCTTAAAATCTAGATATTAGGGGGGAAAAATCTAGATATTAGGTAAAAATACTAGGTCATTTGAACCTCATGACGACTCCACATGAAAATCATTTCTGCTGTTCTCATTTTTAAAAATCAGTTTCCTTTATGGATACTCGAGAGATGAAGTAACTTACACAAGATCATTGCTAGCGTTTGGACCTGGGGAGTCTGACCCTGCGTCTGTAACCTGGGTGATGCACGCTTTAACAGGCAAACATTGAAGTCTTTGAAAATCATGAACAATTTAAAACAGCATAGTAATACCCTGATAACCGAGTGTCCTTCCTGAAAATTGTGGGAATTTCAACAGCTTGCCTTTTGCATACAAAGGTAGTGCCAGCTTTACCGTGTTGTTAGATATCTTAGTAGGACGTGAAGATTTCTCAGATCATTTCACTATGTGCACATGTGCCGAAACATCACATTATACACCTTAAGTATGTACAGTTTTTATTTGTCAACCATACGTCAACAAAGCTGGGAGGGGGAGAAAGAGTCCTCAGTAAACGTAAGTCAAGGGCCAGTTTTAGTTATGAATATCAAACTCTTGTAGCCATTCATTCATGCTTTCATTCAGCAGATTTTTACTGAGTGCCTACTGTGGGCCAGGCCTTGTCACTATTAATAAGGAGCCTGCAACTGGAAGGACAGATGTTTGGCGGGTCTGCTTGTAGCCCGCCAGCAACCCCTTGCAGCTCCTGGAAGACAGGGGACAACATTTTGAAAATCACTGCTTTAGGATGACGGCAGAAATCCCAGACTGCGAGCCAAGGTGTTTTAAGATTCAAGAACGGAGCTTCACGCTGTACTGAGCTCTCATCGTGTGTGTATGTGCAGTGAGCAACCTTGAACTTAATCATTTGTCTACCAATTCCCGGGAGACACCAGGCAGGAGGGGCCCCGGGACTCCAGGGCATGGCTTTATGACGCTGACTCCCTCTGTGATTCTCCTTCAGATCACATTTTCTACAAATTCCAGCCTTCTGTGGTCGCTGCAGCCTGCGTGGGGGCCTCTAGGATTTGCCTTCAGCTTTCTCCCTCCTGGACCAGAGACCTGCAGAGGATCTCAAGCTACTCCCTGGAACATCTCAGCACGTGCATCGAAATCCTGCTGGTGTAAGTTCCTCTCCTGATCCTTCCGTGTTTCTGAAATGTCGAAGTTCCACTTGCTCGTGAGGCCCAGGAAAGTGGGCCACGGTAACTGCTGATGGAGTTGGGGTTTGGGGGCTCAGTCCTTCCTATTTCGCCTAGCTTTGGGTTTGCCGTTTTCAGGTTGGGGGTGAGGGGGACACGAGGGGCTTCTGAGTGTTGGCTCTGGGATCGATCCAGCGTATCCGTCCGTCTTCTGGGTGATCGCACTGAGAGACTCGCATTATAAGCGGCTTTTCTCTGAAGTGGACACAAAGTCGACTCCCAGCCAGCTGAGCCCAGGGTGGCTTCGCACAAGAGGCCACAGCCTCCTTGCAAGGGCCCCTGGGAATCTGGGGGAGGAAATGCTCAGTGTTTCAGAGAGGATGCTTAAAGCATCGCAGATGCACACCATGAAAGTAGAGGCAAAAGAAGTCAGCAGTAACCTCGGGGAGGAGGGCAGAGTCCAGAAAGCTCCTGATGGCTTCCGCCTGATGGCTGGCAGCATCTCCTGGATGCTGGCCCCGCTGACCACAAGGCCAGGCCCCTGAAGAGCCGACTCAGCCTCCTGATGCAGCTGCCTGTCTCAGTCCTCGTAATCGGTCCTGCTTGCTAGCCTGTATTTTAAAATCTTTGCCTTTTAGAAGGTCCCCAAAGCCGGGGAACCTTCTGGTTTGAGTGAGGATGGGTGCCCCTGGGTACTGAGCCACCGGCCTTGCCTCTGCCTCTTCACCACGGCTGTCCCTCTGTGGTAGCCCCCTTCTCAGATCTGCTGCAGCCTCCACTTTCTCCTTTCTTACAGAAGCCTCTAATTGATTGGTTTCCCCAAAAAGCCTTCTTATGGGAAGCTTTGGGGGGTTTTTTTGAGGTGGAAAAAAAACCTGTTCCATCTCCCTTTTCAGAGGGAGACACTTAGGTCCCTGGGGGCAACCTGCTTGAAGTCTGCAACCTCAGGAGCGAGCCAGCCGGGGATGGAGCTGCCAGGAAGTGGCTTGAAGGCAAAGGTTGAGTTCACCTAAGCCCTGGGAGCTCTGCCGCCTCGGGAAGGTGCTTTGCCCAGTGTGGGGGGTTCAGTGATGAGCAAACGCGAACGAGTCTTCCCTCTCGGGGCTTGGACTCTGCAGGAGGGGCCCAGTGGTGACCTGGAAGTTGCCGCCTGCTGTGTAGACTGCCGAGGTGGGCCATGCAGGGGCTGCAGGGACAGCTGGCTCATCTTGAGGGGTCAGAAGAGGGCTTTTGTAGGAAGCAGGTCCAAGCTGAGACCTGAGGCCGGAGTTTAGTCGGAGAACCGCTGAGGCAGTGGTACTGGCGGTGAGCACAGGCCGGGTGCAGCCCGGCGGTCGTGGCACACACAGCTCGTCGCATCCCACTCAGCTCAGCAAGGCAGCTGTGTGGTGCTGTGGCCTCAGACCTCCCGAGTCTCACCCAAGTCCTTTTCTTTCAGAGCTTATGACAACGTCCTCAAGGATGCCGTCGCGGTCAAGAGCCAGGCCTTGGCGATGGTGCCCGGCACACCCCCAGCCCCCACCCAAGTGCTGTTCCAGCCGCCCACCTACCCCCGCCTCAGCCAGCCAACAGCGACGGCCCTGGCCCACTTCCAGACCCCCGTGCGGGACCTGTGCTTGGCCTACCAGGACCCGCTGCTGCCCCCCCATTCGGGGACCCTGCTCTCAGGGGGCACCGGCTCGTCCCTCCACGCCCTGTACCCCGCCCTGCCGCCCCTGGACGTGTGTCCCGTGGCCCTGCCCGCGTCCCTCGGCATGCAGATGGCCATCACCTCTGAGCCCAGGCACTGCCTCGCCGCCACCTATGGGAGCAGCTACTTCAGCGGGAGCCATGTGTTCCCTGCAGGCTGTTTCGACAGATAGAGCACCTTTAGCCACCCAGGGAGATCTTGGCAACCCAGGAGGTGGAGGACACCGACGAGGGGAGCTCAGCCCAGTGAAGTGCCTGGGAGGCCATCCCCACAGAGCCTCAGGGCCCTTGAACGGAGAAGGTCCGTGCTCTTTTTAAATAAAACTGACCCAGCTCAAGGCAGTTAATGACATACCTCAACCAAGAGCATTCGTCTGGAGAACATTTTCCACACGTGGCTGGGGTGCAAGGGGATGGCTTGGTGGCCATCTCTGGAGAAGAGCCCAGGGGGTTGACAAAGACCTGGGACGAGGCCAGGAGACGGGGGACTGGATGCCGACCACGAGCACGGCCAGATTTTAGCATCAAAGACTCCTTTGTGCTTTGCTGATGGCAGCTACACCACTGAAAAGGGGGGGCAGCCTGACCTGTTCTCAGGACCCCCAGTAGATGCCGTCTGGGGTGCTTTTCTTTCCCTGGCTCCATACACAGGGGCCCATGTGTGCATTCTGCCTTCCGAGGCACGGTGAGCGGCTGTCTTGCTTTTGTTGTGGAACCTAAAACCTCCTTCAGCCTTTTATATATTTTACTTGCTGCTGCTTCCCGAAGTGACCTAGCTTTCTGTTCAGTAAGATGTCTTGTTTACATGCTGCATCAGGGATTCTGTGATACTTGAAGATTCCTTAGGACTGAAAAACCATGGTGATTGACACACTGCCTGTCCCACGCCAGGGCTGTGGGTTTTAACCTGGCTTGGGACTGACCCTGGAGGTCAACCCAGAGCTCCCTTTGCAAAAGCATATGGCCGGGGAGAACCGCTTTCCAGGCTCTCGGTTCCAGGAGATTCCACGTCTTGGATGCTCTGTTCACCTGCACGACTTCGATAACCACCCAGAAGAAAAAGGTTGTTGAAAAGTAAACAAAGATTTAAAACCAATAAACCCCACCTCCCTTCATCACACGCTTTCTAGTGCATAAGATTAAACCCAGCCTCGGCTTGGTGTTTGGCTCAGAGCAAAGGATCGTAATGTGGGATGAATGCCTAATGCCAACTGGATTTGGGGAGTAGGGGGTGTGCCAGGTCTGTGCCCCCACCGACAGCTGATTGGATTGAAAGCCAGCATTTGGGTTTCTGCAGTGAGAGGGCTCTCGGGAAGACCCTCGGAGCCATGTGCAATATGTTTTATCCTGACTCGTGGCTTGTGCTCAGTATGTTTCATTTTTTGGTTGGTTTGGGGTCGGGGGATACATTGTTTGCGCGCTAGAACTGGGAGGTGCAAAGAACCACAGAAGCGTCTTTTTTGTTTCTTTTTTTAAAAAAGAACCCATCTTGGATTTCTTGGCTTGTTTGCCAGTCCAGGAGGCTGGCAGGGAGGCTGCCGGGAGTCGGATCCGAAGGCGGTTTTCCGAGCAGACAGAAGGCTCAGCGTGGAAGTTGAGTCAAGAGGAGACGCTGGACGCGGACAGGCTGGGGCCACTTTGTCACACCAGCATAGGAAAGTGCACGTTCGTTTGTTGTTTTTCTCTTTTTTCCCTTTGCCCAGCCTCTTATTTATATGCAGCTGGTTTGGATTCCAAGTTACTGTGTCTGTTCTGAGGCTGGGCGCCTGTGAGCCCCACCCCCACCCCAAGTAGAGCCTCACAGCCAGCCCAGCCCCCAGAAAAAGCGGTCCAGCAATAAACGTATCACCTGTTTCTTCCTGGCCTCCTCTCAGCCAGCCCTCCCTCGCTCTTCCACGTCACCCCCGCGGGGCTGAGAGGTTATGGGGGGAGGGTGACAGCAAGACTGGCTCCTGCCCTCAGAGCTGGCCTCCCGGGGACATGGGCTGGGCAGCAGGGGTGAGTGAGGCTTGACATCCCAGCTCTACCACTGAATCGGGCAGGTTCTCCAGAAAAACAGAACCCATTATATAGGTAGTGAGAGAGATTTATTTTAAGGAAATTGGCTGAACATTGCATGAATGCCTGGATTAGGGTCAGGGTGAAGGTTCCACTTCGTCATGCCCTCTGGGTTCGAGGTCCAGCTCTCCAAAGCCATCTGTTCTGTCGTCTGAAATATATCAGTGATTCTCAGCAGGACTCACTTTTGCCCCCCTGGGAACACTTGGTGACGTCTGGAGGTATTGTCCGTTGTCACAGTCGGGAGAGGGGCATGGCTGGCATTCCGTGGGTAGGACCCAGGGCTGCTGCTCCACATCCCACAGTGCACGGGACAGCCCACAGTAATGACCTGACTGGCCCCAAGTGACGACGGTGCCCAGGCTGAGAAACCTCAGCTCCTGCATCACCTCCCAGAGAGGGCTCTGTCACTCCCCTAGGCTCCCTCCTTGCCCCCTTTCATTTTCTTCATAGCTGTGAAATCACCTGGAGTGATCTTGTGAGTTTGTTTACTGGGTTTGACGGCTGTGCCCTAAGCCACCCCCAGCCAGTACAACATATACAACATCACCGCCTGGTGACGGTGGCTCTGATCACGCACTTGGCATTTATTAGCCATTTGCAGTCTGTAATTCACTATGCTAAGGAATTTGCTGATATTATGTCTTATAATCATCCTAATAACCCTACAAGGCAGGAACTATTATTAGCTGTATCTTACAGGTCTGAAAACGGGCACAGAGAGCTTCTTTGCCCAAGGACAGCAATAGTGAAGGAAGGAGCCACAGCTGAAACCCAGCCAGCCCAGAGCTGACGCGCTGCCCCGAGGTGCCTCAGTCAAGGGTTTTGAATGAGCGCAAGGCTCCAGCTGGTGGTACCACTCACCTGGTGGAGAGGACGTGACAGGATGATGGATGTGGGTTTGTAAAAAAGCTGCCAGGCATTCATGCTGCTTTTTTACAGGGGTGTGGGGGTTCTCAGCGTGCGCAGCAGCAGGCAGAAATACAGCAACATAGCTTTTCGTACATCTGCCACAGGCTGACAGGATTTACTGCTCCTCCTGTCTGCCCCCAACCGGCTGTGATCTGGGAGGGGGTCCCCAAGCCCCATCTGTGAAGGTGAAAATCTGGGACCAGGCTTGGGGCTTCCCCAGAGCATCCCCTGGGAGAGACCCCACCTCTGGGCTGGCTCTGGCAATCCCTGGCACCAAATTCTTGAGAAAGACTCTCACCAGCCTCATTAACCTCATTCTCTGTTTCTCAGGCAAGCCCTTTGTGATGAATTTCAGCAGAAAGGCCATAGCATTTGGCAGGAGTCTCAAATCCACATGCCCATCAGGACCAGGCGGGTAACGTAGTGAGTGAATCAGCCAGATGATGGAGACAATGTGATGGGGTGGGGCCTACTGAAGCCTGTGTTAAAGTACTGCCTTTCAGGGATCTCATCTCTGTGCTGCCACAACTTCAAATTCCAGAGAAACTGGAAGGACACTTTCTAGGAAATTAACGTTTCATGATTTAAAGAATTAAATTTAAAAATTTTGTAATGCAACAGAAGACACACAGGTTAGAGTGGTTCTCAGGCTGGAAACTTGCAACCTTTAGTATATAGACTAGAACGTTGGGCCTAACAGGTGGAAGGTCTGAGTTTGCTCATAGCAAACTGAGAAAAGCTGCTTCTCCACTCTGAGCCTCCGTCTCTTCATTTATAAGGTGGGAAGGCCGTCAGTCTGAACTATATACTTCAGGTTTATGATAAGAAAGCCTAGAATGTATGGAATCATTATTCAGCGGGGAGTTCTGTGAGGAATATTGTCAATAAGAGGGCCCCTTTCTTTTTTGGGGAGGCTCAGGTGAGCCCCAGAGCTTCATCTCCCTCCAACCCAGCTCTCGCTCTAAAGGAAGAGCTCAAGTGGTCTTGCTTCTGCTGGCCCAGCTCCGACCAGTGTCCAGTCCCCAGCCCTTGCCAGAGCCATAGCAGGCAGCACACACTGGATGTCAGGCCTCCTGCTGCTCCCCAGCTGTGTGGACGTGGGCAGGGCATTCCCCTTTTCTAGATCTCAGTTTTCTTCGTCTGTAAAATGGGAGGGTTTGGCACTGTCTCCAAGGTCATCATACCTGGCTGCAGAGCACTTTAGAACAGTGGCAGCTCCCTGGTCTTCGTACCTGAAGTGTCCCCACTTCTGCAGGTCTGCGGTGGGTCCTGGGCTGTCCTTTTAATAAGACCCCCAGGAAATACACGTGCACAGCCAGGTTTGGACACGTCTCCCTGCCCTGAAAGCTCTGACCCAGTGTGTGCTGGTTCTCACCAGTAGAACCGCCAAGAAAGGCCCTGTTTAGTGAGCACTTACTGTGCTCCACGCCCCGTATTTGACACTTTCCTCATGCTCTCTTATTCCCCCTGCTCTTCTTTTTTGTCCCCATGACAACATCATGAGCTAGGATTATTATCACCATTTTCCAGATGAGAATACTGATGTTCAGAGAAACCCAAGGTCTCACCATGGGCAGGTGGTGCGACCAGATTTCACAGTCAGATATGCCTGACCAAGGAGTTACTAGTGGCCTCTGCATTTTCACCCCTAGAGGACACACACATCCCTACACCAAGGTACAGTCACTCAGGATTTCACTGCACGCCCCCCACCTCCCGCCAACGTACACACCTTGGTGTCTGTCCATGGGACCACAGGTGGGTGGTGGGGCGCCACCTAGCGGTGGTCTTTAGAGACGCTTTGAGAAGCTCTCGTTTGACCAGATGTGCTTGGTGGGAGAGAAATTGTCACCCTGGCAGAGTGGCAGAGATGACTCTCAAGGGCCAGGTGAAGGGCACCTGAACTGAGCGGGGAGTCCCTTCAACACCTTGACCAGCGCAGCAAAATGGTGACGCTCCTGTAACTTTCTGGAGGCCACTAGCATGGATTTTTACCCTTAATCTTTGCAACTCATCTGCGACCCAAGAAGGGAAGGTCTTATGAGCCTGTTTTACACACGGACAAGACAAGACTCCGAGAAATACTGCGGCTTGCCCACGTGCCTTACAGGTAAGCGGAGGCGGTGCTCCTAACATTTCATCACACTGGCTTGAGGATGGCGGTGGTGATGGAGTGGAGGTAGCAGTGGCTCCTGTTTAATTCGCAGCATGACAGCTCTGTTAGGTAAGTACAGTCATTATTTCCATTGGCAGGTGAGGAAACTGAGGCTCAGAGAAACGGATGAACTCACCCCAAGGTGACACAGCTTCTAGGTGGTGGAAGAGGGATTTGAACCCTGGCAGTGTGACTCCAGGGTTGAAACTCTTAACTGCTGTCCCTTCTACTGGCTGAGGAAGCCGCTCTTCCCGGACACCAGCAAAACGGATGCTGCCTTCCAGCTCAGCTTACTCCACTTACCTGTAAGCTGAACAGAGAGACTGTGCCTCCATCAACCAGTGACCCCACATCACTCTCCAGTTCTTGCTCTGCTGTGTGACCTTAGATGAATTTCTTGTTTCTGAGCCTTGGCTTCCATATCTGTGAAATACAGAGTTTAAACTAGTTGGGCTGTGAGGGCCTTCTGTTCCATGAATCTGACTTCTATAACAGAATTTCTCCCCTGCCAACAATTTGAATTTGTCCTTGAATCGGTTACCAGAGTGAAAACAATCTCTCTCTCCCACTCCTCTTTTTCTTCTCTACTCTTTCTCCTCTCCCTTCCTCCTCCTCTCTCTCTTTCTCTCTCAATTTTCAGCCTAATTATGGTTAACTCTCTGTTGTTTAGAGGCTTATTATCCAAGCTCATTATGAGTAATTATTCAGTCTGTAGGGGAAACAGCAACACTCCTAGTTTAATTTAATGCTTACCTAGTTCACTTAATTCGCAATAAGTCTTGGCAAAATGATGGGATTTGCAGGGTCCTGCTTGGTGGGTGGGTGTGGGAGGCTGAGCGCTGTTCCTGGAAAGATAAACAAGTTCCAGGGCAGAAAGTGGGAGGAGGCCAGGAGCAAGCTGCCAATGACCTGGGCTGTGCTATCTGTCCAGGCCAAGGCTGGCCCCTGAGAGTGGAGGGCCATTACATAGGCTGCAAGGACTTGAGATCAGGTAGCACTTATTCAGCACATGCTGTGTGGGACTTGTATATTCAAGATCATTTAGATAATCTGCTCTTTTTTGTTTTTTTGTTTTTTTACTATGTAAGTTTCAGGTATACAGCATTATAATTCAACCTCTGCATACTCTGCAGAGTGATCACCACCACAAGTCTAGTTACCACCCATCACCATACAGTGGACCCCCTTCACCATTTCGCCCAATACCCAACCCCCTTCCCCTCTGGTAACCACTAATCTGTCCTCTGTGTCTATGAATTTGTTTTGTTTCAGTTTGAAATCATACGATACTTGTCTTTCTCTTTCTGACTTACTTCATTTAATATAATATCTTCAAGGTCCATTCATGCTGCAAATGGCAGGATTTCATTCTTATGTTTATGGCTGAATGGTCCACTGTGTATGTATACCATATCTTCTTCATCCACTGATGGACACTTAGTTTTACTCTGATAGTGAGTGTATTCTCTTCCAGGAGTTTTGTAGGAATTTTGATTAGGGTGGGAGAGAGTTTCCCATTTGATACTGTGGGTCTTGCATGTCTCTCTCACCCTTTTCATGAAAGGAGGCCCTGATCTCATGACTTTGGGCAACAGAATCCAACTAGAAGTCAGTATTGTTCAGCTCTGACTATTTTAATAGTTTTAATCTATGTGGCAAGTGATGCTGGCTTTCCATGTACAGAAGTGATGTAAAGTTTTCACTGGAGTGAAAAATAATTGAATTGTCATAGAGAAAAATATGTAGGAAAAAGCAGTCAGGGTGGTACCCAGATGGGGAACACTCCCAAGAAGAGAAGAGAATGAAAAAAGTCCTGCCCAGTGCTCTGGGTTAGGGATTCTCCAGCCAGTGGACGAGCGGGCCTCCCTTCTCCTCTCCCGTGCCCTGGGACTGATCGGCAGGGGTGTCTGCTAAATCCTAATGCTGCCCCAGAATCCCTCCCAACTCAGGGCTCCAGGCACCTACCAGGGAGTCGTACGGGGCCTTCTGACCACTTTCCCAGCCCCCCGCAGCCTTCTCCAAGTTTCTCCCAGGCCCCCCAGCCAAGCCCTACTCGTTCAAACCATGAAGCCTCAGTCCTTCCTGGCACTCCCATAGACCCTTTGCCATCTCATAGACTGTCATTTCCCCTCAGTCCCTCATCGGTCCTCCTGGCCCCCTCGTATACCAGCAGGTAAACTGAGGCCCAAAGGAACGACTCCACAGCCAGTGATCAGAGAGCCACAGCCGTGCTGAAACAGCTTCTCTGGCTAAGCCCTGCTGCGTCTACCCCCGGGTCTGCGCGGCCTTGGAGCCCAGCAGCTGGGGGCCCTGTCCTGGAAGCACCACTCCTGCTCCCACCCCCTTTGATACACCTGTCCCGTGGCCCATCTGAGAGTCAGTGTGTCACCCCTCCCAGCTGACGTTTGTCTTTTTAAAGGGCAGCCTCCACCCAGAGTGTTGGGTGGCAAGCTGGGGTGAGGAGTTCACAGAAGTGCCCATGGTCACTGCCTTCGCCCTCCCCCGGGCGTGTCTGGAGTTTCCCGTCCACATCCAGGTCTCCCTCTGCCAGGACACAGATCCCACAGGGATCCCAGGGCCAAGATGTGGCCGTCCTCAGGGGTTTCCCACTCCCACCCAGCCAGAACTGCCCCGAGACACCAGAGAACAAAAACAAAGACAAAGAGGTTCTCAAGCAAGCAGAATGTCTCTTGTTACACCAGCTTTATTGGTGGCTTGGTGGCCCCTGCAGAGCCCTGCCCACTAGCTCAGGCCAGCTTCTTGCTCACGCGCTCGTAGGTCACGCCTCCAAAGGTGGAGATCTGGAAGAAGCAGCGGGGACAGAGAGAGTCAGTGCGGAGGCCCCAAGGTGCGCATGGGCACAGCTGACGGTAGACCAGCTTCCAGTCCCAGCCCTGAGTGGAAGTCAGTCTGCTGCACCACTTCTCTGGGCCTCAGTTTTGTGATCTGTTACAGGACCCACTGTGCAGACTCAACGTGGCCAAAGTGCTAAACAGATGTCAGGGTGATGTGGCTCTTTGTGGGATAACTGTCCACCTCTGTCCATTTCAGTTCACCCGTGCCAGGCGCTTCCCTTGCAATATCCTGTTTAGTCCTCCCAACGGTGAGGTGTGCCCATTGTACAGATGCGGAAACTGAAGGTTATGGAAGTCAGTGACCCCCTCAGGTCAAGGGACCTCAGTGTCTGCAACATTTAGCATTTAAGGGGCACCTGTGCTCAGTGATGGGAAGATACGGTCCCTGCAGTGACCCGAGGGTGGGCACTGGATTCAGACTGCCCAGCGCCAAGTCCCTGCTCTGTCAAAAAAGCTCTCTGTCCTCTGGCTAATCATTTAGCCTCCCCCTGCCTCAGTCTCCTCACCTGCAAAATGGGGATACAAATCCTTATCTAACAAGGTGATTGTGAAGATAAATGAGATCAT
Organism: Vicugna pacos; assembly: GCF_048564905.1. NCBI lineage: Eukaryota > Metazoa > Chordata > Mammalia > Artiodactyla > Camelidae > Vicugna > Vicugna pacos. The sequence continues at coordinate 6,764,935 of NC_132989.1, forward strand.
GGGCACCCAGCGCTCAGCACAGAGCCTGGCCCATGGGGAGTTCCCGTGAAGCCAGCTGCCCAGAGGGCCACATCTCAGGGACCGTGGCTGGGGGCAGAAATGCAGTCTGATCGATTGTGCCGGGAACCAGCAGGACACTCACCTCCACCAGCTTGCCATCCACCATCTCCGCGGTAAAGTGGTAATGGGGGGAGTCCACCACCACCTTCCCACCCTCCATCCGCACGGTGGCCTGGAAGAGAAGCATGACACAGCTGGAATTACAGAAGCCCTCCCCCCAGACGCAGACCAGCCCCTTGGGGATGAGGGGTCTGCCTGCAGCCCCAGCAATCCCCCTCTTGGAATTCATTTGCCTTATAGAGATCCAATTTACATATATCCAAAGATATAGATAACTTGTGCATGATACCGGACCTCACTGTGCCTCAGTTTTCTCATCTCTGAAATGGGGGTAGTAACTGTACCTTCTTTGTAGAGTTATTATGAGGATGAAGTGATTCACTGTGATATATCTAAAGTGCCTGGAGCAGTGCCTGGCTTGGGGTTGAGGACTGCTTGTTAACTAGGGAGTCAGTTAAGAGCATCATTGTTAGAATGAAGCCGATGTCACCCAAGGGTGTTAATGAATGAACAGCCTAAATATCCAGCCTAGGTTATCCACCGGTGACTAACCTACACGTCTCTCAGTGAGGGGGTGGTAAATAAATGACAGCATCTCTGTACTGTAGGATCCTGTACCACCATTAAAAAAGAATAAGGCAAGTCAGCATGTGCAGACGCAGAAAGACGTCCATGATAAGCTGTCAAATTTCTTAAACACCCAAGTGACAGAATATGACTATTATGACTACTTGTCCTCCCCCTCGGCAGCCTGAGAAACCAGATACACTGGTGGCAGGGCTGGGGGGCCGACAAAGAGGACCCAGAGCCGGTGGAAGCCCTGAGGGGCCGGTCTGGGTTGGAGGGGGATGAACAGCCCCCTTTCCCCACTTCCTTTTTTTTTTTTTAATGTATTACTGTATTATGCAATTTTTTTTAAACTTGGGAGGAGGTAATTAGGTTCATTTATTTTTAGAGGGGGGACTGGGGATTGAACCCAGGACCTCATGCATGCTGGGCATGCGCTCTACCACTTGAGCTATACCCTCCCCCCCTTTCCCCACTTCCTCACTTCCCAGGATTTCAGGTTCAAACCCAGATGAGTCTGATTCTAGGGCCTGGGCGATTAATCTCTAGGCCACACTGGAGGCATCATAAAAATGTGCTCATGCTCTCTGGAGCCGGACGGGTGTGAAGGCCTGCCCCTGCCGTGGGGTCCGGGCACTGTTTACTGATCTTGTGACTCAGCTCAGCTCCCCTGTCTGCAGGATGGGATCAGCGTTGTGGCGACTTCATAGGCTTAGCTGCTTTAAGGTGTGTGACGGATTCAGCAGGTGTCTGGGATGTACGCGTGAAGGGTTCAGCAAGCGTTAACGGTTTTTTACTGTCTTTATCGTGTTCATTATTGACAGTAGCATTAAAAACCAGGCGTGGCTAAATTGCCTGTAACGAGCAAGGAATAACGCCGGCTCTTAAAGCTGGAGGCTGGACTGGAAAAGAAGCCTCAGCTCGGGGAGCAGCCCCTGGGGACATGATTGGGACAGAGGAGTGGGCCAGAGGCCTGGGGAAGGGGGGGTGGCCAGCCAGCGGCCTCTCACCTTGAACTTTTTGCCCCCAACGGTCTCCATGTCGCACTCCTTGCCCACGGTGAGCTTGTTGGTGATGGAGTGGCCCCCGGGGTAGAGCTGGGACCAGACGAAGTCCTGCCCAGACTGCTGCACCTCCGTGATGGTCTTGAAGTTGCGGCCCTTTTCAATCGCGTTGCTGGGGAGCCCTGGGCCCGGGGACAAGCAGAGCGGCTGTGTCAGCGCTGCCTACAGCCTGTGGCTTTGGGAACGAGCTTCCCCCCGTCCCCCAACCCCTATGGCGCAGGCTAGACTGACAGTTAAGAGCACAAGTCCCAGTTCTGCCATTCTAGTCTTTTTTTTTTTTTCTTAATGGAGGTACTGGGGATTGAACCCAGGGCCTTGTGCGTGCTAAGCATGCACTCTTCCACTGAGCTGTACCCCTCCCCGCCCCAAGTCCCAGTTGTGTTGTAAGCCATGTGGCTTGGGCAGGTCACTACGTCTCCAAGCCTCAGTGTTTTCCTGGAGATAATGTGCCCATTTCACAGGACTGTTGCAAGGACTGAATTACCATGACTGTCTTGGAAAGCTCCGGGCATACAGTAAACATTAAATAGTAGCTGCTCCTCAGATAGTCGTATAAAAACAAATAACAGAAGTTCGCCAAGCTCACAAAGTTCTAGGTGGATGGGACCCTCGAAGCTGTCTTCTAATGCTCTTGTTTGATAGGTAAGGAAATGAAGACCCAGAGTGGGAAGGGACCTCTGTGGGTGAAGCCACGTCACTGTTCCTTCAGGGCCAGTCCCAGTAACTGACTTGGAAGCCCTCTTGGCTCCCCAAGGCCCCGGGGCACACTGGCCCCGCTCTTGGGGGCTCCTCTGCCGTCAGGAGGCAGGGAGGGCCCCGGTCCCTTGGGGCCGTCTGCCAGGTCTAGACGACCGTGCTGCCTCACACTTGGCTGCGCACCAGGAGTCCTGCTCACTGTCACTGGTTCCTCACAGCCAGAGTTGCAAATCAAGCAGTCGGAGGAGTGAGGTCCTTGATCTCTGCCCACAGTGCCTAGCTCCGTAAGAGGCCCATGTTTGCCGAACGACTGAGTGAACAAGTGGCTTGTCTCACCTGGTCTCTGCGCTCACCCTTTGGTCACCTCTCCCCAGGCAGGATGTGGTGACACCACTCATCTCATCATTGGGCCCTCGGGGTCTAATGACCTCTGCCACTGGTGTGCAGTGTCACCTTGGGCAAGTCTTGCAGAGGTGCCCCGTCCGTAACACTGGGTTGGCCCATGCATATAGCAAGTGTTCGATGAATATTTGAATGAATAAACCAATCAAGCCTCCACCTCACCAGCGACTAGCTGTGTGACCTTGCTCTAGTCACTCAACCTCTCTGGGCCTCAAGGGGTTTGGGTTTCGGGCACAGAGCCAGCCAGGACAGCCCAGCCCTGGGAAGGTGTTCTCACTCACCCAGACGCTGCATGAACTCGTCGTAGTTCTTCTCACTCTCGGTCTCAAACTTGCCGCTGAAAGCCATGCTGCCGGGAGAGCTGGAGGCCCAAGAGCAGAAGAATGAGGAGGAAGGTCTGTGATGCTGAGAGGTCCGGGGCCTCGGCTTATAAACTCTCCCAGATGCTGAGGGTCAGCACCCAAGTCGCCCCACCTCTCCCTCCTGCCCTTGAAGTAGAAGCATTTGCAGTTTTATGACAAGGGCAGGACCTGGAGGAGCAGAACCCTGAGGTTATTCACCCCGGGGGTGTGCTGGCTGGAATCCCACGGCCATTCCCAGGAAGGCCAGGGCCAGCTCTGCCATGGGGTTTGAGGCGTCAGCCACCTCTGCCCAGCCCTCCCTCCATTCATCCATCCACGCTCTCATCATTCTTCATTTCATCCCTCATTCGGCAACCAAAGTGAATCAGGCACCTCAGCGTGGGGCTGGCACTGAGAAGACAGACATACCCCCTTCCCAAAACAGCTTCCAGTCTGGACCAGAGACAAAACACACCTGCCGAGAACTCCCACGCGAGCAGGATGGGATGCGTCCTGGGAGTCATGCAGATTGGGGGGTGCTGGGGAGGGAGCGATGACGTCCAGCTGGCCGGTGCAGCTTTGCACAGGAGATGACACTTAATACATGTCTTGAGAGAATCATAGGATTTGGTTGTTTAAAGAAGCAGTAAGTTTGGAGGAGGCTGAGAACACAGACAGGCAGCATTCTAAGATGAGGGAACAATGTGATGACAGTGGGAAGGGCCTCTGGGAAAGGAAACAGTGGGTCTGGCTGCAGCAAAGAGGACTTGCAGGAAAACAGACACCAGATGGGGGCAGAGAATGTGAGCAGAGTCAACGAGTGTGAGCGGACCCAGGGATCCTGAGCAGGAGGTGGTGCCCGGTGCACCAGAGACCTGCCGGGTGCCAGGCAAGAGCTGGGAGCTTGGCAAGTTTTACTCGGGTCCAGCTTCACAGCTGGGAGGACTGAGAGTTCAGACCCCTACCTCCTGTCCCTTGTCTGATTCTGGCACCCCTCTGCACCCCAGGACTCCATCTCCTCCATGATAGCTCCAGCCCTGCCTGTCTGCTGGGACCACAATCTGGATCAAACAGATTGGCCGAGCAAAGTGTGGGGCACTTACAAAGGCTCTCATTCTTCTTATTACTAATTAAGGACAATTTTGCAAGTCTCTGTCTCCTTTTCCAGGGCCGGCTTTCCATGAATCGCCATCGTTTCTGTCCAAAGCAGAATTCACCACCGTTGCTGACCCCCAGATCTGAGGCCCAGTGGTTTCCCAACTGATGAAACCAGCTTGGCCACATTTTGCCAGCCGGCAATCCCCAATCTTAGGATTCCTCCCCCCAGCCAGGGGTCTTATTTAAACACACACACGCACACTCCCCGCCCCGCATTGTCATCATGATTGTCTGGTACTTAAACTATTATATACATTAAAATTTCAAATAATTCAGAGTCCTGGCGGAGACAGTCCTTGATAACAGTATCTACCCTTCTAGACTTTTAAATGCATACATACACTTTCTTGTATAAATAAAGTTATATTGTTCTGTCCCTCCTTTTTTATGCCGTGATGTAAGTACATGTCTACATCATTACATAAAGCTATGCCAGGGGAGGGTGTAGCTCAGTGGTAGAGTGTGTGCTTCACATGCATGAGGTCCTGGGTTCAATCCCCAGTACCTCCATTAAATAATAAATAAACCTGATTACCCCCTCTCCTCAAAAATGAATTTTTTAAAATAGCACCTTTAATAGTACCTTTTTAATAGCTCCAGAGTATTCTATTGTTTGTATGTTTCATAATTTACATAACTACTGCTGGGTCTTAAGGTTGTTCCCAACATTTTTCTATTATAAGTAACTCTGAGATAAACATTCTCGTTCTTACCTCTTGGTGTACATGTCAGGTTGTTTACTAAGATCAATTGCTAGGGATGAATTCCTAGACTTGCAGTTCCTGGAACAAAGGGTTTTTGTAACTATAGCTTATATCTATTACTCTACTGCCTTTCTGAAAGGCTGGAACAGTTCACTCCCACCTAAATCATACGAGAATTTCCCCTCATTGATAATAGTGAGGAAATAGCAAAGACAAAAATAGCTAACACTTACTGAGTGTTTATCATGTGTTGGGCACGACGCTGAACGTTCTGCATGGATTATCTCATTAAATCTTCCAAACAACTCTGTGAAATGTCCCCATTTTTCCAGGGAGGAAGCCAAGGTTCAGAGGAGTTAAATAACTTGCCCAAAGTCACAGAGCCCCTGTGCATAGTTCATATTTACTACCAAGGCAACTTTCAACATCGTTTAAGGGCATTTCCAAAAATCTTCCATAATCCCATTACCCTAACACTGACTGTTTTTTGGTTTTTTTAATTCTCTTTCTCCTTTTTTTCTTCTCTCTCCTTCTCTCTCATCCTTGCTTTCCCCCTGTGGCGAGGGGGGGCAGTAATTAGGTTTATTTATGTATTTAAAAATTTTTTTTTAGTGGTGGTACTGGGGATTGAACCCAGGACCTTGTACGTGCTAAGCAGACACTCCACCACTCCCACCACTCCATCCTTGCTTTCTTGCTCACTGTTATAATTAATTAGATATATAACAGCCATAATCACTATGTAACTGCCATATTCCGTTCTCTTTTTCTTTGCTCAGTGTTAGTTTATAGACACAGTCCCTTGTTTCTATAAAGCAGCCATGTTTATTATGAGAAACGGCTGCATAATGTTTGCTGTTGGACTTTTAGGGGGATCCCAAGCTACCCCATGAAATGAAAGTCCACAGTGAGCTTCTTTATATGTGGAGAATTTTTTTTAAGTGTTTCCTTGAGCTAAAGCTCCAGGATGGGATGACAAATTTATGGGATCTGGAGCATTCGTATAGCTCTTAACATGTTTTGTCAAGTTGGGACTGAATTGGTTTCCCCCCAGATTGCCCGGGTGCTGAATTTCTTGGGACTCAGAATTTAGAGCATCGTTAGTAATTTCCCCCAAACAACACCCTTCTCGACATCACAAATTGTGCCACCTTGAGATTCTATTTCTTTTCTTTTCAGACAATCTTTATGGCGGGGAGAGGGTGGAGCTCAAAGGAAGAGCACGTGCTTATTAGCATGTACAAGACCCTGGATTCAATCCCCAGTACCTCCATTAAAAAAATAAAAACCCCTAATTACCCCTCCTCTAAAAAAGCCTCTTTATGGAGGAAAAGGTTTTTAATTTTCTGATTGTAAAAGTAATAGACGTTCATAATAGACAATTTGGGAGGAACAAGCACGGATAAGCTAAAAGCTACCTATAATCTCACCATGGGGTCTTATTTTTCAATTGTAAAATTAATACATACTCAATGTTTAAAAAAGACAAAAGCTCAAAGTGGGATAAAGTAAAGGGGAAAGCCCCACATCCCACTGCATGTCCTTTTCCAGAGCAGCTGCCGTCAAATTCAGTATATAACCTTCGGGGCATTTCCCACATGCACACAAACATATTTGTGCCTAGTCTGTTTTTCCCCTCCTTGTTCTTTTCAACCAAAATGAAATCCAAACATACTGTTTTGTCTTGCTTTTTTCACCCCCCTTAGCAATATATCATAGACATTAATGGATCTTACTTCTTATTGGAAACTGAAAACTATCCCATTCATTATTAAAAGGGACTTTCCAAACAGAGAAGAAAGCCGCTAAAAGAAAGCATGATGTCACACTGGTCTAGGCATGGGAGAGCAATGGAGTGTTTGCCATCTCCCTGTCAACCTTGGAGGAAAATCATTTCACAGCAGTGATTGGGATGTAAGGGGGACAAAGGAGACAATTGGTGGTTAAGCTAGAGAGGCTCAGGGGATGGATGGGGTGTAGCCTCCTGAAATGCCCTGGGGTCTCTAGTCTCAGAGGAAGTCTGTAGTTTGTAGAATCCCGCCTTCATGCCTTGGCCTGCCTGGAATGACTGCTTACCTTTCACCCGTCTTTCCACATTCAGATTGTGCAACTCCACCTCCTCCAGGGAGCCTCCTCTGATTACTCCAATCTATAGTCTGTCCCTTACAGGAACCCCCCCGGGTGTGTACCATCTGCTTGTAATGACTCAAGGGGAAGCCTGGGCGTTACAGTTGCATGTGTTAGCCTCCCTGTATGAGCTCTGAGACTTCAGATTCACAACCTTCATTCATCCAACAGATATTAGCTGAGCACCTACTGTGTGCTAGACTCTGGAACCACCAGGTATCTGTCCTCAAGTCTGGGTGGTGAGAGACCCAGCCCAGTAAACAGGCAACTACAACGTGGTGTGATACATGAGATAAAGCGGCAAGATTGGAATACTGTGGGAGCACAGAGGCAGGACCCTGACCACCTCTTCAGGGGCGGGGAAAGCCAATCTGAGAGAAACTGACAACTAAGCCAAAGCCTGGATTTCCTCATTGCTAAGTGGGGATAAAAACACCTGCCTTCCAGAGTTTTAATGAGATTAAATGAGGATATATACATAATAGGCTTAGCACAGGATCTAGTCATTTGTAGGTACTCAGTGAATGATACTGTTAATCCCATTCATGGGCAGTTTGTCCAGCCTGTCTGCCTATTGTTTTCAATTACTGTTTATTGTAGCATTAATTTAACTCTTCACAAAGTATGTCTTTTATCTCCCAATGATATCATCATCCCTGTAAAGGAGGGAGCCTGCATCCCATACTTCCTCATGGGAGACCTCCGACGTTGTTTTATTTGTTCAGATCAGTGTAGGATAGGCTGGGAGGATGTGTTTTTCAGAGTGTGGTCTTCCTCATACACTGCTGATGGTGCAGGAGGGGAGGGCTTGTGAAAAAATGGAAACCCCTGGGCCCTGAGCCCCAGAGGTTCTGATTCAGTGGGGCTGGGTGGGGTCGTGGAATCTGCACCTGACAAGTTCCCCAGTGGTGGTGATGCAGCTGCCCTGAGAAGCTCCAGGCCAGGGGACGTGGGCAAGAGCTGGCAGTTGGACCAGATGGCTCTCCAGACCCCCACCTAACTCCCTTTCCCACTGACTTCTTTCTGCATGGGCAGAACTGTTTTCCCCTTAGTGGCTCATCCAAAGTCAGCATCAAGGGCGGGAGGGGAGTGGTAGGGGTGTGGCACCGGGACGCCTGACTCAGCTGTCATCCTCTCCCCTTCGCTGGGGTCTGTATGTGCATTTGACCGTCCAGCCTTCTTCCCTCCACACCCTATCTCTTTTCCTCTTCACCTGGAGTTCAATTAATTGTTCAGACACTCATTGAAAACCTTCCAAGTGGGGTAAATGAACCCAAGCTGCTTCCGTATCATAGTGAGGTTTTATGGGGCAATTGAACCAACAGAGCGACCATACCCCTGGAGATAAAGAATGACCCCAAGGCTAATCCCCCTGGGTCACCCCAACTTCCCACCTGGACTCTGGCTCCTGCCTCAGATCAGCCGCTTTATTCTGAGAGGAACTAGTGAAGAAGGTGGGAAATGCAGGTGCTTGAGTCCATGGTCGGAGGAGGATCCCTGGGTCTCCCCCTGACCTCCCTACCCCAGGAATAAATGATCCATCAGGGTTACAGATTCCTTGATCAAACCCCCCCTTCCTCTTCTTTCCTCAACCAAGAATCTGAAATGCTAATTGGGGTTGTTCCTGGAGTATCGAGGCTGAATGGGGCGTCTGCTGGCAGTTTATTCCACGATGATTCTCCTAGGCCTGCTCTCAAGGGTCAGAGACTAAGAAATTCAGCATTCCCTTGGAAAGTCCAGTTGGCACTTTGTTTATCCACAATTGGAACTTAGATTTAGAAATTTACAACTAGAAGAGGTGGAGACTCTGAGGTCAGGCTGCCTGGGTTTGAATCCCAGCTCTGCCACTTGCTGGCTACATGTCCTTGGGCAAGTCTCCCTGTGCCTCAGTTTTCTGATCTGCAAAATGGAGATAATTGCTCCTAACTTAAAGGGTTGTTATGAATATTAAATGAGTTAATTTTTGTAAAGCACTTTTTTCAGAGCCTGGCACAGAGCATGTAAGAGTGTGTTAATAAATGTTGCTGGGGTGGGCTGGCTGTGCAGCTCAGCACCACTCTGTCTGGTCACCAGCTTTGCAGTGACAATTATCTCCGTCATTGCTAAGGTCAGATGCCCCCGAGTTCAGTCCTCATTCTTGTCTTTCCTCTGAGCACTCACTTCCTTGGTGATTTCATCCAGTCCATGGCTTAAAATGTCATCTCTATGCTGGTGACTCCCAGATTTTTTTTTTTCCTGTCTGAGAGCTCCCCTCTGGACTTACATCAAACTGCCCATCTGACAGCTCCATTTCATGTCTTATGCCATCTCAAACGTGACATGTCCAAAACTCCTTTTTGTCTACTCTCAACAGAGCCTGCTCCTCCCATGATCTTTTCCATCTCAGATGATGCGGAATCCTAGAAGTCAGTATCTACCGTGCACTCGCAGTGTGCTACGTGCTTCATATTAATTATCACCCAATTCTCCCAACCAGTCTCTTGAGTAGGTCCTGATATTATCCCCACTATATAAATGAGGAAACAGGCTCAGAAATGTCACTGTTAGTTGCATTTTAGGAACAGTGTAGCTTCAGGTCCTGCACTCGTGTCCTCTAACTGAAAGTAGCAGTTGGATTTGGATGAAGCCCCCAGGCTCTTGGAGACCATTATTTCTCCTGTAGTACTTAACAAGTGATCCCAGATTGCCAGATACTATGCCAGGTACTCAACACATAGCATCTCATTTAATCCCTGGAACAAACTTCCCAGACAGCTGTTATTATCCTCATTTATAGAAAAGAAGGTCTAGGCTCAGAAAGGTTAGGTGGCTTGTCCAAGGTCACACAGCTTTTTGTTGATGAAGCTTGGAATTTTTTTCCTCTTTTTTTTTATTGACTTACAGTTAGTTTACAATGTTGTGTCAATTTCTGGTGTATAGCACAATTTTTCAGTCATACATGAATATACATCTATTCACTTTCATATTCTTTTTCATCGTGAGCTACTAGAAGATATTGTATCTATTTCCCTGTGTTATACAGCATAAACTTGTTTATCTATTCAAATATACCTGTCAGTATGTACAAATCTCGAACTGTCCCTTCCCACCCACCTCCCCCCTGGCAACCCCAAGTTGTATTCTATGTCTGTGAGTCTGTTGATGAAGCTTGGATTTCAACTCAGTTTTCTCTGACTTGAAGCGGTACTTGCCACCACTATCGATGCTGCTGGCTCTCTGATGAAAAGCAAAATGCCAGTCTCTGGCTCTAATGTCAGAGTCATAACCCATGCGTTCATTCATTCATTCAAAATGCATTTACTGAGCACCCAGCTATGTATTAAGGAAGGAAGATACACAGCAGAAGAGAATACAGTCCCCACCCCATTGGATGAAGCTCCCAGCCTGACATCTCGTCCCCTTTCCCCCAGCTCATCCCCTGCTCTTAGCTTCACTTCCTTTCCTGTCCAGCCCATGGATGCGTCACTTTCTCTGCCAGGACCCTTCAAGTCCTTTGCCCACCTTGGCTTCCCAGGTCCCATCTTGGGACAGAAAACCAATTCGTCTCTCTACCTCCCATCCCCAGGACTGCTGGCTACAACCAGGAGAAAAGGTGCAACAGTGAGAACAGTGGGGGTGACAACGCCACCACAAATTCATGGTCTGCCCTCAGCCAGGTTTTGAACAGCTCAGTGGTCCTTCCCCTCATCACGGGTGGTTCCCAACCCCATTCTTCATGCCACCTACCCTTATCAGGTCTTCTCCATCACTCCCACCTCCCGAGTGCCCACCCCAGCCATCACTTTGATGTCCATAAAACAATCTGCTGTATGGATATATCACAACTTATTCGATCAGTCCTCAGTGATTGGACACTTTGGTTAGGTAGGAAAAGATGCACATATGAGAAAACAAAAATGAAAGCCTTATTCAAGACCATGTATTAACATGAATACAGTTAACCCTCAGACAATGCCAGGGACTAGGGGCACAGACAGTTGGCTCGGTCGAAAATCTGTGGAAAACTTGCCCCCCTCCCCGTATCTGTGCTTCCTCCACATTCGTGGACTCAACCAACTGCAGATTGTGTAGTACTTTTCCATTTACTATTGGAAAAAATCCACATATAAGTGGACCCAGGCAGGTCAAACCCCTGCTGTTCAAGGGTCAACTGTGGAATTAACTGAGGCGAGTAGAGTGGAGCTGAACTTGTTCCGGGAGTTCCTGGGTGATAAAGCAGCGGAGGACAGTGACCTCAGAGTCAGTACCCGGAGACGAGATGGGAAGTCCTGTGGCCACTGGTCTGCAGGGCCACCTCCTCACGGGGGACAAAGCACTTTGCCAGACAGGAAAACCCCTTGTTTCCTGCTTCTGCTCTGTGTCTCTGCCTGTTCCACTCCCTGCTTCTGAGTTAATGGAATGTCTGACTGGTGCGGACAAAGCCCTTTGGGTTGCAAGTAAAGAAACCCTCTTGGACCAGCTTAGGCCAAAAGGGGAACTTAACAGGTTACAGCATGCATAATTGCTGCTATTTGACCTTTTCGACCTATAAAAACAGTTTCACATGGTTCAACCTAATTTTTTAAGGCTGCAGAGGCAACTCAGGGAACCCAAAGGGGTGGAAACAGACTTCATGAGGCACTAAAGGAATCTGTCTCTCTCTCTCTCTTTCTCTTTCTCTCTCTCCCCGCCCCCAACTCCATCTGCAGCTTCTCTCTGTGTCCACCTGATTCTCCACACACCTCCTTTCTCTGCTGTCCACGTGCTGGCAGACAACAGGGCTTTCAGAACAGGCAACAGAAGCCAAGCCAAGAGAGAGAAAATCTGATTGGTCCATCCTGAGTCAAGTGTTCACCTCTGGTCCAATCAGCCGTGGGCAGGGAGCCAGATGCTCTTCATCGCGAGCTATGGAAACCGATTTGAACAGAAAAGAAATGTACTGTAAGGATATCAACTAGATCACATAATTTTCAGGCTTGGAAAACAAGTAGGGAAATGGCTTTTGTGAGGATCCCGCCGCCAGTACCAGCAAAAGCTGGACTGGAGAGTTTGCAGCCCTTATCAGCGGTGGCACTGCGCCCTGTCACTGAAGCCACCTTTCCCCTGGGCACTGATCGTGGCTCCCACCACCACCAGAATGGATTCTCTTGCCCCTGCTTCTCTGCAGCTCATTAGGGGTGTCTGATTGGTCAAACCCAGTTCACACGCAGGCACCTCGTGACGGGGTGATGGGAACACGAGTATCTGGCCTTTTCAGCTTCGTCCTGGAAGGTGGAGTCCATGCAGTGGGGGAGCTCTCTAAACAGAGGCAGGGTGCAGATGCTTCTCCCCACCAGTGGGGTCCTGAGGCACCACCTTAGCCACCAGGTCTGGCTGTACTGAGTAGAGAGGGAAGTGTTTGAAGAAGGGACTGTGGGATGGGCAGATGATCAAAGGTGTCCATGACCGTGACTCTCCCCAGAGAGCACGTGCTGTGCCCTGGATGAAAGCTTTTCTCCTCCCATCTAGCCCACTCAGGTCTTCCTGTCTTCCACTTGGAACCTGCACAGGAGAGCTCAGGATTCAGTTGTTCCCACTGCTTTTCCATCTGAGACCCAAGCAGCCGGAGGGCAGAAATCGGCCTTTTGTTTCTGTGTGACGTGTACAGCGGCAAGGGCTTTACAAATACCTGCTGGGTGATTCGGGGCTCTTTCAGATGAAAGTACAGACTCTGATTCTTGGTGACAAAATTTTAAAAGGGGAATATTTCTTGGAGGGTGTGGGGTAGCGATAGAAGGAGCGGAAAAGCAAAACCACGAGACCTCAAGTTAGCCTGTAGCACCAGAGAGCAAGGGGGAAAGAAGACACAGACCCCTTGGGAAACTGACATCCAGGGACTCACCTTCAACCGCCGTCCTTCCTTGCAACCCTCTACCGAAGACTCCGATTCCCAGCTCAGCCAATTACTAGCTGTATCACCTGGACAGGTCACTTAACTTCTGTGTTTGAGATTCCTCCTCGTTGACAGAATGGGGCTAACAATTAAACCTGCCTCCTAGAGACATGGAGGCATTGATAACTCAATATATGAAGAGACTTAGAAAAGGGCCTGGCACCTAGCAAATACTTAGTACATGCTAGCTAATAAAAAAGTACCAGGAGACAAAGTTCAATTGGCCTAGCTAAGCTGTATCCAAGCCCTGGGGGTGGGTCTTGACGGACAGTCTCATGAAGGCCTCTATCCAGCAGTGGGTAGGAAAGGTCTTCAAGGAACACGGAAAGGACTTGGAAGGGCTCTTACAGAGGAAGGGGACATGCATGCCATGCAGGCAAGAACCCTAAGTCCTCTCTATAATTTCTCAGCGCCCCAGGACTGGAAAAGAAGATTGGCCACCCCTACATTTGTGGGTCTAATCCTAGCCAGGCACCAGAGCCAGGAAGGAGGAGGAAGCAAGGAGGTAGATCCAACAACACCCAAACAACCTCACCTCCAAACTTACAACCAAAGCAGCCCATGACCCTCGAAAAATATTGCTTCGGGCCAAAGTCAGATGCCAAGAGGTCTTCATCCGGTTCCCTGTGCATTTATTCATCGCCCCCTCTCCTGCCGCTGGCTAAACGTGATTAATTCCTGTGACAGCCACAGGAATCACTCCTAATGAATTTCTAATGATCTCATTTGGTGTTAATGCGCTATGTAATTCCGCAGGACACTCATTATAATTTAGCCTTATTAAGTCTAGTTATTGGGAACTACTGTTGCTCTAAGCTCACAAGCAGGAGAAAAGTAATTATCCGGAGCAGGCAGTTAAATTTATGGAAAGGACTGGACATTCAGAGAAGGCCAGCAAGTGGCTGCTCTTATGCTTTTGTCCTTGGTGTGTACCGCTGTGCAGAGGGGAACCAGCTGTGTGGGTCTTTGTGCTGAGACCCAGGTGCCCTCCCTGACTTTATATTCTGTAATGTCAAAGCTGTGCAGGGTGCAGGCTGCGTGGTGGGATTTTTAAGAGCCATCCAAAGGTGGCCCTGCCCTGAAATGGTCTACCCCACTTGCCTACTGCTAGGGTCTGAATTTCCATCTTAGGGATGGATGGATTCCTTTGCACCAGAGGCACTGCTGCAGGTGCAAAGGTGACCTATGGCACACCTCAGGAGTTCACAGAGCGGTCACAGATAGTTTATCTCATCTGATCATCACAGCATCCCCATCTTATCATTATACCTCCTTGATAGATAAGAGACAGGTTCACACAGGTGACACAACTTGCCCAAGGCCCCAGGTGCCAGAGCTGGGAACAGAACCAGTATGTCCCCACCCCCAGGTGAGTTCTCTCTCCTGCTCACCTCTCATTTCCTGCCTGGCATGTTTTTTCCCACACACGTGACTGAGACTGCCATCTAGATCAGACATTCCTTGAACTGGGAGCTTTTTCTATGATTCTCTTTGCCTGTTTGGTGGGCCTTGGTTCAGAGGATGAGAGGCAAGGCTCCCTTGGTAAGGGCAGGTCAGGGCTCCTGAAGACCCCTGCAAGGTTCCATCAATCATGCACAAGTCGATTTCATTTCCCCTTTTGCCACTTCTCCCTGAAATTTTCTCCTTATTCCCACTTTCTTACAATCAACTTCTTACTTTTGGCAAAAATGTAGATTACTTTTTTTTTTTTTAGTTGGAAATCATTTTCTCCTAGTGATAAAAGTAACATGTGCTTTTTGCATAAAATTCAGAAAAATGCAGCAGAGCTGAAGAACTATAAGGATCATCTGTAATCTCATCACTCGGATGTTTTGCGGGGTGGGGGAGCCATCACTCAGATGTAACTCTGTTGTTTAACGTAGAGTTGGTGTGTATATGCTTCCAGACCTTATTATGATGCACACATAAATATACATACCAACATTTTATCCAAAATGGGATCGTACCACATGTGCTGTTTTGGAACTTGCTTTTTACTAAACTTAGAAATGCAAATTTTCTGAAAGATGAATTTACATTGTCAGTGGATAAATAAAAACGAATTTAACAAGAATGTCCTTGATGACTCCTCTGGGTTATGGGAAGATACAAAAGAGGGGAGCTTGAGAGAATAAAGTCCAAATACATACATACACAATCCAGGAAGGAAATTTGCTTATTGCTACCTTATCTCCCAGAACATCTTGCTTATCAGTCTGAGTTAGGCGTTTGCCATGAGAAGACCAATGGAGGGGAGATGAAGGGCTAAGTGCAAGGTTGCTGGGCACCAGGGGTCCCGGGCATGAGCAGACGGGGCTGTGGAGTTTCGAGGTCAACTCAGAACCCCGCCGCAGCTCTTGCCCACCTCCCCCAGCCTCATTTTCTGTCACGCCCTGACTGCTACAACCTCATGATCATCAGAACCCCCCCACACTCACAGTGCTACTTTGCATATATTTTTGCTCTCTACCCGTATTTTCTCTCTGCCATCAATGGTGAAATTTCACTTTCGTGCAATGTCGAATTCAATTGTTTGCCTACAAGGAGAGCCGAAAGAGCCCCTTGGAGGGCAGAGTGGGTTTCGCGGCAGCAAGAAAGGAGGGGCTGGGTGGGAGAGAGGAAGCTTTTCTTTCCACTCTGAGGTGGGGACAAGATGACCACAGCCTTCCTTGGTGCCACGTTGAGTTCAGCCTCCGTGACCGCGGGGCTGCCGCGCATCTTCAGGTCACACTGGACGTGACCTCCTGCCTCCGGGGCCACGTTCTGTTCTCCAGGTCCCTCTTTCCTGACTCTCTCCAGAACCTTCTGTCAGCCCCGGATGAGGTGCCTTTGGCTTCTGCCAATGGCTTCTCACTGCAGCCAGGGAGCCCCCCAGAGCTGTGAAATATGTTTGTTGCGGCTATTCAGACGTGGGCAGGAATGGGTGAATCCATGTTGGTATCAGGGTGACCAGTGTGCGTGTCTCTGTGCTCCTCTGGGCACACTGCCCAGGTGTATTGGTGTCTGTGGTATTGTACCCAGGAGTCGAGTGCACGTGTGAGAAGGGATGTGTGTATGTGTACGTGTGTGCGGAGACAGATCTGTGCTTTCTCTGTGTATACATGCGGAGTATGGTTATGTCCTGTGTATACGTGAAAATCAGAGTGCACAGTGCTCAGCTGTGACTGTCTGAGTGTGGGCCTGGATTTATTTGTGCACTGGGATGTGGGAGTGTTTATTTACTGAGATGACAGTAGGTATTAGTTGGCTGCCTTAGATTACAAGCAAAAACAAACGAATAATAAATAACAACCCCCCCAGCAATAAATAAACTTATTATCTCATATGACTGGAATTCCAGAAGTGAGGAGGGAGGACTCTCAAGTTGACTGATTGCCTTGATCAATAATGTCTTGAAGGGCCTCTGTTCTTTCCACCTCTCCACTTGCCTAATGCCACATCCTCATGGCCACAGAATGTCTGCGGCATTTCCATACCCCACACTCAGACACTAGGAATCCAGTGACTGGCAAATACATCTTTGCTTCTGGGGTGACTGTCCTAAGAATGAGGAAGTTTTCCCAGAAGCCCAAGCCTACTTCCCCCGACATCTCATTGGCTAGAACTAAACATGGCCAGAGCTGAACCCGTCTCTGTTAAGGGCACGAGACCACCAAGTTTGGTTTAAACGCATCAGGATCTCCCTCCTGGGGCAGAGGATGGGATCAGCCTCTCAAAACACAAAGCTGCTTGGAAGAAGGGCGGTCAGCTGACAGAGTTCTGCCAGGAAGGAAGAGAAGTGGGGATGGATGTTGGATAGACAGTCTGTAGTGTCTTGCACAAAGGCATGTGCAGAGCACGTCTATAAGTGTCCATAAGTCTATGTCGATATGAACATAAGTGAGTATGTAATATGTATGGGTGTTGCAATGACTTATTGCCTAACAAGCCATTCCAAAACGCAGTGGCTAAAAACAGCCAAGCTTTATAATTTCCCATCGTTCTGTGGGTCAGAAACTTGGGCAAGGTGTGGCTGGGCCGGCGTCTGCACCAAATGGCATCACCCAGAGCCACTCACTCACAAAGCTACATCCCGCTAGTAACTAGGCTGGGCTGGAAGGTCTGCAAAGGCTTCCGTCACGGGCCTGACACGGCTGTGCCCCTCAGCGTGACTCCTCTCTCTCCGGGTATGACTGGCCTGGGCTTCCTCACAGCATGGCAGCCTCAGGACGGTTGCACGTCTTCACCTGGAAGCTGACAAAGTCCAACAAGGAGGAAGTAAAAGCTGCCAGCCCTCTTAAAGCCTGGATTCAGAAATCTCAGAACATTGCTTCTCCCACAGATACTCAAGAGGGAGGAAAGAGAATTTACCTTTTGCTGGTGGAACAGCACACACATGCAGACAAGGAAAGAATTCATGGCAGCCAGCTTCAGCGATGATCTACGACTGTAGGAGTACGTCTTGAACATGGGGGAGGGTTGTATATGAGCGTGCACATTCTTGTTTGCAGGTGTGATTGAAGGATTGTGAGTATGGGGGGTGTATAGCTCAGTGGTAGGGTGCATGCCTCGCATGCACAGGGTCCTGGGTTCAATCCCCAGTATCTCTATGAAAAGATCAAATAAATAAGTAAACCTAATTACCTCCAGCGGGGGAAAAAAAAAAGAATTAAGCATTGTGGGTGTGTGTGGCAGCGTGTGTGTAAGTGTGGCTGTGTCCACTTACACATGCACACCTGTTTATGTGCATATGTGCACATGCAGGTGGGTAAGTGTGTGTGGATATACACAAGGAAACACACACAAGGAGATGTGTGAATGTGTTCAGGTCCAAGGGTCCACCTGGGCCAGGGGCTTGCATGTGTGTGCATACGTAGTAGGGAAAGTTGATGGGGCCAACCTGCTCCAGCTGTGGCCCTCTGTGGCCCTCGCTGAGACCGCAAATCCTGGCCAAGGCTGGCAATCTAATCATTCCTGGGATCTTGTCCTTGACTGGGAGGCCTTGGGTCCCAGGCAGAAGACTCAGGCCTTATCATAACTAGATTCAAATCACACTGCTGGCAGTGGAGGAGGAAAACTATCACTTTGTTTTTTTTTTAATTTCTTGAGGCCTGGGACATCACTGGCCTCAAACAGCCAATGGGAAAGCTTAGCTGCTCCCCGGCTCCAAGAGGGAGCCCCATCCCTGGGGCTGTAAACCGCAGGACAGGATTTCAGGGAGAGCAGGAAGCCGGAGCTCAAGGCTGCTAGCAGGGTGAGGCCTCCACCCTGGGTAGCCCTGAGCCCTTGGCTTCTCTTTCACTCTCTGCAGCGTGTTTCCCAGTAAAGAAAATATGGCAGGGCGGGAAGCAGGGAGGGAAAGGCATGTTGCAGTGACTCCTCCGTGCAGTTTTACTCTGTCTCCAGAGAGAGCTCTGAAGCACGGACTCCGTGGGCCTTTCTACAGATGAGGGAAAGGATGCTTGGAAAAGGAGGGAGACTTCCCCGCAGTCACACCCTTTGCAAGGAGCAGAGGTGGGATTTGAACTCCAGTCGGCCTGATTCTAGAGTTCCTGGCACCAGACCGGAACATGGATGCTTAAACACCTTGCAGGAGATAAACAACTACTCAACCTACAAGACACAGCCTTCAAGGAAAGCACAGTTCAGGCTCGATGGGAGGCCCAGGTCTTCAGCTGGAGTTGATTTTCTCAAAGCCCACCAGATCCTCTCTCAACATTGACTAAAGCCATTCCGGGCTTCTCAGTCCCGTGAGGATAAAGTTCAAAGCCAGACTCCTTACTGCGACTCACAAAGGCCCAGAGGGGCTGGCTGCTGCCCACCACCCTTGTCTCCTTTGAGTCAGCCACATGGGCCTCCTCTTTATTCCCTGAATAGACTTATATACATGCCCCCTCTGCCTCGGGCCTTTGCACTTGCTTGGCCTGCTCTCAACTTAAACATCACTTCCTCGCCTAAGGGCATGATAATGGTGTTATGATTCGCTTCTTTTTAAAGAGTCCTTCTCCTTTAGGGATACATAATGAAGTATTTACAGATGAAATAATAAGATGCCCGAGATTTGTTTCAAAATAATTGGGTGAGGCAGACACAAGTCAGGATGAACCATGTTGCTTGTGGTGGGAGCAGGGGGATGGGTGCGTGGGGGTCTCTCTGTTTTTGTGTGTTTGAATTCTTTGTGTGTGAGATTTTAAGAGATTGTTCAAGAAAAAATGGAAAGGGAGGGGAGGATATCGCTCAAGTGGTAAAGTGCATGCTTAGCATGTACAAAGTCCTGGGTTCAATTCCCCAGTACCTCCTATAAATAAATAAATAAACCTAAATACCCCCCCCAAATAATAAAATTAATAAACTTTATTTTTAAAAAAGAATAAATGGAAAAAAGTCACTTCTTCAGAAAAACCTTTCCAACCCCAGAGGCTCAGTCAGGTCCCCTCTTCTGTGCAGCCAACACGTCACATCTCCTTCGTGGAATACATAGATGACAAATGGTTGAGTTCAGAGTAAAGAGCTCAGAGGCAGCTCACTGTGTGAACTGGTCCAGAAAAGGCAGCCTCCTGAAGAGAGGGAGGAGGGAGGGGAGGAAGGGTGACGAAGAGGGGGATGGAGAGGGGAGGTGGAAACCCAGCTGGATTCTCTCCAACCCAAATACATCACATCGTATCATCACATCATGTTATATTATATAGTTTTTCTTTGGCCACCAATTCCTTTCATTAAAAACAGTTTTAAAATTAATTTTCAAAGCAGGGAATACATTCACATATTTCAATATTTAAGAGTAACAAAAGGGGCTACAAAGAAAAATCTCTCCTCACACCCAGGCCTCCGACCACCCCCCCACCCCCACCCCGGGGAAGCAAAACCATCAGTTTTGTATGTGTCCTTCAGAGCAACAGGATGCATATACATGTAAGTATGTATATATTTATATTTGTATCTCTATTTCCCCACTTTGATATTTTTATTTAATATAGCTTGAGAATGTTTCGCGTTGATACCAAAGAGGCCCTCACCGTTTTTCGCAGCTGTCTTGTATTTCGTTCTATGACTCCACCGTAACATATTTAACCAGGCATCTACTGAAGGGGCGTTCAGGTTACGTCCGATCTAGTGTTATTACAAACAAAGATGCAGTGAAAAATGTTGTGCGTTACCATACTTCGAGTCTGTAAGATGCCATGTGTAGGACTAAGTTTCCTTAAGTAGAATGTCGAGGCAGAGCATGTGATAGATCCTGGCAGACCGTCCTCCGTGAGGGTTCATCGGAGACCACCTCCCCGCTCTCCCCAGCTCTGGGCGGGGCTTGAAGGGAGCGCAGGCGTGGCCAGGCCAGGAGGAAGGGCGAGACCATTCCCGAGGGAAGCCTACAGCACAAAACACTGGCGAGGTATCTGGGGACGGTCCTGTGACATCAGCTGGTAACACAGACCTCTCCTCCAAATAAGGGCGCAGCCAGAGGTGGCCTCTGCCCACTACAGCAGCAAGAGTGGGGACCTGAGTATTAGGTGATCCTGGGCCCAGGTTTGCCACCTTGGCTTGGCAGGTGGCTTTGGGCAGGCTATTTACATAATGATAACGGCCAACACCAGACACCGGGCACAGTGCTGAGCACGTTGCGTGTGTCACCCCATAGCCCTGAGAGGCTGGCCAGTCTGCAGCCTGAGCTCAGAGAGGTTAGGGAACCCACTCGAGGTGGTCCAGCACTTAAGGGACAGAGTCAGGATAGGACCCAGGCTTAACAGTGCTTCAGTGCCTCAGCTTACCGCTCAGCGAGGTAAGGCAGTGAGACCCTGACTAAGCCTTTTCCATCTCAGAAGGTCACGTGGCCTGTGGCTGCGCAGTGAGGGGCTTGGAGAGGAACTGTCTGGGAGTCGGGGGTGGGGATGCGGAGCCCCCTCCACAGAGAAGGCCATGTCCAGCCCCACTTCTTGCAGGAAGGCCTGAATGAGAGAGAGAGGGAGAGGGAGAGGGAAAGGGAGATGGACCGAGAGAGAGGGAGAGGGAGAGAGAAGCCCCAGCGGGTGGGACAGGCGGCAGAGCCCAGCCCCACCTACCTCTGGCTGCCGGTGCGCCGGGATGCAGTGACCTGCAGCGCCCTCTGGCGGCGCCCTTCGCGCCTGGGACGACTGGGCCAAGGGCAGGAGGGGCGACTCCGGCGATCGGCTCTGGGCGTCTCTGGGCGCAGGCCGGCCTGCCACTCCTCCCAGGGGTTTTCTTCCTCGGAGATACGCCAGCTTAATAATAGTAACAACGAGGCGCTCTCAAAAAGTGGCACAAAGAGACTGCTGAAAGGAGGGAAAGGACTCTTGAAACCATGGGGTCATCATCAGAGTCATGAGGAAATCTGTCCAAGGGTCCTCCCCACTGTGACCTGAAACATCCTTGCATTTGCCTCTGGTGACCACTTTCGCCTTCCCAGGGCTGTCTGGTCCGCGCCTGCTGCCCCATCACCGCGGGCTGAGCCGGCCCTGCCCGTGAGCCTGGCTGAGCCAAAGGCCTCAAAGCCTGTGAGGAGCCCCCGAGCCGCAGCCTGGAGAGGGGCTCCTGAGACCATCTCGCCGTCCGCTGGTCTGTCTATTCCGTAAGTATTTATGGAGCCCCTACTGTGTGCCACCCACATGCGCTCTGGGGCTAAAGACATTAGTGACAGGCAAGGAACTGAGATTCCAGGCCACGAGAGGCAGACAACGAAGAAACAAGGTCATCCGTGTGCTCAGAAGTGTTGTGAAGACCCCACAACAGGACGAGGTGCCAGTGTCTGAGGAGGCCTGTCTGGCAAAGGGCACTTTCATGCTGAGGACACGGGACCTTGGGGGGAGCAGGCAGGGGAACTTCAGGTAAAAGTTGGATGTTGAGGACCACGTATGCTTGAAGGCATGCCAGGGGTTTGGATTTGACTACGGGGGCCGAAGAAGTCATCACAGAGGGCTTCCGGCAAGGATGGCGTGATCTGATGGGCAGTGTTATTAGGTCATTGCTCTGCCTGCTGGGGAATAAAGGATGGGAAGGGTGAGGGTGGAAGCAGGGGGCAGCCAGGAGGTGACTCCAGGTCTCCAGATATAAAGAGATGATGCCAAACCAGGGCGGGGAGAGTGGGTTCTGATGAATCTGAGAAGCGTGGTGGACTGGACCTGCTGGGGGACTGTCTGGGAGTGGGAGGAGCCAAGACCAGGCCAGTACCACACCCCTCACACCCCTTCCAGCCTGGGTATGGCCACCGAGTCATCTCCCTGGGGTCATTCAGAGTGGGGCAAAGGACTCATGGCCAGAAGCCCACAGGGCTGTGTCTTGGTGTGCTCAGAGGCTGAGGACCTGGGGCCAGAGGCGCTTCCAGCCTGGCACAGCTCTCTTCTCTCCCCCTGCACCTGCAGTCTCTCTCTCATTCTGCTCCCAGTCTCTCCCTCCTTCTCTCCCTTCCCTCTCCTGCTCCTTGCCCCCACCTACACACACACACACACACACACAAACACGTGCACAGTTTACTGCAGCCTTATCAGAAGGAAGCCTCCAGCAAAGACAAAGGGTCTCCAGGGAGCAAACAAGAGGAGCTGACTGTGGAGTTTTACCAGGAGGGGGAGGCAGGCTTTGCTGCCTTCCACATCCCACCTCCTGTTCCCGCTGCCGCCACACCACTCTCTAGGCTCCTGCAGCATTTCCCCTTAGACCCGTGGTTCTCAACTGGAGGCAGTTTTATTTCCTTGGGTCATGCGTCACTGTCTGGAAACATTTTTGGTTGTCATAACTGGGGGAAGGGTACCACCAGCCTCTACTGGGCGGAGGCCAGGGATGCTGCTAAATATCCTTCGGGGCACAGGACAGCCCCCTGACAAAAGAATGATCTGGCCCCAAACGTCAACAGTGCTGAGGCTGAAAGAGCCTGGAAGGGACCGTCCTCTTGGTCACAGTCCCACTGTCATCACGTGGTCATTGACCAGGCAGTGGCTCTGTGGCCACACTGTGCCTGCGTTATCTCTGTCAGTCCCTCAGCCATATGGTGAGATAGGTAATGTCAGCTGCCCAGGGTCCCACAGGCACTGAGAGGCACTAAAGCCTGTGGCCTCACTGCCCCCCTCTAGTGAAAAGTTTTCACTGGGTGTGTCATTGTTGCTAGCAATGGCTGCTTTGTTTCAAGCGAAGTCCTACTAAGAAGTCCCACATATAAGAGAAAAATTAGGATGCCTGGGTGGAAGCAGAGTGGGAGTATCAAAGCCCTTGCCCCAACTCCCCCTGTTCCCATCTTCCCCCTGGTGCCTCCAAGACTATCTCTCCACCCTGGCAGGCCCGCCATGTAGGGATGCACGGGTTGTGCACTGCAGAATTCCAGGGGGACGCCATTCCCACAGGCTACATCGCAGGCTAGTAGGGCTAAGGCAGAGCTACCTTTAGGGCTGGGGTGGCAAATAGGTTTCATCTTTGGGTGCAAACACACACTGCTTAGCAGACAAGGTACCATAATTAGCTAATGAAGTCTGGGCCAGGAAGGGGTGTGGGAGTGGCTGTGAATGAGAGTGTCTGCCGTCCCTGTCCTAGGATGGGAAATAGGAAATTGAATTCGACTGGGAGCTTTCTTGCCCCTCCACACCTCTTGCAACTCATTGGTAGCTCAAAAATGGAGTTCTCAATCCCGCTTTAAAGAACAAACACACAAGACCTGAGGCTCCATGGCACGCCAGTCGTCCAGAAAGCCCTGGGATTAGGGAACCAGCTGTGCCTCTTCCCCACAACCCCGGCAGGTTTACCTTTTGGGTGCTCCTGACATTTGTTTTAATCTAGTGTTTCCTAGATTCACGTGTTTGGGCAGAGAGGGCCTTCCTGGGGATGGATTGGAGCCAGAACTGGCAGAATGAGCCAGATTGGGAGTGTCCCTTCTCCAGGTCCCACCCTAGTGTGACATCCCTCCCCCTGAGGGCCCGGACCTCTCCCCATCCTTTGTCAAGCTTTCTGGCATCTCAGGCTGTTTGGCCAGGAGGCCCAACAGAGACCCTGCAATAGGGAACAGTGAGCACTGTGTGTTCTCTCTGCAGGGGCCTCCCCAGCTTCCCTGGAACCTGGGGATCTTCCAACCTGGGCTGAGTCATCCTGGCCCGCATCTCCTCTCCATCACCTCTGCCTCACCTAGCTACGGAGTGAGGCCAATAATGCCAGAGCTGACTCTCTCCCTTCCAGCAGGGAGTGGTCGCCATGGTCTGGAAACGCAGCTTCAGGCCTCCCTGGGGCAGGTACCACAAAGAGGAGGGCACCTCTGGGGAGAAGACGGAGGGAGACGTGTCAGCACCTACCCCTCTGTAACTCCTGAAATGTGTACCATCATAGACTTAGTTAAGAAAAAATTAAAAAGAAAAGGAATCAGTTTGGGGCTTGGCACTAGAGCCCCTAGGGTGGGGTGGAGGTGCCAGGCCAGCTGCCAACACAGAGAATGGCCATGGCTGTGGGGGGGTGGGGGGGCTCTTGTCCTGGACAAGAAAGATGAAATTCTGCCTTCCGAGGAAGTCCTCTGTTCATGTATTTGTTCACTCAGGAAGCAAATATTTTTCGAGCTCCTACTTTGTGCTTAGCGATGCAATGGGTGCTGGTCAAGGTCCCTGCTTCCCTGGAACAACTGGGCCTGAGGGGTGGGGGTGGGGGGCAGGGAGGTGGAGGGACAGGCAGGGAAACAGGCTGACAGGCAAAGTGATAAGTGCTAGGAGTGGAATCAACTAAAGAAATACCGTCCAGGGGGAGGTATAGCTCAGTGGTAGAGTGCGTGCTTAGCATGCACGTGGTCCTGGGTTCAGTCCCCGGTACCTCCACTAAAAATAAATAAAATTAAAAAAAAAAGAAAGAAAGAAAGAAAGAAAAGAAATACCATCCAGATGGGACTTGGGGGATCAGGGAGGCCTCCTGGAGGAAGGGATGTGGAAACTGGATGAAGAATAAATCAGAGCCAGGGAGGGTTGGGGCTTTAGGGGAGAAGGAGGGTCCAGGCAGAAGGAGCTCTGGGTGAGAGGCCCAGCTCTGGTACAGAGACGATGAGGATTTCTTCTAGGATTCAGGAGCCACGTGGCATCACCTCCAGCTGCCTTTGAGCCCAGACGGCTTTCAGCAGAACCTGGGCACATCTACCTTGTCTGGCCTTACTGTGTGTGCATACATCTCTGCCTGCGGGGCCAGGGGGTCGCTCAGCCCAGGATGGGGCATATCTTTGTGGCCGCTCCGCTGGCTGGCACAGGGCCAGGCACATGGCAGGGCTCGATGTCTGTCAAATGGTTCTGGGTCAAGTTCATGATCTCCCACAGACAGGACAGAGATCCAGGCACAGTGAGTCATTAGTTCACAAGATACCTGTTGAGCATCTACTCTGTGTCAGACCCAGGCTAAGCACTGGGCATTTAGGAGAGAGTGAGCAAACATGATTCCTGCTGGAATGGGGTTTACATTCCCCTGCGGGAGAAACCGTGTGTGCAGACTAACAGGTAGCCAGGACTGCTCGACAGAGGAAACAGGGCTTGTGATAAGAAGTGGGGTTGCGGGGAGCAGAGAAGCCTGGGTGGGGAGGCGTCACTCCCATCGCCCATATAAAGACCCTGCAGGAAGGGCAACAGGTCAGGTGAGGGCAGGGAACATGGTGCTCTGGTGAGTTAGAGGAAGATAAAGGAGGCTACGGAGGCTGGAGCAAAGGCAATGAGGCCATGAGTTGGGGACAGAGGAGAGAGATGGGCAGGGGCTAGATGGCACAGTACCTTGTGGGAAAAGTAACGTTTGGGATTTTATTCCGCATCAGCTAGGGAAGCTACCAAGCTTCTAAGAAAGGGTGTGTGGCAAGATCTGATCAGCACTTTTTTTTTTCCCTTTGATCAGCACTTTTAAAAGATCAAAGTAGCCCCAAAGAAGCTTTTGTCCCTCTTCCAAATGATAGATTCAGGATATATTTTCGAGGATAAATCAAAACCACTTGCCAACATGCTGGACACGGGGGAAGGGAGGGGAGGAGACCTAGACAGCCCCTTGGGGCCTGTGCAACCAGTTAGGCAGAAGCTGTTCTCAGTCAAAAGGACTCAGTTTGGGGGTCAGACAGGCCCAGATTTCAATCTTCAACCTCTTCAAGTCTCAGTTTTCTCTTCTGAAAAATGGGAGCAAAATGACAGTGGCATATAGACAGTATTAATTCTTATCCCTTGATCAAAAAGTTTAGAGATGTCTAGAAAAATAAACTGTTTTGTCTGAGGTCATAGTGCCAGACTAAACAGGTAAAAACAAAGAGACAGAAAAGGGGTTCTGGAGGCTGACCTAACACCCAGTTCACATCTGGGCTCTGGGCCTCAGTCTCCTTACCTGTAAAGTGGGAGTATGTCATTGTGTTACCTAAAAACTGGATTCGTCTCCTGGTGCATGTCAAGCCAAAAGACACAACCAAGTCAAAGAATGGGTAAAGGAAGGATTTATTACTTGCAACAAGTAAGTAGAACACTGGGGATCTTCCCAAAGCAGTGTCTCCCCAGACAGCAAAATTAGGGAAGTTTTAAGCATATTCTGCATATTCATGAAGGGGCTTGGGTGGCTGACAGAGTCCAAGCTTTAGTTGATTGAAATCACAAGGGCCAACATCACCATTCCATCCAACACCTGGGTGGGGCCTTAGTTCCTGTAAACCCAAAGTATCAGAATGTTAGGTATATCCTCTGAGGAGGAATTAGGACTCTTTTATCTGAACTACTGTCTCTTGACAGCTTTTCCTTTGTTCCTGCATTCCTTAAGATCATTGATTACTGAGACCAGTTCAAGGGCAAGCTTTGTGGCCAGGTTTAGACCACAGAATGAGTTGGGCCAACAATGGCTTCTCTTTTGTCAAGAAGGCCATGCCTGGTTCTTTCTTGGGGGACCCCTTACCTTATCTTAGACAGAATTGTCTCCTAGCCCTGAGATGATTGAATGAGATTTGCGTGTTGAACAGTTAGCACAGTGCTTATCCACATAGTAAGCACTCAGGAAATGGGGGTGGGCGGTGGGAAGTGCGGGGCCCAACAAGACACCATTCTGACCTGTAAGTCTCCATCTTCTGCTCGGGACACATACCAGCTTCAACACAGAGAATAATATCAATTATGCAGTAGCTTTATCTGTGGTCTGACTTCATCTCCACAACCGTACTGAAGTTTGTCAGTATTTTGCAGAGGAGGAACCAGCCCCAAAGCCCACATTACGAAGCCTGGGCCATAAACCAGGGGTTGCAAACTGTCGCCTGTGGGCAAGCAGCCTGATTGAGTGCAGCCTGCTAGGCAAGGAATGCTTTCTGTGTTTTTAAGTGAAAGAAAAACATATATATAAAAAGAGGAATCAAGTTTTCTTGACGCCTGAGAATTATAAGAAATTCAAATCAGCTGCCATAAACAAAGTCTTATGGGAACACAGCCCCGTTCATTAGTTTATATCGTCCTTGGCTGCTTTTGCTACAAGGGCAGAGCTGAAGAGTTGTGACAGAGAGCGTATGGCCTAGAAAGCCTGAAATATTTATTATCTGGCCCTTCATAGAAAAAGCGTGCAGACCTCTGCTGGGAAGCACAGATGCACTGAACGGTTCTACCCCCAAGGATGCAGAACCCATAAATACCATCCGAGATAACCCAGGGTCCACCTGAAGGCTACGGGGGAGGGAGGCGTTTCAGATCCCGAGAAGGTAGGTCATTGCACCGCTCCAAGGAGGGACCCTGGAGAAATCGAGTCCAGCGTCCTCTTTTTAGATGAGTAAAACTGAGGCCCAGAGACTGGAGGCAACCCGCCCGAGGCCACCCAGCAAGTGGCTAACAGCCAGGTCAGGGGCTGCCTCCCTCGGGGTGGGAGGACGTGGGCCAGCGCCCGGGTGGGCGGCGCCTGGGGCCTCTAAGGTTCAGCTGGGCGGGGAGGGCGGTTGCCGCGGAGCACGGCGGTGGCCCCGCCCGGCCGGGGAAGGGGCGGGGCCTGCGCCTCGGGCTCCGCCTCTTTCTCGCTCCCAGCGAGGCGCCTCGCGTGGTTCCCGCCTCCGCTCCGCCCGCGGCGCGCTTCCAAGGTGAGTCCCGCGCCCCGCCGGCTTGCTACCTGGGCTAGGAGATTCGCCCAGGCTTTTTTTGTTTGTTTTCCTTCGATTTTGTAAAGCACGGAAGACACACCCAGCTCCCTGGAGCTCTGAAGGCAGCATTTGAACCAGACCCAGCTGGGGAGCTCCTTGGCCGATAGGGAGCTGCCCGGAGGGCAGCCGGGGGCGGGGAGGCGGGGAGGGGGTGCGGTGCGCGGTGGCCCCAGCCGCCAGGCTGGAATCCGAGACCCGCCCCAGCCTGTTTCCCTCTGAGGTGAACTGGGAGGGCCGCCCCAGAGGAATTCAGAAGCTCCGTCTTCTGGCAGCCTGGGAAAATGGTAAAAGTAATAGCCA
Source organism: Vicugna pacos (assembly GCF_048564905.1). NCBI lineage: Eukaryota > Metazoa > Chordata > Mammalia > Artiodactyla > Camelidae > Vicugna > Vicugna pacos. The sequence continues at coordinate 6,793,389 of NC_132989.1, forward strand.
AAAAAAAAAAAAAAAAGTAATAGCAGACATTTATTAAAGGCGTGACTCAGAATATGTGTTGGAGAGGAACTGTGGAACTGTTAGGTCGCTGACCACCAGAAGCCCGAGCTTCCCACGGAGTCCCTCTTGCATCACCTGGACCCTGGTTCGCACAAGTCCTGACTCAACTCCTAATCTGACCCAGTGTCCCCCGCCCCACCTTAAGAGACCACCCTGCCATGGTGTCCTCCTCAGAAAACTGCTGAACCCTCAGCCTCTTTTCTGCAGGTTCGCTTCCCCTTCCTGCCCTGAAATCTAACCTCCCCCAACACACCAGGACCCTGTTCCCTCACTGCCCCCTCCAGGGAAGCTGTTGGTTTTTCCCGCACACTCCTGTAGATCAGGGTCTAGGGGATAAAACCACTTTCTTGCTTGCTCCTTGTGGAGCTTTGCAACCCATTTCTCCTCCTCTCTTCTTGAAACATTACTTCCTGTGGGTTTACTACTGCCATGGTAGACAGCCCACAGCCCCTCCTTACTCTCTCACACAAGCTTCCCAGAGGCGGCTTTCACTGATCAGACATCCGCTCCTCTAAATCCTGTTGTTACCTGAAAACTGGGTTCATCTCTTGGTGGGTGTCTAGCCAAAAGGCACAATCAAGCCAAAGATTGGGAGAAGGAATTATTACTTGAAGCAAGTAAGGAGAACACTGGAGGTGGGTGTGGCTCTCTCCCAAAATAGTGTCTCCCCAAACTGCAAAATTGGGGAGGTTTTAAGCTAGGGGTACATGCATATTCATGAGGCTTGAGCAGAGGAGAATTCAGCTTAGACTTGGAGCCAAGGTTGAGTTGTCCAAGCTTTAGTTGACTGAGGTCACGAGGGTCAACATCATTCCATCCTCCACCTGGGTGGGGGCCTGAGTTCCTGCAGAACTCAAAAATGTATTCCATTGTTACGTGTATCCCTTGAGGAGGAACTAAGACCCTGTTTTATCTGAACTATTGTGTTTTGACTGCTTTTCCTTTGTTCCTGCAGTCCCTTACTTTCCTTAAGATCACTGATTACTGAGCCCTCTTCAAGGGCAAACGGTGTGGCCAGGCTTAGATCACAAAATGACTTAGGCCAAAAATGACTCCTCTTATGTCAAGAAAGCCATACCTGGTTGTTCTTCTGGTTACACGTCACCATCACTTCACCCTTCACCCCCCTCAGCCACTCTCTTCTATGATCCTGTCCTTGACTCCCACTGCCAGCATCACACCTCCTCCAAAATCCCAATTTCAGGGTTTCTCACTCCCTTTGACCAGCACTTCCTCTTCCTCCTTTTCACCTACTCTTCGCTCCAGCAGCACCTCAATTGTATTTGGACCTCCAACCTGTGGTCCCTATTAAGTCTCCCTTTCTTCTACTCCTGTCCCCAGACACCCAGTTCCCCTTCCCAGATTCACCCACTAGTATCAGTTTTATGCGTATGACTTCCTCTTGCTTTCTTGAAAAGCTTTGGTTCTTCCCCCAAATGTCCTGGTTTTCCTCCTTCCTCACTGGCTGCTCCTTCTCAGTCTCCTAAACAGATTCCCCCTCTGCTTGGCGTCACAGTGTGACACACTCCGCCTCCCCCACTGCGTGGTCCCTGGGCATCTTCTTTTTCATGTCGACACTCTTTCCCTAGGTGATCTCTTCCTGTGCTGTGACTTTTGAAAAGCATGCATAAGCCAGTCACACCCACGTGTATTTCCTTAGTTCTGGCTTCTCCACGTGGATGTCCAGTAGCCATCTCCAAGCCAGCATGCATTCCTAGTGACTATCTGCTGTTTTCCTGTGCCTAGGACTGTCTCCCCAGCTTCCCAGTCCTGCTTCCCCCGTCTCCCCCACTGCAGTAAATGGCATTCTAGCCACAGATGCTCAAGCCCAGACAAGGTGCTGTCTCTGATTCCTCTCCTTCCTCCATGGCCACAGTGGACTTCTCATGTGTTCTTGTCAACTCCAGAACGTGTCCCTAAAGCACTCGTTTCCCTGGGTCTCCCACACATAAGTCTGAGCCCTTAACACCCGTCCCCTGGATTTGATGCAGGAAAACGAAAGTGGGGAGTGAGAAAGGCTGAGTCCCAGGTCTCAGTTGAGGCCCTGGGATGTGCCCTGCCAAGTGTGGGTCCTTGGCTTCGCGCAGGAAAGAATTTAAGTGCGAGCCACCGTTGAGTAAAGGTTAATTTATTTAGAGAGTTGCACACTGCATAGAATGTAAGGCAAGAGAAAGGCAAGGAAGGAACGGGGTGTGGGAATTGGGTGCTCAGGTTAAAGTAAAAGTAGGCACACAATCCATAGACAGAGTGGGGGCCATCTCCAAAGAGTAGGGAGCGAAAAGGGCCACTAGGCCTGGTGTTGCCATGTTTTATGGGCTCAGGAGCTTCACACGCCTACAGGTGGGACCATTCCAACTGCCCTGGGGAAGGGGCTGGGATTCCCAGGAATGGGGCCACCACCCATTCTTTGGCCTTTTGGGGTTAGCCTTGGGGCTGTCATGGCACCTGCGGGCATGTTATTTGATCAGGCTGTTACAGTGAGCACATAATGAAGCTCAAGGTCTGCTAGAAGTCAAACCTCTTAATCCTCAAGGCCAACCAGGAGGTGAACCTTCCACCATTTTGGTATTAAATTGCTGTTATTCCTTGATTGGCTGTGCCCTGCCCCCTTCCCTCCTGTCTCAGATTATCGATAAGCACCATCCTTTCACTGGCCTGTCTCCCTGCTGCTTCTGTGAGACCCTGCAGTCTGCCCTCCTCTGGGCAGCCAGGGCCACCAGAAGGTCAGGTCGTGCCTCTCCTCAATACCCTGCTCTGGCTCCCACTTCCCTGTGGGTGAGAGTGGCCTATGATCTGGGTCCTGTGACCTCTTGTCTTAGTCTGTTAGGGCTGCTGTGACCAAATACTGCGGACCGAATGGCTTATAAGCAACGGAAATCTACTTCCCACAGTTCTGGAGGCTGGAAGTGGGAGGTCAGGGTGCCAGCCTGGGGGACAGGGAGCTCTCTGGGGCCTCCTTTATAAGGGCACTAATCCCATGCAGGCCATTATGTCCCAATCACTTCTCAAAGGCCCCTGAGGCTTCTACTCTGGGGGGTTAGGACTTTAGCATATGAATTTGGGGAAGACGCAGACATTCAACGTAGCCCCCTTTCAACTCATCTGCTAGTCCACTCGCCACACCAGCCTGCCCCTGGGGGTCTCCTCTCCCGGGGAAGCTCACCTCTCACCTCCCATGTTGGGTCCCTCCTCAGGGACCACCTCCTCAGGGCCCAGAGGAGACACTTGTCCTCATTATTAGACAGTCTCCCTCGGGGCCAGAGGGGGCACTGTCGCTGAGGGCAGGAATTTGTGTCTGTACGGCCCTCTGATGTGTACTCTGCACCTGGGACCGCGCCTGACACCCAGGAGGCCTTCAGAAGTGTTTTCAGAATAAATGAAACCAAATGCCCTGCAGCCTTCAGGGCCTTTGCCTTAGCAGTTCCATTCCCCCAGCTCCTTGCAGTTGAAAAGTCAAGGTCTCTTTCCTGTGCTGCAGCCCCTGGCATCTCTCACATTTTCCTGATAACACTTATCACCACCTGATAAATTTAGTGGTGTCTCCCCTACCTGGTGGTACAGTGCCTGTCTCCTTGCCCTGCAGTGTTTCCTAGTAGGCACATGCTAATGAGATCAGGATTTCTTCAGCTCCACACTATTGACATTTGGGACTGGAAAGTTCTTTGTTATGGGGATTATCTGCTGCATTTTGGGATATTTAGCAGCCTCCCTCGCCTCACCCCACTAAATGCCAATAGCAAAGCTTCTCCCGCACACCAGCTGGGGCACCCCAGAATGTCTCTAGGCATTCACACTGTTCACCTGGGAGCAAAAATCACCCCTGGTTGAGAACCACTGAATTAGTTGAAAGAATGGATGAATGAATGAGTGAATGAATGAATGAACTCAATTCTGAGCTCTACCCTGAGCTCTTTTCTCTACTCCCTAGATTAAAAGTGCTTTCTGGAGGTGAGGGTATAGCTCAAGAGGTAGAGCACATACTTAGCATGCGCAAGGTCCGGGTTCAATCCCCAGTACCTCCTCTGAAAATAAAGAGATAAATAAACCTAATTACCTCCCCATTAAAAAAAAAAGAAGTGCTTTCCTGCAGATCCCCAGCTCCATTGAGAGAGAGCACAGAAAAGGCTTGGCCATTTCTTTCCACCCAAAACAATATCCCAAAGCCTTACACCCACTGAATGTCCTCTGAAACCCCTCAGAGCTCCCCCCTCCCCAGTTGTATAAGTTTATAGCGACTCAGTTTTTTACCTCCTAGAAAGATGTATGTCTGTGTGTCTCCAGAGTAGGGGTGAGGATGGAAAAAGGCACCATGCTCTCCTTAACCCAATTCTTCCCAGGTTAACATTGGCCTTACTATACTTCCCTCCTACCCTGCAACGCAGCCCTGAGTATTGAGGAAGGAGGGAAAAAGGTCTTGAATTTTTAAATCAACTCTTTTTTCCCAAATAACTTCTGGCAGCCACAGCCTAAAGAATCATCCATTTATACATTTATTTAACTAACCTTTATTAAGCATCTCCATGTGCCTGGGACTATGTTAAATGCTTTATACATCAATTACATGTTTTATATCTTTTTCATCGTCACAACTCTATGAGATAATGTTATTACACCTATTTTACAGATGAGGAAATTAAGGCACAGGGTAGGAAAGTCTGGGGTTGGCTCTCTGCAAAACCTTAAGACCAGCGGGCATGAAATCCCAGCTTAAGTCCAGCCACACTGTAGACAGAGCCCCTTGGATGCTCCTCAGGCATCTCATACTCAGCAGGCCCAGGGAACTCCTCTCTCATCCTCCCAGCCCCCACCCCTCCATTTGCCTGTCCTAGCTGTCAGAACCCTGGCCTCTGCTCTGCCCCCCACTCCCAGATCTAATCAATCACCCTAGCCCTCCTTATCTTTGGAAACTCCACCAAAGCAGCCTCCAGGCATCTACTCCCAGCCCACCACATCCTTCTTCCAGACATCAAGCTTTCTAAATGCAAATCTTCACAACACACATCCTGCAGTGGTTCTCCAGTGTCTTGGGGATAAAGTCCAGCCACTTCTTAAATCTCCAGTTCCACCTGGCTCCTCCCAGAGCTGAAGTTCTGGTCCCGGCTGTTGCTGGAATTGGAGATTTCTTATACCTCTGGGCCTCTACGTGGGCTGCTCCTGGCTCGTCTCTCTGCCTGGACAATGTTTATTTGGCTTATAGAACTCAGCCCAGCCCTGAGGACAAGGTGATGCCATGACACCCAATGCCCATCCCTATCCTGTTGGAATTGCTGTCTGTCTGTCCTGTTCCCCAAGTAGAAGGGAAGCTGCACAGCCCTGGAAGCTCAGTGGTCTCGTAAGCAAGGCTCTGGCAGACACAGCAGGCTCTCATACTGCATGTGTTCTCTGACGGAATGAACAGATGAGCAAGTGGAAGGATCAATCTGGATGCCAGGCGGACAGGCAGGCACATACACACACTTGTCCTAAAGCGGCGGCCCTCACACTCACGCAGTGGAGTGGCCCAGGGCCTTGGCGATGAAGCGGGTTTGCATGCTGATTCGGGCAATATCTGTGTGTGTGACGTGAGGTGGGCTCACTGTGCCTTGGGTCTTCTCTTCCACTTGTAAAATAGGACGATAATGTCATCTTCAAGTGCTTAAAATAAAAAGCATGACCATGCGAAGGGCTCTGCAGACAGTATTAGCAGATGGTGGTTCTGTCTATTTCTGCTGCTTGCAAGATGGCGTGATGACAAAGATGAGGATTTGGCGATCCGGCTGCCCCGGGTCCAAATATTGGCTCTTCCAAGTACTAGCTGTGTGATTTGGGGCAGACTACTCAACCACTGGGAGCCTCTGAGTTTTCCCATTTAGACTGGGATAATAATACCTACCTCCCAGGGTTGCTGTGAGAATAACATATGTAAAGCACTTAGCTCTGGGCCTCAGTAATGGTCGTCTGTATTTTTAGCCATAATTCCTGTGGTTCACTCAAGTCATATAATGTAGTGTGATGGGTGGGAACCCTGGTTCTCCATGGGTGACTCAGACTTCTCTCTGCTGTTCGGTTGTCAGTCTGTACAAAGGGTCAGCTCAGCCAGCTCCCTCTGGCTCTGAAATGCCATGATCCTGAGTCCTGGTCTTTTTCGTCCCTGACACTACCTGGCACCCTATCCAAGGAAACTCACCATCCAGGGAAGGAGGAAATACCCCTTCTCTGTATCTCCAGCTCAGCACCCCTGGCCTTATCAAAGCTGGCTTACCCCATTACTCACCCCCTCTGGGGTCTCTGCTTTTCACTTCCAGCAGGTGCCAGCGGGTTAATCCGAGGCCCTAATGGAACCCACAGGAATTCAGTGATAGCTCACTAATGGGCCGCCCCATCTGCCTCCCTGTAACACAACACCTTCTCCCTGGTGAAAGGTACTCAGGGACTTCCTGTTGGCTCCAATCTGCTGGTTTCTGACATCTTGAGAGGCAGAAGGCTGGAGAGGGAAGGAGGTGGACTGGTAGAAGTGGGGACAGGGTGGGAGAGGCTCTGAGCCAGCAGTCAGCACAGCTGGGCTCCCATCCTAGCTCTGCCACTGCCCTGCTGTGTGAGCTGCACAAATCCAGTCCCCTCTCTGGGCCTCGGTCTCTTTGTTTACAGCAGGCTGGGCTGTAAAGGCTTTGCTGGAGCTAGCATTTTGGAATTTTCAAGTCCTGTCACTTTTGCAGCTGAGGGGTGAGTGTCCTTTCAGCCTCATTCAACGTCCAAAAACTATGGAGCATTCAAGATAGCTAACATTTCCATTACTCCCCAAGAAGTGTAATTTTCAAATTCCCAATTTCGAATTCCCTTCCCACCCTCTTTACCCTCTGGTAACCATAAGTTTGTTCTCTATGTCTGTGAGTCTGTTTCTGTTTTGTAGATAAGTTCTTTTGTGTCCTTTTTTTTTAGATTCCACATATAAGCGACATCATATGACATTTTTCTTTCTCTTTCTGGCTTCACTTAGAATGACAGTCTCCAGGTCCATCCATGTTGCTGCAAATGGCCTTATTTTATTCTCTTTTTATGGCTGAGTAGTATTCCATTGTATAAATATACCACATCTTCTTTATCCAGCCATCTGTCGATGGACATTTGGGTTGTTTCCATGTCTTGGCTATTGTAAATAGTGCTGCTGTGAACATTAGGATGCATATGTCTTTTTGAATTATAATTTTCTCAGGATATATGCCCAGGAGTGGGATTTCTGGATCATACAGTAAGTCTATTTTTTGTTTGTTAAGGAATCTCCATACTGTCCTCCATAGTGGCTGCACAAATTTACATTCCCACCAACACTGTAGGAAGGTTCCTTTTCCTCCACACCCTCTCCAGCATTTATCATTTATAGGCTTTTTAGTGATGGCTATTCTGACTGGTGTCAGGTGATATCTCACTGTAGTTTTGATCTGCATTTCTCTAACAATTAGTGATGTTGAGCATCTTTTCATGTGTTTGTTGGCCTTCTGGATGTCTTTTTTGGAGAGATGTCTATTTAGGTCTTCTGCCCATTTTTTGATTGGGTTGCTTGTTTCTTTGATATTAAGGAGCATGAGCTGTTTGTATATTTTGGAAATTAGTCCCCTGTTGGTCGCATCATTTGCAAATATTTTCTCCCATTCTGTAGGTTGTCTTTTCTTTTTGTTGATGGTATCCTTAGCTGTGCAAAAGCTTTTGAGTTTAATCAGATCCCTTTTGTTTATTTTTGCGTTTATTTTCGTTACTCCAGGAGCTGGTTCAAAAAATACATTGCTGTGATTTATGTCTGTGAGTATTCGGCCTATGTTTTCCTCTAGGAGTTTTATAGTATCTGGTCTTATATTTAAATCTTTAATTCATTTTGAGTTTATTTTTGTGTATGGTGTTAGAGAATGCTCTAATTTCATTCTTTCACAGGTAACTGTCCAGTTTCCCAGCACCACTTATTGAAGAGACTGTCTTTTCTCCATTGTACATTCTTGCCTCCTTTGTCATAGATTAATTGACCATAAATGCATGGATTCATTTCTGGACTTTCTATCCTGTTCCATTGATCTATGTGTCTGTTTTTTGTGCCGGTACCATACTGTTTTGATTACTGTAGCTTTGTAGTTTAGCCTGAAGTCAGGGAGCATGATTCCTCCAGCTCTGTTCTTCTTTTTCAAGATTGTTCTGGCTATTCGGGGTCTTTCGTGTTTCCATATAAAAATGTGAAAAATGTCTTTGGTAATTTGATAGGGATTGCATTGAATCTGTATGTTGCCTTGGCTAGTATGGCCATTTTAGCAATATTGATTCTTCCAATCCAAGAATACAGTATATCTTTCCATTTCTCTATGTCATCTTCAGTTTCTTTCATCAGTGTCTTACAGTTTTCAGAGCACAGGTCTTTTGTCTCCTTGGGTAGGTTTATTTACTCCTAGGTATTTTATTCTTTTTGGTGCGATGGTAAATGGTATCGTTTCCTTAATTTCTTTTTCTGCTATTTCATTGTTAGTGTATAGAAATGCAACTGATTTCTATATATTAATTGTGTATCCTGCAACTTTGCCAAATTCATCGATGAGCTCTAGTAGTTTTCTGGTCACTTCTTTAGGGTTTTCTATGTGTAGTATCATGCCGTCTGCAAACAGTGAGAGTCTTACTTCTTTTCCGATTTGGATTCCTTTTATCTTTTTCTTCTCTGCTGTGGCTAGGACTTCCAAAACTATGTTGAATAAAAGTGGTGAGAATGGGCATCCTTGTCTTGTTCCTGATCTTAGAGGAAATACTTTCAGCTTTTCCCCATTAAGTATGATGTTAGCTGTGGGTTTGTCATATGTGGCCTTTAGTATGTTGAGGTATGTTCCGTCTGTGCCCACTTTCTGGAGAGTTTTTTGTCATAAATGAATGTTGAATTTTATCAAAAGCTTTCCCTGCATCTATTGGTATGATCATGTGGTTTTTATTCCTCAATTTGTTAATGTGGTGTGTCACATTGATTGATTTATGGTTATTGAAAAAGTGTTGCGTCCCTGGGATAAATTCCACTTGATCATGGTGTGTGATCCTTTTAAAGCATTGTTGGAGTTGATTCGCTAGTGTTTTGTTGAGGATTTCTGCATCTATATTCATAAGTGGTAATGGCCTGTGATTTTCTTTTTTTGTGATATCTTTGTCTGATTTTGGTATCAGGGTGATGATGGCCTCATAGAGTGAGTTTGGAAGTGTTCCTTCCTCTGTGATTTTTTGGAATAGTTTCAGAAGGATAGGTGTTAACTCTTCTCTAAATGTTTGGTAGAGTTCACCTGTGAAACCATCTGGTCCTGGACTTTTGTTTATTGGGTTTTAAATTACTGATTCAATTTCAGTGCTGGTAAGTGGTCTATTCATATTGTCCATTTCTTCTGGGTTCAGTCTTGACAAATTGTATTTTTCTAAGAAATTGTCCATTTCTTCTACATTGTCCTTTTTGTTGGTGTATAGTTGTTCATAGTAGCCTCATGATCCTTTGTATTTCTGTATTGTCAGTTGTGACTTCTTTTTCATTTCTGATTTTCTTAATCTGGGCCCTCACCCTTTTTTTTCTTGATGAATCTGACTAAAAGTTTATCGAAGAACCAGCTTTTAGTTTCATTGACCTTTTCTATTGTTTTTTTCAGTCCTTATTTTATTTATTTCTGCTCTAATCTTTATGATTTCTTCTACTAACTTAGGGTCTTGTTTGTTCTTCTTTCTCTAGCTGCTTTAGATATAAAGTTACGTTGTTTCCTTGAGATTTTTCTTCTTTCCTGAGGTAGGCTTGTATCGCTATAAACTTCCCCCTGAGAACTGCTTTTGCTGCGTCCCAGAGATTTTGGATTGTTGTGTTTTCATTTTCATTTGTCTCAAGGTATTTTTTGATTTCCTCTTTGATTTCTTCAGCGATCCATTGTTTGTTTAGTAGCATATTATTTAGCCTCCACGTGTTTGCAGGTTTTTTCTTGTCGTTGACGTCTACTCTTACAGTGTTGTTGTCTGAAAAGATGCTTGATATGATTTCAGTTTTTTTTTTTTAATTTACCAAGATTTGTTTCATGGCCTAGCATGTGATCTGTCCTGGAGAGTGGACATGTTCCATGTCCATGTGCACTTGCAAAGAATGTTTATTCTGCTGCTTTTGACTGGAACTTGAAAATTAGGGGTGGGGGAGATGTAATTTGATTGATTGATTGATTGACTTTAATGGAAGTACTGGGGATTGAACCCAGGACGTCGCGCATGCTAAGCATGTGCTCTACCGCTGAGCTACACCCTCCCACCAAAAATGGCCTTTTAGAAGAGGAGGAAGATGAGTGTGGCTGGAGCACAGTGAGCAGGGAGGGCAGTGGGGCTGGAGCAGATCAGCCTAGAGGTCTTTCCTCAGGAAGGCAGACCCCTCCCCCAGGTCTGGGTGCGTGCTCCCCGCTCCTTCCCTGTCATTGCAGCTGTCACACTGCATCGTCATCGCCTGCTCATTCCTCTGACTCCCCACCCAGATCACGATTTCCTAAGGACAGAGACCACCTCCAGTAAGTGCTGGGCCTTCTATCCTTGACTGATAGCATAAAGCAAGGTACACGTCATCCACGGAGCTGCCAAACACGGTCTCTCCAGTCTGCCGTGTCTCAGAAAACAGCACCCCCATCCATCCAGCAGTTCAGAGAAGAACCCCCCAGAATCATCATGGATGCCTTGACTTCAATTTCTCAGGAACAGACCTGTCGTCTCTACTTCTTGAACCATCCCACACCTGCCATGGTCACCTCCCTGGCCCAGGTCTCCGTGAGAACTGCTCAGCTGCTCCCTCTTCTACTCCCTCAACACACCACTCCCTGCTTAAAATGTTGACAGCTAATTTTTATTTTTTTATCGGAGACTGAAAAGCAAAACAAAAACAATAGCACAGTCACTTCCCACTGTGCTTAAAATAAAACCTTTATCCTGGCCTACACATCCTTACTGAGCTGGCCTTGTCTGGGTCTCAAGCTCAGCTCCAACACGCTCCTTTTTGCTCCTCTAGCCACGCTGGCCCCTCTCTCTTCTTTTTCTGATTCGTACATACTCCAAGGTTCACTCCTGCCTCAGGACCTTTACATGCGCCTAGGCCCTTTGCCTAAAATGCTGTTACCCCCAGATTTTCACCTGGCTGTGTCCTCTTCATCCCGACTCATCTCCAGTGTCACCTCCTTGGAGGGGCCTTGGAGCCTGCCCACCCTCACCATCATTACTTGCCATTACTTGCCATCCTATGTCCAGCATCTCTACCTGCTGTTTCCTTGTTTGTCCGTTCAGATATTTGTTTATTGCCAGTCTTATCTCCCTTGAAGTTATGCTACATGAGAGCAGGGTTTATTTACGTCACTCAGAGCTGTAGCCCCAGAACCTGGCCTGTGGTAGGCCCTCAGTTATTCCTTCTTGAATGAAAGAATGACTTGATCTCCTCCATGTGCCATGCTCCATTCTCAGCACTTTAAGTGTATTATCTGACTGCATCTCCCAGCGGCAACCCAGAGAGAGAAGCCGCAGCTTAGAGAGGTGAAGTGACGTGCCCAAGGTCATGTAGCGAGGAAGGGATGGAGCCTGGATTCAAATCAGCCAGCCCCTCAAGACCACACGAGCAGTTTAACAAAGGGCTGATCCTCAGAGCAAACCCTCATGCTGCATGAGTGAATGAAGAAATTACAAACACCTGGACCGAGTGGCATGGCTGAATGACAATGTTTCCAGCTTCAAGAGCTGGCAGTCTTCATCTTCTTGGCTCTCTGTTGTTGGAGTGGAGAAAGAGCAGAGGGCTCTCACTGACTGAGGGACTCTGCTCTGCCAGGTGCTCTACCCAGTCACCCTGGTGGTTATCTGCTCTGTCCAGAGACTGGCATGTCACCCTGGGCGGCGGGGGAGGGGCCCCAGGGAGCATCCTGGTAGCTGGAGGCGCTCCCAGGGCGGCTCTGCTATCTTGCGAGAGCCTCGTCTCTGGCTGGCTGCCCACCCGCCTGCCAGCCGGAGCTCCCTGGCTCATCAATCATGCGGCTGCGCTCTACCAGGCTGGATCTCAGAGGAAGACAAGTCAGCCGAAGATGGAATGGGCCGCAGGCTCAGGAGGAAATCGAAGACACTGGGAGGTGGGGTGAGGGGAGAGGCCCAGAGAGACAGCTGAGGACGAGGTCGATGCCCCCTCTGCTAAGGAGGGTCGATCTTGGGGAGGAGGCAGGGGCAGGGTTCCCACTGGAAAAGCGGTGGGGTGAGCAGAAGAGGTGGAGAAAATGGCTGGTGTGGGCGGGGGTGGTTTCCCATTGCAACGGAAATTCAGTCTTCCCTGGTGCCCTGGCTGCCTCCCGCAGCCCCGGGGAGCGGGCTGACAGCTCTGGGGAGGCGGGCAGCGCCTGGCGGTTGAGTGACTGATTTACCGCAGGCTCAGCTGCCCCCCAGCCCTGCTGTGGCCCCGGTGGCCTGGCTTCCCGGCACCCCCGTCTCCCCAGCCCCGTGGGGAGGCGGGCGGCGGGAGAGGCTGCGGCGGCTCGGTCTTCCCCACCCCTCTCCTTTCTCAGATCTGAGTCTCCTGGGACTGGAATTGCGCTGTCTCCCTGGAGAGGCTCTGCGGAAAGTCAGGAAGTCTGTGCCGAGGACTCCTTGGAGATCTCCAAGTCCATAGAGGCAAATCCGCAGACTTTTGTTGTTTTGCTTTTCAGTCTACATAGTTTAAAAAAAAATCCAATTTCTTGCTGCTATTTAAAAAATCCAACGATCTGGCAACTCTGAGTAGGCTTTCCCAGAGCTGAGCCCCCCACACCGCCTACACCCCTCTGTGGTACTGAGCACAGCCCCGTGGCTTGGAGGTTTCCACCCCTCACCTATTCTCAACCCCCGACTGGGGAAGGTGAGGCTCACAATGGGTCCCAGGAGGGACGGTTAGCCCAGGGACACAGAGGCCTCCTAGTCTCATGTCCCAGGGCAGCCTTCTGTGAGGTGTGATCTGGGCAAGTAACCGAAGAACCCCTCAGAACTTCTGTTTACTCATTTATCAAAGGGAGATAATCACAGTGAACTTGTGAGGACTGAATGAGATACAAGCACATTTAGCTTTTAGGACCATCCCTGTATGTCTACCAGGAAGATACTCTTAGTTTTGAGTAGGTAATATGTGTGATAATATATACATTCCAGTTAATATTCACACACACACACACACACACACACACACACACACAGAGAACTACGCCAAAACCCAGTGGCTTGAAACAACAGTATATTATTGTCCCTTGCAGTTCTGTGGCTGACTTGGTTCATATGAGCACATGGCAGCTGAGCGCGGTCATCTGAATGCTTGACTGGGGCTGAACTTACAAGATGGCTCATTCAGATGACTACATATGATGTTAGCTGGAGCTCAGGTGGGACTGGGGACCACAGTGCCTACAGCGGGGCACTCCGTGTGGCTTAGACTTCTCGCAGCATGGAGGCTGGTTTCTGAAAGAAGAAAGTGTCTTAGGTGTCACTACATGACCTTTGATGACCTAGCCTTAAAAGCATCACTTTTCATAGCATCGCTTCCACCATCCTCCATTGGTCTAAGCAGATGTAAGCCCGCTCAGATGGAACAGCATGGGACACAGAAGCCCCCACCTCTCAAGAGAATTTAGGGCCACGTTTTTTTAAAGCACCACAACATATATGTAAACTGAAAAACAAGTCTCATTTCTACCCCACTCCCCTAGGGCTGAATTACCCTCCCTCACAGCAACACTACTAGCCAGTTTTCTGTATTCCTTCCAAAAGAGGGTCCACACATGCACAGGTGTGAGAATTTTGCATATACAGATATCCCTGCTATCTACCCTGGTTTTCCAAACACTGTTCCAATTCAGGAACCACATGGATTCAGGTAGCCTCTTGGATGAACAATTTGCTAGCAAACTCTTGCAGTTTGCTATCTGAAATGAAATCTAGGAGTCAGAGATTCCCATAAGGTAGCATCCATTGCTTTGAAGCCCTACTGTCTGAATTCAGAAACCAGGTAGATGTGGCTAGCCAGAGACACGTGTATAAATACACACAAAACGTTTCTTCCCTGCTCCCCACCGAACCAAACATGAGCGTACTGGACACGCTGCTCTGTGCCTTGCATTTTTCTCTTAATAATTTGTCTCGAAGAGCAGCCTGTTTCAGCACATAGAGATGTCTCTTTCCTGGTGGGTGCACAGAGCATTCCATTGTTCAAGTGCACCAGGATCTGCTTAAGCAAATCACCTCCTATTGGCTACTTTTTCCCCCCTAGTCTTCTGTGAATCATAACCCACACCACAGTGAATAGCCTTGCCCAGGAGCCTTTATGCACTTGTGTAAGATTATCTGCATGATAAATCCCTAGAGGCAGAATTCTGGTCCAAGGGAAACGTTCCCACGAGCATCTCTCCGCCATCCTGGCAGGACAGGCTCAGACTCCGCATCTCTCGGGTTCTGGCCTGGACCTTTGGCCCTTGCCCGTGCTGTTGCCTGTGGGATCCTGCGTCCCAGCTGCTCACCGAGGTTGTATCAGAGCTCGCAGGGGTGACGAGAATATCGGAACTCTGCAGGGACAGAGATGATGGCCTTTGCAAAAGGAGGGTGTGGGGAGCTGGGGGACAACTCACCCCACTTATTTGCCTCCGGTTTTGCAGCAGCAGCAGCTGCGTCTATTTCTCTCCGACCCCAAAGCGGTGGCTGGGGAGCTTCGGGCTGCTTTCACTCCCTCTCAAGAGAAACACAATGCTTGCTTCTTGTGGCAGCTCTGCACCCAGCTGTTTAGAGCCATCTGTAGAAGCTTCCAGATGTTCAGAGGCCCAGAGGAGGAGGCACCATCAGGAGCCCCAACTGCCTGTTCCCAGCCTTTCACTGTCCCAGAATGCCCATAACTGCTCTTGCACCGGACACAATATTAAACCAGGAGTCAGGGACCTAAATTCCTGTTTATGGGCACAGTTGCCTTTATGTGCCCTGCATTTTGATGGGGAGGCTGTGACGCACAGTGGGTATGCAGGTCATTTACTGTTTATCCTCAGAGCCATGCCCTGTCTTTCTCCTGCTGGGCTCTCATCTGGGGGAGTTGAACTACATTTCCCAGGCTCCCCTGCCCACTGGCTTCCTGTTAAGTTTGGCCAACGGGAGGCACTGGCAGATTAGAGAGCAGGGGGTGGGGAGAAGTCGGGATGTATCCCTCACACCACCGCTCCTGCCGCCTCTGGCAGTGACTCCAGAGGATGGCCCCTGCCTCCGGTGTCCTAGCTCCTACCACGTGGCCAAAGTCCCTGGGTAGTGATGTCCTTCCCACAGTTGTCAATCTCCAGGTTGCCCCACTTTGCCTTGGTTTTCATCTCTTCTAGCCCCTGTCTAACTAGTTGCCCATATTAAATTCCTACTCCTGAGCTCTGTGGCGTGGGTTTTGGTTTCCTGCCTGGACCACTACTGATGCAATGGGTGAGCATGTGGACTCAGGTCAAACCCTGTGAGATTCTGGGCAAGTTATTGACCTCTCCGTGCCTCGGTTTCTTCATCTGTAAAATGGGAATAATAATAATAATAGTACCTATCTCCTTAGCTTACTGTGGAGGTCAGTTGGACTCATAGTTTGTAAAGTGCTTAGAACAATGCCTGGAATATATCAAGCATAGTACCAAGCTTAGGTTTATTCATCTTTTCTCATTTAGTCCTCACAACTTCTCTGAGAGGCAGGGGCTGTTATTGTCCCAGTTTGATAGACAAGGAAACAGAAGCACAGAAAGATAAGGTGACTAAAGTCACACAGCTGTAGCAACAGGATTCAGACCAAGTCAGTGGGACTCCAGCATGCAGCCGCCCCACCATGCAGCCCCCCCAGATCACATGCGGTGGGCAGGCTAGGACCTTGGTTGGGCTGCCGCAGCTCCGGTGTACCTGATGGGCACTGGGTGTTTGGCCTGCCTGTCACCATTTCCTCACCTGCAGCCCATCCTTGCAAATGGGAAGCCAACACAGCCAGCATCCTGCTCCCCAGGCCAGAAGGAAATGGGTGAGACTGTGTCCTGGATGGGAAGAGGGGATGGAGAAGGAGCTTAAGACCACTTTCCCCTTCCTTATTGGTCGCTGAGCTCTTCCTGTGGTGGTAGATAATTGTGCTCAGGGTTTTACGTGCCAAATGGCTTAAGAGTCTTGGAGGAAACCCAACTAGATTGACTTAGGGCAAATGTGAATGAATTTGTTCTGCAAACTGGGAAGTCCAGGAGTGGATTTGGCTTTAAGCAATGCATCTTTTTTAATTAAAAAAAAATTTTTTTTTGGCAGGGGATAGGTAATTAGGTTTATTTATTTTTATTTTATTTTATTTTACTTTAATAGAGGTACTGGGGATTGAACCAAGGACCTCCTGCCTGCTAAGCACACACTCTACCACTGAGCTATCCCCTCCCCGACAAGCAGTGCATCTTGATGTCATCATCAACATCATCATCTTTGCTTTATTTCCTTCTAAGAAGTGACTTTATCCACAGGTAGATGGTCTCTCTCCAAACTCACATTCTCCTAGATCTGTAACCCCAGAGAGGAGAGACCCAGACTCTGGTTAGCTTGCTTGTGTCTTGAGTCCATCCTGGGGACTCACCACTGTTGCCAAGAAGAAGATAGCATGACTGGCTGGCTGGTCAGTGCCCCATCCCTGTGGCCTGGAAGAGGCCAAGGTGCTGTGATGGAAAGTCTCAACAGAGCACCTAGAATGGTGTGGATCCCCAAAGAAAGGGAGGCTTTGCAGGCAGTATAAAAAGAAAGAGTAAAGAAATGAATTCCTGACTGTGTCCCCAGATACGCCTCACTATACTGAATCCCTACTATCATTACTTTGTTTTGCAGAAAAGGGGACAGACACAGACAGGTTGAGTATGAAGCCCACACTTCTTAGCCCAGCTAGGATGGGGGCCCAGGGTTGCCAGTCCTCACAGGCCCTGCAGAGCTCAAAGACTGCGTGGGAAAGGGAGGAATCGGGAGTGGGAGACGAGATGGAAGACAAGGCTCTGGGCCCTGCCTTCAGTCATTGCCGATAGGAAGACCCAAGCTTTCGCTGTGGGCACCGAGCTCCCAAGGCTTGAGCTCTGGGGCTCTGTGCGCAGCTCTGACCGGAACCCGAGCTGGAGATCCCCTAGTGTGTCTTCTCCTCTGTGGGCACAAATCCGGCTTGGCCCGGGCTTCAGGTTTGGGGCTGAGCTGTGTCGCTTGCCATCTGTGCATGTGCACCTGCAGGAAGCAGTCCTTGTCAAAGCCCCTTTCATTCCCTCATTCCCTGGTGGAAATGCCCTGCACCTCTCCCCACGCCAGCTCTGCCCCAGCCAGTCCCCCGGACGGCCTCAGCCTCTCTCATCCCCTGCAGGTTGAATGTCACGCTGCTCCATTGACCTGCCTGGACAGCATTTCCTCTCCCCTCTGTTCACCTGACTCCTTCTCATCCTTGGAATTCAGCTCAGTGGTTACTTCCTTCAGGAAGCTTCCGTGACATGCCAGCCACTCTCCCCAGCCTAGAGGTACCTTCTCTGTGTTTATTTCTCACATAGCAGTAATCACGTTCTGATGAATTTCTTCTTCCTGGACTGTTTTCCTTCCCAAATTCTAAGGTCTCAGAGGTTGAGAACTTCATTTCTAAACACAATTGATACTCCATAAATTTGTGTTGAATTAACAAATGAATGACTAAAGGGCACCACTGGGACCTGGGACATTCCCTTTTGCAAGTCGAGGCGCTGGCCAGGGCTGCCTAGGGTTTATGTTGGGGGTGCTGACAGGGCAGGAATGCAGCCAGGATCCTTGGCTTCTTGGGAAAATTCCTGTAGTTGCAGGCAACCAGGGCAGGATTTCAGAGGCCCAGGTCCTTGCTCCAAAAGTAGATAAAATAGAACTTACTCCTTAGGCAAATTACAGAGTAAATCATAATTACATAATATAATTATATAATAATCTCACGTGGCATGTTGGAGTCCTGGAAGCCAATGTCAGAGGTAGATTTTTTGTTGGTAAAACTGATGTAAGAGAAGAAAAACCTTCCTTCTACCCTCTTAGGTTTTGTAACTGGGGGTTTTGTAACAGTTTACAACTGTTGTTGTAAACCAACAACAGCCAGATCAGTAAGAAAAAAGATAAGTTTAATCACTTAATATGCAGGAGTTTACATAAAAATGTGACTTAAGGAGGTGGTTAGAATTTGGGGTTTACAGACCATCTTAGTAGGGGAAGGGGAGGAGGGAGAAGGGCACTTATAGGAAAACAAGTGACTTTGAGGAAAGAGAAATGGGCCCTTGGAGACTAGATGAGAGATATGATAGCTTTAGGACAGTGTCTGTGCAGGCAGGTAATTCCAGTCTCTGGTCAGTCTTCCCTTTTTGCTCCCCAGGGAGGGATTTAGGACAGTTGAGTTCTTTTGAGAAGCTATGCTTTTAGGCAAGTAAGAGATAGCAAGAACTCAAATGCTTCCTGCTCAAAGTGATTTTTATGCCACAGCAGCATATTCTTGACTTTTTCACTGAAAAGTCCAGGGATTCAATACTTCATCAGTTACAGCTGGATCCAGGGGCTGAAACCATTTTGTCATGTCTCAGCTGACAAATCAATGCATCCGTCAATCTGGTCCCCTCGCCCTCCCTCTACTTCTCACCCTCTTTTTCCACGCTGTCTTTTCCTGTGATGGCTTCGTCCTCAAGCAGGCTCCTCCCATGTCATGGCCAGATGGTCTCCAGGACCTCCAGATGTGCGGGAAGCCAATTGCTGGCAGTGCCTCTTTTCCCAAGAGTTCCAGCAAAATTCCTTGGGTTGGGTCTCATTGGACCCAGCAGAGGAAGAGATCGGCTGATCAGCCGGGCCTGGCCCAGCACACACACCTGCCCTGGAGCCAGACAGGTAGAGAGGCCAGGTCAGCCTCACCCAATCTGCCTGGACTGAGAGTGGAGGAGGGGTGGTTTCCGGGAGGGTAACTAGGGTGCTGCTAAAAGAAGGAATGAAGTGGATTCCTGGCGAGGGAAAACCAGAGGTGTCTACTATACAGAGAGAGGTCTACAGAGTGAGAAAAGCTGAATCGTAATCATGGACTCACAGAGTCCCAGAGGGCCACAGCTGAAAGGTCCCTTAAAAGTGGGTTCTTGCAGCCCTTTTGTGACAGCTGCTTCCCTGGTGCCCCAGGGAGCGCCATCCTGTCCCTGCCTGTTGCCTGACTCCAGGAAGCCTGAGGGGTCGGTGGGGGGAAGAAAGGCGCCCCGGTATCCTCCTCCCCCCGCACTGCTGGAAGACTCTGGGTCACAGCTGCCCACCAGGGGCCTTGGTTATGCTCCTTCCCAGTGTGCTCTGGGCTCTGGCCATCTGCCAGGCTGGCGGACAGCCATGCTGACTGTGGACTGTAAACTCCCTTCTTGACACGGAGGCCCAGTTGGAAAGATATCCGGGGCTTCTCGGGAGCTAGAAGCAAGCCAGGGAGCAGGCGGCAGTCCAGCCTGAGGCCGAAGCCCAGGGCCTGCCTCTGGCCGAGGATGCCCAGTCTCCTTTCTCCTCCCCTCCGTCCACCAGCCCTGGGAGGCGGGGCACCGCCCCTCCAACCACAGACCGGAGCATCCTGTTCAGACCTGTTCAGACACTCTTGAGGCCTGGGGCCATTATGCTTCTCCCAAAGGAGAGCTGAAAGCTAGAGGAAAGGATGGTTTACTAAACAAAGCCTTACAGCCTGAAAAGGCCAGGCCTTCCCCTCCCTCTTCCCCTTCTTTCTGCTGAACCGGCAGAGATTCAGAGGCTCAGCAGAGGACAAGCCAGGTCTCAGAGAGATTCCCCTGCGGCTCCTGCCATCCTTCCTTCCTTCCCGCCCTCCTCCTCTCTTCACTTGTCCCTCCACAGAATGTTCCAGCAGAAAAGGAGCTTTAAAAACACCTCCAGAGATTACAGACTGGCGGATCACGGTTCAGAACATGTTGTATTTGGCCCTCCCTCTGTTTAAGAAAAATCTGAGCCAACATTTTAAAAATTGGGAGATTTCACATAAAAATTCATGTGTCCAGCCACTTTTGAAAGCTCGTAAGATCTTCTAACACCAGGTCTACGTGTCCACACTGGTGATGCTCTGTCAGCCACTTGAGTAGACAAAGAGGTGACATCCCACAGCTGCCCCTGCAGATAGGGAGTGGGCGACAGTCTCCTTTTGTCCCCTCCACTGAGACCCACTGCCCGTTACCATTTCCTTCACCGTTGGCACTTTTGTCTTTATTATTTTGGATTGTTTGCCTCCAAGGCTCCATTAGAAACAGAAAATGAGAGAGTTGCATGTTTTAAAGAAATCAGAAGAGAGCCTTCTTTGTAGAGGAACTGAATATTCCTAGATGTTTCTATTATTAACTTGGCCCCAGTGAGCATTTGGGTTTGCAAACTCAATCTAATCCAGCCTCCTAAGTTTGCAGAAAGACTAACCTGAGCCCGGGAAGGTGCAATCCAGTCTGACCAAGTGTGTGTCGTGAGCCTGTGGAAGGGTATCTCTGTACCCACACTTCCTGGATGGGGGCTTTAGGCTCCCTCCCTCCACACTGCTCTCAGCAGGGACGAGGACATCCTTTCTGAAGCAGCACCGCTCTCTTCTCTGGTCCCCTTGCTTCCAGAGGGAGCCTTTACAGAGGAGACAAGCAGCTGGATGGGAGACCTGGTCTCCCTGCCTCTCAGAAGCCTTCCAGGACGGAGGGGTGGGCTGAGACCGACCCAGGGCTCTCATCGGCAGAGCTGCCTGGAAGCTGGCAGCTGGCTTGCTTTCCAGGGCCCCAGGCTCTGGGAGGCAACATTGTCTCACCGGATGGGAGACGTGTCTATAGAATCTTGCTGTTTGAAGAATGAACTGCCTGGAATAAAGGACGTTCCCACCCTCTTAGAGATGGCCAAGCAAGGCTCAAGGCCACTGATGGGATGGTGTAGGGAGATGAGAGGAAGGGGGTCCAGGTCAAGCTGAGGTTAGTTTTTGGAGGTTTTTTGCTAAATATCAGAAGTTTTGGGAAGCCCCTAAAATCACAGAGTTATGTGTCTGAAGAGAGTATTTATGCCTTTTTTTCCACCCCCCACCCCAGATTCACAAAGGGTCACCTGAACCTACAAACAGCCTACAAACAGGTTATCAAGCAACTGGGCAGGTAATCTACCAAGAGGCAGTACAGGGCCAAGTGAGGGCACAAGACTGCCTGTGGCTTGGGTCCAACTCCCCGTCCACTACCAGCCATCAGCCAAGCCATTTCAGTGGCCCCTTACCCTCTGCCTGTTAGAGAAGAGAAATAATGGGACCTACAGTGTACTTTTGTTTGTAAAGGTTAAGTGAAGTCACAACAATAGTTGACATGGTATTAGCTAATAATATTGCTCATAGTCCTTTTAGCTCTGAAATTCTACTGTGAACGGGTTCAAACACTTTGAATGTGCACGATTGGTAGGGCTTAGTAGAGTCTTTTTTTTTTTTAATTTTTTTTGTGTGGGGGAGGGTGGTAATTAGGTTTACTTATTTATTTTTTGAGGAGGTCCTGGGGATTGAACCCAGGACCTTGTGCATGCTAGGCATGCATGCTACCGCTTGAGCCATACCCTCCTCCCCCACAGCCTTGTACTTTCGCAGGAGGCAGTGCTGATGGGAGGACTCTACTACTGGAACACCAATCTGGGGAGGGGGCAAGGAGGGGATGCTGCCTAACTCCACTTAGAACTTTCTTCATATGCCTTGAACCAGTTACACTTCTTATGGCCTTAATTTCCACGTCTATAAAAGGGGGAGCATGACAGCTCCTACTTCCTAGGGTTGTGCTGGAGATTAAGTAACAATCGTTTTAGGCCCTCAACCAGTGTCTTGCACATGAGAAAGTACTCAATAAACTGTATTTGTCAAGAGGTGGGAATAGCTCAGTAGCTGAGTGTGTGCTTAACATACAAGAGGTCCTGGGTTCAATCCCCGACACCTCCATTAGAAAAAAAATTATTTTTAAATTATATTTATCACCATCCCTCTGGGTAGGGAGTTCTTTCTGAAGATTCTAGCATCACAAGGCATGGATTTACTTTACTGCACATGCTAAGCCTCATTTGTCATCCTTGAAGTTTCCTGAGACCCCTCTTAGACCGAAGGCCCTCGGGGACAAGAAATGGCAGCCACCAGAGAGAGTGGAAAGAGCGTGAACGAAGAGCAATGAGTTCTATGCCCTGCCACCAACCAGCAGTCCTGTCTACTCTGGATCTCAACATTTCATTTGGATGAAAAGATAGCTAATTATCCCGCTGCTCCCCTGTACTGAGTGCTGTTAAAAATGACTAAAGATGATAATTTACATGATACAAATGAAAAACAGCAGGACCCTGTGGGTCCTCCCAGGTACAAATCCTTTCCCCCATTTCTTGTGTATAAGAAATAGGTTTCATTCAGCCTCCTTGATCTTCCCTGAGTTCCAAAAGGCAGACTCAAATCAGGGAAGGGAGGGAATGCAGAGACAAGGGAGGAACAGTCAAGAAACAATGGTGCAGCCTTGGGGCAGGGTCCTGGTTCCTCCTCAGGGAATATACATAACAACATCTGGAGTTCTTCTGCCGGATCTAAGGCCCCGACCCAGGAGGAGGATGGCAACTTCGGGCTGAGGACAGGGCTCCTGGAGCACCGCCCTGTTAGCTCCCCACCAACCAATCAGAAGAAAGTCACACACCTTGCTGCCCTCACCCCAAGTTTTGTCTATAAAAATTTTCCTCCCCCAAACCAATGGAGAGTTCCAGTTTTTTCTGGTTTTTTTGTTTTGTTTTGTTCCTTTTTGAGCATTAGCTGCCCATCCTCCTTGCTCAGCCCTGCAATAAATTTTCTCTTCTCCAAACTCCGATGTTTCGGTTGGTTAGGTCCCACTGTGTGTCAGGCACACGAACTTGTGTTTGGCAACACAAACGCTTTAACACTTCACGAAATGGGCAGTCTATGTTCCCAGGTGTCCAGAGAACTGCAAGATGGGGCAGAAGGCAGGACGCTTTTGACAGGGTAAAGAATAAGGAACAAGGAAGAGAAAATCAGAAAATGAATAAGGAACCAGGAAGTAAGTACAGAGCCCAGAGTTAGCTTGGTTCTCGGGGACTGGCTGACCAGGTGGGTAGACTGTGTCTGTGATCAGGCGGAGCGTTTACAGGGACGTGGAAGTGATCTAAGTTTTGGTTTGCTGACTTGGCGCCCCAGGCGGGAGTGGCTCCATCTTGGGCCTAGAAAAGTATTTCAAGACAGTGCACTATGCTGACTGCTGGGTGACTGATCTCATTTAATAAGTACCTTGGGTTACTATCATCCCATTTCACAGGTGAGGAAACTCAGGCTCAGAGAGGCAACAAACCTGACTTCAGATTGTCACAGGGCATAGGGCTCACTGCCCAGGGCGCAAAGTAGCCAATATGACGACGCCGACTTTGGAGAAAAGAAAGAACTTTATCACGAGGCCCACCTGCCAGGAGACAGGAGGCACGGCTCAAATCTGTCTCCCCTTCTGGGGTTCCGTCAAACTTCCGGCCTTCCTTTCCGGTCATGTCCCGGCTTTTTGGTTCCGTGCGTGCGTGCGTTGGTGGAAGGGGAGGAGAAAGTTTGGTTCCGGGTGCTGTTTGAGGTCCAGATTCTCTCCTCTGCGCATGCTTTGGCTGCAGGACTTGTCGTTTTGTTCTTTGTCTCTGAAAAACAGCTCAGGGTCTTGTTAGAACCAGGACAGGGCCGGCTTGGGGCTGATTCTGCGGTGACAAGAGCACACAGGAGGTAAGGGATGGACCTAGGTTTAGACCTGGAGCTACACATTTCACTACTAAGCTGACCTGGTTCAACACAATGATTTCTAAGAACACAACTCCCCAAAGTACTACTGCACAGCCATGAGTCAGAAGTCGAGAAAAGCCAGTCCCACTCTGGGTTGTTTCATCCCCCCCGACTCAATCTTACCCACCCCATATCACATCCCACCCCTGCCCTCAGACCCCCAGTGTTTCTCCTGGGTTACCTGGACACTGGGTCGGTCAGCAAAGGAGGGACTGGTACAAAAAGATTTCTTTAAAAAAATTTGTTTTTTAGTTGGCAGGTAATGAGGTTTATCTACTTTCTTTTGGTGGCGGTATCGGAGATTGAACCCAGGACCTCATGCATGCCAGGCATGCACCCTACCACAGAGCTACACCCTCCCCCTGAAAAAGTCTTTATTTTATCTACTCTCCTTTTCTAGACCTTGGAGATAGGAACTACTTCTGGTCCACACAGCTAAATGCATCTCTTGGGCTGATGGCTTCTCAACAGTTACTGACATAATTTACTTAAAGTGCCCCTGCGTTGGATGGCGCTTTGATGAAACAAAGCTTGATCTAATCCCAGGGTGACTGTGGACAGCCACTTATTCTGTGACCACCAGGAAAAGGGAAATAAGAATTACCTCGGTTCTTAGTCACCCAAAAAAAAAAAAAAAGAATTTTTGACGAGAGACAAAAAGCGTAACATAAACAAGATTTTTATTAGTGAAAAGATGGTACACGCCCGAGAATTGAGAGCAGGCCAATCCACGAAAGGGAAAAAGGGAAAACGGCGCCATTCCTTTGTTCTTCCTGTTGTTATATCCTGGCTCAGGGGCTTTTTCGTGATTGATTGATTTGTGGCTCAGGTTCTTTGAGTGATCAGACTGATTGATAGCTCAGGTTCCTTGTGCTCAGGCCGATTGACAACTCTGGTTCCCTGCGGTCTGGCACTCCCATCCCCTTTGGGGCAGGTTCGTTGGGTCAGGTTACCCGGAGTCCTTCTCTTACGCGCAGCTGCAGTGTTTTGATTTTAACTGGCTTCTTTTGCTGGCCCTCATTTAGAGAAAGTAAAAATTTCTGGAGTCCGTTTTCTTGAATGCAGACACACTGCCGTTTTCTGGATTGTTCCTCTCCTCCTCCACTCCCTCTACCCAGTGCTCATTTCTATCTAACCTGCCTAGCAATTCCACAGATGTTTACTCAGTGCCACTGATTGCCAGATGCAGCCCTAGGTGCTGGGCCAGAGTGGGTCGGTTACTTTTTGGTGGAGCAAGGGGAAGAATAAAACCAATGAGTACACACATGAGCAATTTCAGGTGAGGATAAATGTCAGGGAGACAATAACACGAGGCGAGAGATGGAGAGTGAGGAGCCGTGGTGGGTACAGAGCACATTCTCCGAGGTGCAGTCAAGCTTCCCTCCAGCCAGCTGTCGTGTGTTTACACTCCACCTTGGCGTTCATTCCTCAGAAGATCTCCAACAGAAAGGTATTATTATCCTTATTTTTCTGAGAAGGAATGTGGCTTCCAGAAATTAAAGAACTTGCTCTAAGTTGCTAAGTTACTTAGTTTACTGGGATGTGAACCTCAGCCCTTGCTTTCCAAGTCCATGTACTTCTCCGGCATCTTCTTGGCTTCACTGTAAAATGATTGCGTTGGACTTCTAACAGTCTTTCCTTTAAAATCATATACATATAAAGACAGAGTCAAGGAGTAACCTATAATGAAAAAGAATATGAAAATGAATGTATGTATATGTATGGCTGAAACATTATGCTGTACACCAGAAACTGACACATTGTAACTGACTATGCTTCAATTAAAAAAAAAAATAAACAGAGATACAGCAAATGAAAAAAAAAAAGAGTGAGCCAAGGAGATCTGGTGGCAACTGGTGCCTCTAGGAGCAGGTGTTCTGGCTGTTTTCTCTCTGCACAAGGAATAAAATCCTAATTATGACACAAAAGCCGGGAGGGCCAGGCTAACTTATTTTCTGCCTGCCCTTGGGGTTTCAGAGAAAGTGTATCATTGATCTGGCAGCTGCTGGAACAGGTCAGCAGTCAGGACACCAAATGCAAATGCCCCCAGGCCTGGAAATTCCTGCCTTGGTGAAGACAAAGAACGGCCCTCAGGCAGTTATGCAGAAGGGCTCACCCACGTGGAACCCCCAGCTCCTGCTCTGCAGGGGTGTGGAGTCCGTCCAGAGATGGAGTCTGGTGGTTTCAGGCTCATAGTGATGCAGTAAACATGAATGTGGGGCGAGAGGATGGCCATGTCCCAGGTCTCGGTTGAGCCCCTGGGACGTGCCCTGCCAAGGGTGGGTCCTTGGTTTTGCACAGGGAAGAATTAAAGAGCGAGCCACAGCTGAGTAAAGGTAGACTTATTTAGAGAGATATATACCGCATAGAATGCAGGCTGTTTCAAAAGGCAAGAGAAAGGCCACGAGGTGTGGGGGTTGTTAGTTTTTATGGGCTTGGTAACTTCATATGCTAATAAGTGGAAGGATTATTCCAACTGCTTTGGGGAAGGGGCTGGGATTCCCAGAAACTGGGCCAACCACCACTTTTGACCTTTTATGGTCAGCCTTGGAACTGTCATGGTGGCCGTGGGTGTGCCATTTACCACGATAATACATTACAATGTGTATAATGAAGCTCAAGGTCTACTGGAAGTCAAATCTGCCATCCTGGGCCTCAAGGTGTATGGGAGTTGAGTCTCTCTCCGTCTTGGTGCTAACTGCTGCGTCATTCCCTGGGTGGTTGTGCCCTAACCCCTTCCTTCCTGTCTCATTAGGAGCCATAGCTTTGGCCTCCCAGTGCCACCTCCTCCAGCTCTGCAGCAAGTGGCACTCCAGGGTCCCCTCCGCCGTGTGTGGTCCCTGACGCAGCCCACAGATACGTTAGCCTACTCGCTTGCCTCTGTTCCCTTAGCTCTTGGTTCCTCCCTTTATTAGAACACTTCTGGGAAAAAAGTGGTAATAATGAATTTTTGGCCCTATGCTAAGAGGCCTTACACAATCATCTCACTTCATCTTTTTTACGGTGGTGGTGGTGGTAAAAAATACATAACATAAAATTGACCATCCTAACCATTTTTAAGCATACAACTCAGTGGCGTTAAGGACATTCACACAGTTGTGCAACCAGCCTCTGGTAACCACTGGCGTATTCTCTACGAGTCTGCCAATTCTAGTATCTCATATAAGCAGAGTCGCAAAATATTTGTGCTTTTGTGTCTGGCTTATTTCACTTGGCATGACATCTTCAAGGTTCATGGTGTGGCATGTATGCAGATTTTGTTTATTCATATATGAATAACAGCCTACAGTATGTATGGACCGCATTTGGTTTATCCCTTCATCCATTGATGGACATCCAGGGTACTTCTACCTTTTTGCTATTGTGAATAATGCTGCTATGAACATGGGTGTGCAAATATCTGTTCAGGTCCCTGCTTTCAGTTCTTTGGGGTATATACCCTGTCGACTGAAAGAAAAATGAACAAGGTAAAAGTTGTGAGTTAAGTTCTATTTGGGGAACTTAACTGAGACTGTAGCCCGGGAGACAGCCTCTTAGGGAGCTCTGAGGAGCTGCTCTGGGAAGGTGAGGGAGGAGCCAGGATATATAAGAACTTTTTTGCTAGGAAAATATGTAGTCAAGCATGAAAAGATGCCATGAAAAGATCACAAAGAACAGACATCTCAAGTTAATGATGTTAGTGGTTTTCTGTGTATGGGGCAATTTGAAAATTTTCCTTAGATACGCATCTTAACT
Source organism: Vicugna pacos (assembly GCF_048564905.1). Classification (NCBI taxonomy): domain Eukaryota; kingdom Metazoa; phylum Chordata; class Mammalia; order Artiodactyla; family Camelidae; genus Vicugna; species Vicugna pacos. The sequence goes on from NC_132989.1 coordinate 6,820,984, forward strand.
CTCTAGGGGCCAACGTATCCAAAGCACAGACTGTTTCCTGTTTTTTTCTCCATCCTCAGTTCCCCTCTGGTGGGCAGTGGCAGTGGCTAATGGCTTGAGCCTTGTAGGACTGGAATGACAGGCAACATTCTTTCTTTGTAGCCCAGGAGTGGGATTGCTGGATTCTTCATTTAAACCTACTGTTTAATTAAGAAGGAGGGTTACCAGTATCTCTGCATTTTACAGAGAGGAAAACCAGGGCACAAAGGAATTAATTTGCCTGAGGCTAGGAAGTGAATTAAAATATATGTCATCCCTGTCTTCTTGGAGCTTACAGTCTTGTAAGGGAGAAGAAAGACGTTAGGCAGCTAATTGTGTTACCAAACCGAACTGGGGTCCACTCACCCGGCACGCAGCTAGGCCAATATACCGACTCGGGGTTGTGATGTAGGAAAGTACAGCGTTTACACTCAGGGGGGCCAAGCAAGGAGTATGGTGGCTTGTGTTCACAGGCCCAAACTCTCTGACTGCTTTCAGGGAAGATTTTTCATTCTTTAATTTTTCTTTTCTTTTTTTGGGGGGAAGATTTTTTTAGAGGCAACTTTGGGGGTGAGGGTTGCAGGGGGCATGACTCTCTTCTGCCTGGTTGGTGGTGAGGTTACAGGGTGGTGTTTTGGGAATCCTAATTATCAGCCTTCCAGTTCCAACCAGTCTGGGTCTATGGGCTTGGGCTCAGCACGAAGTCACGATCCTCCACCTGAGTGGGGGCTCTTAGTTCCTGCAGAACAATTCAAAGATGTGTCCGATTGTTATGCAGATCCCTTGAGGATGAACTCGGACTCTGTTTTTCCTCTGAACTATTGTTTCTTGACTGCAGTTCTCTTTGTTTCTGCATATGCTCTCACTTCCTTAATTAGTAACAATTTGAGTCTGCTCTTTGGAACTCAGGGAAGGCCTAGGTAGAGCAAAGCCTTTTTCTACAAACAAGAAATGGGAGACTCAAGGGCGCTTTTGCACCCTGGAGGGCCCCACAGGGTCTTGCTCAGTTTCAGTTACACAAAATGTTATTCAAGAGGGGGAGGATACAGCTCAAGTGCATGCTTGAGCATACACAAGGTCCTGGGTTCAATCCCCAGTACCTTCTCTAAAACTAAGTAAGTAAACCTGATTACCTACGCCCCCACCCCCACAAATGTTATTCAGTCACAGTTGTGACAAGTGCAAGGTCTTCTCCTGTTCTGCTACAGCCTGTCACCAGGCCCCAGAGCTGCTACGTCCATCTCTCACCCAGTAATTAGGGGGGTGTCGGGGAGGGGGAAGTTTCCCGCTCTAAGCTTTTTGAGTTCTGTGGCCGGACGAATAATAAGATTGACATGAGAAGATTAACAGGAGAAAAAGAAACACATTTTGGGGGTAGGGGTGGGGGTAACTAGGTTTATTTATTTTTTAAATGGAGGTCCTGGGCATTGAACCCAGGGCCTTGTGCATGCTGAGCAGGCACTCTACCACTGAGCTGTCCCCTCCCCTAAGAAACACATTTTAATTCATGTACAGAGAGGTCCCCTAGAAATGAGACCTAAGAAATGGCCAGAGCAGGCAGCTTTTATATTTTTTAGACAAAGAAACAATACATTTGTGAGGAATTGACAGAACAAAGAAACTTAGGCTTTGGGTGCTCAATTAATGAAGAATCTAAACAGAGTTTGGGCTTGGGGTGGAAAATTAAAAGAAGTAACAGGGTTTGTTTATATAGGCTTCTTGGCCCCAATTCCCTATCTTTGGTGATAGCGGTGTCCTTCTATCTCCAGATGGAAGGAGGGCGCCTTTCACAGGAGAGAGGTATTTCCTGCTTTCATGGAGACAGAAAGGAAGGTCAGAGTGTCAGTATGTCAATATGCCGTCAATATGCCATTCGGGCGCATTTTGGGGTGGCCTACCCTGGACCCCAACAGGGGCCTTTCTAAAGTGCACATCTAATCCTTCCACTGAATCTGTTAACATTCTTCAGTGGCTCCCTGAACCCCTCTACACTAGCTTCTCACTTCGTGTGTGCTCCTGCGCACCTTCCCTTCTCCGTGGCCGTGGGGCGGAAGGTTGGGACGTGCAGGTCTCCAGTGCAGCCCCTGCCCAGGGGTCCTCCACCCTGACAGCACTAACATTGTGGGCAGGACCATTCTTTGTGGCGGGGACTGTCCTGGGCATTACAGGATGTTAGCAGTATCCTTGGTCTCTGCCCATAGGACGCCAGTAGTACCCCCTTGCCCCAGTTGTGACGACCCAGACTGTCTCCAGACATTGCCAGAGGTCCCCTGGGGGACAAAGTCACTCTACACCTGCTCACTTCTCTGTCCTTTGTGACTGCAGAAGCATTTACCCACCTGGCAAACTCATACACACACAGGTGTCCCTCCTGGATACTTCCATCAAGATGTACCTGTGTTTCCCCCACTAGACTGTGCACATCCCGAGGGCAAGGATTGTGTCCAATTCCTCTTGGTGTCCCCAGCACCCTGCTTAGCGTCTGGCTCTGGACTGAACCCGCTAAAGATTTGTTGGATGAATGAATGAGTAAATGAAGTATGAATTGTTCATCTCTCCTGACAAATAATGACTCCCTTTTGCAGAGAACAGTCCATCTCTGTCCAATGACAGGGAAACAAAGGTGTCTGGAGGATGTCCTAACTTTTAAAGTTGAGGACATAGGGGCAGTATATGTAGTGGGTCAAGGGCAGTGCTGCCGAATAGAGTTTTTCTTGATGATGGAACTGTTCTAATAACCTGCATTCATCAAATACAGTAGCCACCAGACACATACGGCTTTCGGGTACTTGGAATGTGGCAAATGCAAATGAGGAAAAAAAAAATGGTTATTTTACCTCACACTGATAGATTTAACTCTAAATCTGGACAGGTCTAGAGCATCTGTTTCAGAGTCAGGGGGCTTGGATTTCTAGTCCTGCCTCTGATTTTAACTCATCTGTGTGGCCTTGAGCAAGTGTCTTTCCGTCTCTGAGCCTCAGGTCCTGAGGCTTGGATTAAGATCACAATATGCAGGATTAAGATCACAATAGGAATGAGGGGATTCCTCTAGCTGCCAGCCCTCCTGGATTGTTGATGGCTGCCTGGGGCACAGTCTGGAGGAGAATTCTGAAGCCACACATTGCCTCAGAGAAGAAATGCAGTGTCTGCATAAGCCCGGGAGTGGTGGATCCTGAGGTGGTGCTGCAGGCTTACTTAGGCCAGGACTGAGTCCTTCATTCACCCAGCTGCTGGGAGTGTAGCTGGGGCCCCTCCCTAGGGTTTGCCCTTGGCTGAAGAGCACCACCCCTCTGGTCAATAGGAGGATCCACAGTAGGAGGCAACTCCATGGAGGTCATTCCAGCTCCTGAGCTCCTGGTTGGAGGCACGGGGGCTTTGGTTGCACGTAACATCATAATTCAGCCTCTCCAGTGCTGCTTCCCTGCCCCCACCCCCCACCCCCAGCTGCTGATCTCGAAAGCATCTTTAGTAAATTTCTCGCATGCAAATCTCTGTCTCAGAGTCTACTTCCCAGAGTATCCAGCTGGAAGACAGCATGGTGATGGGGGCAGGGGGGAGATTTATGCTGCTTGGGCCATGAACTTGCCATCTAGGGCCTACAGAAATTATAAAGCAAGTTTTCCCACAGTGGCCCCTGGTACCTACACTGAATGACAAAAAATAGCCCAGCTACAGCCCTGCTTCTAGGAAACTATTCTCACCTGCATCCAGCATCTGGCACTGCTGTCATTAAGCAGACGCCAAGCGTGAAAACCAGGGGGAAAGCCCACAGTTCACTGATCTCTGAAGGTTCCTCCAGCTTCTGTCTTGCCCAGAAGACTGTGAGGGGGCTCTGAGCTCCCTGACATGCTGGCAGGCCCCCGGGAGTGTTGGAAGGGCAGAGAACTATCTGACAGTGACAGAAGAGACAGCCACGGGAGGAGGGGACTTCAGGCAGCATAGGTCAGGAGCCACTTGTCTGGGCTTCACTGCTGTGTGGGATGGAGAGGGAAGCATAGCGGGGTAGAGGGCGTCTCTTGCTGGATATGTCTGTTTGTGTTCCATGTGCAAGCAAAGGGTGCAAGCATTACCTAATTTAATTTGTACACCCTTTATGTGTTAGGGACCCTGATCCTGTTTTATGGAGAAGACTAAACTGAGGTTCAAAGAGAACTAACTTACCCAAGATTGCATGACTAGTAAGTGGCACTGCTGGGATTCAAACCCAGGACTTTCTGATTCTAAGGTCCGTGGTCCTTTCTTGGCACTCCTATGCCCTGCTTCTGTTGTGATTGCAGACCTAAAGGCTCAGATTCATCAGGATATGAGAAATAACCCAGTTCAGGCACACGGCTAGTGGGTTCTAGGTTATGTGCTAACTCTGATCCATTGGTGACATGGTAGCTGGTTAGAATCCTGTGTTGAGAAGGATTCTGAGGCTGAATCTCAGGAGTGCTGTGATCCATTAGTGACGTCTGCCACAGCAGGAGTATGTGTGGCAGAAAGTAGATTTGTTCTTAGTCATCCCAGAACTGGTCCAACCCCCTCAGTTCACAGAAGGAGAACCTACGGCCCAAAAAAAGACTTCTGTAAGATAACGGGTTTTGTCAGTGGCAAACCAGGACCAGACTTCGGGGGACCAATTCTGCCCACTATGTCCAGGGGTCAGTCTGCTTTTTGTGTCTTCTGTCTCAGATCCTGGCGAAGGGCTTGCTCGCTGTACTTAAGCTCAGAAATACCCACTTCCTGTGGCATTCAAATTGGCGGTGAGCCCTCCGGAATCGGGGGTCTCAGGGCCACTTAGAGCTACCTGTATCCCTAGACTGGGATTAGGGTCCTGATAGGGAAAGCCGCAAACTCACAGAGAAGCTCAAAGAACTGTTCTGCAGCCAAATCTGGACTCCCGGGCTTGGAACTGTTGAGCAGAGGCCACGCACGGCCTGACCAACCAGCAGTTTTACCCTCTGGGACTCTCTCATCTGTCAGCCAGGTTTGTGTCAGAGTTGGGGCAATTCCCAGGGACTTCTCCAAAATCTACGTGTTTAGTCCACAGCACTGATTTCGAGAGAATGTTTCCTTTGTCTTCTGGTTTTCTCTCCCGTTGCTGAATGATTTTTATTGCACTGTCCCAAGGGGAAGCAATTTTTACTGTCTTCCTCCTTCCCTTCCACCAGAGAGAGAAAGGGAAAGATGGGGTAAAGACATTTCAGAAGTCAGATGGGCACCAGGCTGAAGGAGGAAACAGATTTGTCAATCAGGAAAAGCGCCGGTGGAGGCTGAGACTTGGCTGTGAAATGAGTTGCTGTTACAGAGGATGTCTGCAGAAGGATGGATGGAAAAAGGGAGGGAGGGAGGGAGGGAAGAAGGAAGGAAGAAAGGAAGGAAGGAACTCAGTTCAAAGCCACCTCATAGAAGCCTTGTTTGGCAACCCAAACAAGTAGCTCACTTGTTTTTTTTTAAGTAGCTCACTTCCCTTTCAACCAGTCACTTCCTATCTTAAAACCCCTATTTAGTTCTTTTAAATTTACTGGTTAGTTAAATTTATTTATTTATTGAAGTATACCTGACCTACAATGCTATGTTAGTTCCAGGCACACAACCTACTGATTTGATATTTCTATACATTACAAAATGATCACCACCTCATTTAATTTCTTTATAGCATGTGTTAATCTGAAATGATCTAAAATTTCTTTGTTTATAATCTGCCTCCCTGTATTAGAATATAAGCCTCATGAGGTCGGGGCTTTTGTCTGGCTTGTAATCCACTATATCCTCAGTGCCCGGAATGGTACTGGCCTGGCACATGGTAGGTATTTAAGAAATGCTTGTTGAATGACTGACTGAGGAACTTAGTCTCTGACAAGCCATGTGGTAACCCAAGCCTTATTACTTTTTTTAAACAGCTTTATTGAGATATCATTCAAATATGGTCATCCATTTAAACTAAATGGTTCAGTGCTTTTTAGTATATTCGCAGAGCTGTGCAACCATCACCAAAATCAATTTTAGAATATTTTCTTCACCTCAGAGGGGAACCTCTGCCCATTCGTAGTCACTACCCATTTCCCCTCGACTCCCCTCAGTGCTAGGCAACCACTAATTTACTTTCTGTCTCTATGGACTTGCCTGTTCTGGACACTTTGTGTAAGTGGAATCAAATGATGTGTGGTCCTTCTGTGTCTGGCCTCTTTTAGTGAGCATAATGTTTTCAGGGTGCATCCAGGTTATAGCATATATCAGTTCTTCATTTCTTTCTGTTGCCAAATAATTTTCTGTTGTATGGACATTCCACATTTTATTTATTCATCAGTTGATGGGCATTTGTTTGTTTGTTTGTTTTAATTTATATCTTTTGGGGGGAGGGGTAATTAAGTTTCTTTCTTTCTTTCTTTCTTCCTCCCTTCCTTCCTTCCTTCCTTCCTTTCTTTCTTCCTTTCTTTCTTCCTTTCTTCCTTTCTTACTTTCTTACTGGGGATTGAACCCAGGGCCTAGTGCATGCTAAGCATGTGCTTTACCACTGAGCAATACCTCCCCCCACCCCCCCGCCCATCTGGGTTTGTTTTGCTTTTTTGGCTGTTATGAATAATGCTGCTATGAACTTTCACATGCAAGTATTTGTGTGAATATATGCTTCAGTTTCTCTTGCTCATTTACCTAGGATTGGAATTGCTGGGGCCCTCGGTAACTGTTTTAACCTTTTGAGGAACATCAGATTGTTTTTCAAAGCAGCTGTACCTTCATTCACATTCCCAGCAAGAGCGTATGAGGGGCCCAGCCTCTCCACATCCCAACCAAATTACTATTTCTCAACTTTTTAAATTTTTACATGTCTTTCACACCTTTATTGTGGTATGTTTCCTATACAGTAAACTACACATATTTTAGATGTACAATTTGATGAATTTTGATAGATGTGTACACCAGTGAAACTTTCACCAGCCGGCTTTTTTATCTTATAGCCATCCTGGTGGGTGTGATTGGTCTCTTAGTTTTAATTTCCATTATCTTGGCTAGTGACATTGCACAGCATTTCATCTTCTTATTGGCCATTTGTGTGTCTTCTTTGGAGTAATGTCTGTTCAGTGTCGTTGCCTGTTTTTAAATTGGGTTGTCTTTTTATTATTGAGTTATAAGAACTCTTTGTATATTATAGAGAAAGCTCCCTTATCAGATATATGATTTGCAAACATTTTCTCCCATTCTGTGGGTTGTGTTTTCACTTTCAACACAGGCTTTAAAATCAGAAAGATTGGGTTTAAATTCCTGTTCTCCTATTGGGCAAGTTACTCAACTTCTCTCATCCTCAATTTCTTATCCATAAAGTAGTCATGAAAATACCTAGTTTGCAGGCATAGTGTGAAGATAAAAAGAGATAAACAGTGCAAAGTAGTGGGCACATGGCTGGATAGCATACATGGTAACTACCAGCATGATTAGTTACAATGTCAAATCAATGAATAAATCAGGAAAGCAACAGTACATTGAACTCCCAAAGGCTTCTGGTGTAGTGATGCCCAAACTTACTCTGGGGATACCTAGAAAGATCTCTAGTACCCAAGGGGGATTCTGTGAATCTCTGTAAACAGAGGTGATGTCGATTTATTTTAGACTGAAACAAAACCTAACCCTGCACGTCCTAAAGGAGTCAGGGGTGGGGACTATCTTTGTGTGTTGGGAGCGAGTAATGAGGGGAGAGGTGATGATTAAAAATCAAGCAAACCTGTGTTCTCCTGGTGGCCCCTCCCGTTGCCCACCTGTTTAGTCAGAGGCTTCCAAAGAGGCCTAACAGCTGTGAGGCCCTTCTCTGGAGGGCTGAGCTTTGAAACAAGAGATGAGAGGCAGAGAAGCCATCTCGAGCCACACGGAAGGCTTGTGGACTGCGGTCAGGAGGGGTCCAAACACCACGCGCTCCAGGGCTTTGGGCTTGTCCCCTGCCCGCTGTGGAGGACGTGGATGCGGCCGGGGATGCAGGGCCACACGAGGTGGATGGAAGAGCCGTGGCACCAAAGAGGGCTGTGTCGAGAGCAGGGTTTCAAAGACGAAGTGCCCACTTAACAGTGAAAAAGATTGTTTTTGTTGGCGGCATTAAAGAAGACACTGGAGAACATCACCCAAGAGGTTATTTTGAACAGTGTGAGAAACTGAAGTGACTGAAATCACGACTGACCGAGGCAGTGGCAAGACGGGATCTGCTTTTGAAACCTGTTGATGACCATGACTCCGTTCACAGGATTGTCATTCAGAGACACCACACTGTCAAAAGGTACAAACTTCCAGTCAGAAGATGAGTAAGTCCTGGGGATCTAATGTCTAATATGGTGATGACAGTCAACAATGCTGTATTGTATATTTGGAATCTGCTAAGACAGTAGATCTTAAATGTTCTTAACATACACACACACGGTAACGTGTGAGGTTGATGGATGCGCTAACCAACCCTAACGTGGTAATCATCTCACAATATATACACACATCAAATATCACACAGCACACCTTAAACTTAACACAGTATCATCGATTGTATCTGAATAAAGTTGGAGGGAAAAAGGAGAGAGAAATAACATCCTGTGTATGATCACCACCGTGAACTAAGGAAACCTTGGCTAAGCAATAGCTGGCTAGTGCTTTATTTGGCCAAAGAGGTCGAGTGAGCCTGGAAACTTTGTGGTTATTGTAGAGGTGGGTTTGGTGGGCAGGATAGCTTTGGTGATGGAGGAAACCTCAGTGGTCAAGGTGGCTTTGGTGGCAGTCCTGGTGGTGGTGGTGGTGGATATGATGGCAGTGAGGAGGGCTATCATGGATTTGGAAATAATGGAAACTATTTTGGAGGTGGTGGAAGCTACACTGATTTTGGCCATTATAATTCATTTTCAAATTGTAGACCCATGAAGGGGAGGAAACTCTGGAGGCAAAAGCCTCTATGGAGGTAGAGATGAATACTTTGTCAGACCATGAAACCAAGGTTCACGGGGGTTCCAGCAGCAGCAGTAGCTGTGACAGCGGCAGATGGTTTTAATTACTGCCAGGAAATAACACTTAGCAGGAGAGGAGAGCCAGAGAAGTGACAGGGAAGCTACAGGTTACAAGAGATTTGTGAACTCAGCCAAGCACAGTGGTGGCAGGGTCTATCTAATACAGAGAAGACCTGTTTTAGCCACTACTCGTGTGTAAGGGCAAAAACCTCAAGGACTGTGTTTGTGACTAATTGCACAACAGGTTGTTTTAATTTTTGTTCGGTGGAAAATGGAGGGCATTACAACCAAGTGTGTCAGTGTAGGTTTGAGGGGATTATTTTTTGCATCCCAGCTGTTGATTGCTAAATGTAATAGTCTGATCGTGATGCTGAATAAATGTGTCTTTAAAAAAAACAAATCCAATCAGATGTCCACAGGCAAAAAAAAGAACCTCCACATAAACCTCACACATTATACAAAAGTTAAATCAAAATATAGATTATAGACTTTAATGTAAAAGTAAAACTATAAAACTGCTAGGGAAAAAAATGAGTGAAAAATCAGCATCTGGGGCTAGGCAAAGAGTTCTTAGACTTAACAGAAAAAGGATCTTTCATAAAAGGAAAAATCGAAAATGTTTGCAAATCACATGCTTTTTTTTTTAAAGACCTTTTTCTTTTCTTTTAAAATTTTTTCCCCTTTATTTATTTTTTTTACATTTTTTTATTGATTCATAATCATTTTACAGTGTTGTGACTTTTAAAATTTTTTAAATTTCCTTTTAAAATTTTTTTCTTTTCTTTTTAAAACAAATTTTTAATGGCGGGGGTGACTTTAAGTTTACCATGTACTGTATGATTCTATGTACGTAACATGTTTGAAATGACAGAAATTTAGAAATGGAAGATGGATGAGTGGCAGGGACTGGGATGAAGAGGGGAGGTGGGTGTGGTTACAAAAAGGGCAACACAGGGATCCTTGCGGTGATGGGGCTACTCTATATCTTGACTGTGCTGTGGATACAGGAAACTGCCTGGTGATACAATTGTATAGAATTAACACACACGTGTGCAATACACACACAAGTAAAGTAAAACTGGGGAATGCTAAATAAGATGAATGGACTGGGTCAATGGCAGTATCCTGGTTGTGGTATCATATGATACAGTTTTTTCTTAATTGTGGAAGGGTGTACATAACATAAAATTTACCATCTTAACCATTTTTGAGTATACAGTTCTGCAGTGTGAAGTACATTCATTCACACTGTCGTGCAGCCAATCTCCAAAACTCTTTTGTCTTGCCAAACTGAAGCTCTGTACCCATTAAAAAACAGCTTCCCATTCTCCTCAAAAATATGTTCTTAAAAAAAGAAAGTGTTCTTCAATCAAATAATTCTAAAAAGAGAGCAAAAAATAATACAGTGACAGGAAGGTCCATTGTACATATGGACCACATTTTGTTTATCCATTCGTCCATCGATGGACTTTTGGGTTGCTTCCACCTTTTGGCTATTGTGAAATAATGCTGCTATGAATGTGAGTGCATGAATATCTCTTCAAGATCCTACTTTCAGTTCTTTTGGGTATTCCCTCCATTCCCAGCCTGGTGAAGCTTTCTGTCTTGCTCCCTAACCCACCCATGGGCTGTTTTGTCCCACAGCTCAAATCCTATGCTGTTAGCTTTTGCTTCGTTTGTCCATATTTTTTTTTCCAAGTAAGTTCTGGAAGGTCTTTGGTTTCCCCAAAGTGCATGGCACAGGGCCTTGTTACGGTCACAACTCTGGAAAGCTTTGGGCCGGTTGCCAGAATTGCCAGATGGCTGCGTGAGCCAGCCCGGCCTGTCCTTGAACCTCACCTCACACCTTCTCTCACTCTGTGCAGCCCCACTGCCTTCTTCCAGTCCCTCCTGCCAGGCGCCTTCCCTCTGCAGGGCCTTTGCACATGCTGTTCCCTCTGGCAGGAAAACGTCTTCCCTCTTGTCTGAACAACTATTCATTCTTCAGACACCAGCTCAAATGTCATTTCCTTGGCCAGGCGTGTTATATGCCTGTACTTTTCCTCTGTGGCCCTTTTCACAATCACGCATGTACATCTGATGCTCTTCCTCCCTAGACCGTAGGCTTCCTAAGGCCAGGGACTGTGTCTTGGTGTCCTCGGTGCCTCGTCCAGTGCCTGCCGCATAGAAGAGGCTCATACGTATTTGGTGATTGAAATAATTCACAGGAAGGAAAATGCTTGAACTAGGAGACCTGAAGTTATGTAATACATTGGGGGCAGAGGAATGTAATAGTTGCACCCAAGAACCTGAGAACTGGGGTGGAAAGAAGGCTTACTTTTCACTCTCTTTTTCTGAGTGGTCTGAATTGTACATACATAATGTGTTTATCGGAAAATGTTTTCATCTTAAAAAAAAAAAAAAAGAGGAACTCAGGAAGCCTACCTGTAAAAAGGGGACATTTGAATCTGGATCTTTGTGTGGACTCTCTCCTGGAAGCAGTCCCCTGTTCTCACTGATGCTCGGGAGGGTGACTTCAGAAACAAGCAGTCCACTGCCCTCGCAGGAGAGGTTCAGCTGGTTGCGCTGCCAAGCAGGAAGTTTACTCAACCAAACAAAGACCCACAGGGAGGTGTTTTTGATGCTGATTTTTCCTTGTGCTTAAATGTGCCACAGTAGCCTGTTCCTACCAAGACACTGCCCTTTCTAGCTTGTCCTAGTCAATACTTAAGTCATCTGCAGTCCCAAATCATTTAATCCTTTCACAAATACTGACCTTTGTCTAGAAGGGAGGGAGGGAGGGAGGGAAGGAGGAAGGAAGGAAAGAAAGAAAGGAAAGAAAGGAGAAAGGCAGGCACTCCCTTTGTCTCCGTCTTTCTGCTTCTGAGCTCTGTCACAGGGGAGGGCTTGGCTGGCCCTATCTCCCTTCTCTTCTCTTGATTCTGTCCTTTTCCGCTTCCCCATGTGGCTACTTGTGCAAGGCCCTGCTTTGTCCACCTCAGGGAATTCAGAGCCAGGCCTAACAAGTCTGTATCCTAGCTACCTTGGAAAAGGAAAAGGACCTTGATGAGAGATGAGCTCGAAATAGCAGAAGGTTCAGGGAGGGAGCAGGCAGACGCGAGCAAAGGCCACAGCTGCCTTTGTATCTCAGCTGGAGAATGCTCGTTGGAAAAAGCTAGAGCCTTATTAGAAGAGCCTTTAGACTGAGATGCAGAAAGGCAGAGATCGATTAAAGAAAGGAGACAACTGTGTGGTGTACCTGCTGCCAGGTGTGATGCACCGTGGGAGATTATTTCATGTACAGCAGGTCATCCAATCTTCATAATAGCCTGGAGTGTGAGAATTACTAATCTGCAGAGCAGATGGGAGAGCTGGAGTCCAGAGAGGATAAGCCACGGGGCCAGAGTATAATCTCAGGGCTGCCCCAAAGCCCAGCCCTTCCCAGGTGCCTCACGTCTCTCTGATGGCTGGTGCTCGGCCACGTTGCCTGGACTCTCTGATCAGTCCTGTCCAGTCAGGTGTGAGCTCTAGTCTCCAGCAGGTGAACTGTGGGTGTGGCTGCTCCACAGGCCACTGATTAAACCCTCAAGCAATCAACCATCATAACATGAATTAATCAAGGATTTCAACTTTGGAGTTTGACTGCCTGGGTTTGAATCTGGGCTTTGCAATTGACCAGCTTGGTGTGTCTGAGCCTTTGAGACGCTTAAGCGACCACTTGGTCTTCCTATGCCTCAGTTTGTTCATCTGTGAAATAGCGATTAGGTTGTTGTAAGGATTAAGTGAGTTGATATAAATGAAATGCTCAGCACAGACCCTGGCACATAGCAGGAGGTCTCCAAAGGCTAGTTACTGTTTACTGAGTGCCAACTACATGCTAGGCCTGGGGCCAGGGTTTGGAGACAAGCAAAATAAGGCCTGATCCTTGCTCGCTTTGGTCTAGAGCCAGAGGAAGCAACAAGTAAATAATCACACAAGTAAATAAAAAAAGCTTTGTGAGAAGCTGTGATCTGAAAGATGGAGAGGTAGGTGCTGAATAGGCATCAGGAGGAGGGGCAGGGCTCCAGGCTGAGTGAAAGGCACGTTCCTGGGCTTGGAAGATAATGTTAAGTCGTCCAGGTTTTTGAGACACTTTTCCATTAGAATCCTCTGAGCCTGTGTGTGCTGGTTTCCATCACTCTGAGAACCAAGTCACATCCTGAAAGCTGATCTTTGGACCAAAGCCTTCACAAAGACCACCAGTGGTTCTGCCAAACAAAGATTCTTCTAGGGAAGTTAGCACTGGGTCTGTGGGGAGTGAGTAGTTAAAAAGGTGAGTTTAGGTTGAGACTGAACTGGGCCTAAGTCTTCACTGTTTGGTGGATCTCAAGTGGAGACTTTTCAGTGCAACCCAGGGCCAGACCCTGGAAAACCCTGAGTTGGTGACTTTCAGTGGGCTCTGGCGCTCTCCTTTTTTCATGCTTAGCCAGGCATGGAAACCACGGTGTTCTCACTTTGAATCCTGGCTCCACCACCTACCATCTGGGTGACCTTGGGCGAGTTTTTTTTAACTTCTCTGAGACTCAGTTTCTTCAATGAGAGTAATAATACCCACCCATAGGACTATCATGAAGATGAAATGATATTAATACACAGAAATGCTTTTTTTTTTTTAGAAACGCTTATTAACACAGTTCTTGGCACGTGGCAAACATTTCAAATATGATGCTTACTTTTACTAGAAGTTTTGGCCAACAGTGGAATATTCTTTATACAGTTGGCAGTGGGCGTGATTTATTTTGATAACCCTGACTCATTGCAGCTGCCGCTAGAGGATCAGAGATTTTTTTTGGCGGGGGGGGGGTGCACTGGGGAGAGAGGTAATTAGGTTTTTATTTATGGAAGTATTTTTAAATTACGTTCTTGTCCTTCCCCTCTCAGTTTCTCTTCTTTGAACTGCTGATTTAAGTGAACATAATAGCACTTAGGGGAATGTCAGGGCAAGAGTGAGTTCATTCCTTCTACAAGTCTTCACTGAGGCCCACAGACTGCCAGAGACGATTCAAGGTGCAGGGGGTGAGGGTGATGGGGAAGGTGTACAGAGGGACAACAATTAAGTAAGTAGGTACCTAAGTAAATAAGATCTATCATTTCATACAGTGGTGAGTGATGACAAGAAACTAAAACAAGTAAAGGGGTAGAAAGGAAAGGGGGAGGTGCAGAGTCTGAATAAATCTCATGCTCCCTTCAAATTAGTCACTTTGAGCTGCTTTACATTTAATCCAAAGATGTTGATAACATTCATTATGATTTTCCTTCTCTTGGAATAGCTTTCAAAGTCCAGAGTACATGCATTTGTATACTCTTTATAGTGACCGACCGTCATATTTACCTATTATGGAAAAAATAACCTTATGGGAGATTTTAATCATGCAGAAAAACAGAAAGAAGAAAAAATACAATGGCTTCTATCTCTAACATTTGAACATAATCATTATTAATATTTTAGAATATTTATTCCCAGGATTTTTTATGCATTTAAACATTGTTATAATACTTTCTATCCTTTTAGACTTACATCGTAAGCACTTTTCATTTTAATGAATGAAATGAAAATGAAATTTCAATGAATTAATGAAAATCTTTATGAATACAACTTTTAAAGTCACATAATATATACCACTGAGTGGCCGTATTATAATTTATTTACCAATCCTTGTCGGTGAAATTTAGGTTGTTTTTTTTTCTCCCCTCTTTAATAAAGTACCTTGTGATAAAATTCTTTGTGAAGTTTTAAAAAAAATTACTTTCCTAGAAATGGAATTGAAAAATTAAGGACTGTGTATGTATTATCAAATTGCTATTCAAAAGGGAAATATCAAATTGCAGAAGCTTGAGTGCCTGAAAGAATGCTCATCTCACTCACCTTGCCTCACCTTGACTCCTATTTCGTATTACCATTTCTTTTATCTCTACAAGTCTGTCGGGGAAGGCATGGTCTCCTGTTCTTGTTTTAATTGGAATTTTGGCTCTGTTACTTACTAGCCATGGTGTGACCTTGGGCAAACTAGTTCACGGTTCTAAGCTTTGGAGTCTGACAGACCAGGTTTGGAGTCTTGGGTCTGCCAGTACCAGCTGTGTGAACTGAGGCAAATCACTTCACTTCTCTTAGCCTCATTTTTCTCAGTTGTATAATGGAAAAGAGTTGCTACGTGGATTAATGATACCATGTTTGCAAACCATCTAGCAAGTAACAGTCATTACATAGTCACAAGCCCAATATGACTAAAAAGCATGATTATTACGGCCTCCCCTTATACTTGTGACTTTAAAATGCCAGCTCCCCTAATCCCTGACCCTGCAAATCTGCAGCCTCAGGATTTGAATTTGGAGTTGGAGGTTAATGCTGAGCGGGTTTCGCTGCAGCTTTGGAAATCAGGAGTGATCTCCCTGAGGGCTGAGCTCTAAGAGCTGAAAGCTAGGAGGTGGATAAGTCAGAAATCAACTGTAGCTCCCATGTGGGAAGCTCAGTTCTACATCCCCTGTCAGGTGGAAAGGGGGCTGAAGAGGAGTGGTCTCCCAGGGCCCCGGGCACTGCCTGGAAGGATGCAGATGCAGCCGTGGGTGAGAAGGAGGCAGGCAGCCCAGCCACAGCTCTGCCTTCTCCGTGGGCTTGGTTTGGTCCCCAGAGCTTCCAGACATTCCCCATCAGAAGGGAGAATGAGCAGGGCTGGTTAGATAGAAATCCCTCTTCCATATTCATGCAGGATGAAGGCAGAGATGTGGACTTCCTTTTAAGTACGTGCATCACTTCAACTGTAATTACCTTTCCCCAAATTCAAGTACAGACTGGGGTGCGGTGGGGTGGGAAAGGATATGAATCTATAATGGGATCCTAAACAAAATAAATAAATAAACCCTCATCAAATTCACAACCAAATGCCAACTGCAGTCCCTTCCTGGGACAACATGGGGAGGTAGAACGGATGGAGAACAGGCTTGAGTCGAGCAGACGCGGGTTCTCATAACGGAAATTTCATCTCTCAGGACCTACAAAACGAAGGCTGCCCCAGTGGCCCAGCCAAGTCACAAATCTACACCTAAGGCAGCCCCCACCTTTTAGAAACAAACTATCTCTCAGAGTGAAAAGCAATATAAAAGAGTGAAGATTTCAAATAAGATACAATGAGCATGCCTATCAAGGCTGGTGCAGATGACTCCGGCACCAGTCTCCAACAATTATACCTCTTCTGCTTTGTGATTCAACGCCTGTGAATTTATTCGGCTGAGGTCTTTGATCTGAATTACAAGGGCACATAAAGGTCGCTCCTGATGGAGAACTAACCCTTGCATTCCCTGACCAACTGAAACTGCAATCATTATGTGCCCTACAATGTGCTGTAGATGACAGTGAAGATGAGTCAATCCTGTGAGACTTCCGAGTAAGCTGAAGTTCCCCAGAATCTGTGGGTGACTTTATCACTAGACATTGGAAAAATCAAGAGTGCTAAACCCATAAAATCCAAATACACTCTACCAAACTTTGTCTAAATTGACTCAATATCCATTAATATCAGAGGCTATACAAACACTCATCCCCATGGTTGAATCTTTAATTTCACCAGGGTTACTTGTCCCTTGCACCAGCCCTTGTAACACTCCCATCCTCCCAATTAAAAAGCCAATTGGGCAAGGATGGTGCTATGTCCAGGACCCAAGGGCAATAAACAAAACTGTGATTCCTCATTTTCTGGTGGTACCCAATCCAAAGACCTTATGATCACAGGTGCCACCAACTGCTGAAAGGTTGACAGTGGTAGACTTAAGCTCAGCTCTCTTTAAAATCCCCATGGACCCAAATCACCAACATTTATTTGCCCTTCATGGAATAGTCAGCAATATACTTGGACTGTAATGTGTCGAGGATTTACTGAAGTTCTCACCAAGTTTTCCCAAGCCCTCTATCAAGATCTTAGCACCCTATAGTTCCCTCATTTTTACCATATGTGGGTGCTCTGTTGCTATGTTCTCTCACACAGGAAGCCTCTAAATTAGACTCAGTATATTTACTCCAACAGTTGGCACACAAAGGTCACAAGTCCTCAAAGGAAAAACTTGAGTTTTTCAATCAGGTTATTCACTATTTAGGACATGACTTACAGCACTGAGGGATTTCACTTTTCTCTAAAGTATATGCAATGAATACAAAACTTTCCAAAACCTATCACAAAAAAACCAACTTAGAGGGGTTTTCAGCCTGGCAGGGTATTGCAGGCTTTGGCTTCCTAATTTTTCCTCAACAGCTTCCCCACTTTTTGAACATCCATAAACCTCCACACCAGAATCCCCATCATGGGGAAGACAAACATGAACAAGCACCTGTTGACCTTAAGACAGCCTCCAAAATCCCCCCACCCTGGGTCTGACCAACTGCGACAAGTCTTTGACTGTATTCATCCATGAAAGGTGTAATCAGGTTTTAGGAATTTTAACTCAAGACTGCAGTGGAAGACTGGGAGCTGCCACACATTACAGCAGGCTGCTGGACTTGTAGCCAGAGTTTACCCAAATCGGCTTAAGGTGGTCACTGCTGCAGCCCAGTTCATAGAAGCCTCAACAGATCTGAGCTTAGGAAATGATGTTTACCTCCATACACTTCATGCTCTTCTTCTTAGCTCAGCATCTTTCCTCAAGTAGACCCACTGCTGTGGACTCCTGCTTTTATCTCCAACTCACTCACGTCTTCAACGTTGTGGCGTTCTTAATCCTGCTACCTTACTTCCCTTCTCAGGTGAGGAAGAAGAACATGGCTGTGATACAGTCACTTTCTGATTGGTTACCCCATGTCCAGATCTGAATCACATAGGCCTACATACCCCAGATTTAATTTTCTACGTGGATGGGTCTTATACCAAGAATAAACAGGGAGGGTATAAAAGCTGATTATGTGGTCACTATTCAATATGAGTTCACTGAACACAGACCTCTCCTGCAAGGGAATTCAGCACTACAGGCAGAATTATTTGCCTTGACCAGACAGCACGCATAATCACTCACGAAAAATCAGTTGACACTGATGGCTGCTATGTCTTTGGTGTGGTACATGGTTTTGGAATGTTATGGAAACAAAGAAGTTTTCCAACCTCAAGCAGCATTCCTATTAAAAAGGGCGCACAAGTAGAAGTAATTCTCCCTGCCATTCTACTCTCTTCTAAACTCCCAATAATTAAGATTGAGGCTCACACTCAAAGACCTGAGCCCGAAAAATCAGAGACAGATACTGGCAGATTTTCATGCCAAAGCCACTGCATCCAGAGAGGCTGATGAAATCTACTGCATGGTTCAGAGGCCCATCTACTGATACTACTACTTCACAGGATAGTATGTTACCCAGCAGGGTTAATTTTTGTCTGTGGGGGTTAAAAGAAAATACATCTTGGGCCTATGAATGCCTAGATGGCTGGTGCTTCACTAGGCAGTGTTTTGGGGTGATGTAACTGTACCCTAACTATCCGCAATCCAACTGAGACTTCTCCCTGGTCTGGTCAACTCCCCTCAATTTGCATTATCAAACCAAACGGGAATTATCAGGAGGTTTTTGTGATTCACAATTAGGAGTAAGTGCAAAGGAGGCTATGATCAGGAATCTCTCCTTAACTCACAGAATCTGCTTCTAAAGCAACAGCTGCCCAGCAAAAAATCCCTGGACTCTCTGGCCAGGATTGTTCTTGATAATGGGATAGCCCTTGATTATCTTTTACACGAGCAAGGAGGTGTTTGTGCTGTGGCCGACCCCACTTGTGCTTGGATTAACACTTTGGGGAAGTCGAGACTCAGATACTTAGGATCAGTGAACAAGCCCCTTGGCTTAAGAAATGGATGCTCCTTCAATAGTGTCTTTCATTGATGTTTTGATCTGAGTTGGTTTGGGTGGTGGGGACTTTGGCTTTGGAGTGCCCTCCAAATGCTGGGTGTTACCATACCTAGAGTCATGTCTCCCTGTGTGCTGTGTTCTCTCAAAGGCTTTAAATGCATGCACACAGCTGCTGGGGACCAGACAAATGACCTCTCTTGACCTAGAATGCCAAAAATGGGATGAAGAAAATGGCCAACTCAGAGACCAAGACTTTGGTTATCCTAACCTATGAAGTCCAGTAAGGGATCCAGCGTGACCCCACCATGAACAAAAAGTGGTAGTGTGGAGTAGCAGTAACACCATAAATTTTGAGCAATACTCTAGCACAACTGATAGTATTGATCAAAGTGGGGAACTGGTATAGGAAATTCATGTATCGGGACCCACAAAACTGAGGCTGCCCCCGGGGCCGGGCCCGTCACAGATCTAGACCTAACTCAGCCCACATTTAGTATAACTGCATCACTGTCTGGGAAACCTAACTGCACCACTCACAATCCTTCAGCTCAGTTAAAGCTGGCTCCCTGTACCCTAGAAAACAGGACCTGCTGGCCTTGTAAGGAGATCCCCGACCCTTTAGCCAACCATGCCCTGTCTCCGAGTTACCTCATTAGAACCTCTGTAGAACTCACTGTTGCCCAAACTCCCTCAGAAGGAGTGCTCCTTTGCTTGTGGGGCATTGTCCTCCCCGAATCCATGGATTGTTTGTCCTTAAATAAAGGATGTGATACTCATTACTAAATTATATTATTTTTGTCATTTGACAGTTCAAATCCTGTTACCCAAAAACTGGGTTCGCCTCCTGGTGGGTGTCAAGGTGAAAGACACAACCAAGCCAAAGTTCAGGAGAAGGATTTATTATTACTTGCAGCAAGTAAGAGGAATACTGGGGGGTGAGAGGGTATATAGCTCATTGGTAGAGTGCATGCTTAGCATGTACGAGATCTTGGGTTCAATCCCCAGTACCTCCATTTAAATAAATAAAAACCTAGTTACCCACACCCCCACCACCAAAAAGAAAAAAAAAAAAAGGAATACTAGGGGTCTTTCCCAAAGCAATGTCTCCCCAAAAGCGAAATTGGGGAAGTTGTAAGCTAACTACATACATATTCGGGAAGGGGCTTGAGCAGAAGAGAATTCACCATCGAATTAGGGCCAAGGTCGACAAAGTCCAAGAGTTAGTTGAGTCAGGGGTCAGCATCACCCTTCCCTCCTCCACCTGGGTGGGGGCCTTACTTCTTGCAGAACTCAAAGACATATTGTTATGTATATCCCTCGAGGAGGAACTAGGAATCTGCTTTGTCACCGTACTATTGTTTGACTGCCTTTTCTGTTCCTGCATTTCTATGTTCCATAAGATCATTGATTATTGAGACTCATTCAAGGGCAAGCATTGAGGTCAAGCCTAGATCACAAAATGACTTTGGCCAAAATGCCTTCTTTTAGGTCAAGAAAGCCTTTCCTGGCTTTATAAGGAATGGCTTTCTTGATACAAGCCAAGTAGCTTATAAGCCAGGTGGCTCTCAGAGCCTCAGTCTCCTCATCTCTTAATTGGGGATAATAATGGTACCAACCTTGTGAGTTTTATAAACCTGAATAAGATAGAGCATATATTATCCCAGTGCCGGCAAAATAATAAGCCCTTAAGGAATGCCAGCTGCTTTCATTATAGGAGACCATTGTGGGGACCAAGGTACTGTTTTACATAGTTGTAGTGTTTAATTTTGTTCTTATTAAAAAGTCTTTCTTTTATGAAATGATCATAGTACATAATAATAGACATTTGGTGACCTTACCTGGCAAAATGAAGGGTTGGCATCCCCAAGTTTATCCTCTGTGAGCAAAATGTGGATAACAATACCTTCCGGGTAATATTGTTGTGAGAATTAAATGAGAGAAATCTAAGTGTCTTACACTTACAGGTCCGCTGAGCTGGAATTAGAGTTTTCTATACTCAGTTCTGTCTTAAAGAAATACAATGTGAGCCACATATATAACTGAAAAATTTCTGGTAGCTATATTAAAAACATCAAAAGAAATGTGTATTTAACTCTAATGATGTCTTTTATTTAAAATATCATTCCAACATGTAATCAGTATAAAAATGATCCTTGGAGTATTTTATAATATTTTTCTCCCACCAAGCCTTTAAGATCCAATATATATTTTATATTTACAGCACATCTCAATTCGGACCAGGTACGTTTCGTTTCTCCAGTAACCACATGAGGCTGGTGGCCACTGGGTTGGGCAGCACAGCTCTGGAGGTACTGTCAGCAAAGATACAGAGAGATACTGATTTCCACTCTTCCCTTCTCTTCCCTAGTCTGAATCTTGTAAAAATGCAAATCGAGCCCTGAAAAGCATCTTTCAAATTCACTTTCCTCTCTTTGGAATGTCTCTTTTTCAAGTACTGTGTTCCTTGGTTGACACAAAGGAAAGTCTTTGGGGTCTGGGTGGGCCTGGAAGAGGGAAGTGGGTTTTCTCTTTTCGTCTAAGACCAGAAGTTCCGGCAGAAGAGTACTTTCTAATTGTGGAAAACCAGAAATCACTTATTAAGGATTACACACAGTGAGGAGTGATTTATATGCATTACTTTATTTAATCCTCACAATGACTCTATGGAGTAGGTTCTATTATGTTTCTACACAGGGAGAAGTAGAGGCTCAGAGAAGTTAAGTAACTTCCCCAAAGTCACACAGCCAGGAAATGGCAGGACTTGACCTCAGTGAATGTGAAGTCAGTACCTGTACTAAAGAGCTATTGTGTCATTCTTTATCATTAGTAAATTGCGGAGTTAGCATTCAAATTCACCTCTGACTCCAAGTTGATTCATTCAACCTATTCTGGGAAGCCGTGGTTTTCTCAATTTAAAAGGGAAAAATAACAGTCACTTTGCAGGATAATTTTAAGGATTAAATGAGCTAATTTACTTGCAAATTTGTAGTGGAAATGGAAGTGCTTTGCCTCACTAGGGAACTCAGTTCTGGCTTTTCACTAGGGGCTCATTGTTACCTGATTACCACAAATTTCGGTAACCTTTAGTGACAATCCCAGTAAGTGTGACCCCAGTGCTTGGCACAAAAGGCCAAGAAGTTAGAAAATCTCCGGTGAGATCGTGGGCCCTGCGCATCCCTGATGATGGAGTGCAGTCCCTCAGTGAGACCAGGAGTCAGAGCTCTCAGGTTCCAGTCTGGGCTGTTCCTTGAAGGGCTGAGAAACCTTGGACAAGACCTTTCTCCCCTGTAAACTGAGGAGACAGAACCAGAGGGGATCTGAATTCCTTTCCAGCTCTGATCCTTCTCTCTGCAGAGCAGTGAACCGCTCTCCCACTTCCTTCCCTGCGCCCGACTCCCCCCCCCACGCCCCCAGCCCCCTGCACCTCGCGCCTCAGCCGCGTGAGTGCGAATGCACGCGGCGCCTGTTTCCCAGAGAGCGGAAGGCGCAGAGGCGGCCTTATAATGAATGAATATCGAGCAAAACGCACAGGGCTGAGGCTTCGGAGAGAAGTCACTATGGTGACCAACGCAGAGAGAATGCGCGCGGGCTCCTGGAGCCCCCCAAGGTCTCCTGCCTTTCATTCCAGAACTCTGCCGGGCTACCCCCCCCCCCGCTGTGAGCTCTGCTGAGTTAAGTGCCTCAAGGTCAAGGGAACAAAGAGAGGACGACAACTAAATTGGCTTGTCTCTTCCCTTCTTCGTCAGCATCCACGGACCTGGGTGGAGTGGGCTGAGTCTAGAAGGAAGTCGGATTTGGACACAGGGGCCAGCCAACACGTACAGAAAGGGGTCGCCTCTGAAGGTTCAGGGATGGTTGGGGCGGGGCGGGGGCGGGAGCGGTACCACTTCCCATGCGGTGCCACAGAGACAGCCAAGGTCCAAGAGCTTGCAATGAATCATTTAGAGTCCTTGAAAAAAAAAATCTTTCGGGGACTTGCTTCTCATTTTCACACAGTAAATACACCAGAGCAAAAAACGATGTGCTGTGACCCAAAGGAGACCAGAAAGGGCAGGCTGGTGGAGCTTCTGGGTTCCAGGATGGGGATTCTCTTGTCCTTTCTGCCCATCAGCTCCCAGGAAATGAGTCACCCCCAAAGCTCTGCACACCCTGTCCAGACAGCCCGTTTGGAATCCTCCTGTTTCAAGGCAACCCAGGCTCTCTCTTATTCACTTGTTTATGTATTTATTTGCCAAAGTGAGAGTTTAAACATTTTTTTCCTGAGAAATACATATTTATTGTAGAAAAATGAGAACATTAGGATTCCTGGAACATGGAGATGGGCAAAAAGAAAAGAAAACCCACAGTGACCCTGTACCCCCTTGAAATAACTATTCACTGATTTAGTCATTTGTTTATGAATTCTACAAATATTTGTAAAGGCCTGTGTATGCCAGGCACTGTGCTGTGGGGTAGCGGGGCAAATTATGAACAAAACAGACATCATAAGGGTGTTTTCCTATGTATAGCTGTACACACATTCCTTTCCCCCAAAATCTCCACTGTTTTAAAAACAAGCAAATACAAATAAAACAGAGAGTGGGAATTTGGTATAGAAATGAACCAAAGCAACTTGGAACTGGATATTCAGGTCATTTTTGTGTTTGCCTATGTGTAGTGACAGGAATCGGTGGAAGTAGACACTGAACTAGCTGCTTGGAGGCGAGAAGCTATGAACCAAATGCTAAGAGTAGGGCCTGGCCCTCAGCCTCTAGCTCAGAATTTGCACTGGATAAACCAAATGACCTCCACGCTCCTGCCCAGGCCTCCAGACCTTTGGGATGGATAATAAAAAGGGTTGCTAGTCCAATTTATTTGATGTAGAGAAGATTATTACCATTTGATGTAGAGACAAGGAAACCAAGACAGAGAAACTATGATGAAACAGAAGCAATTCTATCAAAAAGATCATGGGTTTGTGGTTTGCAAGAATGGATGTCATATTACATGTACCCCTTTAGCTGAGGTTTCCACCCAGTTTTCAGAAAGCTGCACTTAAGGCCATCAGAGCAAATGACAGTCTTCCCAGAAAAAACATAGGGAGCTCTTTGTTAAAAAAAATTATTATTTTTAATGGAGGTACTGGGGATTGAACCCAGGACCTTTTGCATGCTAAGCATGTGCTCTACCACTTGGGCTATAAGCTGCCTCTGCCACTGCCCCACTGCCACCCCCCCCCCCACCGATTCTGAATCTTTAGATCTTGGTGATAACAATTACTGAGCTAGACTGACTTTGATTTAGGTTCTATGTTAAGCACTTCATGTAAGTTACAGAATTAAAAAAAACAAACTCTGTAGGAAGGTAATTATTACTATGGCAGTTTATAAATGAGGTTATAAGCACCTTGCCTAAGATCATGCCCTGATCATACAGTTAGTCAGAGTCCCTGTGAAGAGTTACATCAGGGTCATTCACTTCCACTCTCTGAGTTTTTAGACACCAAATTTTAGTCCCCTGAAGAGCTCAGAGATCAAAATCTGTGACAGCCAGGATCTGCTTGAGTAGTCAGCTGGATTCTTATCCCTGCCATTCATCTATCTATCCCTCCGTCTGTCCATCCATCCATCCATCCATTCAATGATCTGTCCAATCAACCACTATTCATCTGTTATAGTCTGAATATTTGTGCCCCTCCGAGGTTCACATGTTGAAATCTTGGTGATGGTGTCAGGAAGTGGTGCTTTGGGGAGATGATTAGGTCATGAGGGCAGGCCCCTGATGAATTAGATTAATACCCTCATAAGAGAGGCCCCAAAGAGCCCTCTTCTGCCAGTGAGCATATAACAGGAAGTCTGCAATCTGGAAGAGGCCCTCACCTGACCCTGCTGGCACCCTGATTTTATACTTTTACTGTAAGAAATACATTTCTGTTGTTTATAAGTCACCCAGCCTGTGGCATTTTGTTCCAGCAGCAAGACCCCATCCAGCCTTCCAACCATTCATCAAATCCTCCATCCATTCAGCCTCAAGTTCCAAAGGCCTCCTCTGTGCTGATGCAATGCTCGGAGGAGGCTGAAGGCAGAAGAGACGGGGATACAACAAACAGCACAAGTCAAAGCTGGGGTCACTGTAGATTTGGAACCCCCCAAGGGCATAATCTCTTATTTTGGTATTTGCAGCACTTAAAGTATGATTTGACTCTTTAAAAACATTTTTTTAAAATTTATTATTTATTTTAATGGCAGTTCTAGGGATTGAGCCCAGGACATTGTGCATGGTGAGCATGTGCTCTAGCACTGAGCTACACCCATGTCCCCTGATTTGACTCTTGTCTTCTTTTCCAACCTTATCTCAGCTACTTATCGTCTTGCTTACTTCTCTTCCACCACACTGCTCTCTTTCTGTTTCTGGCATAAGCCAAGCCCTCTTTTGCCACAGGACTTTGGCAACTGCTGTTCCTTTTGACCCAAATTATTCCTTCAGCAATGTCAATAGCTGTCTCCTTATCCTTTGCATTTTAGTTAAAATGTCTTGTCCTCAGAGAGGCCTTTTCTGACCACCTTATCTAAAGGAGACACTTTCTGGTCCTCCCTCAGCTATTCCCTATCACCTCATCTTGTTTCTTTCTTTCCTGGCATTGCTCACAATCTGTAATCATGGTATTTATTTATTCATTGCTTATTTTTTAGCTCCCTAACTAGAAAAACATGTCCCAGGAGGCTTTCATGTTCCTACTGCATGCCTTCTGCCTGCCCAGACCAGTAACTGACACATAGTAGACCTTGAATATTTGTTGAATAAATGGATGAACATGTTCCCAGTATTAGGAGGTTTGGAGAGTAGAAGAGAACAGACCTTCAAAGACAGAGTAGGACTGAGAGCCTTGAAAGACAAGCAGAAGAGGATACACTTGATGTGAACATGGGGAGACAGTACAGACTCTTGAGTTGCAGGGTGAAAATGGTGATTTAGAAGTGTTGCTCGGTATGCCACCGTCCACTATAAACCCTTAATTTAGATGATTCACTGCAGTGTCTAGCAATGAATTATTGCAAGAGGTAATCAGGTCCTAGTTCCTGAACTGTATTCTTCCCCTCTGGGCTCTTAGACAATGTGGGAACTCAGTGTTGGTCTAGGAGTTTCATGGAGCTCTGTTTTCTGTTTAGTTAATTGATTATGGTGAAATATAGACAAGTGACCATGATGAAGACCCTGAAGGGTGGGATCCATGCTTGCTTCTGCAGGCATCTCGCCAGCAGGAGATCAATTATTTGTTCAATGAATGAATGAGTGAAACAATTATGCACTTGGAAAGACCTAGGTTCTAAAGGATTTGCTACTAGCTATCTGTGTGACCTTTAACCTGGCTAAGGGTCAGTTTCCTTATCTGTAAAATAGGGAGAAGGCTTAACTCACAGGATTTTAAATGAGAGTTTATGAGAAAATCCCTGGCACAGAGTGGACACTAAATAAATTTGTCTCCTCCTGTTACTCTGCCCTGACTGGGATTTCCTACTCGCCTTTCCCAAGAAGAGCCACAGGGCTTGAAATAGAGCATATGGTGATATTTACCTTTTCCCATCTTCAGTCTTTTCAATGCAAAACGGGAATTCTGACTGCAACTTACTGAGTGACCTTGGGCACCCTTTTTGTGCCTCAGTTTCTTTATGTATAAAATGGGTATAATAATAGTACCTGCCTTATAGGAGTACTGTAAGGATTAAATGAAATATTATACTAAGTGTTTGTACTCGTGCCTGGCACATAGAAGTTGCTCAATAAATGTCAGCTGTGCTTATTCTTTAGAACTTTTTTACTCCCTGTAATGCTGGCAACTTTGTTCCTTTCCCTCCTGTAGTCATTCTCAGTGTCTACAATCTCTTCTGGAGAAAAGTCTCACTCTGAGGTGGAATCTGAGAGAAAAGGGCTCAGTAGATTCCTCCGGACAAAACAAATCAGGAAACTTACAGGAGGAATAGAGAAGTAGGGTCCTTAGGACACTGAAGACAGAGGCTTTTTCCACTTGTGATATAGGAGAGGCCAGGAAAAAGGCTGAAGCAAGGAACCAGGTGCGACCACTTTCCAGTGAATTAAGGTTGAAAAAGTAGCTCACAGGGAAGTCTAGCAATGCCTCAGGACTACTCTCCGGAACATTCATCAGCTTAATTCAGGGTGCCTGCTATCCTGTCTATTTTCATTAGCATTTTACTGCTTTGAAAGAAGTAGGTGCATTGTTCCTAGAAAGTGGGGCGAACTCAAGGAAAACACTCCTTGTGTGGGAGCTGGAGTGGCTGCCATGAGGTTATGGAAAATGTCTTGCACATCATTTTATCCCCGGTACCTAGCGCAGTGCCTAGCATAGTAGGAGCTCAAAAACTGTTTTGTAGAATTATTTGCAAACTTTACTTGCCCTTCTCAAAAAAGCTTGCGCCCACACGCAGCCGCAAGCAGGTCCGCGCCTAGAAATAACATTTATTCTAAGGACCTCCGCGCAGGGATTCTTGGGAAGAGGTTCCCCTCCCTCATTACCTCGTTACTCCTCCCCTCGGTCTCCTTTGAAAGAACAGGCAGGACACGTGATTCCCTCCTTTACTCCCACCTCTGAAAAACCCGGCTGATAATGGGCAGGAGCATTGGCCAACCACAAGGCTTTACTTTTTCTTTCAGCCAATAGAAAGAGGCAACAAGTATAGGGCTCCGCTTTTGTGACTCCCCCCGCCCCCTTTGAGCCCACCCCGCCGCACTCCTCCTCTAGGATTCGACATCTGACAACTCGTCCGGCCAATGAGAAGTTCCTACTCTGTATGGGAGGGAAGGACTGACTGGATAATTGACGTCCTCATCTGGCCAATGGAATATCACAAGTGCGGGAGGGGTGTAGGACGGAACCAATGGCGCGGTGCCAATAACGAGCATCGGGGTAAGGGCGGGACGAAACCGCTCGCGGGAGGGAGGGGAAGGCCCAGGGAACCAAGCAGCGCTGCCGCCGCCGCTGCAGCCCGAGTTGGAGGAGGGAGAAGCCAGGAAGAAAATGGCGGCTGTGGCTGCAGAGGCGGCAGCGACTGCAGCGTCCCCCGGGGAGGGGGGCGCCGGCGAGGCTGAGCCGGAGATGGAGCCCATCCCCGGCAGCGAGGCCGGCACTGACCCCCTCCCAGTCACGGCCACTGAAGCATCTGTGCCGGACAGCGAGGCCGACGGGCAGCAGTCCTCTCCTCAGGCCGACGAGCCGCCTCTCCCGCCGCCACCGCCGCCGCCGGGGGAGCTCGCCCGCAGCCCGGAGGCGGCGGGGCCGGAGCTGGAGGCTGAGGAGAAGCTGCCCGCTCCGGTGGTGGAGCCGGCGGCAGCCGCGCCTCAGGAAGGGCCCGACCTTCCACCTTCCCCGGCACCGCCGCCCGAGCAGCCCCCGGCTCCCGAAGAGCGCCAGGAACCGCCGCTGCCCCAGCCCGCAGCCCCGGCGCTCGTGCCGCCGGCGGGCGGGGACTCCGCGGTGTCGCAGCTGATCCCCGGCTCGGAGGTGCGGGTCACGCTGGACCACATCATTGAGGACGCGCTCGTCGTGTCGTTCCGCCTCGGGGAGAAGCTCTTCTCCGGGGTCCTTATGGATCTGTCCAAAAGGTACCGCGCCCGCCCCCAGCACGGCCCCAGGGCACCCCGGCCCGCTCGGTCCCTGGGGAGGCAGCCAGCCGGGGCGGCCCCTTCACTCACTCCGGGCTCCCGCCTCCCGGGCGCCCCGCCGCCTGCGCCGCCCTCGGGTCCCGCGCGGCGTGTGGCGCGCGCTCCGAGTGGGACAGGCGCGCAGGGCCGCGAGAGGGCGGTCCCTGCCCCAGGTGGGCGCCTGCGAGGGGAGGTGTGCCGCCCGGAGGGGGCGCGGGTGCTTGACGCGCTCTCGGGTCTCACCCCCAGCCCCGGCCTCCTTCCACGACCTGGTCCTGGCTCATCCACACTGGGGCGGGTGGGTTAATGCAGAATGCAGGAGGATTTTTTTTCGGGGGGGATCAGAGAACGGGGTGCTGCGTGAGGAGATTGCTTCATTCTCAAATTAACCTTTAACTTTAATGAGGTTGGAGAAAGGGGTGTGTGCATTGGGGTTCCCCAAACGTTAACTGTCACTCCTTATAAAGCGGAGAGCGTCTGTTAAACATAAGCCCTTTGACTATTATTCTTACTGTTAGAACTGTTCAGTAGGGAAGTACTTTAAGAAAAGTAGCGTAAAGAAAAGTGTAAAGAAGAGATGAAAATTTTTTTAACCTTTAATATCAGAAAGATGATGCGGTATAACAGTGTTCAAATACGAATTCCTAAAACTAGATACAGTTTAAATGGTTGTTCACCCACAAACGTCTTGTCTTAGCACATTTTTATTTTTTAATTTAAATTGTTTGTGGGTGTTACTTTAAACAAGTGAAGAAGGTAATCTGTTCTGAGTCTAGAGTGAAGTTAACCATTTTATTCTCTTCTTTTGCAGATCTGAAGTGCAGAGACTCCCATTCACGGCTCTCCATTCTGTTTCCTGCAACAGCACACACACTGATGGTATCTCACCTGTTTAGAAATGGCTTATTTTAGTATGTTTTACTTTTAACTGCTTGCCCTCCCATCGGGACATAAGATTAGGGGAAGAAAGCCATTTAAAACACCTAACTGAAGTGTGGGAAAAGATGGGAGCCTTTACAATTACTAATAACAGTGTTACATCTCAAGGATTTTTAAAAATTAGTTTCTTTTATTTATTTTTAAAATTACTTTGGGTTAGGACTTCTGCACTTTTGTTTTCGTAGTTAGAAAGCAGAATGAGACCAGTGTGCTTTCTGCTGATGTATTTAATAGCAGAAGAGCGTATATGCTCAGTACTGTGTATGCTGTTGACTCAAACAGAAGTGAAGGCCAGTGACTGTGTGAGAATCTGGATTTCAAATCTGCAAAAGGAAGGTGCAAAAAGGTAAGTTGTTTCTGGAAATGAAATGGATACTCCTTTCTTGATTCGAGGTGCTCATTTTGTTGGTGTTTTATTTTTGAAAAATTTTCTTCGGTAGGGAACTGTAATTTGTTTTGTGAGTTTTGGTCTATTTTACCTACAGTGCTTCTTATAAACAGTTTCTTTTGTTGGGGGTGCTATTCTTACTATGAACCTTTTCCATTTTGATGTTTTGAAGTGAAAGGATCCTGTCATTAACGTATTTTATTTAAAAGCCATTAAGGGAACCAGATGAACTTTTCATTCAACAAATATTTATTGAGCGCATCTGTGTAAGGCACCCTCCCAGGTGTTCTGAGTATTACATGTATGAGACACAGCCCCTGCCGTATAGAAGCTTTGAAGGGAGGCATATACACTGTGGAAGTGGTGAAATAAACCACAAAGTATTTTTAAGATTTAGCACTTCAAGGAATTATTATTAGACCAATGATTGATTTAGGTTAGGAATTTTTCACTTTTGTAGTTAGAAAGCAGAATAAGACCAGTGTGCTTTCTTTTTTTATTATTTAATGTTGAAAAATAGGCCTGCCATTTTATTTTGTAATCTGCGCTTACCTTTCACAGTTTTGGGGTTAACTGATGATGCAGCAGATAACTCTTCTTCGTAGACTTTACCAAGATCATGACTGCAGTTGTCAGTTGCTTTAAAACTAGTTTGTATCCTATTTGAATTGGCTATTAACTAAAACCTTCAGGTCAAAATAACAAGAGCTTCCTCCTGAGTGCCTGTTAGGTACCAGGCATTGTACCACATGTCTTAGTCTTTATAACTGGTGGTATTTTTCACTTATATAGGAGGAAACTGAAGTTCATTCAGTTTGGTCATTTAGCTTGTAAATGGCAAGGTCAGGATTCAAATGCAGGCTGATCTGGTTCTAAAGCCTGTGCTTTTTAAAATTTCATATTAGAAAGGTAGTGGGGTGACACATTTCCTTTTAAGCAGGAAGTAAAGAATTTCATATTTCTGAAAGACAGTGCTTATCTTGACTTCAGTAGCTACATGGGATAATGCAAAGAGTATGGATGTTGGAGCTAGGAGGATTCCTGAGTCAGCTCATAGCCACGGAACTTTATGCTTTGGGGACTCATTTCTTTAGCTGTGCTGGGAACACAGGAGGCCATGAAGTCTTGGTTCTTGCCTGTGCAGTGAGATAGGAAAGAACGAACATTTAGGAGACCACAAAGTGCATCAGTGTATATGTGCTTTTCTTAAGCCTTCCACGGGGCCAGGTACTGCTTTTATTAATAATTTTATTCTGACATTGTGCACCTTACAGAAATGTCTTTTAAAGTTGGAAGAGTGGTCCACCACGTGGAAAAAGTGTTTGATCCTAGAGGATTTCACACATACGTGGATTGATCAAGAGAATGCTTTTGTAAGCGTTTGACAGTCTTCACCTTCCTGTCATTGTATTTTTTGCTTTATTTTTAGAATTATTTAATTGAAAAGTAGTTTTTTTTAAGAACACATTTTTGAAAAGAATCTTTTTGTGTAAAAAAAGGAGCAGGACACATGTAATGAAAAAAAAAACTCAAGATAAGTGGTACTAAATAGTAGATTGCTCTGGACAGAGTGTCAGGGTACTTGGTGTTGACTTCCAGCACCTTCTTATTAAAGTAACATTGACTTTGGGTAAATCTCTGTGCCTCTCTGGGCTTCAGTCTCTAGTCTTTTATGAGGCTAATTCATTTTGACTTTAAGCAGTTCATTTTAAACACAAATGCGCAAACTTTGCCTCAGTTTACCTGTTAGTAAAGTGAGGAAGGGTGACTGCGCGATCTGGTTTTCCTGTACCATCCTGATTTGATTGTTACCGCCTCCTCTTTATTCAGAGTAGTTTGCTTTGGCAGATGAATGACATGGTCACCCTAAAAATGAGGCTATTTGAATATCTGGTTAAAGCCAGATTTTATGTAGCACAGTATTTACTTGAAACCGAGTGCCTTCAAGGTGAGCCATGCATTCTCTGGTTTACTCAAGGCTTCTCCACTATTGTTTTATACGCAGCCCTCTTAGATGGTATATATTACCTGCCTGCTACTGAATTCATGGGCAATGTCTAACGACTGTAGTTGACAACTAGCAGATGAACCAGGTAATCAACTAACTCACAAGTTCAGTTTGGTTTTTCTATTCCCTTTTCTTCCTTAACCTTATGCTTTTGAAATTTTGATGTAGGTACATTTGTTTCTTCATTTAGCGTTATATAATCATCCCCTTCAGGTTGCTAAACTGCCTTAATGATTGTTTTTAGACAGAAGAATCAGTGCTTGTACGACTGATTTGTTTAATTTTTTCATGGTAAATGAACCTCCATGGATGTATCATCCTTGCTTCAACATTTATCAACTGTTAGCCAAACGTGTTTTGTCACATAACCACCTCCACTGGGTTATTTTGAAGCAAATCTTAAACAGCACTTTATCATACATAAATGTTTCAGTGTAGAGAGCTCTAAAAAGTTAAGAACTTCAAAAACTGTAACTGTACTGTTATCACACCTAAAAATAGTAGCAACAATTCCTTTATATCATCACGTATCTAGTTAGTGTTACAGTTTCACAGGTTATCACAAAAGTAACATCTAAGTTTTGTATTAAGATTCAAGTAAAGTTTATACGTTGCACTTTGAGAAGTTCGCTAAGCTTTTCATCTGCAGTTCTCTTGCCATTACTTTTATTCCCTTGCAGTTTGTTAAGCTGTAGATTTTGTTTGGTAGAATTTTCCACATTCTGGATGTTTTTCCTATTGCATCCCCTTGGATGCATTTCCGTAACATTTTTAAAATAGTTCTTTTCCCTCAGGAGCAAACTGAAGGCACGACTGCAGTCCCCTGAGGGCCTCTTGTGAAAGCCTCTGTTGCTTGTTTTGGGTCAGTAGAAATGATAGGATATCTCTTGCCTGCTTGCAAACTTTTAAGCTTATCCCTTAAACACACCTCCAACTTTAGTAATTCCAAACATAGAAAAATTTAGCCAGCAAACATAATGTGCCAAGGGCAAAAGCCTTCAGCCCAGGTTTCCGAAAAGGTTGTGTCGCAGCCTTTTCAGTCTGTACCTGAAGGGACTGTGGTTCCTTTCTACACAGGGATCATTTAAACTGTTTATTACTGTTCTCCACATCTTAAAAATACAGTTATAAAGCCACTTTGAAACCCTAAAACTTCTTTCTGATTCCATTTTTTTCGGACCTGGTATGATTTAAGGAATCATGAAGTAAATGCTTACGCTTAAAACCCTTGTGCGTTTTAATTTTGTGGTACATGCTCATTAAAGGTTGCAGCCTGTTGTATTTCAGGACTGATCTTGTACAAACAGTGTGTGTGTATGTGGGTACTGTTGGATTAAAAAGAATTGAGATAATTTCTTGGGAAAGCTTCAGATTTCACTGTCTTAGTTTAGTTCTTAAGGCAATTTGTAGAAAATTTACTTGTTTTTTAAGGAAATGTAAACCAAGATGATTTTTTTTTCTTTACAGAGGATGAAACGTATGGTGCAATAGCCCTACTTTTGGTGGCAAAAATATACAGCCATTCTGGTGAAGCAGTGAGTAGTGGTATGAATAGGTTATATTAAGCATCCAGGTTGAGAACTTAGGACCTTAAGTAGTATGCTTGAGTGATTGTGTTGGGTTGTACATGTTTCAAACACTTAAAATATTTTTTGATGATTATTCTGCTTCTATCAAAGTATTGCTAAAGGATTTCTACAGTAAAATAGCTTTGAGGCGGGTGCCACTTTCCTACCCAGGCAGCATTGGGACACCCACTGTACTAGTACATCTATTACTGTATTAGGAGTGAGCTCTTTGTCGCATGTTAGACTGCAGTGATTTTTTTCGGGGGAGAATGATTAGTTGTTTGGACACTAAAAGTCTAGTTTTGAGTGTGAAGAATCTTATACCATCGTGGTATTAAAAATTTTATAAACTAGATAACGTGTGTTACACACTGTGCCAGGCATGTTTTATTGGACTTGGGTTTCTAATGAGGTTAATTTTCAGCCTTTTACGTGTAAATAAGACCGTACTTCACTGTGTCCTGTTTGAAAGCAAAGTTCCTGATGAAACTAGGTTTAATCTTCCTAGGAACAGTTTTTCTGTGGAGGGCCATTCAAGAATTTGTGTTATGTGCTCATCTTCTCTGTTATGGCTGAGTTAATTTCACGTTGATTAAAAAATGAAAGATGTTCTTAGTAGTTATTTGTGCCTCGAAGGTACATCCTTATTTCTTGATATTTGTTGGTTCTGTTCTCCTGTAATTCCCTAATTAATTCCGGCACAGCAGCAGAACAGCTTGCTTTAGTGGCAGATCTTGGAAGAAAGTGGAGGTTACTCTGGGTGGATTTAATATTGAATGTTTTTGCTAAAACACTTTTGGGCAGTTGTCCTCAAAACAAATGTGCTTAAGCTTTCTGAGCTTCACTCAGAAATTTGCATTTTTAACATAGTGACTGTGATGCAGATGATTCTTAGACCATATTTGGAGGTAACTGATTTTTAGGGGGTAGTTTTGCCAAAATAGTAAGCCCATACATAAATTTGTTAAACCTGCTTAAAAGTTGTTGGGTAATTTGATTGGAATGTAATTACAACAAAGTAAGCGACACATGTGGGGATGGGCCACTTGGGTGGCAGATCCAGATTCTTACTGTAGAGCTGGTAGTCAGACTTGTAAATGGTTTCTTAAATCTGGTTGCCCACTAGAAGTTGAAGTAGTCCATAATTTTTGTCTCACTCCCTTTGGACCAAGTGGCCTTAAAATAGAATAGTGGTTTTTAGTCTTTTAAAATGCATACCTCCTGTTATATTTGATTTCACTTCTCCGCTATTCCCACCATCTAGGAAGGTTGCCAGGCTTTACTTTCTATAATTAATAATAGCTACTGTGTAGTTCCCACTCCTGTGCTAGGCACTGTGCCAAGCACTTCGCATACATTGTTTCATTTTACTCTGGAAAATCCAATGAAGTAAATTCTATTAATCCCCATTTCACAGATAAAGACACGAAGGCTCAAAGAGATTAAGGAAACTGCCTAAGATTAAAAGTGGTGGCTATCAATAGGTATATTGATGGTGCCTTTTTGCTTGTGGAATGAGATGAATAGCTGAGTCACAGCGGTTTGTAAGAATTACATTTTGTGATTTGAACTGAGAAATTGAAGATGCCTTTTTGAATGATATACAATTCTCTCAGGTTTGAAAACAACCATGTTCAAATTCTAACACATCTAACTATCTTTTGCCATTACCATTTAGCTTATGATTTTGGTGAGGAGTTACCCTGGTGGCTGGAAATGGTGGAGCACTCTGTTCCTCACTCAGCCAGCAACAGCTGCTTGCTTTGAAAATACGAACTGCTCTTCAGTTCGATTTAGTGAACTCTTTCGGCATATTTGGAAACAGTTTGTTCTTCATATGTCCTAAGTGTTTTGCCTCGGTTGGCCTGGCCCTGGCAGCAGTGGACTCCACTTGATCATGGGGGGGGAATCACAACATGTTGGATTTGAAGCTCTTTGAGCACCAGATCAGCATTGATTAAGTACTGGATGATTGAATTGGAAAAGAATTTAAAGACTAAAATATAGTAAGTTTTTGGACAAACCTGTTTTTGGTAAAACAGAAATAGTGAAATAGATTGAATAAAAGTGCCTTTCTAAAAAAAAAGTCCACCCTTTGAGAAATAACTTAGACCTCTGAGTGGTGGACTCTTAGACATAATACAAAAGAAATGTTAAAAGTACATAGAAAAAAAAAGTACAGAGAGAACTTAAAACTGCTTGTTGGTGTCTTAGAGCCAGGACCAAGGGAATTCTTTTTTAAGTGTTTGAAAACTGTGATGAGTATTTAGATTAATAACTAAAAAATATTTTTTTATACCAGTGTTCATTTTCTTGGGAAAGTGTCAAGTATGTTTCCCTTAGTGATGCTGTACAAAAGTGAAGTCAAGTTTTGTCTGCTCTTAAAAATATTTTGCTACTTTGTGGTCATTATCATTTTCTTGGATGGTTATTTTAAAAGAAGAATTTACTGTTAGGGAGTTAAATAATTTGAATACAATGCAGACGTTATAATGATGATGATTATTTTTTAAAGACTGAAGCATAAGTGTGTTCTCTGTAGTTTACATTTTTATTTCCAAAATATCCAGGTAAGTTGTTTTTAGAGGATTGTTTGAGAGTACATGTTTGAGGGCTCAAGATCTAAATTATTAGTGTTTATTTAACCTCTTTTTTTCCCCTCCCTGCAAAAGCTGTGTTTATAAAAGAGGATTGCATAGACTTTTTAAAAACTTGAGTCAGTTCTTACGGTTACAGAGATGTTCTTTTAAGACTTATGTAGCTCCCCGCTTCACTCCCGCCAGTTAATTTTAAAAGATCTCTCTTGGTGTTCTTGTTCATAATTAGTGGATGTTTTGTTTCTATATTCCTAAAATTACTCTCCCTCCCTCCTTACCCATTTGAGTATCCACAGTCCCTGCAGATGCCCCGTGTAATATTTGGAGCTTTTAGTTAAAAAACATCATTCACTTAGTTAACAAAGTTAAATGTATTTTAACTTTACTATAGTAATAGTTACTGTGTGTTATACCTACTTTCTGTGTGCTAGGCCCTGTGGTAAGCAATCGTGTATATTCTTAATCTTGAAACTAATCTTGACAAGTCTATCAGGTTACTTAACCACAATTTCAGTATCCAAAAAGCTCTGAAAACTGAACTTATTGTTATTTTTTTGGTGGCAAAACCTAACCTGATTAAAATCATGAGCAGATATTGTATCCCTGTATCCCATTTAGTGTGAATGTTCTTTCTGTCTCACTGCTGAAATACTCATATACTTAAGGGTAGGGTGCTTGTTATCTTTTGAAAACTGGAACAATTCTGAATTCTGAAGCCTGTCCACCTCCATGGGGTTCAGAAAAGAGCATGTGGACTGGTTAACTCCTCCCCGTTAGTGGGGACACGGAGGGGAGGCAGCAGCAGGGGTTAAGAACCTGGCTTTGGGCCGACTGCCTGGATTCCTGCCTCGGTTCTACTGCTCACCAGCTGTGAGGTCCTGGGGAGGCCATGCCCCTCTGTCACGGCAATTAAATCAATTGGTGTAAACAATGAGTGCGTATTTAGAATAGTGCTTGGCATGTAGTGCCATATAGGTGTCAACTGTTACCTTTATGAAGTAGCTGTTGGGTGGCAGAACGAAGATGAACACGGCACTGTGATGGTCGCCTAAGTGGGCTTGCTTGAATAGCCCCTCAGCCTGAATGTGTTGTGGCCTGCAGTGTGGCCTGCATCTTAGGTACCCTGAAAGCACCTGTGGAAGCTTCAGGTCATACTGGTGAGGTGTAACGGTCCCCTTTTAATAAGGTAGGATGGTATTTATATTTCACTAGGGAATGAGGTAACTAGGAGTTGTTTTCAGAGTCTGTTGTTCAGAGTTGTTTCAGATGCTGGGGGGTGTGTCTCGTCTTTCCATCCCAGTAATCCCCTGCCGCAGATCAGGCGGCTTGTGAGGAAATACGGGCTTTGTCCAGAGAAGAAAGTTACAGTCTCATTAGGGAAATTTAGTCCTTGTAGTCTCTCTGCTTCTTATCTGCTTTTAAAACAGAATTGAAAAGGGCTAACCTTTGAGAATGACACATATCAAAGTTAGGGAAAGGAGAATGTTTTTGTGTTCTTTGTACATATTAAATGATGGGGCCAGGCTGGTATACCTGAGCTTCAGTTTTTAGTAGAGTGATTTACACCGTTGGTCCCATCACTATACAATCAGAAGCCTTCACTGGCCTTGTCTTGTTAAGACTAGTATTCTCCATCCACCACGCTCCACCCAGCCCTCCCTTATGCACTCACCAGCACGTCCTCTTTTTCTGCCAGATGGATGCTCTGTTTTATTTGCTTGTTGAAGTGAATCCGTACTTGTCTTCCCTGGAGGAAGGAATCGGGTTGCTGCATCTTTCCCCTCCTCGTTGGATTTTTACCACACCTGCTCAGTGTTTCACTCTTTTGAACCAACTTAAATGGGTCACCAACATTCAGAAATGGGAAACCACTCTCCACCACTCTTATTTTGCTTTTCACTTCACTTAAATCATCCCGGTTTCCTGCAAAGCTCACTGCTTAGTCACTAATCCCCATTGCTCTCCATCCCTCTAGTCTGTAGCTTCTTTCCGCAGTGACTACAGCATTCTGGTCTCACCTACTGAAGTTGGGTCCTAGGACTGGGACCTAGTTTTATCCTGACTAATTAGGGTACTTGTATTTGAATATAGATTTTGTGCTTAGTGGTCCTTGGGGTGAGTTGTTGGCACTTATGCTTAAGTAGAACAGATTTTCTTTTTTATATACTTTAAAGTTTTGATGGAACTGAGTATAAACTAAGATTAAGATTATACTGTTTAGAATAAATAGTTTTTAAAACTATTTTGAAATAATTTCAAAGCAGAAAACTCAAACTCTTTAGATTCATTAATTTTCAACATTTTGATATATTTGCTTTATCATTCTTTATGTGAACACATTTTTTCCCTTGAACTATTTGCCAGTAGGTTACATACATGATTCTCCTTTACCCCTTAACACTTGAGCATGTATTTCCTAAGATCAAAGATACTCCCGTACATAACCACAAGATGGTTTTCAAATTCTGGAAATGTTGTTAAGAGAACTTTTATTTGTCTAGTGACTCATATTTCATTATTTTATCAGTTTTGCCAAAAATGTCCTCCAGTGAATGACCATGTATGGCACTTAGTTGCAGTATGACATAGGATGTAAGTATATAATAGAGACTCGATTTAGGTTTGTCTGGTACTTGCTCAGGAGAGGCTCAGGTTAAACCGGCGGTGTTGTGAGCTCAGGTACCACACCTGCAGGCGTGTGGTAGTCATGTGCCCTCACCGCTGATGTCCACTTGGATCCTCCCTCAGCTCAGGGTGTTGTCCTCTTATTCTCCAGTGTAATTACTGTTTCCCTTGTGCTAATGATTCCTTTACTACCATGAAAATAAACTGCTCTCATCAAACTTACCCCTCTACATTAGATAGATATACAATTAAAGACTTTTTTCAATTGTGGTAAAAAAAAATACATAGAATATACCATCTTAATCATTTTAAGTGCATATAGTTCAGCAGTGTTAAGTACATTCACATTGTTGTGAGGCAGATCTCCAGAAATTTTTTATCTTGTAGAACTAAAACTATACTCATTAAACAACTGCCAATTTTCCCTCCCAAGGCCCCGGCAACATCCATTCTACTTTTTTTTTGTTTTGAAGAAAAACTTTAATTGCTGTTGCAAACATCTGTATGAAGCAGAAATTGGTTTTAATATCCATTCTACTTTTTATTTCTATGAATTCCACTACTTTAGATGTATAAATGGAATCTTAATTTCACTTAGCACATTTTCAAGGTTCACCGTGTTGTAGCACATGACAGAATTTCCTTTTTGAGGCTGAATAATATTGCATTGTCTGTATGTACCACATTTTGTTTATCCATTTGTTGATAGGCATTTGGGTTGTTCCCATCCACCTTTTGGCTGTTGTGAATTGCTGCTGTGTACATGAGTGTGCGATATCTCTTTGAGCCCTTGTTCTGAATTGTTTTGGATATATACCCAGAAGTGGGTCTGCTAGGTTGTATTGAATTTTTTGAGGCATAGACGTACATTTTTACTTACAAAATTTTCTATTGCATGTAGCTGACTATTTTATTTGTCCTGAGATTAAACTTTGACATAATAACCAGTCTCAGATGCAATGTGAACCAGAGTAAGCTTGCTTCACTTTTCCCTGGTTTATGATTTAACCTGTTGCTAATTCAAGGAAGGAGACAGTTTCTGAAAACTTCTGGTTGAAATGAAATAATCTAGGTATTAATTGCATATAATTTTTTCCTATCATTCTTTTAGAGAATGGAATTCTAGGGGGGAGAGGAGTCTTGGTCTTTGTTGATCTATTTATTAGGGAGGTTTGGTACAGACAGAACACTGGGGCCTGTCTCAACTCTTTTTTTTTTTCCCAACTAACCCTCTTGAACTTATTTTCTGAGCATTTGCTTCACATTTACATCAGCTGAAGATTCTTAATTTTCTCTTGCCTTAACACAAAATAACTAATTAAGCCTCAGTATTCTCCCTCCTCAAAATTTTGGCAGTCATTACTCTTAAATTGTTAAGATGATAGCTAGGTTTAAAACTTTTCATAGATTCATAGATTCACAGGAATTTGCAAAGATAGTCCAGAGAGGTCTCTCGTACCTTTTACCTAGTTTTCCCCTGAAGCTATTTTTAATTAAGCCATAAGCCTGAATATTTTTCCTTTAGAATTTTTGGGTAGTGGTTACAGAAGACTGTGAGTGGGTAAGGGCTGGAATGAGTCACTAATACAGTAATAAATACCCTCATAAAGCACAAAGAAGGGGAGGGGCAAGAGGAGAGAGATTTGAGTCTTATTACTCAACTCCTGAAGTATTTGTAAAGAGTTCTTATAGAAGAAACAGAAACAGTAGATACTAGTCAGCCTTCTATGGGACATAAATATCTTCACCTTAGAAAAAGCTAAAGCAGACGTGCTTGCTGAAAATTCAGATCCAGGGTTCCAGCCTAGAAGTCTTAACCTTTCAGTCTTGGGGCAGGGCTTAAGAATCTCCATTTTCAATCACCACTGAGTGTTGTGTTGCAGATTCCTACCGACTATACTTGAGAAATTACATTTTAGGATTTTTAAGAGACCATAGTTTTGTTGCTACTTTATATTCTTATTAAGGTTACGGTTTCATAAGTCAAACTTGAGCATAGTTACACATGTACTTTACCTATGGACCCATACCCATACACACACACACACACACACACACACACGTGAAACAGATTCACTGCAGTCACATATATTTACACTCTGATTTATTGAAATCACAGTTGTGACCCCTGAAATTGAGTCGCCATGCCCTGTTTGAAAACATGGCTCTGGTACTAAGTATTGTCCATGGATGAGTAACAGCATGATGGCTGAGATGGAGGAGGACATTGATTCCTTTTCCTCTTTATCTTTTTGGTTCCTTTGAGGAAGTTTTATTATTACTTCAAAATATTTTCCTGCTTTTGCCAATTTAGCCCCCACATTTACCAGTTTGGCGGTTTTTTGTTTTTTTTGTTTTTTGTTTTTTTTTTGTTTTCATTTTCTTTTGATGCCTGCGCACTTAAGTGCCTCTCTGCTATTAAAAACATGTGATGCTTGTTTTTTTTTCTTTTTATTATTTTTATTGAAGTATAGTCGATTTACAATGTTGTGTTAATTTCTGGTATACAGCACAGTGAGTCATTCGTACATATATATATTCCTTTTCGTATTCTCTTTCATTAATGCTTGTATTTTATATACTTAAGAGGGTAAGGCAAGGGAGAAAACCCCAGAAGTGAAATTAATGTTCTCATTAGACTCCATGAGGGTAAACAGAATCAGATTCCC
Organism: Vicugna pacos; assembly: GCF_048564905.1. Lineage (NCBI taxonomy): Eukaryota > Metazoa > Chordata > Mammalia > Artiodactyla > Camelidae > Vicugna > Vicugna pacos. The sequence continues at coordinate 6,862,218 of NC_132989.1, forward strand.
CAGCTTGTTTGATATAAACAGCTTTAAAATAATTGGCTGGAGAGGGGAAGGTGTAGCTCAGTGGTAGAGCACGTGCTTAGCATGCACAAGGTACTAGATTCAACCCCCAGTTCCTCCATTAAATAAACAGACAAACAAACAAACCGAATCCCCTCCCCCACCAATTGGCTGGATCATCCTCACATTGCAATCATAAATTAGAGGTATAGAAAGGACCCCAAACTTTGGTAAATTATTAGTTGAAAATAAGATCAGATTACTTAAATGAAGTAAATTAAGTGAAGTAAAGTTTAGCCAAGAAAAACGGCTAACATTGGCCTATGAATCCTCACCTGAATTCTTTAAGGTATGAAATATTGTTACTCCATTTTACACATGCGAAGACTGAATTTAGAGAGGTTTAGTGATGCCCAAGGATACAGTCGGTAAAGGACAACTGTGAAACTTCCCCTCAAATTGCAGTTTAGTTATTCCTAATAAAATGAGGGAAATTTGTTCTCTGTTCAGTTATGGGAACAGCATGTGAAAATGTAATGGGGCAAATTGATGGCTCCTTGTACAAGTTAGAAAATTTTATTGGTAATACAAATAGTGGTCTCTCCTGAGATGAATTAATACTGTTTTATGTAGCTCTATGTTAAAACACAAAAATAACCTTTCTTTTCCTGTCATCTTGAAAAAGTGGTTATAAGAGAAGACTAAATGCTCCTAGTCCCTTGCAATTAAGTAGCCAGGAAGCAAATATTTAGGTACCAGATGATATTGTGGAATAAAAAGTAACTTTTTTGCAAAGTCTGATACAGTGAGGAGTGTGTTCTTACTTGTGGATTAGCCCAGACCCAAACTTGCCGTGCCCTAGGTAAAGAAGGCTTTCCTCTTCCTTTGTTGTTGTATTTGCTAAAAGTTGTTGGTTTGTGGTAGCCAAGGTAACAAAAGACTTCAGAAGGAAAACCCTTTAGACATTGGAACCATATATTGGAACCAGGTATACAGGTGCTGGCTCTTCCTGTACACCTGAGTTTAGGGGTGTCTGCAGCCCTAGAAACTTAATCTTAAAATTCTTCCCAACAAAGATATTCTGTACCTTTTTGGGGCTACAAGGACATTTTAGAGAATCTGAGAACCAAGACTCATCCTCCAGAAAAACAGACCTGTACAAAACATTTGCATCTAGTAGTGTCAGGTTCTACCTGACTGCTTGAAGCCAAGCCTTGGGTCTAAGCATCTCTGCCTTGAAGGATTGGCGTTAGAATTATATTGTGTTAAATATTGTTTGAATCAAGTAGTGCTCAAAATTGACATGTACTTGAGATTATTTGCTAGTGTAATTTTGTTTTTATGTGTGGGAATCTGAGCACAGCAAGTTTAGATTTAAGGGGGTCTTGATGTTTAGCCCAGACAGGTTAAACCACAGTTATTGCTAAATCTACATGAGAAACAAGGTTATTGACCCGTTTTATTAGAAACTGAGGCTTGTAAAGATTTGTGTTCTGAGGCAGTGCTTTGCAAACTGGGTCTGGACCTGTAAGGGAGTCTTAAAATCCATTTAGTGCATTTGGCTAGCATCAAAACAAATGAAAATAGACTACAGTAGGAAAAAAAATCATTCCGTATCACATAATATAAGGTCACGTATTTAGTGAAACCTTTGCTTAGGTGTGTATTTATATATGTACATGTACATGCATGTATAATATACATAAACATTTTTATTGCATTGCAATGTGAAATATATATATATCTTTTTGGTTCCTAAGTTTTATTCCAGAACTTATACAAAATATTCCAGATAATTATGTTTTAATCCTCATCTTCCTCCTCTTATTCATCTTGATTGATCTGAAAGTAACGCAATTTTTAACTCTCTCTGCTGTTAGCAACTACGTGCAACCAATCACATAGATTATTCTTCAGATATTTTTTGGTGAGATATTTCAGATAACTTTTGGAAAAAGGCACCTCAGAAGTTACAGTAATCTTGCTTTTGCTTCTCTCGATTGTTACAACAACTCCACTGAGATTTCCAGGTTTTCCATTCACTTTGATTCTCTCCTATAGAAACTGCTCAAAGTTGGCAGCATCCATGATTCTCTCTTCTACAGGGTGGGTGCAGTCCAGGGTAAAAGCTACAGAACCTGATTCTTTTTTTTGCCCCCCTCCGCCACAAGCTTTTTCACAGGTGCCATGGCGGCAGCGGAGGCAGAAAGGAAAATATTTCTTAATATATGATGTGATTTTAAAAAGTTACAAAGTCACAGTTTTATGTCTGTCTGCTTTTGAGGTAGTTTGAGTATCTGAATTTCTAATATTTTTGTGGGTTTTTCTTCAGGGGCAGATGTGGGGTGGATTAGGGCTTAAGAATTAGGGCAAAAGAGTAAAGGAACAAATGTCTTTGAATCTTGAGTGTTTAAATAATAAAGTTGAGATGGGATTTTACTGTTTTCAGTAGTTTTGGGTAGTTAAGGCTGAATTTGTTTTGTGAAGCTTTTGAAAGCTATTATAACCAGAGGAAGATGTGTAATAAATTTATAGTTGGATTTATTGGACATGTTGTCTGTAGCTGAGCGAATGTTAAATGACTTAATATCAGGTTATCTGATAGAACATTCTTTCTGATTCAAGACTGGAAAGATCTGTTTTAAATAACGTCAGCTATTCTGGCATTGCTTAGAGCCACTATCTGAGTATTTCTCATTGTGTTTATACGTAAAATGCAGGACCAGTGAAAAAGTGGGGAGGGCGTTGGGACTTGTGCAGGGAGGCCGTCTGTAGGTTTTTGGTTTTGCTTTTTAATGTGAAATAGTTTTCAGGAAAGGTCATACCAATAAACATTAGGTGGTGTTTCAAAAAAAACTGCACTATAGACATAAGGTAATGGCTTCTTTTTTTCCTTTCATTTCTTTCAAAGGTTTGGGCCCCATGGGATTCCTGTGACAGTATTTCCCAAGAGGGAATACAAGGATAAACCTGAAGCCATGCAGCTCCAAAGTCATACATTCCAAGAAGGAACAGAGGTGAAGCGTGAAGTGAATGGTGCTGTTCCCGATGACCCTTCTCCTGTCCCACCTCCCGAGCTGAACTTGGCTGAACGCCTGTGGACTTCCAAACCACCACCTCTCTTCCATGAAGGAGCACCTTATCCTCCCCCTTTGTTTATCAGGGACACATATAACCAATCAATACCTCAGCCGCCGCCTCGGAAAATTAAGCGACCCAAACGAAAAATGTACAGGGAAGAACCTACTTCAATAATGAATGCTATTAAATTACGGCCCAGGCAAGTCTTATGTGACAAATGTAAAAACAGTGTTGTTGCTGAAAAAAAAGAAACCAGAAAAGGTGGTAGTGCGAGTGACTCTTACAAATACGAAGATAAAAAACGGAGAAATGAAAGTGTAACTACTGTGAACAAAAAACTGAAAACTGACCATAAGGTGGACGGGAAAAACCAAAATGAAAGCCAGAAAAGAAACGCTGTGGTGAAGGTTTCAAATATTGCTCACAGCAGAGGCAGAGTAGTCAAAGTTTCTGCTCAGGCAAATACATCAAAAGCTCAGTTAAGTACGAAAAAAGTGCTCCAGAGCAAGAACATGGATCACGCGAAGGCTCGGGAAGTGCTGAAAATTGCCAAAGAAAAGGCACAGAAGAAGCAAAGTGAAACCTCTACGTCCAAAAACGCACATTCAAAAGTCCATTTCACACGTCGGTATCAGAATCCTAGCTCAGGGTCCCTTCCACCCCGGGTCCGCTTAAAACCGCAGAGGTACAGGAATGAAGAGAACGACTCTTCCCTGAAGACAGGGCTGGAGAAAATGCGGAGCGGCAAGATGGCGCCCAAGCCCCAGTCCCGCTGCACCTCCACCCGCTCAGCAGGTGAGGCCCCTTCAGAAAATCAGAGCCCCTCCAAAGGCCCTGAAGAGGCCAGCAGTGAGGTTCAGGACACAGCTGAAGTGCCGGTGCCTGGGGAGCAGGATGAACCGCAGACACTGGGCAAAAAGGGCAGCAAAGGCGAGCTCTCTGTTTACATGCCCCTAAATCAGAAGAAGTCTGACTCTTCCAGTGCGTCAGTGTGTAGCGTTGATAGCACAGATGACCTGAAGTCCTCCAACTCTGAGTGTAGCTCTTCCGAGAGCTTTGATTGTCCTCCAGGCTGTATGCACGCACCTTCCACCTCCTCCACTTCCTCCTCTTCAAAGGAAGAGAAAAAGCTCAGTAATTCCTTGAAAATGAAAGTCTTTTCCAAAAACGTCTCTAAATGTGTCACACCAGATGGCAGGACCATATGCGTAGGGGACATTGTTTGGGCCAAGATATATGGCTTCCCTTGGTGGCCAGCCCGTATTCTCACTATAACTGTGAGCCGGAAAGATAATGGCCTCCTAGTCCGACAGGAGGCCCGTATTTCATGGTTCGGGTCTCCAACAACATCTTTCCTGGCTCTTTCGCAACTCTCCCCCTTTTTAGAAAACTTCCAGTCACGCTTTAATAAGAAGAGAAAGGGCCTGTACCGCAAGGCCATCACAGAGGCAGCCAAGGCTGCCAAGCAGCTGACCCCTGAGGTGCGGGCTCTGTTGACACAGTTTGAAACGTGAGCACGGACAGTAAGGTAGGCAAGAACCTCTGGGAGGCGCCACAGAGTCTCTAGTCTAGCGAAGAGTGACTTCTATGAAACAGCATGGCCCAACTGGAGAGAGAAATTGCACTCAGTTGGCTGCTTTTTTGTACTTAACCTTATAGCCATTTTTAGACCGAGAAGCTTGAACTGAACAAGCAATCAAATTTTGTCTTAAGGAAGTGAGATTTTAGCATATTCAGTTTTGAAGTCTAAAACCATCTCAAGGCATAGGAGCCATAGCCTCAACTGAAAATGAATTTTTGCAGGGACTGTTAATTGCCATTTGTACCTAGTACTGTGTGTACGTGTGTTCATATATATACACACACACACGTGCGTGTATATGCATGTGTATATACACAGGTGCACACATATAAAATATAGCCTGTCACTGTGTGACAACAGGTTGCATATTTGGGGTCATAGTAAGGGCTGGTGAGCTGGGGGAACGGTGTGGATATTTAAGGACTACTTGTCTCTTAGTTAGTGAACACTTAGTCTTTCTACGTGCATAATGGCACAGCGTTTGACACTCGGGTGTTTGGCGAGCTGAGATGCTTGCTGTTGAGTTTCAGACTGGGCAGATAGCCCGGTATTTGGGATTAAGACTGTTAAGGCTGGGTAGGTTTGAATCATCACTCTCTCTCTTTTGTCCAATGGGGACTTAACAAAAACTTTCAGACTTCACGGTTTGGGAGTTCAGATAGGTTTGTCTTTGGTTGTGTAAATAGTTGATTGCTAAATCTGGTCAGATTTCTCCTGACTGACTGGCTGTTCCTAAATTCTTAGGATACATCCTGGTAAATTACACTTTGTGAATTAATTGTTATATGTGTAATTGTTGCATTTTGGATGTGTACCTAGTTTGATAATTTTTAAAAAAATATTTCCATTTAAGGTATCTGTTTGCAGGTCAGAAAATGAGAAACTGTAATTGTGTAATGCTCTGAAATGTAAAAAAAAAAACAAGCTGTAAATAAAATCAACTAAATCCAAATTATTTGTGTGTGTTTCTCAAAAAGCCTTGAAAAATTTCAAGATGGTAGAAAACTATACTTTGTAATAGTGTATAGAGGAGGTGAAAAATCACTTTTTCCTATTTGCCCTATCAGGGAATGTATAATGAGTGTAGATAAAATTCAAGTAAGTGATTAATCAGTATATTGTAAAAATGAGGCTTTGTAGTAGAGGTCTGATATGCTTCTAGATTTGAGGCCCTGCTCCCACTTTCTCATAAATGCATGGGTTTTAATTTTTTCAATCTAATTTTTTTCAAATGACTTTTTTCATTAAAAATTTTTTAGCCATAATAATTAATTTTCACCATATAGTTTTTTTTTTAACATTTGCGTAGATAGAACCAGTCTCTTTTCTGCTTGGTATTCTGCCTCAGGTATCATTGCTTTTGGGGCCCATAACTTAGCCGACATGGTTCATCTGTCCCTAAGATTTGAGTTCTTACTTACCATTTTTAGCTTTGTATTGTTGGTGAAAATTCTGATGGATTGCCTGTGGAGGCACTTTTGTCCCAAGATTTTTTAAGTTGCTTTCATATTTTTTTGTGTCTAAATTTTTAAATTTGGTATGTCAGCTTGACACTTGGAAACTTAGGACTTTCAAAGAGAGCAAATTTTTGTGGATTTCTAGGTAAGCCAATTTGAAATCTCAGTTACTGTGGAATTAAATAAGAAAATGGAGATAGAAAATCAATAGTCTTCTGTCAGCTTCCTTAAGGTCACGGGCTTCTGTGACTATGTACGAGTTTCTGCAAAAGCAAGTAGAATGTCTTCTGGGGAACTCAGTCAATGCTTTTTGATTATAATAAACACACAATTAAAAAAAGATGTTTCACCTGAATAGAACATATTCTTTCCTGCAAACAGAAACAACTATACTATCTTAAAAATTCTTTGATTATAATAGGTTGAAAGATGCTCAGTGTGATTGAGGGGGTCTTAAAGAGTTTTCCAAGTATTTGTTTCAGATTAACGAATTTATTCACTTAGATATTTTTGAAAGTTTGAAATCTAAGGTTCAGAAAGATTTAAACGAGGCAGAGCAAAAAGTTAAAATATGTAATTCCAAGGTTTTGTGTAACGATCCAGGTGAGTTTTCTGTTAACATAGTGGTTTTGACAGTGATTATTACATAGTCAAGTGGTTGGACATACATGCTCTGGTGGCATAAACCAAATTTGATTTGTTTCAGAAGCCATGGGAAAGAAGAAAAAATAGTAAAATCATGATTGTTGAGTACAAAAGGAACAATTTGATACAGTCCATACTTCTAAGGAAAAAGTTGAAGCATAATCACAAATGTGCACCATCTCTAATTATGCCAAATAATCCCTCAGTTTCAAACCAGCAGTCTGGCATATTTCATCTGAAGTTTCAATAGGGAAAAAAGTTTTAAAGAATTTCTCTAATCTTCAGATGAACTATGTATTCTTAACACGAATCCAGTTGCTGCAAACAGAATGATGTTTTATTCAAATAGAAGTTTCTTAAGTAGCTGAGATACAGTTGTCCAGTATCTACTGTGGATGGACATAGAGATGAAGTGGGTAATTGCAGCCATTTTTCTTTTACATTCCTCTAAGGAAAAAAAAAAGCACTCCTTATATGGACATAACCAAATGGGCAATTTTTTTCTTTCTTGTAGAGAGAAAACTAGGCTTAAGCCAAATGTCTAGCGGTCTAAGAAAAGTGGCGAGAACCGGATTAGCAAGGGGGAGAAACGAAGGGAAGAAAGAACTGAAAGCTGAAGAGATCTTTATTTCTAGACGTCTTCAGGAATGTAAAGCGTCAGTGTTTTTCCCTTTTAGTTTTCTAGAACTTATAGACCCCAAAGAGTCTGGTCTATAAACCTGGGGCTCTTTAGATGTGGAACCAGAGACCTAAAAGAGCAGAGAAACAAAGTCAGGTTCGCTAGTCTGACGCCCATTTGCAAGACGATGATGGTGTGTCCTGCCCAACTTGGTTTTGATGGGAAAAATCTGTAAGTAATTTTAGATTGTTACCAAGAAAAGACAGGACAGACAGAAATACAGATAGGAGGGTGGACTCGAGGCAAAGGATGTGGACCTTAACTAAAATCAGCTAAATCAGTGTATATCTTCATTAGCGGGTCAGTTTCTAATTTACAAGATACTGAGTTGCAACCCTATTTGAGTAGGTTGTCTGCACTGTTGGTTACGTGGAAGAAAAGGTACACATTTCCATTTATAGACATACATTCTTTTATGTAGAGTAGCTGAGTTGGGAATTGGAAATTCCTTAAGAAACCTATAATTTGGATCTAAAATTAGATTTTCCCTTTTAAGTTGTGAATTTTTTCTACAGTTTGTGCTACACTGGTTCACATTTGTTGCTTCTATAGATCAGAGAAGAGACTGGCAAATGTCTAGAAAAGTGGATAATGTTTTAAGTCAGGACATTGTTTTGATTTTGGGCCCAGTGATGGCCTCCAGTAGGGAATTTGCCAGAGAGAATTCTGAAGACCCAATTTCTAAGTTGGGACAAATTTAGTGTTTGCTTTGGGATTGTACTAATATGGTTGCTATTAAAACAATCTCTAATTGAGATGCTTGCTGGAGGGAATTCAGAAATAGAACGGGAGGCTGGTGCCATGCCAACTGCCAGGAGAAGTCAGACAGCTCGGCTGCCTTAATTACTTCTACCTGCTTCTGACTTGGTTACGAGGCTCTTCACAGTCTGTATTTACAGTTCATGTCCACTTACTACACTGCTTCATTCAACAAAGAGTGAACAGAATTAAAAGCTGAAAGCGTTAGCAATTCCAGTCGTAGGGGTCTGGACGATCTGCAGAGTTTGTTTTCCAGGAAGCCTTGGGGTCTTTGCCATGGACACTAAAGGTAGACGAGAAACAGCTCAACTCTTTCTTGCTTAATCTTTTCTCAAGTAAGAGACTTCACATTTATAGACTCAAACAGGTTTTTTTTTTTCCTTTTTCTTTTTTTCTTTTTACTTTCCTTCTGACGAGGTGGAAATCATTATTTCCTTCATGTTAGTAGAGCACTGTAATTTGCTGGTTTGGCTTTTTTTTTTTTTTTGTATTTAAAAATTGTCGCTTAATATACCAAACACAAAATTTACCATTTAAGCCATTTTTTAAAGTGTACAGGTGTGTGGCATTAAGCACCTCCACATTGTTGGGTAGTTGGCACTGCCATCCATTTGTAATTTGGTTTTTGATAGAAATCTTTTAAGTTTGGATAGGACTGTCCTCGAAGGTGTTTGGAAATTCGGTCACAGGCGTGTCTGTCTTGGTCTAGCACCGTGATTGGCACGTGGTGCTGGAAGCCTGGTTTCCTGCAGTGCTTTGCAGTCAGCACTGCGGCTGACGATTCCGCGTCCTTAACGACTCACCGCCTCCTGGTGACAGTCTTAGGCCAGTTAGTATGACTGCATTTACCTATTAAGTGCTCCTAAGAGTAGGTTTTAGGGTAAAACCGTTACTTCCTAGTGACAGAAACAGTTGTTTTGGACAATTTTATGAACGTGGAAGCCGTTTAGATGATTTTCATAATGGAATTTGTTTCCAAAACTTAAAGTATTTACATACCATCACACTCTACCATATTTTTATAATATTCATACCATTTTCCCACTCCTTATGCCAGTACAATCCTTGGAAAATATACACCTTGACATACATGGATAATTCTATTAAAATTGTAAGGTCATTTCGTGTACCATACTTTGGTAGGAAATACTGAAATAATTTACCTTTTTCTTTTTTTAAGGTTTTTTTTGGTGGGGGGAGGTAATTAGGTTTATTTATTTATTTGCACTTTTTGAGGGAGGTACTGGGGATTGAACCCAGAACCTCATGCATGCGAGGCCACACGCTCTACCACTGAGCTGTACCCTCCCCTCAGTTTACTTTTATATTGTTCCTTTAAATCCATTTTGGATAGACTGAGTCAAATTTTAGTGCATCTAAATAATCTCTGGAAAAAAACTGCCAAACTTGAATTTTTTTCTCATAGAGCCTATGTTATGCTGGCATAAATTAAAGATTTGTCATGGGGACATGTAAAGGAAAAAAAGAAATTCTCATTCTTCAACTCAGTAAATTACATGGCTGTAGTATAGATGTCATCTAACTTGTGGGCCTTCTTTTGTTGGACACTTCGGCTTATAAAACAATTTCATAAAACTTTGTTGAAAACTGACCAGTTTTTCTGGAAATTTTTCTTAAAACTTGGTTTAAACATGAATTAAATATTTTTTCTTTAAATTCCTGATTATTTTTGTAAGGGCTCCTGAAAAAGAAGTTTAAAACACAGCTATTATTTAAATATGGAATTTTCCTTGTATCATAAGGATGTGACGGTTAACCTCCTTTTCATTGCACTAGAATCATAGAAATCTTTCCAGAAACCTGATTTAAAACTCCTTATAATTTTTTCTGTCCTAGTGCGGGTATCTAGAAGGGAAACCAGATACTCCATAGCCAGAGTGTTAAGGCTGTGTCATCATCAAATGTTTTTCCTTTTCATGTAAACTAAAAGGCTTGTAATTATAACGTATCAAGTTTTAGCGAGGGCTTGTGTTTTGGTTTTTAAGTAGGATAATTTTATAACTCGGTGTCCCTCACTTAGTTCTCTGTGGCACAAAGATTCACTTAAAAGCTACTGAAAAAGCTGGGGAGGAGTAACCTCCCCCCCCAGGTAAAATGGCAGGTGTCTTTGCCTGCCTGGGGAGACTTTTTGTGGAAGTGAGAGAGGATCACCCCGTGTAAACGACAGAAATGGGTGGGGAGGAGGATAACTTGCCAGTGATGCAGGTGAGCAGGCGCACTCGTTAACATTTTTGCACAAACAGTGCTCAGTGTCCGTCTTACTGAGCAGAGTCCTTCTGTTCCACTTTTCAGGCACGTGGCGGAAAGGATAGGCTCTTGAGCCAGATTTCCTAGTTTCAAAGTCTGACTTGGATCTGCCACTCACGAGCTGTGTGGTCTTAGGCAGGTTACCTCCATGTCATCATCCGTGACGTGGGCGAGGGTAATAGCACCTCCTCGGAAGGTAACGGAGAGTTTAAATGATGATGAAAGCGACACTGTCTGGCGCAGGACTGAACTACTTGCTGTCATGACCACAGCTGCCACTTGCCGTACGCGGCACAAAAGCTTCCTTCGGGTAGCTTTTGGTAGTGTCTGTCTGCAGCGTACACTCAGTGTAAATGAAAAACAAGCTGTAGCACTGTTATTCTTACCTGAAAATTCCACCAGGCATTTGTGGAGGGTGCCTGGGGGTTTATGGTGAGGGGAGAAGTGCATTCAAATATTTCAACTTTTGCGTGAGGAAGAGTAATTCCATCGATGCAGACATTCAGGTACTGACTACCAGTCCCCATCCTCGAAGCCTGGCGCACCCACATCCTCTCAAAGGCGTGAGCGGTGTCTGAGCCGGTGGGGCCCGTGGAGAGGCCCCGAGGCATTTCTAAAGGTACCAGAGGCACAGGGCTGTACCTGGCAGCTTTGGCGTGGTGACAAGTAGCTGGTTTGTACGGGTGCTGTTTCCTGGAACCTGGTGTTTTATTATTTCAGTATTTTGCCAAAAGGTGAAAAAGTGGACATTAATTGGAACATTCCTTTTTATTGCCACTGGTATGATTGCATAGCAGATGGTGTCCCATTTCTAGGAGGGAAATACCTCACATTCCAAGGCCTTGATCTGTGCGCGCCGTGGCCGTATTTTCCAGGGGGTGGTCATTTCTACCCATAGCTCGTTTTTGACGTGCGGCCGATTACAAATCAAGGATTTCCCCTTGCAGCTTCATTTTCAGGAGGGACTCTGGCAGTGGCACGTCTCGGTGTGAGTTCTGGTATGCTGGAAAGAACTTTGTGCAGTTGGTCTAAAACCCTAGAAAAAGAACTGGTTACAGAAATAGCACGAAGGCTAGAAAAACAGGGTGTCTCTTGTGAAATGAGGTGCGATCGATGCTTCCCTCCTTGGTCATGTGTTGTGCTGCGCTGGGTTAAGAGAATCTTTATATTGCATGTTCAGCGAGACAAGGCAAGAGGTATATGTACGTGATTTCAATTCTTTAGTTTTTAATTCTGGGCTTTGCACTAAGGCTGTGACCTCTTCTACTTCGTTCATGCTCTAAAGGGGAGACTGAATGCTGACTCACTCTGTTGTGATTTGCCCTTTAAATCTCTGCTGCCTCCCAGGAATGGTGGCCATTGCTGCATGTAAGCTTTCTTTTAAAGGACAGAATAAGTAACTTCCAGGGAAATTGCTGCCTTTCATGAGGGTAGCCTTCCTTTTACCGCCTCACTGCCAGGGCTCCCTGGCTCTTCCTCATGGATCCTGTTCGTTTCTAAAGAAGAATCTTGAGACCCTTAAAAGCACTGAAGGGAAGTTCACCTCAAACATGAGTGCAGAAGACGCGCGGGCCCGGCTCTGTGGCCGGAGCCCTCACGTGCTAATGTTCTACACGGCATTTCTGGGCACTGGGTGGGGAGCTGCACAGGGAAGTAAGATTCTCTGATGCACCGTCTTGACTCTCCTCTTGCCTAGAACTGAAAAGGAGAGCCTTTAGAATGGTTGCTGAAACCCAGGTTTTACCGATGGAGGGCGAGGTTCAAAAGATAAATTCTTGTGCATTCATGTTCGTTTTTCTTGTGTGATTGCTGTTGGGTTATAGCTAAGAGTATATTTAAGTTTTGCCATGAACAAAAGGGTAAATAACCTCATTTAAAAAAATTGTTCTCTGAATTAAATTCAGAAGTAATCATTTGTATATAGATCAGTTGTATGAAATTTCCCCTTTTCAGTGTCAGAGAAGCCTTAAGGTTTTGATTGTGTGCTACTGTTTCTAATTTAGCATTTAAAAATATTTTATTATATGGATTGAACATTATCTAAATCAGTGATCCCAGAGTTGACTACGCTGAAGTGGTAATGAGTTGTTCCTTACGCGTTCTGCACTTCAAGCAGGGAAGCAAGGAAACGAGCAAATGGGTTAAACAACACGGCTTCAAGGACAGTCCTTCACTTGAACTGTACTTTGAAGTCTGCGCTGAAAGCCAAAGTGAGAAAGCTTACCTTGTCAAACCTATTTCAAGCAGGTGTTACTTCACAGTAAGTTCAGGTCTGAGTGTTACGCACAGGGGCCACCGGCATTCAAGGAGAAAGGGACGCAGGCAGTTCGCGTCATTCTTCAAAACGGTCTCTGAGCGCACTGATACGGTGCAGATAGGGGTGAGGACTTCGGCCGCTGCTGAATACCGAGCCGATCAGGACTACGCCAGCGCTGGGCTGGGGCCAGGCTAGCACAGATTTTTTGTCAGGAGCATTACGTGTGAGCTAGCGCTGGAGGGCAGCGTCCTGTGAGCCTTAAGGCATTGTGCTGCTCCGCTGACTCGGGCTGGAGCGTGCCCCCTCCTGGCCAAGACTGGTGTGCACACACCCTAAGTCTGTCCCGTTGGCACCAGAGCTTCACGTTTTGTGAGGCCAGCAAGTTATCTAGAAAGAATTCATTATGAAAATTCAGCTGAATTTTGGTCTTATTTTTAAATTTTTTTTTTGTAAAATGGATGAAAAAGAACTCGAATGACTGCTCTATTTTTGTTAACTTGGTTTTTTCTACCATAGGTCTCAACAAATGGCAGCTATTACATCAGACAGTGACGAGTCCTGCTGCTCCCTTACAGTGTCTGACAGACCACTGTGGATTCAGACTGGGAGCATTGAAGTTAACAGTGAGACGGGCAGGTCTGTCTGTGCTAAGCCCTGCCACAGAGTGAAGAGGGCGTCATGTCATCACTCCCGCCCCCGAAGTAGCTCAGGCTAGATGTAAACGAACGCGCTAGTTCTCTTTCCTCCGTTTTCACTGACCTTGGTAGCTGGGTGCGCCTCATGTAAGTGCCAGTTATAGTAAGTGGAATTAACTTTTCATTGCTGTTACCTGCTGTGTGGAAGGAAACCAAAGCCCACCGCCCGTGAGCCTCTGAGCCGGGAGGAGCGGCTCCCAGCGTGGGAGAGGCTGGGGGCGGCCGGCAGGACTCCGTGGGAAGGCAGATAGTGCATTTCTGTCTCATTTCACTACCTCAGTCTTTCTTTGTCACTTTTATATTCATTATTTTAACTTCTTAGATAGTCATTAATGTATGAGAGTATATATATTGTCTCCATAGATATTCTTAGTGAATTAAATCAACCCAAGTCAAGATTCAGAGGGTGGCAAAAAGTAATGCTGAAATGTAGTTGTAATTATTTCTTTAAGCACACTGACTCAGACCTCCTGGGATAACGCCTGGATGGCTTATTCTGGGCTCTTACGTGACAGGGAAGGTTTAGGGGTTTTGCTGTCATTGCTGCTTTGGACTTGGGATCTTTTTGGCTTCCTTGAATGAAGGCCCTTCACCCTCTGGCGTGTGAAGAGCTGTAACTGGGCCGCATCACTGCCCGGGAGCTGAGCCTGCAAGCTGGCTGAGGATGGCACGTTTCGAGTCAGACCTTGAGGCTGGGCTGTTTGGGACTCTTACCTGCACAGGCGTGGTAGCTGCCCTTGTGGTGGTCTCACCATTTTGTTTTCGGCATCTCCCACAAGAATAGTAAGATCTGCGCCCATCCTTGGCTTTCCCGCCAACTTGAACAGGCCTCACTAAGGCTGAAGCCAAAGACTGAGAGTCATAATAAACAGAAGGAAGTGGAATTGCACATGGGATTGGCTGTTGATGTTTTTTCCTTTCAGTTTATAAAATGGTGACATTTACTTCCAAAGTTCTGTGTGAGTCTAAATTTATTAGTAGTATTATATTAGTGTAATATCTTAGTTTTAGAAAATTAACTCTTCCTAGCTCAGTGTCAGATTTTAAAATTGTTAATCATTCTGCTGCTTTAGTGATGAAGGACTGCATTCAGTTTCCATTTTGATGTGTGCAGTATTTACAGCTAGAAGTCACTTTTCATTGCTTAAGAAGAACTGTGCTAGGAAGCCCCGTGAACTTTACAGACCTGGACCCACAAGCGAGTGACGCAGGGCAGCACTGGAAGTTCTGAGTGCCATCAGAGACTGGGGAATGCAGCTCATCTGAAACATTTGAAAGTTAAACACTGGGAGGATGGGGTTGGTTTTTCTTTTTTTCCTTTTTTGCATTGTTTGTTTTGCCTGTTATTTCACTGAAGGTAACCACATCTTTGGTTTAAGAATACATCTGACTGAAAAAAAATCATCCTCTCCACGGGTCACGTCTTCTGGGATTCAAACTCTTATTGGTCCTTAGGCGCCCAGGTTTGCGAGGCGTGACCAGGGACCGTAGAGGGTTTCAGTGGGATTCGTACCACTTCTTGGTATCAGAGGGTGGTCGGTAATGTTGGGCATCCTGGTCATGCTGCTTGGCAGTAAGTTTTACATAAGCCTTGTCCTTTATGAGTGTTCTGCTCAGAGTCCTGCTTTTGGTTGGCGGTGTGGTGCAGAGTGCCTCTGCTGATACTCTGGCTTGCTGGTGTAACGAGGGACACTGTGTAATCCAACCAGTGTGCAGAAACTGCCTTTATAGCAGTTATGCTGCCTTTGGTGCCTTCTAACGTGCCGTGTGTCTCCCTCTGGGGACGCACCCTCCAGCCCCTCTTTTTCGCTCCTGCCCATGTGCAGACAGTGTAACCTGCAGCCGAGTCTGACGCAGCCTGATTTTGTGTAGAACTTTGCTTGCTAGAGGGAGGCTGCTGGTGTGTTTCACAGTCCACACAGCAGCTCAGGCAGCTTCTCATAAACAAATTATTTTACAAAATACGCTCAAGTGCAGATTGACTATGTGAAGGTGACAACCATTTTATTTGTGCTGGAATTTGGCTGGATTACTTCAGAGATAACACGAATGCTTCTGCTGGTTTAGAGCGGTAGTAAGTTGTTTTCTCAAAACGAACACAAAAAAAGCCATTGGTCAAGTTTAACTGATTTAAAAGAAAAAAGTCAGATGTGATCCCACAGTCTATATAGGGCTCAGTTTAAACCAGGACAGCGTCTTCCTCATATAAGTACTTGTGCTTAACTGCATTTTCTTCCTTTTCTTTACTATATTTCAGCACAGAGACATTAGCAGGCCGCTTGTTTCATCGGACCTGTACCACAATGACACAGAACACCTGAGCGTCAGGACTGAAATGAAATTGGAGACTCAGATTTTTAAAGCTGCACTAAGAAGTTAATGTTCAGGCAGTGGTTAAAACCAAGTCTATAATGGGGCACTTGCAAACCGTGCTGTATTAAACTGAAGAAAAGGTATTAGGGGAATATTTTATAAAAAGTAAACTATTGCAATAAGTTATGCATCAGATGAGAAGAGCGATGTGAGATACGCAAAGACCTCTCTCGAATTTTACGTATGAAGAATCACTGACAGTAACTTCTTTTGAACGTGAAGTCCTTTTCAGTACAGCCTTGGACAGGCCTAAAAGGCATGGGATGTTGACAGAAACGCTGAATTATTTGTCATACAAAAACTGCTTTCTCCGAGGTTTATGTTCATTAGTTCAGCTATGAACTAAGATAATTTCTAAAACGGCTCTCCTGTGAAACAGCAATAGTCGCAAACGCCGAGGCCAGTGAGCCCACCAGGGTGTCAGTGGGATCAGCAGGAAAGATGACCGAACATCCTACAGGGATGGCAGTGCCCCACCCCCCACCCCTCCAAGAACATTTGCATCTTTTCTTCAGTGAAGCAGGGCCAGGGCTATATTATCTTAAATACACGTTTGCTTGTTAGATCATATTAAGATGTATTTATTTGCCACCAGTATTTAACGTTTTGTGCACATTTTCATGACTACATTCTTATCTTTCAAATTCTGACTCAAAGTGGATAGGCTAGTGTTGATCTTGGAGTGAAAATATACTGAGAGCGAGTCTTAATCCTACTGCGCTGGAGAGGCGTTTGAGCTTCTCCCTGTCCTTACTGATTTGGTCTAGTTCAGGAAAGGTGACAATGTCTGAATTGTCTGACCTCTCTCCACAGAGAGCTCCTCTTTCTAAGTGCAAGAAATTCTCGCAGGTGTCAGTGCGACTTGACCCTGGGGAACAAACAGCAGGAAGCAGACCCATAAGGACAGTGAACGTCTCACGCATGGCATATGAATTCTCATTAATGAAGGCCGTCATGTTTTTGATTCTGGAAAATACATGTTATGAAAAAAACCTTAGTTTTTCTTTTTTAATGAATGGAGAAAACATTAATGAGACAAGCAGATGGTCCTGTTAGTACTACATTTTTAAGGCTTTTATATTTGATGGTGCAGTGCTTTTAATAATAAAACTAAAGTTTTTTAGTGGCAATACTGATTTATTTTTTAAACCAGAAAGATAATCCATATTGATTACTTAATACAAAAAAAAAAAAGGAAAAAATGCCAAAAAAACTTTTAAAAATACAAAATTCATGTGAAGCAACATAATAGAAAACTGAGCATTTGGCTCAAGTGTTCACTTTCCAATCTTACTATGTAGGTTTGGAATCACTTAATAACCCCACACTCCAGATTAACAAAAAGTTCTGGGTGAGTTTCAGAATATTTACTCTACCTGACAAGGATTTTACAACTCGAGAAGGAAAGGTAGGCAGTCCTGCTTCTAATGAGTTAGTGCAAATCTTGATTACGACGTAAGTTATTCAAAGTCTCGATGGCATTCTGAAATTGCCTTTATGGAAAATTCCTTATCATGAAGTCATTGTGCATTTGATCAGGTCTGAAGAAGTCAGCTCAGAACTGCAGCAGCAGGCGTGCTGACGACGACACGCACGCCAGTGGCCCCTGCTCTCTGGCCCCAGGGTCAAGGCTGGGGTGGTTCTTGCAGACACGTAACCCAGCAGCACCTTTCAGGCTCACGCCCAGAACCAGGTGACTCCCAGGTCACGGCAGATTTTGTGTATCAAAAATTTTAACTAAGCTTTATAAGTCTGTCTTTGTGCAGAGTGATGGGAATGACCAGGAAGTACTATAAAGGCAAACGAACTGGGAGAGATCTGGTTTTAAGTGTCTAATAGTTTTTCTCATGACAGTATCTCAAAGCTGTTATAAATCAGATTTTCATTTTTTACAAAACAGAACTCGGTGGTATTTAAAATCTAGACATACCGTATTGCTGTTTCCCTTCCATCGCTTTAGTTGCTTAATATTTAAGCTTTGCTTCATGGTACCTTCGTCTGTATTTCAAAATCTTCACAAGCCTATTTCATTTTGTAGACTTGAATGACAAAAATTGTTTCTCATCTAAAGTATGCTGAGACTTAACTGTTAAAGAAAGTTGTGTAACATTTATCCAATAAAGTCTTGATTTTTAAAAAAAAAGTTATTTAAAGCCTCTTTGTTTACTTTTTAGGAGTTAGGTTTAAAAGGTTATTTTTTAAGCTGTTAAAATTCAACCGCTTGTCCTTCAGGGAGCTGTTCCAGGTAGCACTGCTCCTCAGGGGAACAGCCTGGAGTTTTAATCACTGGGCGACTTTATGGGCTCTTTATGAGCAAGGATAGAGGAAGGGAGAGTAATTTAGGATCCTGTGCACAAACATTACTGTTTTCTTTTCTGGTGGAAACGAATAACCTACCATTCAGAGTTGGATGTAATTAAACAAGCATCTACTGGTTGGTTGGCTGGTTTTAATTTTAAGGAGTCCTGCCCTTATGGATAAATGGTTGCTTCTTTAAAAGCCCAGTATGTCCAGTGTGAGGTCAAGTGACCAGAAGCACTCAGCTGTCTTGAAAAATTTGCCTCTGGAAACTACCAGATGACATTTTTTTTTTTTAGGGCTGACCCAGAAACTTCGGTCAGTGTGCCTTTTTTTTTTTTTCCATTTGAGTGAAGCAATCCCTTAGAAGGCTGCCTGCTATTCCAGAGGATACGTGGCGTCTTTAATTGCAAACATTCTCCCATTTCAGTTTATCTAATGAGTATAAAAAGGAGGCCACTGGAATCCGGGTCTGTTGATACCTCTTTTTTCCCACAAGTTTCCCACAAATGAAAATGGAAGTAGAGAACCAGGGAAGGTAAACACGTCATGTGCATGTCAACTGGGAAGGCCTGCGGGAGCCCCCTCCAGGGCCAGCGCTCCTCATCCTGTATCTGTGTCACTACGTTTACAGACACAACTTCTACAAGACACAGATGCAACCTGGGACCTCCCGGACGCTGTCTTAGATGAGGAAGCATGAGTTTAGACTGACGCCCTCAAACATGTACTGTAGACCCTGTTCCAGCATCGCCCTGGTTGGTTCTCTTCACATCTGTCATGTCTGATGGCTTCAGAGCCCCAGCGCCTGACAGGCGTCCCCATCCGCGTAGGCCGTATTTCTCAGCAAGCTAGAACTAGCAGCTGGGACTGAATCACGGCCACAGAGGGTAAGCTGCGGTTTCCCCGGCAGTGGGGCAGCCGCTCCTCCGCGCTTCAGCTAAGGGGGGAATGCGAGCTTCCCGAGCGTCCCCTGGAGGGGAGGGAAGCAGAAGGTACAGGGAGTCGTAATCCTTGTCTGGCTGACAGACATTAACTCCTACGCAGGGGGGGCCTGTTCCTAGCTTACAGCTAGCTCAGAGGGCTGGGGAATCAGAAGAAAACTCAGATGAACCGCATGTACCCATCCCTAGCTTCAACAATTACCAACTTGCAGCCAAGAAGGGTGAAATTTTTGATGCTCCGAAATGTAAGAACATCCTCACTAGTTTTCATAAAGTAATTTTATCACTAAAGGGTTTCTTCACCCTTTGAAGGGCTTTAAGCAGTCAGATGCTCTGGTTATTTCGGCCCCATCTCCTGGGCTGGCTGGCAGCAAGTGGTCCATTTCTCATTTTCAGGGGTATGAATGGACTTGGTCTAGTGTGGGCTCAGGACTGCTTTCCACACAACAGAAGGAAGTGACTGCAAATGATCACCTCCTTCCTCTGCATAGCTACGCAGCTCCCTGGAGGAACAGGCTTTCCAGCCACTTCTGGTGGGATGTCTACATCCTTTTTTAAAGGAAATCCAAGTGATGGAAGGAATAAGCTTGTTACCATAGAAGTGCAGGGGGGTGGGGCTGAAAGGGTCATAAACATGTCACTGAAACTGCCTCCAGATTTCACTAGGGTGAGGGGTGTGTATCAGGTACACAGCACACACTGACAGGCGTGTTAGACAGAGAGTTCAATGCCTTAAGAAATAAGGGAGAGACAAGGCAGGGAGGTGACAGGCAGGATCAAAAGGGGGCGTGATCCCAGAAAGCAACATGGACAGGACAGCGGGCTGGCAGTGACCACCGGGCTGCAGGCTCAGCGGCACCAGCGAGGCTGAACTCGGGCAGCCCCAGGCCTGCCTTTCACGCAGAGGCAAGTTGACGGGAAAGCACAGACAGCCGGGAGGAAAGGGCAGGTGCCTGAACTACCGATTTCTCCTGTCCCATGTGATGGCTCAGATTTGCACTCTGGTCTTGGAAGGTTATTGGGCCCTTCCCTTTAAAGACCTTTCTCAAGAAGATTAAAGCAGCCATTAACCTGAATGGCTGTTCCCATCCTCCCTGGTCTATCACAGCCTTCCCCTTTGACATTCCAAGTTTCACTAAACCGGTTGTAAAGACAGGATTTGCAGGTCTGCTCAGCTCTTGGGCTCAGACAGACAACCTTACGAACACACCTTCCCATCAGGTTTACATCTCACGGCTGCTGGCAGTGCCCCACTCCACAACAGTCCAACCAGACAGTAACCCGCCACCAAGAAGGCCCTGTGTCTGGTCTTCCTAAAGCTGCCTGCATTCCAGCTTGCGAGCTGAGAGGTGGACGGCAGCCGTGGTCCTGGAGGCCACACAGAGACCCAGGGAGCAGAGACCGCGGCCAGGCCCAGCAGCGTTCGCCAAAGCGGTCCCGTCCCTTCACCTACGCACACTGCTGCCGGAACGACGACTCCTGTCCTCTAAGGACTAAAACGTTCACGCCTTTGACTATACCTGAGCAAGTCTGGAGGTCCAGTGCTTGAAGTCTTGTCACTTTACCGAGGCTCAGATGCAGGCCCAGGGCTGCGGTGTTGCGTCATTAGCTAGCAGGCTCGGCCACTCCCAGCCTCCGCATCTCCAGTGGTAACCTCCTCTATTCCTAGAAGCACAGTAACTCGTACAGCGATAAGGCAGGCAACCACTGCAGGGTGGGACAAGGGGCAGAAGGACAGGGGAAGAGGAACTCAGCCGCAGGGCTTGTGACAGAAGGGGGACGCATGGCGAGTCTTAGAGTTCTTAGAAAAAGAGGTTGAATTTTAAGAATAGAATTTAACCATGGTTCAGATCCATGATGTGAGAAAATGAACTAACCCATGGTGCACTCCGCACAGAAAAACTGCCACACGAGTGTGAATCTGCTGTAGTAACAGTGCCGGTGCCCCGGGCGAGCCTCTGCAGAGGCTCCGGTGAGTGGAAAAGCTGCTCATGTGCAGGTTAGCACAGAGCGGGGACATCTACAAACACAAGACGGAAATGTGACCTGGGGGAAGGAGGGGAGGCTGAAACTAGAGGACAAGCTGGGGACTCCTCAAAGTCCCAAGACAAATCCTTGTAAATATCCAAAAATGAAAATGTAAAAACCAGAAGACGTGCTCACAGGCCACGCTGAATGATCACCACCTGAGGACGGTCTACGTGACCACCCAAGGTGGGCTTGAGTGGCTTAAATATTTACCAAATACCTTTTTAAGAAAACTTCGCGAAGGGTGTAATGACTAGATTCACTGCTGAGAAATCCTCGCTGAGTCCTCCAAACTGACTGGAACTGCACACAGATCTGAATGAAAACACTTCTGCAGGGAATTAACCAGGGCCTTAAGGGCCAGGGGGACGAGGCTGTTCCGGGCAGCACGTGGGGAGTCGCGGATCAGCCCACTGGCCCGACTTGGGGAGACCCAGATGCTGCCTTTCGCTGCCTCCCACCACATTCCTTGGCAAGTGAAAAAGAGCACGTAAACCGTCTGACATTTGAAATCACTTTGCTGGGTCTTAAAATTTTGAAGATGACTAGTTCCTCCTTGTCTCGAGAGGACAGATAGCAGTTAGTAGCAAAGGAGATGCTTTAAAAACTAGGTGCTAAATAAAGACCCCAGAGATCTCGGGACGTTTGGATAGAATGGCCGTCCACACTGAGACCACTTTTGTGGAACAGCCTTTAAAACCAATTTCTCAGTTCCAAGTAGAGCAGTAGGTGCTGGTGCTATTAACGTAAGTATGGCCCTTACCTGCTAGGAGCCCACGTCTATTCAAGGAGGCAGACAGGTAACAGGTCACAGTATTAAAAAAAAGTTTGAGTCTTCAAGGAAATTATAGGAGATCCAAAATTATTCTGATCCATTGCAATGTCCCTGGCGTGAGAACATACACCATGTCACAGTGTGACTGTTTTAAAAGCAAACTCTGGTATACTTGCTTTGGTGTGGGAAGGAAGGCACCACAGAACTTCAATCGTACATCTCAGCAGGAGGCGGCAAATGCAGGCCCCCTTCCTCCCCCTTCCTCCACTCTTTCTACTTTCAACCCTTTCAGGACTTTTCTATAGTCAAACATTTTGAGCAGGTTTGAATCCATCTCTTCCAGATTTTGGAAGCAGAGAAGTTAACGGTAGTAGATAAACAACTTGGCTTAAGCAAACTCATGCCTACTTAGATCCCCTTCCTTTCCTTTCCAGACACATGACTTGGCTCGCTCACTAGAAGCATTTCGTGTTGGCCTTGTTTGGCCTCCTGCAAAATTTCAGTGAGGCGCTGGAGGGGAAGGTGGAGGAGGAAGGAGGCCTAAGAAGCAAAACCTCTACCCCCTGCGGCAGTGGTGGCGTCTCAAGAAAGGCTCCTTCTAGGCAAACAAGTCTATTTCCTGTTCCTTGAGGCTCAGAAAGTCCTTTAGGAATCTCAGCCTTGACCGTCGCTTAGTCTCAGCAATTGAGCTCAACAGTGACGTGACAGAGTGGCTCTCAGGGCAGCTCCGGGGCTCCCGGGGTTCCTGAGACCCCTTCAGCTGTCCATGGGGTCAAAACTGTCTTCACAGTGGTTACGAAATAATCTCTTTCATAAGAGGCTGCTTTTCCACCATCATTCTGTCACAAATACACAGAATTTTCCAGGCTACATGTCGTGATATATCGTGACCAAACGAGCACAGAAGCAGGCGTGAGAATCATGCTACCTTCCATCAAGCCACATGCTAGAGAGATCTGCAAACTGTGTAAAAAAAAAAAAATTCCCTCTTCTTACTAAAATGTGATTTTTAGAAGATATTGTTCTAAAAAGATTATCATATTAACATAAAATGTATTTGTTAGTTTTAAACGAATTAACTAAGTATTTAATACATTTCTCAGCTTTAATTTCCAGTATGGTAAGTATCAAGAGGCCTGAGAACTGCTGCCAGAACCCAGGCCGCGCAGGACGCACGCACCACCAACAGCTGGGCCGCACGGCTTCCGGCCAAGGTTTCTGTACCACCTGGGTGACTTCCCACATACCTTTCGGGGGAAACCAGGTGCCAGGTTTATCATAAAGAGAGCAAAGCCAAAGTAACCACACTGCTTCTCCTTTCTCCTTTCCCCCTATAAACTGCATGGAGGATTTTATTTCAACCTGGGAGGCAGGCTTGGCAAAGCACACCCAAACCGTAAGAACGGAAAGCTTTTCACCAGCAGCCATGACTAGGGAAAAAGAACCTACCGCCCCGGAAACGCCCGGGTCCACGTAGCCTAAAAGGACACGGCTTTGTTCGGGGGTTCACATACCGTCATTCCTGAACGAAGTCATTTTAAGTGGAAATTACTGAGGTTGACGCCCGGTCAAAACCACTGACGTCCATCACCCGCACAAACCCGCAGAGGCCGAGACGGCACGCGGGGCGGAGTGCCTGAATTCGAGGGCATGGCAGAACGGGCATCTCTTCAGGATCATCTTCAAGGTGGAAACCAAGACGCGGGGCAGATCTGTGGAATCCAGCCACACCCCGTAACACCACTGGACACCAACACTGCTCCTAAAGCTAGAAACGCCTTCCTCTTGAGCTGTCATCACAGGGACAAAATCCACAACCCAGCTCAGACCATCACAGAACGCGTTTATTACCACAGAGGAAATCACGAGATGCTGGAGCCCGCACATGGCAGCCTGGGCGGCATGTGTGATAGGGAAGAGGGGACGGCAGGGGGGAGCCCCACCAACTGTGGCTGGGCAGCCTCTGGCAGGCAGGTTTGCTCGGCCTGGGAGACTCTGGCTGGGTTTGTTTCTGAGGAGCCTGGGGGAGGTGAGCCTCGACAAGCAGGCTTTCTCCTGGACAAAATAAAGGACAGCCAGAACCAGGGCAACAGCTGCACAGCCACCACCCTAAAATGGAAATCAAATTAGGCTCATTACAACAGGAAGTGCATTTAGCCCTGATCATAAAACAAGGGGCAGAGGGGAGCACTGGGCTCTACTGGATAGCCTGTCTTGGAGATAAGATGCTTTTAAAAGTTAAACATTGTTAGGGCCCTTCCCCTCGCTAACAGCAAGCAGCACACAATTTCCAAGCCAGCTTTAAAAGCTATTGTTATCTCTGTTATCTGTTATTATTTGGATTTTGAACAAAATTGATGGAGTAGGAGCCAGTAGAGGAATCCTGTTTGATCTGGAAATTTTCTGTGGAGAGTCCGAAAGGCCGGAGAACCAAGTTCCCGAGATCTTTTAGTTTACCTGCAATGTAAAAGCAGAAACTGCAATAAATACGGTCAGCAGAACGACCCCCCTCGACCCTGTCTTACTGTCTGGTTACAACACAGAAAGGGTATCTCTCTGCAGCTAAAAAACTCCTGCTTTTGAAATCATGCAAACTCCGGCCCCCAGTCTGCCCTCAGCACTGCCGTCACCTCAGCGCCCTCCACCCCGCGCCGCTGCTTGAGCAGAGGACATGAGGGAGCCCTCCTGGGAGGGCAACGCGCCCTGTCCAGCCTGGCCAGGGCCGCCAGGGCCACGGGCGCCAGGACCAGCGGCGGGCCCCCGGGGACAGCCGCTCCTGCGGGCGGAAGGCCAGGCCCCGCCGCCTGGCGGGGAGGGTGGAGGTCCCTCCAAATCTCTTCTCCATGGAACAGCAGAGCCACTTGCCGACTCTGATTCCACTGGACCTGGGTTCAAACTCAAGAGCCTCCCGCTTTTCTAAGCACAGCCCTGCTTCCACTCCAGGCTCGTCATTTCTTGGGACACAGGAGATCTGATTCACGTGCACAGCACCGCCACCCTCCGCAGCCCAGTCTCCTCCCCGCGAGTTTCAGGCTGTATTTATTCATCACCAGGTGAGTTCAATTCATGAAGCCAAAATTAAGATACACAGTATAACCATGGATTTTTATGCTGATTCGACATAACTAGAGGTCCATGGAGTTTATATAAAAGTTGGAGACTCCAGGACATCTCAGAGATTTTAAGGATTGGTGCGGCAACAGGATGGAATATTTGAAACTAAGAGAGTTTTGGAAAATTGTGGCTAGCATGGGAGAACACATATTTCACCCGTTTCTAAACTGTTCTTATTTTTCTTGCAGGTCTGCTTCCAGTGGAGATGGGGACTTCTGTGGGTAAAAAGGAAAGAAGCCCCTGACCATCAGAACTGCAGGTTCCTTCCCACCTGCCCTCTTTAGCAGCTTTGTCCCTCTGAGGCCTCCCACCTTGAAGTAAACCCCAGGTCAAAAACTTAGGACGCGTGGCCTTCAAATGTCAAGGGCTTTCCTAGTAACTCTCGGAGAGAGCTTTGGGACTCAGTCGAAGACTCAGCCCCCAGAAGCTCATCACGTTCTGAGAAAGCTCCCTAAACCGAGACCGACCGCTCTCCAGGCACGCTTTCCAAACGTAAACCCGGACACACGCTCAGTGCTGCCGACGGGGGCGATCCCTGGCACCGACGCCATCCCCGCACACAGGTAGCAGCATGGAGAGGCCACAGCTAGACGGACGCGTGGGTGGGGACCACGGCAAGCTGGGAACAACAGGGCCTCCCTAGGGAAGCGTGACTCGGCCAGAACCGGCAGCGTGCCGGGCGGCCGGGGAGAGAGGACAGGGAAGAAGCAGGCCTTTAAAGCCCAGTAAGCCCCACACGCCGCTGCCGCACGGGCCCCGGCCCTCCTGACGCGGAGGGAACGAGGCGACAGCGAGCCTCCTGGGCCGCTCGCGCCACACCCCGCAGGAGCAGCCTCTGTCTTGGGGCCACTCCGCCTGTGCGCCACGCCTCTGCCCCTGCCTGGGAGGAGGGGGCACTGCCGGGTCCACCCCCACTGCCAAGACAAAGTCTAAAGTGCAAACATACATTTATTTGGTGTCTGCCATATGAGGCACCGGGATCTCAAGGGTACAAGTTATTCTTGGCTTTCGAGATGCTCACAGTCTGCTGGGGAGACAGACACAAGACTGGGGTGAGCCCAGAGGAGCGCTCAGGCCCTCAGGGGTGTGAGGAGGAGTCTCAGCAGAGACGAGGCTCCGCGTGCTCTGAGGATGGGGAGGATGCCACTGTGCCTGGAGACGGCCACAAAGCACGGGCACAGATACTCAAACTGCAGACGGAGAGGGAGCGTGGGGCGCTCTGCAGGCCTCACTGCCTGACTGGCTGCAGACCTGCCCACCACGAGGAGCCGTGAGCTCCAGCTCGGCTGCTGGCACGGAGCGGCCGTCACGAACACGTGCTTCTCCAGATGCAGGGAGCACGGCTGCTGCGCGTCCCACGGCTGTTCCCAGGCACCGGCCAAGCACGGAGGGGACAGGACAGGGACTCCTCTGACAGGTAACTCTGGCTCCCCGGTGGCTTTGCTGAGAAGCCCTTGGCACTACACCGCGGCCCAGGCCTCCGACAACCACAACCCCCGTCTCCTCTGCAGGGATCCTACAGGGCTCCCTCCCACCTCCAGCTGCCGCCCATGGCCTCACGGTCCCCTGCAGGTGTTTCCCCAATGAACATCTTGCATTTCTAATCCAAGCATGGCTTGTTTCTCCAAGGTCCCAACCTAACACACATGGCATCACTCTTTCTCCTTTTTTCTTGTATCTCTGCCTTGGTAACACTCCACAACAGTCTATGATCTCCAGAATAGCAAACGGCCGATGGGAAGTTGTGCTTGCTAAACAGAAAACATCCATAAGGTCCCTGGCAGGTAGCAGACACCCAATAAAGACGCAGGATTAAATTGTCTCCACGCTAGAGAAGACCTGCGGTCACCTTTTAGTGCACAACCAACTACTAAGTACTACGTGAGGTAGGGATGCAAGGATATAGAACACGATCTTCACACCAGAACAAGCTCAGATATGCTGGAAGACACAGGCGGAAGCCAGCTCACATGTGGCTGAGATATAAAACGCTAGGAGAGTCAGTAAGAGGAAGAGCCCTTCCAGCCTGGGCAGGGAGGAGGGCCATCTGGCGGAGCTCTGTGTGTGAGCCTGCATTTGAATCTCCACCAAGGCAGACACAGGACCACAACCATCTGGGATGGGGGGAGTGTGCAGGGCGGGCAAAGGTGGTTTGAGCAAATGTAGGGAGACAGGCAGGCAAGGGTGGGAAGTGTGTCCAATGGGCTGACAGGGAGGCGGAAGGACCCAGATGGCAGGCTTTGTGAGCCAGGCCCAGAGGTCTACGGCTCCTGTGTCAGGGCGAAGCCCACTGATGGTTTGGGAGTAGCTTTCAGGGTTAATCATGCTGTGGGACAAAGTGAAAAACGAACAAGAGAAGGAGAGCCTGGAGGTGGTTCTGACAGAAAGTTAGTGCAACATAATGGGAAAGAGGCCATTTCTTCATTAAACAAACATCTGATGTCTACAGTGTTGGGTAAAGCAGCTTTGAAATTAGGGGATGGGGTTAACAGACAGAAACTACTACATGTAAAATAGATAGGCAACACGGATGTCCCTGGGAATTATACCCACTGTCTTGTAATAACCTCAAATGGAGAGTAATCTGCAAAAATACTGACTCACTATGCCGTACACCTGAACCTAACACAATACTGTAAGTCAACTATACTTCAGTAACAACAAACAAACAAACAAAACAAGCTCCGAAGTCAGCACGGGGCCAGTGGGAACTAAGAGGGCAGAGCACACCATTAAGGTAGAACCGAGAAGTTTTTGGCGTCTGCACAGCCCACCTCTTACTGTTTACGACGGTGGCAGAGAAGCACCTTCAGCAGAGACCACGTGTACACAGTCACACACAGATTCTCCTGCTGCCGCCCGGAGTCAGGCTGGGCGCTCAGAGATCAGAGCAGCGCCTCTGTACCCGAGACACGGTCCTCTGCCAAAGGAGCCGACCTGCCACACTTCCCACCGCCTGCCAAACCCTACGTCTCCCCTGAGCTGGGCAGTGAGCAGTAGGCTCCCTTACTTCCACTTGTGGCAAGTCTGGCACCAGCACTCAGCCTGGACGTGTCCACAGGTGCCGAACCGTCAGGATCTCTTCCATCAGACGAGATCCCATGGCAAAGAGAAGAGCTCAGCACTGCTTGTGCTCAGACAAGAATGGCTGTGACTGGAGATTAATGCCCGTTCTGATGAATAGTAATTTCTGTGCCTCCAAGCAACAGCGTCTCATGCTAATCCAAATGACTCATTATGCGTGACCTCTCTTTGGAGATACTGACAGTGCAGGAGTCAGTTTACCTTGAGGAGAGCCAGGAAGGCCATCTGCCTCCACCTCTCTAAGACCACTGGGGTTTGAGCCCAATGCAAGAGGTCCTTTGGGACCTTCTCCTACTTGGAAAACCAAAACGCATACAAAAGAATCCTGAAATGGCATTTCCTCTTATGAGGCAGGAAACTAAGCCATTGGCTGACTCCTGCTTTCCTCTGAGCAAAAGGCAGATTAAGAGGTACCACAGAAGAGAGAAGATAAAATTCACACCCAATTCAAATGCTTATTTTAGCTCCTGGGTGAAAGTAGAGGCTGAAACAAGACTTACCAAGAACTGTCCAAGCGGCAGGAGTGATCCTCCCACGAGCAGAAGCTACAGGAGTAGCGACTAGGAAGTGCAGCAAACAGCAGGGAACCAGAAACCCAGAACTCACACCCCCCACCCCGAGGGGCGGCAGCAACACAGAGCCGGCCAGCGCGCAGGGCACGGCATGTGCACAGTCTGTAATGAGCACCAGGCAGGGTGGAAGGAAGAGAAACGGGAAAAAACGACCCTGGATTTCCATACCCACATGTGTGGCTTCAGGAGTTTTAAGGACCAGTAACAATTTTGAGTCTTTCTTGTAATCTTCAGTAAGGGAACTGATTCTAGAACCTTCTACTTGCAGAGTGGAGAAGCACATAATGCACAAGAATAGCTGAGAAAGAATGTGCCGCATCCTCGCAATGACAATGAACAAATCACTTCCAGGCCCGTATCTTGAATGTGGATCATAAAAAGGCAGTGTTCTTAATTCAATTCACAAAAGGATGCGAGTGGCCAGGAGTGAACACCTGAGGAACTTCAGGAATCAGGAGATGACAAACATGTTCCAAGAAGGTGGAAGGAGGGACAGTCCACATGGAAAACCTGGGCTGGATGATGACCAAGGCCCCTGTGTGAGCGGGAGGGATCGGATGCCAGTGACAGGAAGACAGGGTTGCTGGGGCCACGCCCTGCCCATGGCTCTGGGTCCTTTGGGGGAATCAGTGACTGTCCTGTCCTGGCTCTAGATTTCCCGGGTCGGAACAGCCACCTGGCAGCTCTCGGCTGAGGCAGGAAGAGCAAATATCATGGAATGGTTGGAATACAAACTATACACGCTGCTGGGACACCCCCCACCCAGGACCTGGGTGGTCTTTCCTACCCACTCGGCAAACGGCAACGACCTGCAGTGAGCTGCCTTGGCCTCTCCAGTGGCAGCCTGTCCGAACAGACACTGGCAATGAAAGCAGGCGAGGGACGGCTTGCCACAGAGAGCTGTCGCACATCTCAAGCCTAGTGAATGAGGAGAGCACACATTCTGAAACGTCTACTTTCTACTTTTTCTCTGCTGCAATCACGGCATGAGGAGGGAAAGATAAACTCAGACACATGCCTGCTTCTGCTCAGGAGGGATCTCTCCAAGCAGAGCTGCTGAACACACCCCTGCCTATCACCGCGATGGCCACACCCCATCCTGCCTCAGTGCTCCTGGCTGTGCCT
Source organism: Vicugna pacos (assembly GCF_048564905.1). NCBI lineage: Eukaryota > Metazoa > Chordata > Mammalia > Artiodactyla > Camelidae > Vicugna > Vicugna pacos. The sequence goes on from NC_132989.1 coordinate 6,891,951, forward strand.
GCGCTTGCACTGCCCTCTTCCTCACCAATCATACCCATAAATCAGTGCAGATGAACCTGAGTGAGTGTGCATCAGTAAAGCCTAGAGGGGCGGCTAAGACTCAAAGTGGTGGGCCTCACCCCTGATCTCTGATTCAGTAGCCTGGGGTGGGCTGGAAAATGTGCTTTTTGGACAAGTTCTCACATGAGGCTGGTCTGGACACTGTATTTGGAGAACCACCCCCAAAAGATAACTTGTTTTCGCAGCTGGCAAGTGGGATCTCGATCAGAAGCCTGATATTAAAAACTAACTGTAAACACCCCTCTCTAGTGGCCAGCGGGATGAGGCTGCCCAGGTGGAGTGTCCCTCCTAAGATGATGTAGAAAAACAGTCCATGTTATTTTTTTTGGAGAAAGCAGACAACTTTATCTCCAATCTCACAGTTTGACATAAGATGACAAGAGAACAAGGAAGAACCACAGGCATACACATACAGATTCTTGGTAATTCCACATGTTTGAGGTTTCATGGCTGGGCCAGGATATAGGATAAAACAATCTGCAAATGATGATGGCAAAAGTCTTGATCCCACATTCTTTTCTAATTGTAATCAAAACTTGTTCAGAGACCTATGTCAGCACCATCACTTGGTCTCCAAGCACACAGGTCTTGCCCTCCCGGCAGAGCTGCGAGGTGTGGCTAATCTCCGCCACCTCCTGTGCAGAGAACCCAATCCCAGGAAGGCTCCTCTCCCTAGAGGGTTAAACAGACATGCTTCTCAAGACACTCCTGAACACAGAGCAGTGCACTACGGCTCTGTCATCAGTACCCACAGTCCAGCAGAGAAGCTTCAAGGATCTGAAAATGTCTCATCAGTTTTACTTTGAATCTTTTTTTAAAACCCATTTATGTGAGAAAAAATTTAACACTGTGAAAACAAAACAAAGAAATAAATGATCTATTGATACTCACAAGGCTGTGCCTGCCATCCTAAACCCTCTTGATTTCAAATTTTTATGTTCCTTAAAATTGCCTGATTATAAACACTAAACATTTGAATTTATACAAATAAAATACCACTTCTTTTTTTCTATATTGTGGTTTCATATAATTTTTTTTTTAAAAAAGGAGTTCTGCTGTTCAAAAAGTGAAAATCACTAGATTTGAACAAAGCCAGATAATAATCAATAACCAGCACCACCAATGGCTCAAAAAACTCTGAGCCTCTTGGGCTTCTCTGTCCAGGGCATCTTTCCCACCTCATCACACCACTGACCACATCCGTAAGTCCTTTAAACCTTCTATTCCCTGGCTATTACAGGGAAATAGAAAGGACTTTCCAGAGAAAGGACGAAAGGAAACACTCCAGTTACTGACCCCTTTCCTCAAATCTAAAGCCAACACGATCGTCCTCTCTGATGGGCAAGGACTGCGGCACCATGACTGACGGCCTCCCAGGGTCTCCACTCCTGCTCTAAGGATGATATTTATAAAACACAGGCTAAGAAGAGAGAAGCAAGTATGTTCTACTCATTCCTAATTCCAATTCAGATTTCTTCCCCTCAAAGAGGCGGGTACGTAGCTCTTCTTTCTAACAAAGAGGAAGTCAGGTTATAAAGAGAAAAGAAAAAGCAAGTCAGAGATGACTGAACAAACCTAAGCACAATCTCATTTTGTGACATAATCACATAACTTTGTAAATGCCAAGGACAAATGGTATTAAGCAGTTTTCTGTATCTTTAACTGCCTGTCTTCCTGTAGAAGCCATCATTCCCAGAGAAACTAGCACTAAAAACCATGCAATCCACTGCAAAAAGCCGGCTCACAGCTTCTAAGGACGTGACATCACTTTGCATTTGGAGGGACTGTCCTCCAAGGAACTCACAGCACATGAACCAAAGCCAGGTCATCTGCAACGAGGAGGGACGGACACCAGAAAGCTCTTGTGGGGCTGAGAGTCCACGCAGAGAGGGATTCCTCCCTTTAAGGCTCTCCTATGACGGGTAACACCTAGAAGCCGTATTTTACTCGTGATCTTTACATTCATCAGGAGAACAACGGAGTCCAGCCATTCAAACTACTGATGCATAACAACTGACATATTTATTTACCAAGCAATTTAAGCTGTTTAAGTCAGATGGAAGGAGAATTCATTACAAAAGCAACTGAGGGAATGAATTCAACTTGAGTATTTCAAATGAAAGGAATAATGTAAGTGAAACTCAAAGCCCAGAGACAGGAAACATTGGCTCACTAGAAGTTAGAGTGACAAGGACAGATGGAAGTTTTCATTCCATCTGGAACTGACAGCAGCAGTATGACTCAGTTTAATACCTACCCCTTTACAGTTTCATACAGGCTCAAAAAAAAAATAAATAAATAAATAAATAAATAAAAAGGACCTAGAGACCAGTGCCTAAGTGTCTTTCCAAATCCACAATGGTCATTCACAAAGCCATCTCTTTCAGCATGAAATTCAGCTCAGTTAAATGCAAATACTTTCCCCCCCACCTAAAATAAAGCATCATTGTTAAAATAGGTCAGAAAATGCTCTATTCCCTCTTCTTTCAAGAAAAAGCACCTCCAAGATAATTTTTCTGCTTAAACATGGTGTCAAATTTAATTAACGATGTAAATTAGGGAAAGAGCCACTTTTGGAAAAACTGGAGAAGGCTCCAGAAACCTCCCAAGCATGAAGCAGCTCTCCTTGGAGTCTGAGTTTACCTAGCAGGGCCAGAAGGCTCTGGACTATCGAGGTTAATGGCCTCTTCTCAATCTACTCAGCTATCGGCGTGATCTTCTGGGAAACTTGTCTCATTTTCTAGATACTCATGCCTAACGGCCATAAATGGCCAGGCTCAGTTTATTTTAAATGATTTTCCTTTAGGCCCGTATGATTGCAATATACTGAATGCAATTCACAAGACAGAAATCAAATATTCATAAGGAAGGACATACAGATCTCAAGCAGGGGTTTAAGCAGACAGGTTAAAGCAGAATATGCTGGGCAGGTCTCCATCTAGGAACCTTTACGCCCTTTCAGTCAAGCAGACTGCTCATGAGAGGCGCTCTCTGACTCCAACTATAAAGATGCTTTGAGGGGAGGGTATAGCTCTGGGAGCATGCACGAGGTCCTGGGTTCAGCAGCCAGTATCTCCATTAAAAAAAAAAAAAGCTTTGACAAATACAAGAACTAAAACACGAGTCAACTGAATCCATTTGCCCTGCCCTCTACCCAGTCTTCTCCCCTTTACTATTTATTATGAATTCCTGCCCTCTTACGTCTTCTCAAGCACTAAAGGGACTCTCAGTGCCATCAGTCACTGCATCCTGATGAACCCAAAGCCTTACGCTGTTTACTCAATCAAGAAACTCAACTGTTCTGTTTTTTTGTTTTTTTAAAATGAAATTCATGATCTGAAACAGAGGTCGGTGTCACCCTAGGTTGGGAGCTGAATTATATTTGCATTCTTCGAGGCAGGAAAACTTCTCAAGAAAAACAAAATAGAAGTTTAACTTTCGAAAAGCTGATGTCCACTCTAAACCACATCGCTCCTTCTGGAGTCAAAAATGGCTAAAAGCTCACTAGTCCCGTGGTATTGGTGGCTACACTAAAAGAAGGGCCCTGAAAGTGTTTTTAAGTGTTGTGTTCTCCTCTAGAGAATGAAAACACTGGTGCCCCCACCCCTGGCTTCCTGCCTATTTCTGTTTACGGTCAGGAGAAAGTAAGGGAAGCAGACTTACCCAGCATCTCTTCCTTCAGTCTTTCGTTACGTTCTTCAATTTGCTTAGGTAATCTCTGAGGGGAAAAGCACAGACACATGGACTGTGAAAACCCTTTGATTTTATTTTGAACTTGAGAAACACTAAAAACCTAGAAAATGAGATCGGGTTAGGTACATATATATGATCCTATTACATAAAGAAAAAGCCAGCATTTGTCTGTGGACGAGCTACAGGAAGACGGGGGTTTTGTCTGGTTCAATGCCACATGCCCAGTCCTCGGCACAGTGGCTCATGGAGGACCTCAATAAAAAAAACTGGTGAAAAACACACACACACACACAATCTGAAAGGATACACACCACATGTTTATAGCGGTGTATTTAGGTGGTGGGATTATGAGTGATGTTTACGGTTTTTGCCCATCTGTATTTTTTAACTTCAAGTCCTTTCTTTATATAAGCTCATTTGTTGAGAAAGCATCAGATTGATATTGGATGTTCCTAAATGATCATCTAGTTCAGGGTTTTTCAACCTTGGCAGTATTTCAACAGGGGGGCTGTGCTGTGTATTGCAGGATGTTCAGAGTATCCCTGGCCTCTCGTCACTAGATGCCAGCAGTTACCCTCCCCGTCGTGACAAAGTGTCCCTAAACATTGCCAAATGTCCCTGGGAACCAGACCACCTCTAGCTGAGCACCACCCATCTAGAACAGTCTTCTGTGGCCACTTTTTGCTCTGTAAGTGGCCCCAGGTAGTCTGGGGTTCCAGTAATAACTCAGTTACAATAATTCAAAATAAAATAAACTCATTATGCATATACCAACTAGCTTTAATAACAAGCTCCCTTTCACAGAAAGCTTAAAACTAATTTGACGAGGATAAAGGCTACCGAGAATTTAGGCAAGATTTTAAGAACTCCGCTCCCTTTCCCCATGTCAAATTTACGCTAATCCTAACACCATTCGGAGATATGTTAAAAGTCAGATAAAGGATTAAAACTGCTTTCAAACTGCGTATGAATTTTAATTACCCAAACGAGCCTTTCTCCCATTATTCCATTTCTAGGTAAATAAATTATCTGTTATTACTGAAGGAATTCACCGAAAAATAAAACCCAAACCACCTAGGATTTTAGTGCAGGGAGATGCATCAACATTTCTCAGGTCTGCCTGGTGGAGTCATAGTTCCAAGGAAGAAATGAGAAATCCTGTACAGCAGGGGCTGAGATGCCCTCAGGGGCCAGACAGGAAATGTAAATAAGTAATGGAATGGCTGTAAGGCAATAGTGGATGGTGCGGTTCAGCGGCGGAATTGGAGAGCTCCAGCCGAAGGCCAGCGCGCGGGAATTCAAGAAGGGGCCAGCATGTCCACATCTAATTTTTAAGAGGAGTCCGGCTTAGATTTTTATCTAGTAAAATCTTTCCATTTTTAAATGTTGGCAAGTGGCCTCAATTAAAAAAAGAGCCAAAAAGTTTGGTTTCAATAAAATAGGCCTGTAGCTTCCCCACTCCTGCCTGCTGGCCTGTCTCTCCACTGCGTAATGGCTTCCAGGACAGAACTCTCCATCCTAATGACCCTCTGGGAAAGTCTGGCAGCACAGAAACCTGTTTAGTGAAAGCCAGTGTTTCTCAAACTTAGTTGAACATCTATTATATTGGGGCATATAAACACCTAATTCTGTAGCACATCTTTAGAACAGACGCTGCTCTGCACATTAGAGATAATCAGAGAGTAGTGCTAAAGGTAGAAGCACAAATCTGAGTTATTTTGTAAGGAAGGAAAACCAGTAACATGTAGCTAATTTACAATCGACATACGACTATTATGACGTTTAGAAGCAAAATGAGTTTTAGTTACAAGGATAAGAACAAGAGTCGTTTTAAGAAAGATAAGGTTAGTCTAGGATACATTCAACTGGAAGTGCACTGGGCATGTGACAATGACTAGAAACCTGGTGACTAAGTAAGGCAAAGGATGGACAGAAAACCAGAGGTTTAACACCTGTAATACGAAGACTCACTCTCAACTAACCTACACAACTACCAGCAGGCAAGATTTCCCTAGTTCAGCCGTGAAATAAAGTTCTTGTCAACCCTGGAGGTCAAAGGTTTAGGATGAGGATTAAATGGTACATGGTCAGAGTAGGTCTGTGGCCACCACTTCGAAGTTCTAGCTCCCATATTATTTTGATAAGCTTTTCAAAAGCACAGAAATGGAATGTAGTTGTGTCTCAAAGGATTATTTAAGATTCACTGAGTAGCAACACGGGGAATAGAAGAGAAAATATTTTTAAAAAAAATGAGGTTTACCATGCAAGCTTCCCTTGCTTGATGTACTGATGGATCTTTTTCTAATATGGATTTATAGTCTTCCAGGGCTTCATCTAGCTTGTCAGTTTTCTCATACAACTCCGCTCTCCTCAGTATTGCCCTGATGTAGCTGGGGTTTAACTGAATTGCTGTAAAAAGAGAAGAAATAATTGTTAGTTACCATGAGGAAAAAGGTCCTATACACCCTCAGCCACACCAAGTTTCCTTATTAACCATTTTCCATTGGTCTATAAGGAAGAGTCATTTGTCAGAGGTTATAGCTGGGGTTGCCAAACTTCTCCTGTAGAGGGCAGATACTCAAGACTTTAGGCTCTGTGAGACAGACTGTCTCCGTTACACTGCTGAGCTCTGCTACTATAGCACGAAAGCAAGAACAGACGCTGCACAAACGAGGGTGGCTGCATCACAATAAACCTGTGTTTATGGACACCGAAATCTGAATGTCATGTAATTTTCCTGTGTCCTGAAAAACCATTTCTCTTTTGATTTTATTTCCAACCATTTAAAAATGTAAAAACCATTCTTAGCTTGCGGGCTGTATAAAAGCAGTTGGCATACAAGCTGCATTTGGCTTGTGGCTGTAGTTTACCAAACCCTGGTCTATAGCCCAACGCCTGGTTTCCACATACTTTTCCTTCACCCACTTTAGAACAGGCCAGAACACAGAGCTCGAGTGCACAGCGAAAGAGCAAGAGGGAATTTGAAGGGACAAGTTATAAAGAGTTGAGTGAGAACAGTTTGGCGGTCAACTCCGCCAGCATTCTCCTTTTTCTGGGCCTCAACTACTGAGGTCACGCCGTGACTACTGAGGTTACATTTTTGGCTAAATTGTCACTGTTCCTTGAAACTCCTGCTCCAACACCTTTATGTCACTGGAGCATAATATCCTTCCCTTCACCTAACAAGTGGCCCCTCTAATAATCCTGTGTCTGTGCTTTGGTTCAAGTATACGGCACTTTTCTATTCCTTTTTGAGTTGTTTCTTTTTCTGTTAGGAAGCAATAGAACTTTTTTTTTCCTTTCTAAATGATATACTCATTTAAAAAATGCATTCATACTTTCAGTAACTATTTATTTAGTACCTAACGTGGTGTTATCTTTGGAGTATAGTGGTAAACAGAACACACAAGGTCCATGTTCTCATGAAGCTTTAAGCTACTGTAGGAGGCAGGAGCAAGCAGCACGCAGTAATTTCAGATGCTTATAGTGCTATGGAGAAAAACGAAACAAGGTCATGTAAATTCAAGGGAAGAGGGGAATAAGGTAACTTTAGAGAGTGGTCAAAGAATATGAAAAGGGAATATCTGAGGGAGGCCAGCCATCTGAAAAGCAAAGGAGGAGTGCACTGGAAGAGGGCCAACAAGAGGAAAGGCTCTAAAGCAACAACCACCTCGCCATGTTGGTGGCCAGGCAGGGGCTGGGGAAGAGATGAGGGCGAAGACAGACGCAGCAACCAGGCCATGGAGGCCTTGCTGGCCAGGGAAAGGAACTTGGACTTATTCTTAAGTGTGATAAGAAGCCACTGGATCAGTTTCAAGCAGATTAAAGACATAATCTGACTTACACTTTAAGGGTCACTTTGGCTGTAGTGTGGAGGGGACAAGTGATAGCAGTGAGACAGCTGGGAGGTCAGTGCAGTGGTCCAGGTGAGAGATGATGCTGGCTAAGCTGGTGAGAGTGGGGATGGAAAGAAGAGGCCGGATTAAAGAACCATCTTTGAATCACAGCCCACAGGACTTGCTAATTAAGCCATGTGGAGTGAACAAAGAACAATCAGGGATGACTCCAAAGGCTTTAGTTTCAGCAAGTAAATGGATTATAATGACATTCATTAAACTGAAAATAACTGCAAGTTGTGTGTGCCTGCATGCATGGGGGTCGGAGAGGAACCAGAGTCTGTTCTGAGCAAGTTAAATTCGGAACGCCTACCAGACATCCCAGAGGAGATGTCAAGTTTGCAGCAGAAACAAGCTCCAGGCAACAGGGCACAGGTGAAGATGTAAACTGCAGCACACAGATGGTCAAAGTTTCAGAGCTGGTGAGATCACACAGGGAAAAAATATAGAGAAGAAAGAAGAGGGCCCTATAGATGAAGATCTAGGAACTTCTAAAATGACGAGGCTGACAGAAGCCAGCAAAAGAGAGTAAGAAGAAAGAGCTAATGAAACAGAAAAAAAATGACGAATGACACACTACATTACACACTTTCGGGCGGTCAAGAAAGCTAAGGATAGAGAAGCAACTACGGAGCAAGAGGAAGCTGCTGCTCACTTTTATAAGATGGGTTTCATGGGTGTGGATGAAAAAGAAGCCCAAAGGACATGTGAGCAGAGAACGGGAGAAGACGTAACCAGAGAAATGGCACAGCAGGTGGACGGGATACTGTTCAGGAGAAGAGTTTCTGAAAGAACCCAACCTCAACATTTCACCTTTACCCGTTTTCAACCTCCCCTTGGTCCAGCATATCATATTCTCTTAAAATATTCCCAATTACAACATCATAATATCTGTAAGAAAAACACTCCAGTGACCTCTACTATCCCTGTTAAAAACCTGAAAGCCCTAATTTACATTTTAACTCAGATACCACCCCCTTCTCAACTGGTGGACAGCTTCTAACAATGCAAGTATGTATGGAAGAGAAAGAACCTCTCCCATGATTCCTGTATAAAAATCTCTAAAGTCAACTTACCACTCTAACTTGTGATTTTCTTTCTTAATCCATATAAATAGAATGAACTTAAGCTTTATTTACGCCAAGGCTGAAAGCCCCAGGGTGAGTGGCATGAAATATTGTTCCATGTGACTAGCAGCAATGAGCTCCAAATACGACCTCAAAAATCAGCCAAGCCCTTTGCCAAGGTTTATGCACTGAGTGGGCGTGTGTATGTGTTTAGAGGGGAGGAGAAAGGTCCTAAATACAAATAAACCATGCTAGTGTCGATGTATTTTGCCTCTGGTTCAATACACGCAGCCCATAACAGCTAAGGATAAGCACACGAATGCTGGCTTAACCAAGTCCAAAAACAAATCTGGAAGACACTGTGGTTGGAAACATTGTCCTCCCCCTCCTCTCACTTTCTTGGTAAGCCTCCTACACTGAGGGCAACAGCTAGAAATAAACTGTTTCCTAGTGTACACCCTGCTCATCAGGCTCACAAGGCATCTTCTCAACATTTGGTTACAGAGAAAAAAACTCAGAAAATCAGCAGCTTGCTCCTAATTTAAACTCTTCAAACCCACACACGTCACACAGATTAAGGTTAAACATTTTCTTCCAAACAAAACAGTACATTCAGAATTAGATCCAGCCCAAGATAGTAATGGGTCAGAAGCAGTCTGCTAGATTCTAATGCACCAACAGCTTCATTCAGGTACTCTGAAGAAACACCCAGCATAAAGAAGAGAAATCCAGGAGACAGGGTAACTAATTAATGTTAAAAAAAAAAAAAAACCCAAAAACAAAATAGAAGAGGGAATTTACACTTGGTCTGAGAGTGGGATTAGGTAACATATAAGGTTCTTTCTAACTCTAGAGTGCTCTCAGAGAAAATCTCATCCAAAGGAGGAAAAAAGAAAAAACATAAATTACAAAAGTAGCAATTAGCTAGAAAAACTCATAGACTAGCAAGACGCAAGGGAAAGTGATCATGTGTGTTCTCCACACCACGCAGGTCATAAAGGTAAGACAACTGACTGGCCTATCAGGAAATTTTTGAAAAAAAAAAACAACAGTGATCCGACGTCTGGGGGTGCCTCTATTAGTTGCTGGGATGAAAGACCATGATGGAACTCAGGTATCAGACAGCAAAGGCTCGATTCACTGTGTGGAGCTTGAAAGGATAATTAAAATGATGGCAAGGTCTGGACGAATGACTGCCTCTAACTAGAGTAGCAATTCCCCAAAAGAAATTGCGTTCCCTGCTGCCACTCTGAACATACAGATCCAGATGCCCCAGTGGCAGCTAGGATCTTCAGTTTCAATCTCAAAGGAGAGTAATATGGACACTACAGGAAGCTAATTCTGTTCCAAGAGTTTCTGTGGCCACGGAAGTTTTGAATTATTTTCCGTATATTTACTAGTACAGCATAAACCGCCTGAATTATCCATTTAAAAGCATGGTTACACAAAGATGACTACTGTGCAGTACCTCTAGAAAGGCTGAAAGTTTCTTCTTTATCGGCCCCAGAAGAAGGGTCCATGTGTACAAGTGCACACCTGATTGGCTTGTCTAGAGGTCATGCTCTTGTATGTTAACATGTAACAAGACCAAAAAGTTGTACCTTTGCTGCAGTCACTGATGGCCATCTCTTTCTTGTCCTACAAGGAAACAGACCATTAATATGTGTCACCCTAGATCTGTCTCAACAGCCCAAAGGCTCAATGACATAAGTTGATCATTAACAACTGCTTATGGAGATGCAGAGTGCCTTTCAAAGAAATCACGCCAAAACATGCATGGTACTTCCAAGCTAAAATTCAAACTATGGTGACACCTCTGACTTGAAAGTCTCCTGGCAACAAATTATTCAAGTAGCTTCTTCCTCACGTATCTTTAAAGACTGTTGTAACTGACCTATTATATTTGCAAGATACTTTACCTTAGAATGTTGACACTGAGAAAACTTTGTAGTCAATACACAGGGCAGATGACTGATAAGTGAATAACTGAATTAATAACCCTCCTCTTTGGCTAGCTGTTATATAGCACATCCAAAGCGGTATCTTCCAGAAAGCATAAAGATGGTCCATCTACAAACACAGTATGACTTGTCATGTGGTCTCAGTTGTGAACCTTAAATTATCCAATAAGGAAACAAAACTACAAAACAATTCGCCAAGTAAGATATCTAACCAATTCAGCTTGCTGAATGGAGAAGCGCAGCACAGTGGAAAGAACACTGGCTACCAAAAGAGCTAGAGTCTAGATCTGGTCCTGACACTGATCTGCTGCTTAACTTTTCTAAACTCTAAAATGTCTATTTCCCCCAAATTAGAAATGTTCTACAATGTTACAGAAATGTTAGTTCAAATAAATGCTCAATATTTCCGTAACAGCTACTGTAACAAGTATCAAGAATTTTGCGGAGCATTTTAGAACGTTGACCAACGTTTAAGGAGTTTAAGGAGTCAATCAAAAACAGTTCCAAGGATGGGGAGTGACTGCTTCGTGGGTCTTCTTTGGGGTCATAAAAAAATTTGGAACCAGACAGTGGTGATGGTTGCATCATACCGTGAACGTATTTAACTGGCACTGAACTGTATACTTTTAAAATGGTCAATTTTATGTCATGTGTATTTTACCCACAATAAGCAAAAAAGGTTCGAGTCATCTGGGAAACTCTAACTATATTATCTCTCCCATGCTTATCAAGCAATTCACATATTAAAAGCTCTAAGTCCTGTGGTAAAGAAATCTGTAAGTCCATATTTTCCAAACTTATCAGAGTCCTATAAATCTAAGACACACAATTTCATATTTTAAAGTTTCTGAAATAGGAGTAAATCTTTACAGTTTATGAATATAAATGTTGGGGGTGGTATCCGTTGTGCCCCTAAGAAACAATTTTTAGAGCTTATTTTTTTTTAGGGCTTTGGCTGCTCTCTTGTGTAGCCTGGCCTCCAGCTGAAATGAAACTCTGCCCTATCTCCAGTTTGCCTCTGCCCTCTCACACATGAAACAGAAAGCCTGGCCAGGCGCACCCAGTCAGGGGTGCTGAGGCCGCACACCTGCCTTTCAGAAACTCTTAAGCAGTTAACTCATCACCTTCTCAAACTCAGAATATGCTCCTTAAATCACTTCAGTGCATTAATCCTGAGGTTTCCAAGTCTGTAATTTTAGAATCTTCTTAAAATATTATGAATGCAAGTTAAAAGAACAAACGAAAAACTCCACTAACAAACCTATCCTATGTACAGGAAACAGTCACAGAAGTCTTTTGAGTTCTCTTCAGATGTGACAGGCAGAAGACTAGCAAGGCCATACATTTTCCTAACTCAAGAACCAATCGATTACGTTAGCCCATCCCTAGCAACAGCATTAACTCGGCAATCGTGGGAACAAAGAACCCCAAAATCCCAGGAGCCAGATGAGCATGGTACATTTTCTCTGATATTGAAGGTATCCCTGATTCCACTTCACAATGACAACTTCTAGCCTAAGAACGTGGCAGGATGTCTCAGAGGCAAAGGCAAAAGATCAGAATTTTCCAGCTAAATGTAAAAGGTGTTGGCTGTGAATTCTATCGATGGCAGTATATATTAATGAATACTGTTTTAAATAAACTTAAAGCAGTTGCTTTAGAACCTCTAATACAAAATGTCTGCTTGTATACTATAGAATTATTCCTTCTCCCATGATGCCACATCAATCATTCTAAAAACATTTTCACCTTGGAGAGTGAATCCAATAATAAAACATAAATTTGGATTAAAAAAAAAAAGACTTTCTGCATGTCTAAACATCCAAGCACCTCCCCCCACACCCTTAAAAAAAAGCTGGTCATACTAGGTGACTCTGGTAGAGGCACTAGTGAAATTCAGGCAACGTCAAAAAGAAAGTGACATAGATACCCGATCTAAACAGACAGACAGAAAACCACTTCACTTAATACTGGGCTGGCTTCGTGGTTGCTTAAAGGTGTGTTGAAAAAAACCCTACACTTTGTGTTTTGAATATTGGTAGCCACAGTTAAACAAGTAATTTCTTTTTCAAATTCTCATCATTTCTGTCCAGCGAGATTTACCACATTAACAGGAATATCAGACGAACCACAACAAATCTAACTTTTAAGATCAACACTACAGCCAACAAATATAACTGCACTCTTATCTACTCTACGTTCACCCTGCTACACCAGGTCCTCAAGTCCTTTGGAATCACAAAATACTTCTGAACTTTCCCTGACACCCATTTTGCATTTAAGGGCACCTCTCAGCCCAACCCTTGGATGTTTCCCTGTGTCCACACTTTTCTGAGAAAAACAGAATCTCAAGAATAAGCACCTTGAAGTCCAGACTTTTAATCAGTGTTTCCTGACCCTTTGAGTCTTTATCTGGAATCCCAGAGGCCTAGAATAAGCAGCTGTCAGCTGTTCCAGGCCATGCGCTACTTGGCTCTTTGCTTCACTAACCTGCCCTAGTTTGGTGGAAACTTTGCCAGCTTCCTTCCATGAAAGTGTTCACTCAGCCACTTTAATGAGGAATGTGAACAGTAATCCGACTCAAGTTTTTCAAAATATTTTTCTATCCCGCCTGTGCCCTTTACATCAGGGTAATGTGTGGGCAGGGCAAGGAGGCAGCAGCTTTGAAGTCTCTGTGCTTGTTTCTGGAGAGAAGCTAGCCTACGAAAACACTGCAAGTTCACATGCTGCTTAAAAAGGAAAGGTCAAAGGTACATACCTGTTTCATCCTTGCAGCAGCTCTGTTTGAAAACAGAATAGACCTGTCTTTCTGGAAGCAGGATGGACACATCTGAAGCGCTCGACTGTAAGAACTTTCGGCTTCCATATAATCTGAGGATAAGGCAAAATATGAGAGATCGTTATGACTTCACTCCTGGTATCTCTGTATTCCAAAGGGTCTCACAAGGCGTAGCTCTCCATTCACGGGACAAAGGTCTCCAATAAAATGCTCTAACGCTTACCTTTCAAGTGGTTTATCAATTTAGTAAGTTTTGAAAGGGAACTAGGGAACTGGACAGATGAAAGAGAATAAAATCTGGGTTTAACGCCCTGAGAGGAAGAAAAAATCCTGCGTATATATTTTCATTAAAGACAGCGTGCTTTCATGGAGTCAACCTGGCTAAAACTGTTTCCAGGAAATGTCTGGAGGGACATTTTATGGAGCTAAAAGCAACAATGTAAAAATCAGTAGCTGACTAAACACCTTAAAAGAGAAAATGGTGATAAATTTATATATTCATTGCCATACACAGAATTATGGCCAGGGTACTAAAAGAAAATTGCCTACTCACTTCTCAGGTTTGAAATATTTAATACTGAAATACAAAGAAACATGCTTTTAAAATTGTAACCATTTAGTTCACTTAAAAAAAAAAGAAGTGACGGTTGTTAAACCAGGATACAAGGGAAAAAAATTTTTTTTAAGTTAAAAATAAGTAGGGGAAAATGTTACTACTCCCAGATTTCTAAGCATACACAGTCTTGAAACATGACAGAAAGCTACCATAAGATCAACTACTTCCCTCAAACGAACCCAACTTCCTTCTAAGCAAATACAGGAAATGCAGAAGGACATGGAGGCCATCTCTCTACTGAAGGCAGCCACAGAAAGAGGCACATGAAAAAGCAGCCAGAGCCTAAGTGAACCCCTTCCCCAGGCCGTGGGGGACCCACCAGCCAGTCTTTACAGCACTGCCGCAAGTTAGGAAGGGGGGCCCTGCTTTGACAGCAGTGCAGCCAACAGCCTTTTAACATTCCAAGTGAGAGCTTTCCAAAGCAACAGCTCAAGAGTTTTTCCTCCTAATTTCTGGGTTTACAGGTAATAGATTATAGAAAAGAAAAACTGCGCCTGTGCCTAGTGATACGTGGTAACCGTCACTGTCCACTGAGAAAATGTGGACCTGGTAAAAAACAAAATTCCAAGGCGCTGGGAGGCAACACGGCATTGTCAGCAGTTAGGTTTGCTAGCTGTTTCCAAACGTCCTTTGGTGTTTCTTCAAGACGCCCAGCATCAGTGCTCAAGTAGGTGTCTTACCTCCTTTCTTAAACTGCTCATTTCCCTCCTCCTTTAGTCTAGTGCTCTCTTCTCTCCTTTTCTGAAAGAGATCAGAGAACGACATAATTCTTAGAATATTACTGTCAGTGAACAAAAGGTCAGCTTTCACTACACGTTAGCCCGTTGCATAGGCAGCAGCTTGATTTTCGAGAACTGGGTCAGTTTCATTAAATCTCAAACAGATATAGAGAAAAACACACAACCATCTGGCTCATCATCAATTGCATTCTGAAGTTTAAGAGACAAAACCTAGGTTTTCTATGTTTCTAGCTTTTGCACAGAATGGTAATTTCTGTTTACTCTAAATGAAACTGAACAACATACCCACTGGTATGCTTACCCTTACAAATTCAAATTCTAGATCTGCTACTTATTAATCGTATGATCTTGGACAAGTTCCAGATCTTTCTGAGTCTTAGTTTCTTCATCTAAAAACTGAGGCTTTAATAGATTTATGAATTAATGTGACAATGTATATAAAGCTCCCAATATACTGACGGGCACATAAGGGCTCAATAAATAATAGGCTATTACTTCTGTAAAATAAGCAACTTAATACTTATTTAGCTACAGCTATAGTTTGTGTCATGAAGGAGACATACAGTGCGCCGGCAGAGTGCACTATGGGGAAACAAGTCTTATTCGCAGGGTCAGAGCATATGCTGTTAGCAGGCTAACGCAGGGAAATTTGAAGAAATTCAGATAAATCTCTTTTCTTAGCTGCTTCTAACAAGTCAGACTAACAAGTCAGAAATTCACACAGATGGCTAAGCACTCACTGAACTCAAAGAGAGAGTGAATGCCATTCTGTAGACCAAAGACGACACGTGCGGATCCCTCTGTGCTTTCAGCCCCGAACATCTTAGCAACGTGGTCAGCACCAGCAGAACTGGCTCAAGTGTCTGCCGCCACTTTTGACAGCGTTAAAACAAACAAAGAAAACTCCAAAATCTCTTCCTTCATTCTTTAAGTTTCTGACTAAATAAGAACTTCAAAGGGAGGAAATACACTTAACAGGCTTTCTCATCCGCAGTACAAGCTGGGAGCCTAAACAATTGGTACTTCTAAGATTAGGAACCAAACTAAAAATATTATGTCTCTGGACAAAGTTTGTAAGTGAGCTGTTGAGACCACCTTATTATACCTTATTATTATCCTCTGGGATGAAACAGAGCACTTGATGAATCTCAACAAAGAAACTAAAAGGAAGGTATAAACTGAATCTAATTTTTATGGTATCTATTATGTGCCAGATGTTCAACAGATAAAATAATTCATTTTAAGATACAACGTATCTAAAGAAGGGCTACTCTTTTTTTTTTTACTGAGGTATAGTCAGTTTTCAATGTTGTGTCACTTTCTGGAGTACAGCACATTGCTACAGTCACACGTGAATATACATATATTCATTTTCATATTCTTTTTCACCATGAGCTACTACAAGATATCAAATATAGTTCCCTGTGCTGTACAGCATAAACTTGCTTATCTATTTTATATATACCAGTCAGTATCTGCAAATCTCAAACTCCCAATTTATCCCTTCCCACCCTCTTCCCCGCCAATAACCATAAGTTTGTTTTCTATGTCTGTGAGTCTGTTTCTGTTTTATATATAAGTTCATTTGTTTTTGTTTTTTTTTTAAGATTCCAGATATGAGTGATATCATACGGTATTTTTCTTTTGGCTTAAGGAGAGGCTACTCTAAGGGAATACAGAAAAAATAAAATGGGTGGTGGTGATGGCAATCAAAATATTAAAATCAGGCCACATTTCCCTAGTACTACCCAAGAGGGAGGTGCTTGGGTTGTAATGGTCCTCTGTTGTATTGGTTAGGATTTCTGGATGCAAGCAAAAAGACTATCTCAGGCAAAAAAAATTTCTGAAGGGCGTATTTACTGGAATGCTACTGTGGGGCTCACACAATCAATGGAGACCTAAATGATAGGTTTAGAGAACAGGCAGGACTCGAGGCAGCTCTGTTAAGTCAAGAAGCAAGAAAACACTAAGTGCCTTCCAGTGGAAGAGACTGGTCAAGACAGGGCTGTAATAGCAGCCAATAAATTCTAACCACTCCCTTTTCTTTGCCCTATCCAGATTTAAAGTTTTGGTCAGAAGCATCCAATGAGCCAAGTGTAGGTGACATGGCTCAGCAGTCAGAGACTGGAGTGAGGGACATGGGGGGCTGCCACCCAGCAAGATTATAGCACAAGGGAATTCCTCCACACAGGAAGGGGGATTGGATGCTGGAAGCCAAGAAAACTCCAGAACAAATCCTGTTAAAAATTATTTCAACTCCAAACAGACAAAGCAAACTTGACAAGGGAGAACAAAGCTGGAGGCATCATGCTCCTTGATTTCAAACTACACTACAAAGCTACAGTAATTAAAAACCAGTATGGTATTGGCATAAAAACACATTGATCAATGGAACAGAACAGGGAGCCCAGAAATAAACCCACATATATATGGTCAATTAATTTATGACAAAGGAGCCAAGAATATACAATGAGGAAAGAACAGTCTCTTCAATAAATGGTCCTGGGAAAACTGGACAGCCACATGTAAAAGAATGAAAATGGACCGCTATGTTATAACATACACAAAAACAAACTCAAAGTGGATCAAAGACTTGAACATAGTAAGACTTGAAACCACAGAACTCCTAGAAGAAAACAAAGGCAGTAATGCTCCTTGATACAGGTCTTGGTGATGATTTTCTGACTCTGACACCAAAAGCAAAAATAAACAAGTAGGACTCCACCAAACTGAAAAGCTTCAGCACAGCAAAGGAAACCATCAACAAAATGAATGGACGAAAATATTTGCAAAGCATCTATCTGATAAAGGGTTAATAGCCAAACTACATAAAGAGCTCATACAACTTAATAGCAAGAAACCCTCAACCTTATATAAAATGGGCAGAAGATCTAATAGACATTTTCCCAAAGAAGACATGAAGACATACGTGGCCAACAGGTACATGAAAAGATGTTCAACATCATTAATCATCAAGGAAATGCAAATCACAACTACAATGAGATATCATGTCACACTTGTCAGAATAGCAATAATTGATAAGACAAGAAATAACTGTTGGCAAGAATGTGGAGAAAAGAAAACCCTTGTGAAATGTTGGTGGGAATGTAAATTGGTGCAGCCACTATGGAAAACAGTATGGAAGTTCCTCAAAAAATTAAAAATAGAACCATCATATGATCCAGCAATTCCACTCCTGGGTATTTATCTGAAGAAAATGAAAACACTAACTCAAAAAGATATCTGCCCCTCCATGTTCACTGCAGCATTATTGACAACAGGCAAGATACAGAAACAACCTAAGTGTCCATCAATGGATGAATGGATAAAGAAACTGTGGTATATGTAGACAACGGAATATGATTCAACAATAACAAAGAATGAAATCTTACCATTTGCGACAACATGGATGGATCTCAAGGGCATTGTGCTAAGTGAAGTAAGCAAGAGAAAGACAAACACCATATGCTCTCTTTTATACGTGGAGTCTAAACAAAACAACAAATCCAAACAAAAACCCAAGTTCATAGGTCAGGGCTTGGGTAGGGGCAGGAGAAATGGATAAAGAGGTATTAAAAAAATTTGTTTTAATTAAAAAAGTTATAAAATGATTTCAATTAGGGTAAAACCAAAACCCTGTATTAGTGAATCCATTCGATCAATTTTAAATTCACACAAAAACAGCCCCCTGCATACGTCACTGGCTAATAAAGTTGTCAATGAAAAGTTGGTTTCACATTAGAAAATATATTAATGCAAGGTAGCATGTTGATAAGTTAAAAGAGAAAATTATATGATCACATGAATAAATGCATCACAGGTCTGAAAGGTCTGTAATATATTTTTTAAAAACAGTTACATCAAAAATAAAAATTCTTTAGAGAAGAGCAACTCATCAAGTTATTAGTTTAATGTCCACCCATTAACAATTTTCAATCTCTCTGCTTTAACTCTAGTTTCAAGCTACTTTCTGATCTATAATCTGTTCTCCAGTGCCAACTTATCAGGAATGTTGTATGAACATGAATTAGTCACTTAGACTGTCAGACCAGGCTCTTGTGAAGTGTGAGTGTGAGTGAGTGTTGAGTGAGTGTGTGTGTGTGTGTGTGTGTTAAGAGTTTAATCATCATTTGGTAAATTTAGAACATTAAGATCCCAATGGGAAAAGCCTAGATCCAAGGTACACCCAGAAGGAATTACTGATAAGAGCCAGCCTGAGCAGGCAGCCCGAGAAAAGCTCACGGTGCCCTTGTAAGTTGGCCTAAAAGCTGAATGAGCAGAGAGATGGGCTCCAGAACGGATTTCAAAGGCCAATTTTTCTCAGGAAGGCATTTTATTTTTTCAACTGATAAATCACAACTCAGTGACCCAGTGAGCAGTAAACAATGGAAAAGAGTTGCTGCTTCCACAGACTGTATAAATTGAGGATTAATGCAATTATCAATATCATGCTGAACATCTCCTAGGAAACAGCTAAAAATAGCACTCTGAAGAGAAAGCTGCACTCTCTCAGCTGTGCCAAGAGACTAACTTGATCCCAGTACAAAGACTAGGATTTATTCTGCTGCTGGAACATCCCTTTTTTCCAAAGGATGGCACACATCCTGTGTAACGTTACTGGAATCCAAGGACAGATTTTACAGTGCGTTAGGTCTGACTTAGCACGCTGAGTGCCAGGAGCATTCACACATAAATGAACTGGCAGTGCTGGGATTCTGCTGCATTCTCAGGTGCAAATCTTTCAGGTTCTGGTCTAACTCGGTTAGGAGTCCTCTCGCACGCCTCCACAATGCCTTTTTAACACATTCTAGAGAGGCCTCACTGGGAAACGTCTGCTCCAGAATTATATTTTCATAAGAATGGGAGCCAAAGAAATGTTACAGGCCTCTTTACTCAGTATTTCTCCCAGTCACTGAAAACTCGGGGGTGGGGAATAGCGACATTACTCTGCACTGTAAATCGTCACAGGAATTGTCAAGGAAAACCCTAAGCAGACAATGCCCTTGATGAATGGAGTTTATTTCAATAATTACTACGACTGCAAACTTCTCAGCCTGGTAGTCAAAGTGGTATATAACCTATATCAGGATAGCACTCCACTACTTAAAATCTGTGATCACATACATTAGCTCATTTGCTTTTCAAGACAATTCTGAGAAGTAGGAGGGAGGTATTGACCTATTTTACAGGTTACAGAAATCAAGATTCAGAAATCTCTTATTCTTCACAACAAACTTCTATTCCAACCCACTCAACCTTATCTCCCAGGACTACACAAGTCCTCTCTTCCAGACAGTCCGATCTTCCCATCTTTTATTCTTCATTCCATTCTTTTGCCTACGCACCCACCTTGGAATGCCTTTGTTTCCCTCCTACATTTTCCTTCCAATTGCCCAAAGCACATTTTCCTGTTTTCAAAGTCTGGCACAAACCTTATCTCCTCTCCAGGACTACCTTTCACTTCCTTCCCCACATGATCTTCCTCTGAACGCAGACTGAACGTAATGCCTCTAATTTGGCAATTCAATTCCACCTCACAGGGTTTTTTTTTTAAATTAAAGGAGAATAAAAAAGCACTGCAGAAAGTCTGGAATGTTACCTAACGCTTAAATGGTTTTCTGGGTTGAAGAACACTGCACATCCCTGGGCAAGAGGGCCCCGGCAAGGTCCTCTTCTGACTGCACCCTTCCTCCCATGGGGCCCTTTTAGCCTGTGCTCCAGATTTCCTGCTTAAGTCTACTTAGCTCACTTCCAGGATCTGCATAAACCTTTGCCTGGATCTGTCCCACTAAGGGCGGGCTTTGCTACAGGTGTACGTTATATTCCAGGTGCAATACTTTCTACTCTGCTTTCCTCGGACCTGGAATCAGCTTTCTCCAAGGAGCCCTGGATTCTTTCAGTGGGGAATGGTATTTAGAAACCAAGGTCTAAGTGCCAGTATGTTCACTGTTACTAAGGAGTCACTGGTTTTAGGCCCTCTCAGTGAAGATACCCATGGAAATACATCTTAAAAAAACCAAAGCAAAGCAAAACAAATACCACAGAAGTCAGAAAATACATACAAGTCAAATCTTGTATGCACGTATCCATGAAAGTGAAAACCACGTCAACTCCCACAGTAAAAACTGGTTCCCAGTCACGGCAATATATTTTCTCCTTCGCTCTACTCTATAATAAACAAAAAAGTTTCAAAATTACTATATGAATATCACTACCTATAACCTACAACGCAAAGTTCAAGATCTCACTGCAGTTCTGACTTTACAATATAACCTACTAAGGGTGTACAGCCAGAGTACTATGTCCGAAGTTACTGTAATTATCTTCTCTGTGCAATCAATTGGATACAGTTATGTTATATGGAATCAATCTGATACAGATACATTAATTTGTTTCTGTCTATAATCCATTTTAAGGCTTAATTTTCCTTATCCTTTCTAATTTAATTTTAATATTTGAACGTGTAGAATATTTACATAGTTCAAAACTCAATACTAGGTGGGACTTCTGATGTGGCTGAATGAGGAGGCTGCCATATCCTCTAACCTAAAAGCAACTATGAAACTGGACAAAAAGATCAAAAACAACTATTTCAGAGTCCTGGAAACTGACTAAAGGTTTATAAAAAAGTGAGTTACAGTTATTCATGAAAAACTACTGAACATGAGGAAATAACCATGGAAATCTGTGGCGTACTTGCTAGAGACCGCTTCTTCTCACCATTCAATGCTGTAATTCTAACCCAGCAAGGCAGGCTGTGAATAACCAGCGGGTTCACGGCTGGACGAGGCTGACTTGATTCTAAGAGGGTGAAATAACCCATGCCCAGGGGTGCTGCAATCTGAGTGGCAAGCAAATGGGGAAGGTCAGGGGTTCTACTAATCTGTGGCTGAGGCCCTGGTTGGGCAAGTAACGGACCCATGGACTAGACAGAACTATGTAACAGGGGGATATAAAACAGTCATCGAGGCACTTGCTAAGCTCTTCAAATTTCCTGGGCTGACTGGAGTTCCTGTGCACACTTGGAGAGGATGGAGAAGACTGAAATTATTCAACACATCCTGTTCTATCAGGAGGCAGGGGAGACACAAGAGGGTTCAGTTGGGGCAGACTTGAAAACTATCTGAACTTGGAATATACTTTTACACCCACACACAGATCCACTGACAGGAGGTAGGAGCCTTATCGACTTGAAGTACTCGAACATAAATCTCTGACCAGTTATTGGATGACCACTAAGTTGTGCAGAAACAGAAGCAACCCCAAGAAAGCCAGACTTAAAAACAAGAAAACAAAACCCAACTGAGCAGAGCCATCAGTGGCCACCTATCCTAGAGGAAATGAATTGCACAGCTTAAGTACAGGCAAATAACAGCAACAACAACAACATTTTTTTAGAGCAGAGAAAGATTTATTACAAGGCCAAGCAAGGAGAATGGCTGGCTCAAGCTCAAAAAACTCGAACTCCAATACAGGTAAATTACTAAACAAAGGAGCAGACAGGCAAAAGAGCAACAGAAAATATCTGGGGGGTGAGCATGGGGTGGAGGTCAGAGCTGCTACAATATTACTTAATACGCCCAGTTTCAACAAAAAATTACAAGACATGCAAAGAGACAGGAATAGTTCACCCATAATCAGAAAAAAAACGTGGTCAATAGAAACACCTGAGTAAACACAGATATGAGATCTAACAGACTCAAAAGTGACTCAATTTGTTGAAAGAACTAAAAGCAATGTGTTTAAAGGCTTAAATGAGAGCATGAAGACAATGATTAAAAAACAGAGAACCACACAAAAGGGACAGATATTATCTAAAAGGAAAAACAAAATTTAAAAAGCTGAAAAGTTCACTAACTGAAATGAAAAACTCATAGACAGGCTCAAAAGCATATTCAAATTGGCATGAGAAATAAGTAAACTTGAAGTCAGAGCAACAGACAACCAATGTGAAGAACAAAGAGCAGAAAAAAGATGGAAAAAAGTGAACAGACCCTTTACAATATATGGGATGAGTGTTCCAGAAGAAGAGAAAGAGAAAACATATTTGAAAAAATAATGACTGAAAATCTTAAAATTGTGATAAAAAATGTTAATCGACAGATCCAAGAAACTCAGTGAACCCAAACACATAGATCCAAATCTAGAGACACCAGAGTCAAACTGTTCAAAGACGAAGAGAAAATCTGAAAGCAACAAGATAAAAACAACTTATCAGGAAACAAGATTATACTGTATAGCACAGGGAAATATATACAAGATCTTGTGGTAGCTCACAGCGAAAAAGAATGTGACAATGAATGTATGCATCTTCATGTACAACTGAAAAATTGTGCTCTACACTGGAATTTGACACAACATTGTAAAATGACCATAACTCAATAAAAAAAGTTAAAAAAAAACTTACCACGTATAATGGAACAACAGAACTATTAATATCTAGTTTCTTACCAAAAACAATGAAGGTCAGGGGCTGTGTAATGACATATTCAAAATGGTGAAAGAAAAAAAGACCATCAATCAAAAAGTAGATATTTAGCAAAACCATACTGCAAAATGAAGGCAAAATAAAGACATTCAGAGATGAAGACAGAGAATTTGCTGCTACCAAACTTGCCTTACAAGATACACTAAAGGAAGTCCTTTGGACTGAAAGATGACACCAGATGGTAAATCTATATGAAGAAATGAAGAGCATTAGAAATGGTAAATACATCAAAGGCTCTATAAATATATTATTTTCTCTCTTCTTTTAATTTCAAACAAAGATTATATAAAATAACAATTATAGCACTACATGATTGGGTTTACAAAATATTTTGATATAATGTTTATGACAATGGTAGCACAAAGGAATGGGGAGGAAATGGAGCTATACTGAAGCAAAGTTTCTATCCTCCCCTAGAATTGCATTAAATTAAACTAAAATAGACTGTAATAAGATGTATATTGTAATCCATACAGCAACCACTAAAAAAATTTAGCTAAGAAACAGTTGAAAAATTAGAAATGTTAAAATGGTACACTAAAAAAATTATCTAACACAAAAGAAGGCAATAAAAGAAACAGGAATAAAAAAGACATGGAACATGTAGAAGACAATATGGCTGATGTAATAAATTCAACCATGTCAATAAGCACATTAAATGTGAATGGACTAAACACCCCAATCAAATGGCAGAGACTGTCAGACTGGATTTAAGATTCAACCATATGCTGTCTATAAGACACACTTTAGATTCAAAGACACAAACAGGTTGAAAGGAAAAGGATGGAAAATATATATCATGCAAATAACCACCATACGAGAGGAGAGTGGCTGTCTTAGTCAGTCTGGGCTGTTATCACAAAAGTACCACAGATTGGGTAGCTTATAACCAACATTTATTTCTCACAGTTCTGAAAGTCCAAGATCAAGGCACTGGCAGATTCAGTGTCTAGTGAGGGCCTGCTTCCCGCTTGCTTTAACATCACATGACAGAACGGCCAAGGGAAGTTTTTTTGGTCTCTTATTAGGGCACTAACTCCATTTATGAGTGTTCCACCCTCATGACCTAATTATTTCCAAAGGCTCCATCTCTTGATACTATCACATTGGGAGTTAGTTTTTAAGATACAAATTCGGGGGGGATGAAAACATTTAGTCTATACCAATGCCTACAGAAGTATCAGAAAAAAGTTTTTAACACAAGAAATATTACTAGAGACAAAAAAGGAATGATTTCATGATAATAAAGGAATCAATAAATCAAGAAAACATAACAGCAATAAATGTAAATGTACCTAACAGCAGAGTTATAAAATACATAGAGAAAAAGAATTCAAAGGAGAAAAATAATCCACCATTCAATTGTTAAAGATTTCAGTATCTCACTATCAGAAACTGATAGAAGTATGGAGAAATATACACAAAACAAAGTATAGCCTAACACATTGCTGTAAAATATACATCCATATAATTAATAAGATTAAGAAAGAGAACAAACTGCCAGAACCTCAGAAGTTTCCCATGTGCCCCTTCCAAATCTGTAACACCCTCTCTCTCACCCCAACCCCATATCCCCAAGCACTCAATCTACTGTCCGTGAATTAACTTGAAGGATAATTTATAGATAACTGACTGAGGTTAGTACGCTTCCAAAAAACTGTAATATCCACTTATGCTTACCACCTTGGGGAAAAAATGTGTCCAGAACTGACTCTTAAGAGATCTTCAAGGTTCCAGACCCCTAAGCATTTCGCAGTCTACACTCAGTGTTGATTTCTGACTTAGTTATAACTAACGCTTTCAGATTGCTTTTATGCGCTAGTCATTTAATCCTCACAACAACTTTGTGAGATAGGTACTATTATTATCCCATTTTGCACCAAGCTGGGACAGAGTTGTCTAACCTTTCATGCTCTTAATCGCAAGACTATATTGTCTTCCACAGGTATGGAAATAAAGAATTGTTTGCAGGAAGAAGAAAGTGAGCAAGACACAGGAACTCCTGTAAAAAGGTAGTAAGCACAGAGCTCATATGCTTCGGTCTTAAAGAAAACGTCATTTTTAAAATTCCCTTGCTACCAAGAATTAGGGCACTTGAAAAGAGGATGACACTCCTCCAGAACATGTCACTGGGTCCCAGAGATCTGATCCATAGTCATTTTGAGACCTACATTAAAAATAACCTCTACCTCGCTGAATCAGGGACTTGCATCACAGTTCTTGGGTTTTTATTCTACAGTTAATCCAAGGCCATTTTCCATTGAGTGAGCAAAATGGGCTCCCTGCAGGTGTATGAATTCAATTTGCAAGTGTTTAAAACCTACTCTTTGCCCTCACAAATACAGGGATGCTCAGGGTCTTTTATTTTATTCTATTTTCCAGGAAATTAATTTCTTGGATTATAGAGTAAAATGCAGAAGTTCCCCCATCACATGGAGGAAATGTACTCTTAAAGATGAAACTGAAATATTATACCACAGAAAACCATCTCAACAGCATGCTTCTATACTTTTAAACTAAACAGTTCTCCAGTTATTTAAAAATTTGATTACCATTCAAATCTTTGGTGATCCAACCTTGTCTAAATGAGGTTCTTTGTTTTGATAAATAATGCCACTATAAATATATATCTGATAATCTGAAGAACAGGAAGAAGATGAGCATTTGGGAAAGGATACAAATTTGGTCTTAGTTGACACTAAAATTTCACTAGATCATTGATGCAAAGATGGACTGTTACAAATGGTGCTGGGATAAATTGCAGTCATTTGGAAGAAGAAAAAATTAGATTGCTATGTCACACCATACACAAAAATACACTCCAAGAGGATTGCAGACCTAAATGTAAAAAGTGAAACCATGTAAGTACTAGAAGAAAACAGGTGAATACCTCTTTGACCTCAATGTGGAGAATGGCTTTCTAACTATGACTCAAAATTCTAGAGAACTCCACTGAAACAACTTTAAATACTGCTGTAACTTGGTAAAAGTGTCTGAAGGTGCTCCTTCATTCCCTTACTAATCATAAAAAAAACCACTCGCCACCAGAGACCCTGACCCTCTCAGTGCAACAGCTGGCCAGGGACATTCCCTATACTTTAGGTCAGTGAACACAACATAAACACACTTGACTTGGAGCTTACAACTGTATGTCCCTTCTATCATTGTTAAATGACACAAACTTGCATTAAGTAAATTAAAAAAAATCTTAATTAAATAATTCTATAGTAAGCATGTGTTTACCAGACAACAGGAGAAAACCAAGAGGTTCACATCGCCAAGTTAATCTCCATATTGTAAATCTACCAGCAGCTCTCTGCTTCCCTCTGCAGCTTCGTAAAGTAATTGCGACAATACAAAGCAGCACAAACTTTGAAGTCAAGCACAGTCTGAGTAAAAAGGAGAATTTTGAAAAACTGCATACTTGCTAAAGGGCTGAAAAATGGAAGCACATCCAACAAAACTTTCTGCTTCAGTCCTACCTAGGTGTGCTGAGAAAACTACACACTGACAGGGTTAGAGACACCAGTCATACAAATGATTCTGAAGGGAATTCTTTATCATTAAAAAGGGAACCAAAGCTTCAGTTTTGTTTTCTTTCAAATCAGACATCATTTGCTTTATACATACAGACATATTCACTCTTTCCACGAGTCACTTTTTTCAGAAGTTGGCTTGGAGCTGGGAGGGTGGAGCTCCAGATTTAAGCTGCAGCCAGAACCCGACTCTCACTAAATCTTATCATTCTGAGGAAAGATGACTGATCATGGAAATACTTTGTTTCTTAACTCAGAAAATTCCATTTTCCAAAACTCAATTTAATAGAAATAAATTTCCTTATTTTGGTACTGTTTAAATTCTCCCCCAAAGTCATTTTTTTTCTTTTTCTGACCTTGAGCACAGATCACGGTAAAAGAAAACATCCCGTTAGTAAGCTCATCTTTTGATGCTGGATGCAGTCAGTACTCTGGTTAGCCAATACTTCTTGTTTTGGGAGCTTAGTCACCTGTGTCAGTCTAGCTCTCTGTTTCCCAAATTGTGGCCACAGTTCTACCCACACCAAAATGACCTAGGAGATAAGCAACAAGGATTTACTGCTGAGCATAGGGAATTATAGTCAATATCTTGCAATAACCTATAACAGAATATAATCAGGAAAAAAAAAAAGCTGAATCACTATGCTGTACCTGAAACTAACACAGTATTTTAGAATCAACTACATTTCAATGAAAAAAAAATGACCTGGAGATGTTTGTTAACAAAGCAGATTTCTGGGTGCCACTTCCCAAGTCTGTGGTATCAGACACTTCCCAGGGATTTGTACAGTAAGTTTCCTGTGATTCTTAGCCACAATAAAGTTTGAGAATCACTGATCTACACAAAGAGATCTTCCTTAATAAACACAGGAAACACTGAATGCTACTTTAACTATTTCATCAGCAAGTAACTCCCAAATGTTTTAGAGTAAACAACCCTTACCTCCCTGGTTTAAACTCAGCATCAGAAATCTAAGGCCCTTCCAGCTGCTAAATTCTAGGATTTTATTTAATTCCTTGTCAGAAGCATTCATTTTAAACCCAATACTGGTAAAACTCTTCTAAGAAATTAGTAAATATGGCAACCTTAGTTCAAAAGGACGCCCATTAGAAAGGAAATAAAAGGTAAACAACAAATCAGAAAGGGTTTTCTCATGAAGTTAATTAAAAGAATATGCAGGCCACTACAGAAAAGTTACTGAAAACTTTCTAGAAGCAAGAAGAGAATTGTTCCCTGCAAACATGCCCACTGTTACACTGATATGATTATGAAAATAATGCAGTGAGGTAGCAGAAACATGGAAATCAAAAGGATCAAGAAATGTGGGATTTAAGAAAAATGAGAGAACTAGGGAAAGACTTGATAAGAGAACTTCGGTTCTAAACCAATACTTCAATAGTGGCTCCTGGCTGGAGGTTAAACAGTGTTAAAGGAAAGTCCAATCCTTTTCAGTTTCAGAACCCAAGGAAAATGTCTTAAAATCCCATTAACTATGTGCTTTGAGTCCAAGTTCACCAAGCAACAGACTTCTATATCCCTTGCTTAAATGGATCTATGTATGTTATCTATTTGTAAATGAATGCTGTGTGCAAACAACTGGCACCACGGAGCAAACCCATTAAAATAGCAAAATCTCCATTTGGCCTTACAAATCTTTTTCATATGCAGGCAAGAATTAAATCACCAAAGCCCCGAAGAACTCAAAGCCCCTCCATCTTCTCTGTATTCGTTAAGGGCATCACCATCTACCCAGTACGTGAAGCCAAGGAATCAAGCTAATTTCTCACACCAGCCCTCCCAACTGAATCCACCAGTATGTCAACTCCACCTCCAAAATATATCTGAAATCATTCATTTCTCTTCACTTGATCCACAGTTCAAGCTACTATCATCTTTGCCCAGGCTACCGGATTAGGCCCTAATTGGTCTCAATGCTCTGCACCACCCCTGCCCCACACCCTTCATTCTCTGCACCACAACCAGAATACTCTTAATAAAATGTAAGTATTTTATTCCATCTCTACTCTGGCTTAAAATTACCCATCTGTTTCCTACTGCACTTGGAAGAAACTTCAAATTCCTTCCCATGGCTCACAAAGTGGTCCATCATCAGATACTCCTATTTCATCGCCCCATTCTGTTCCGTAATCACTATGCTCCAGCTACTACTGGCCCCTCCACTCCCTGTATGCCAAGAATACACCAAGCTTGTAGCTACCTTAGGGCCTTTATACTAACTGCTCCCCTTGTAAGGAACATTTCCCTCTCAGATCCTCACACATTTGACTCCTTTTTCCCTCCAAGTCTTTGCTGAAATGCCACCTCCCCAGACAAGTCCTTCCCGACCAATCAGTTGAAAGTGGTCCTCCTGATCCTTCCGACCCCCACCCCTTCATCACTTCATCTTATCATTTTACCCCATACCTCCCAATCAGAATGTACCTATGAGAGATGAGAAATCCTGTCTTCTTCACCACTGTATTCCTAAGCACCTCAAACAATGCCTGGCATGTGGAAGAAACTCAAACATTTCTTGAATAAATGAATGAGACAAAATTTCTGTAACTTGCAAGACCAATTACTGGCCCTCAGGGAAGAGATAACCTTATTCAGCTACTGAATGAAGGAAGACTATGCACAAGGCCCTATGACAGTGGTCCTCAAACTTCAGTGTGTGCACAAGAACCCAGAGAATTTATGCGTGTGGCCTCAGAGCTCCACTTTGGCAAGCAGCCCACAGTGCAGTATATTCTATATGTCCCCAAACTAAAAGCATCTAAGAGGATACTGTGAGCAACTATACACCAACAAAAACTATAAGCATCTTTGTATCACAACCTTATTACAGCAATAATCCTCATCTGCTACCAGGTGTGCCACCTCAGCCAAGCTTTCAGAATCACTTATTTCCTGTGCAGATCTAGTACATGTCAAATGTTGGATAAAATCCCATTCCTCTGGGTAGTCAAGTCTACATTTAAGTTTTCACAAATAGTTCAGACTGCTGCTGAAACACACACACACATACACAGTGCTTTCCTTAAGAGATGTCTCAACCAAATCCTAACTGCCTTCCTCTTCCATCATCCTTGATTTATGAGTTCTGCTGAGAGCTGGCACCCACTTGTGGCCAGATTATCTTCTAAGCCACAGGGCAAGTCAAGTCAGCTTGAATAACACAGTTTAGCTATTGATACTAGGTACATTTGGCAATACAGACCCTATGACAGCAAATCTTTCCTGAATCCTCAAAGGTCAGCTTTATGTGCTTTTTTTTTTTTAGCAAAAAGTCCAGCCTGGTTGTAAAGAATTCATTTTTATTTATTTATATTCTCAAACTGTAATAACTTCTTTTGTTGTTAATTATAAATGTATCACACGCTTACTATAAAAAAAGGCAAATGTTACAAAATTGTATTAAATATAAGTAAAAATTGCCCAATAATCACACTCCACAAAGCTACTCACTTTTTACAATTTGGTGTCTCTCCTTCTAAACTTTCATGTATAAACGTGTTTTCACATAGGTTTTTAACTTAAAAGGAATTGTCACTTTTATAATACGCTGTAAAGGGACAACATCTCTGTCTCCTCTACTCTCAATACTTACTCTGAACACTTCTGTGACCAGATGTGTGGAAGTTTCCCCCACATCAAGCAACTCCAGCTCCACAGTGGACACTAGCTGGTGAATTACCATTTAACTCAATTCTGATACAATCTACCTGGAGACAGTGTCAGATCCCACAGGTTAAGGCTCGGTCCCACACGTCTGGCCCCATTCCCACTTCAGATGCCAACTGCAAGTCCAGGGTGTCGCCTCTTTTTTTTGGTTTATATATTTTTTCTTTTTTATTCAAGTACAGTTGATGTACAGTATTATATAAGTTGATGTACAATATTATGTAAGTTATATAGAAGGTGTCCAACACAGTGATTCACAATTTTTAAAGGTTATACTCCATTTATAGTTACTATAAAATATTGGCTATATTCCGTGTTGTACAATATACCTCCGTAGCTTATTTATTTTATACATAACAGTGTGTACCTCTTAATCCCCTACCCCTATCTTGCCCCTCCCTCCTTCCTTCTCCCCAATGACAACCACTAGTTCTCTGTATCTGTGAGTCTGTTTCTTTATTCTTATACTCACTGGTGTGTTATATTTTTTAGATACCACATATAAGTGATATCATACAGTATTTGTCTTTCTGACTTATTTCACTTAGCATAATGTCCTCCAAGTCCATCTACACTACTGCTGTCACCACTGCTCTTGACCCATGGGCTATATACTGGTGGTTCCCATAACCACCTCCTTGGGTTCAATTAATTTGCTAGAGCGGTTCACAGAATTCAGGAAAAGAGCTTATTTATTAGATTACCACTTTATTATAAAGGATATAACTCAGGAACAGTCTGATAGAAGAGACGCATAGGGCAAGGTATGTGGGAAGGGGCACTGGGCTTCCATGCCCTCTGGATGTGTCACCTTAGAACGCACGTATGTTCACCAACTCTGAAACTCTCTGAGCCCCATCCTT
Source organism: Vicugna pacos (assembly GCF_048564905.1). Taxonomy (NCBI): domain Eukaryota; kingdom Metazoa; phylum Chordata; class Mammalia; order Artiodactyla; family Camelidae; genus Vicugna; species Vicugna pacos. Next base: position 6,923,335 of record NC_132989.1, read on the forward strand.
CTGGGTTTTTAATGGAAGCTTCATTATGTAAACACGATTGATTAATCATTGGTCATCAGTGATTAACTCAACCTCCAGCCCCTCTCCCCTCCCCAGAGGTGGGGACAGAGCGAGGTGGGGCTGAGAGCTTCAAATTCTGACAACCAGACTTCATCCTTAGGGGCTTTCCAGAGAAGTCACTTCATTAACAGTAACTCAGATGTGTTTCAAAGGGGCTTGTTATGAATAACAAAATATACCTTTACCTCTTTTCACTTAGGAAATTACAAAGGTTTTAGGAACTCTAGGTCAGGAGCTGGACAAACACCAAATATATATTTATTGTAAATCATTTATCACACTTGCTTAATTCATTTAACTATGGGCCTATTTCCATGTCAATACTAAGATATATCTTTCTTTTTAACGACTATATTGCACACTACCACACAGATATGCCAAAAATGTTTAAAGTATTCCCCTTTGTTCATCATTAGTTCTAGTTTTCCAAAGTTATGAATGATCCTGCAACATATCTCTATTATATACGTCTACATGTATCTTTAGTAACTTCCTTAAAGTAAATGACTAGAAGAGAATCAGAAGTTTAAAGTTGTACCATCCAATAAGGTACTCACTAGCCATGTGTGACTAAAATTAAAAAATTGAAAAATTCAGCTTATCAGCTGTATTAGCCACATTTCAACTGTTCAACAACCAGATGATTTAAAAATGTGGTAGCCAATGGTTACCATATTGGACAGTGTAGAAACAGAACATTTCCATCACTACAGAAGGTTCTATTGATAGCCCTGATCTAAAGAAATGCTCATACAAAACTCTGATATCTATATCCCATAGAAATGAGGCAGCAATTCAAACTCCCAATATTAGTACATGAGTTCCTACATCATTTTCTTGTCAATATCATATCAGTGCTTTGTGCTGCGAAATAAGACAGAACGTTTTAATGTGCATATAAAAATTATTAGTGAGGCTGAAAGTCTTCACATTTTGTGGCCATTTGTATTTATTTTTGTTGTTGAATTAATTACCTGAATTCTGTCTATTTTAAAAGAATCAAGCTTAAAGATACTCTGTTCCTGATGACCTATAAAACCAAACCCTATGTGAAGAGACATATTTCCTAGTAATTTCACAAAAATATGTATCAAAAACGGCATAAAAATAGCTAATACTACAATTGGTGTGAATGACACAAGTGTATACAGTTGTTAAAACTCTATGAACTGAACACATAAGAACTTAAAACAGTTTCATCATATAGAAGTGACACCCTAATTTTTAAAAGGAAGCAAAAGTTTTAAAAGTATTATGCTACTTATAATATTTAATTAATAAGCATCAAAATAATTAATTCAAATATTTATAGAACTTAGAATTTCCTCGCTAGGAGACCAAAAGAAAAAAACAGTTCTTCTATAATGAGAATGGGGAGCAGAGTACGTAACACTATGAGGCAAACCACTCAATTGTCAAACCGATGGCAATGGAAAAAATTCACTGTATCAGGGCAAAACATATTAAGGTATCAGAAAAGTATTGCTAACATTATAACACAGATGCTTAATCAAGGTTTCTAAAAAGCCTGCACCAGTGATACGAAAAATGAACCAAACACTCACTTCCTGGAAAACCGTTTCCCTAATGTTATTGAACGATACTTGATTTAATTTTCCAAGTCATTTCTGCTAAGGTAGTTATGAACTTGGCTCCTTTTTGCCCTTTATCCTTCTCTGCTGGTGGCACAGACTAGCACAAAAGCTAACACATGCATGTTAAAACCAGCAGATCTGACAATGTAAATTGCTTAAGGAGGGACAAAGACAAGATGCTCCTCCTCACCTCCCACTTCTTCCCCATCCCCCACTCTTACACTGCACATTTACCATCTCAGTCCTTTCGGCGTGTGAGCTGTTCAAAGGCATTAGCTACAAACCTCATTCAAGTTCTCTGCAGACAAACTCAGTTACTACGGTGACTCTTCAGGCAACCTTGCTTATGAGATCAGGAGGAAGGATACATGGAGGTCACCAAGCCTCTGTCTCCCAAAGTGAAGGCTTGCTTAGTCACTTGTGCAAGGGCAAAGCAAAGGATCGTGTATATTTTATTCATGTATCTACTTTGTAGGAAGATAGCTGTTTTTGTTAAATTCTACATTATACTTTGGAATCAGAGAGATCTGGGTTTGAGAATTAGTTCTGCCATTTATTAGATACGTGACTTTAGGCAAGTTACTACTCTAAGATCTGTTCTCTTATGGGGAATGCTAACAGCCTATGTCTTGTAGACGTGTTGTGAACATTAAATGAAAACACAAGTAACATTTTAAGCTCAGTGGTTGGCATGATATAGATGTTTAACAAATGATAGCCACTATCACACACAATTCTGTTCCTCAAGAATGATATGTAAGTGATCCAGGTCCCAGCCACTGCTCTCTGTAACCAAATCCCCACCAGGATATCCAGGCGGTCACTTTTTGTTAACAAAGAATTAACATAAAGCAGGCAGCATACCATAGTTCTAAAGTCTGACTAAAAAACGTCCACTACAGGAATTTCAGCAGACGACCATAGATAAGATTGTTAAAAAAAAAAAAAAAGGCAAAAGGTATATTATATACATGTTAGAAACAATGACACAGGATGAACATAAGAACTCAAAATTCACATAAAAAAGGGAAATTTCTTTGCTAAGTAGAAACACTCAAGGCTACTGATTCATCTCATATTCATTTCTATTAAAGCAGTAAGGTCAAAGATTGGCAAGTCACTCTTTACCACAGATGAAGCAGTCTATGAAGCAGTATCAGACACATTTATTCACTTGAAGAAGCAGTTTATGTAGCAGATCACGTACAATAAAGAAAATATTTACCTTTTTCTCTTCATCGGGCATGTTTTTTTCCAGTTCTACTAGATACTCTTCATCTAGTTCAGAGGAATTCACATCATTTTCAGGTTTGTTTTCAACCTCGTCCACTCTTGGCTCCTCCTTCTCAAATGAGGCACTGGGGTCATAAAAGCACTCCTCTTCTCCCTGGTCCTCCTGAGGATGGGTCTCAACATCCTGGAGCAGTTTGCTCTGAGAATGGTGATCTTTGGCATTAGAAACTGGAGGGCTAGCACCCTCCGCTTCCTGGGGATCTGTAACTTTCAAACCATTAAACAGATCCTCTGGAACCCTACAGTTTTTTGACTTCTCCTCCATGCTCAATCAGTGACGGAGGTGAAGATGAAACTGGGAAAGAGAAAACGTGTTTTAGGTAATGGGATCTAACCTATCAAACCTGAACAAACTTCTGAATCAAAGCTCAAATCACACCTCAACTTCCTTTCACTGAATTCATTACATATATAATTATACATTATATATAGAGAGGTAATCATAAGCCCATAAATAACGCCAAATGTAATTTTAAATGATACCCTTTTCAGAACTTCTTATAAGCAACAAAAGAGGCCGATTTTAATGTGACTCTTCCGTTTCCACTGCTCCCAGTTTGTCGGGGTAGCAAAAAAAAATAGACCGAAACGAAAACAATGGCAAGAAAAATGAAGCAGTCCTAACCTTTATTCAGAATGAATAGCCAAATGGTAAGTAAGAAACTATGGCCTGTCTTTCCAGCACCACCACAGGAAGGTCAAGAATTTTTGGTGGAGCTCAAAATGCAATTTGTGCCATAAGAGTAATCATCAATTACACCCAAATGCCTGTGATAGACAACACGTAGGTTACGGCGGAATGGGAGCCCTGACGCAGGTGGCCCTAATCAGGATCCCCGAGAGAGTCAAAATCAACCACTAAAAGCGTGGTTTTCAACCCTGGCTGCACAGCATTAACACCTGGGACGCTTTAGCAAGTACTGCTGCGCAGGTCTTATCCTCACTGATTCATTGGTCCGGCGTCTGGCCAGGACATCACTATTTTTAAAAAAGGCATCCCAGGTGATTTTCATGTGTAGCCAATTGAGAACCACTACTGTAGAAGCTGAGTCACACCGTCAGCAGCCCTGCCTCTCCGCTCGCAACAAAACACGCCAACGACCCTTGAGTCGCGACAATTTGCCCCAGCTTGTCCCAAGAAAACTTAAAAACACCAAGATTTGAATACGGAGACCTCTCCTCCACAGCAGTGTTTTTTGTTTCTCCCCGCTTCCAGGTCCAGTGGAAGAAGGCAGGAGTCTGAGGCCCTAGGGTTAAGGAGGGCCCACCCCACGCTTCCCAACAGTTCTTCCTCTAGCTGCGACCCTCACCAGCAAAAGAACGGACCCACCGGGTTACTCACAGCTCCACAGCTCGTCTCCTCCTCACCTTCCTAGCGTCTGAGACTCTTCACTTCCGCTCAGTCAAGTGCTCTTCCGCCAGCGCCGACCAATAGCGTCACTGTTGGCAAAGCATCCTGGGAAATGTAGTGAAACCCTAAGGGAAAGAGGGCGTCGCTGTCGCTGTGTGACGTCATCGTACGGACTGAAATATGAGCGACGGTCGCCATCTTGGGTTACGGCAACACTGCGTTACTCAGCACAGGAGAAAAGGAAAAGAGAAAGGCTGTCTCTACTGTGTTCCTTTTACTCCTCCAGAATGACCTCTCTCAAGATAGATGTGCTGTATGTAGAGGAATCCTGAAGCCTAAACCTTGTCGTTCAAAAATAGTTTTTCCTCTAAAGATTCTCAAAGTATTTTTCAACGGGTCCATCGCTAGATCAATACAGTGTTGATAACCATACTAAGTTGTTATCTGCTTTTTCCATACTCCTCTCATGAATGTACAGTCGATTTTTCCAGAGGTTATGTGTCCTGTGGTAGCGTAAGGAATTGAACGCAGAAGGAGCTATGAGAATCCATCTGTCTTCTATTAAGCCAGAGATTTGCAAAAATGTAAAACAATGCCACTCTTCTCACTGTATTGTTTTGGAAAATAGTTATTATCTATAAAAGGATTATTTGTATTAGTATATAATGAGTGAATTGTTATCTTGTGAATTAATAAATTAATATTGCAATGTTTTCAGTTCTAATACAGTAAATATTGATAGGTATATCCCACATAAAAGCTTTTTGTGGTTCTCGATAATATTTCAGAGTAAGTGGGCCTGGAACCAAAAGCAAGGTGCTGGCCTATAGATTCATTCAAGAAGTGTTTATTGAATGTTTATTAGACCCCACGCATTGCGCACTAGGAAAACAGAACTGATATATCCCTTAAGGTAGCCAGAGAGGTAACCAGCAATAACAGCAGAGTATTAATTCATTTTCTATAATTCAAAGAACCCATTGCAGAGATAGCTGGGAAAGGCTTTTTCAGGAAGGATATCAAATTTGCTTTTTGAATTTAATGTCTAAAGGAGGTTATGCATACAGTTACATTTTTGTGTAAGTGAACAGCTTTAATATACTAAAAGTAAACATTAAAAATATATCAGAATTTTTGAAACCTTTTAATATTTCTTAATTTAAAAAAATACAGCAGGAACTTCAGAAAGATTAGGCCTCTTTTGACTTTTAAGAAGTCCTGTTAGTTAAATTCTAGTTTGATAGAAAGGCTGTAAATTTTAGAGCAAACTAAGTAAATGAATAAATACATAAAATAAACAAGTTACTGTTGCAGAAAAGTGTGTTACAGCTCAGTGTTACAGCTCAGTTGTGACAGCAACCTGGATCCGGGCAAGAGACCAAGCAGCACTCAGAGAGTTGGAAAACTCAGGTTCATTATGCCAGCTGGCCCAGATAAGTTAACGCTCCAAGCTCTGGACCCCATCTATAGGTTCACACAGGCTTTTATAGGCTGCCAGTTTACACTCTGCAACATCATATGCAAAAAAGGTATAACAAAAGTTGACCAATTAGGAACAAGCTTTATAGAAATGGACCAATCAGGAGGGAGAGAAATAACCAATCAGGAGTGAGGGAAATGGACCAATCAGGACTGAAAGAAATAACCAATCATGGAGTGAGCTCCATGCAAGTGAAGTACTACAAATGGACCAATCAGAAGTTACAGAAATGGACCGATCAGTAGTGAGCTCAGGGAACCAATAGAATTTTAGGGGTAAGTTCCATTCTCCTAGAAGTAAGCCCTTTCAGAGGCAAAAAGTGAGATAGAGCCTCTTGGCCAGGGAACCAGAGGGTGCTGGTAGGATAGTAGTGGCTCTGCTTGGGTATCCCGCCAGTCTTCTTATGGGCCTTCCCACCTCATTACAACATCAGCTTTTTAACTATATCAGCTGTCCAACTTTGGGTGATAATTCTAATAGCTAACCTTTATTGATCATATGCTTGTTATATGTGACATGTGGTGGAAAATGCTGTAGGTGGATTATCTGAATTCTAAATCTGGCTCTGTCACTTGACTAGCTATGTGACTTCGGGGCCAATTATTTTAAAATGCTCCTAAGCTTTAATATATAAATTTATCTCATATGTAAACATTAGGATGGGTAACAGTGGTACCTCCCTATTAAGTTTGTTGGGAGATAGAAATGATATAACCTAGAAAACAAAGACCACAGGCCTTGGCACATAATGTTTAATGAATGGTGAAGACAGTAATAATACTTGACAGGCCTTGTAACAGTAGCTGGGCAGGAAACCTGATAAGACACAGTCCCTGCTCTCCTGCATCCCCGGGAATCTACAGGCTAGTGCGGGGGGTTGGGCTGGGGGATAAAGGCTCTACTGAGCCTAAAGGAAGAAGCAATCCAGTCTTTCATTTTTATGCCAAGAAGAACCAGCATCTAGTTGGTTCTGTTTGGTAGGTCTTCACTAATAAGATATTTGACTTAGGCTGTTGAAAGAGGAATAATTCATTAAGAGGACATGAGCAGGAGAGGCTGAAGGACATCATGAAAATATTAGGAGGCTTAAGGGGAAAGATATGTAGTTGGATGTTACTGAGATTATAGAGCACAAGCAAGAAACAAATTTTTACAGATGCAAACCCACCAGTCAATTCCTGGAACCGTGGAAATTTTGTCTCTTTGCTTACAACCACTCTGTAAAAGGAAAAAAAAATGTTTTTCATCTAGAGGGCAGTTCTGTTGTTACTTTCCCAGGACAGAGACCATATCTGTCTTGTTTACAGTTGTAAAGAGTCACTGAACATCCTGTTATCACAGGGGTGAATGATCCTCTTTCAAAAATTTATGGCCAAAACACTGAGTAACTCAGTGCTCTGATGACTTGCAGAGAGAGTTTGAGACTTCTGACATTTCCTTATACCATTGTTGTAAGAATTAAACATGGCTTATCTAAAACACATAAAGTGAAGAGAAGCGAAGTGCTCAAGATAGGAAAAAAATACTTTTATATTTTTTGAATTTTTATTATTTTTTGTGGGGGGTTACTAAGTTTGTTTGTTTACTTATTTATTTAATGGAGGTACTGAGGGTTGAACACAGGACCTCATGTATGCTGAGCATGCACTCTACCACTGAGCTATACCTTCCCCCCTAAAAATAGTTTAATATTAACAGCACTTACCATGGTAAGTGCTCAACAAATATTTACTGTTATTGTCATCATTATTATTATTAATGAAGGTATTATGGTAGTACCACTGTTATGATCAATTACAAGTAGTAATTTGATTACTTATTACTAGTGGTACTAATGATAACCAATAACATTATTAATTGTGATAATATTTGTGAAGCTTTCATTCATACCCCCCGGACGGGGGACAGAACGCCTAAGTTTGTGGAAAGAATGGAAGCTGAACATGAATGAATGAATAATGAATGAATGCAAGGCAGCATACTAGACCCTGTGAGGGGTACAGTACTAAATCAGGACAGGAGCAAAATAATCATTTACTCTTTGCTTTTCTTTTTCGGGAAGCATTTAGGTGATTTCTTAGTGGCACAGGGCCCATCTCTCAATCAGCAAGCAGTTGCCCATTTGGTCTGTGGCCAGTTAACTCTGGGCTGGGAGCAGAGCAAGGGCTAGGGAGGGGTAAGCAAGTCTCGGTGATGGCTGGAAGAGATGGAGGGTACAAGAGAAGGAGTCTTATACTCCAGGGTGGTCCTTTGGGTCACTGGCATGGTAGCGGGACTGCTGTCCATTATGGTGGTTAAGAATGTACATTCTGGTGTCAGACTGCCTGGGTTTGAATCCCTCCTCTGCCTCTTAGCAGCTCTGTGATCTGATCTTGGACAAGTCACTGAACCTTAAAACCTACCTTAGAAAGTATCATGAATCTTAAATGGGATGATGAAACTATAGCACTTCGTACAGACCCTGGCACAAACTTGAGATGTATTTTAAGTTTAAAGCACTTTATAGAACCTGCAGGCAGAGATGGAAATCACTCCTGCCTCTGCTGGTGACTTATTATACACACACTGTGCTAAACGTTTGGGAGGCTCTGTGAATTGATGCTCCCTGGAGCTAGAGGTTTACATCTTTGCTAGACTACTCAGTCCTTTTCATGCTCAAAGTGGCATACATTAATGCCACAAGGCTTACTGAGCCTGGCTTCGAGGATAAAGCTTTACACTCAGGGATCCTCTCAGTCCTGGGCTCCTCCTCCCAGAGTTGGGGTGCCTGAACTTGCTAAAGCAGGGTGCAATATCCAAGAATAATCAGGGATGTCAAAAGAATTCCTTGAGGATGAGTAGTATATAAAACATACAATTAAGACATAGATCCCGTATTCCTATAGTGCTTCTAAAAGATGCCACTGCTTTTAATTTCTTCCCAGTTCTAATCTTCAAATTGAGATCAGTGATAGGAGATATAATCAAGAGTTAACAGTCTGTGCATCTATATTTCTAGATTTCTGTTTCTGTTTGAACAGCATGTCCAACAGCAGTAGAAGTGAGACACAGATGTGTAATTAAGAACAAACCTGACTCCATATTGAAACTATTCTTTTAGCTGTAACCTTTGTGCTCAGTTGTCTGTGCTTAGTCTTGCTGGCTCTGGACCTTATGAGAAAGAACGTTGCCTGTAGCCTGAAATGTACAGGAGGAATGGCCCATTCTCGAGGATCTGACCTTTAAAGGAATAACACTTTTCAATTAAAAAGTTGCAGAACAGAGAATAGCATTTGCCTTGTTGGAGGTTTGTAGGAACACTGTGACCAGACCGAAGCAGACAGCTGGAAGAACAAGGGATTCAGACACCAAGAAGTTTGCTACAGCCATCCTTCCTCCAATTTTAGTATAAAAGAAGCCTCAATTCTAACTCGGTAAATTGGTTCTTAGGGACACTAGTCCACCACCTTCTCAATCTGCTTGCTTTCCAAATAAAATCACTGTTCCTTGCCCCAACGACTTATCTCTCAATTTACTGGCCTGTCAAACAGCAAGCAATATGAGCTTGGACTTGTAACATGTATGATTTAAAATTTCTAGTAGCAGCATTAAAAACAGTAAAATAAGCAAAATTAATTTAAATAATTTAAGCCAATCTGTCCAAAATTTGAACATACAATCAATACAAAAATTATTAAGAGACTATTTCACATTTTCTTTTTCCTTCTGAGTCTTTGGGATCACGTGTGCATTTACTGTTATAACACATCGCAATTTGGACATTACATTCCCATCAAAAATACTTGAATTAGTACTCAGATTTCATAAAATCTACAGTTGAAAAAGTAGATTCATATAGCCAGGTTTTTCAAGTATACTTCCCAATGACTGAGTCAAATACCAGTTTTAAAATGTAAACTTAATTAAGATGAAATAAAATGAGGTTTGCATGATTACACTAGTTACGTTTCAAATACTCAACAGCCACATTAAGCTAGTGTCTCTGTACCAGAGAAGACAGGCTTGGATTTTCCAGAACAACAGCTAACTTTACATTCATACAGAACTGACACATGTCAGGGATTGTGACCATTAGCTTCCATCTGTCATTGTAGGTAATCCTTACCACAACCCTGGCCTCCCTACTTTCCATCCTTGTTTCCTATGATCCCCTCACTATGCAGTAACCAGACTGGTCTTTTAAACACATGAGTCCTGTACAAGTCTTAACCATTTTTATTGCTTCCCAGTCTGACTGGAATAAAATCTGAAACTCCCTGCCATGACCCATACAGCCCATGTGAGATGGTCTCTATCCGCCTCTCTGACCTCGTCTTGTACGTCTGTCCCTCTTGGACACTATACTATTCTCTGTTCCTAAATCACAATATTTTTCACATCTCCAGACCTTTCTGCTCAACGTTCCCTCTGCCTGATGCCATTAACAGCTCTTCCCGTGGTTTGCTCATTCTCATTCTGCAGGTTTTGCTCAATATCACTTAAGTAGCTGACTCTATTACATCACCCTGTCCCCTCCATATCATTTATCACATCTATAACAACCTGAGTATTTATTTACTCCATTATTATAACTCCCTCAACTAGACTCCGAGAGCCACAAGGATTGAGAGCTTGTCTGTCTTCTTTGCTGTGAAATCCCTAGGGCCCAGCACAGTGCCTGGTGCAAAACGGACATTCAAATACTGTATAAATGGATGACATTGATAGGTATTATTATTACAAATGATAAGACTGATGCTCAGAGAGGTTAAACATTTTCCCCAACATCACACAGCTAGCAGAACAAAACAGGGACATAAAGCTGGGTCTAACCATGAAGTCTATGTTTTTCTAAAGAACAAAAGGACTGGGCAGATAATAGAAACCTTAACTATGAAAAGAAGGCTTAAGGCTTTGAAACTGATTTAAATCTATAAAACATATATGGATTTATACTTGGCAGGAAAACTCAGCAGTTTTTCACTGTCAAGCAAATGGCCCAGATCCTGGTTAAGATGAGGCCTTTAATGCTGGTAATGGATGGATGAAGGTACCATATAAAATGGAGACTGATGGTCTTGGAGAGAGTCTTCCAGAAGACTGCCAAGGCAAGCATCCGGCACCCACTTACCCAAATGCCCAACTCCCACTCTGCCCTTACCCTCGGTCATTTGGACCAAGAAAGGGAATTTGTGCCCCAACCACAAATGGAATGACTGAGCTAGCACATTTTTTCCCCCTGGGACTCATCAGTTGGACCAAACAATTTTTTCTGAGTTAGGAAACATACTTCCAACCCTCACATTACTATATGAAATGTCAGTGCCCATTTTAAAGCATAAAGCATTGTGTCGGTGCTGTACCATCCATTGCAAGTTCAGGCAGTGGGCCAATTTTGGTCCAGCAGGTGGCAAGGGCAGGAGTCAGAAGGAAGAAGGGGACGTTTGCTGAATGCCAACTCAGTGTCACGCACAGTGCTGAACATGTTCGTCTGTCATTCCCCTCCCTGAATCCTCTCCGGCTCCTATCCGAAGGGGAAGGAAATCTTTTCATTCCAGAAAGAAGGCTGGTTTCTTTGTCATTCTCTGTTCAGGGCAAAGCAGCAGAAGCGAATATTGGGGGAGCTAAATAATCTACAAATTCCTCAGCAAGAAGCACTGTCCCAGGCTTCAGATCTCAGCTTGGAGGTCCTCTCTCTGGGGGCCCACACTGTAAAGGGAGAGCCTCTAACCACAACCCACTACCCCAGTTATTCCCTTTCCTAATGCTTCATTACATGAATCATGGCTCATTAAAAAATGATTTTCAATTACTTTACTTACCTCTTGTGTCTTCTGCTAGAGAGCCAGCACAGCAGTTTTAGAGCAGGAGTTGGCAAACTTTTCCTGTAAAGGGCCAAGGAGTAAATATTTTAGGTTCTGTGGGCCACACGGTCTCTGCTGCAACTGCTGGACCATGCACATGAATGAGAACATTTATGTTCCAATAAACCTTTATTTATAAAAAGACATTTATTTATAAAAGCAGCCGGTGGGCTGTAGTTAACACGGATTGTGGGATCAGACTGGCCAAGACTGAATCCCAGCTCAGCCCCTGCCTAGGCTTTTAAACTTGGACAAATTTCTGAACCTCGATAAACTTCCAATTCTTTATCTGTAACGTACATGGGGTGACCGTATTTTCCTTCTAGAGTGATTGGGAAGCATAAATGAATTAACTATGTAAAATACTGAGAACAGAGCTTGTCTCTTAAAATTTTTTGATGTTATCAACATTAGTCTTTAAGTGTCACGAGGGCAGAGGCCATGTCAGTTGCATCTTGAGTGTCTGGCACAGTGCCTTCAAAAGTAGGCAGTCAAGGAACACTTGTGAACAAATGAATGACTAAATGTATGAAAAAAAAAGCAGCTTCCACTGTGCAAACCAGACATCCTTCCCAACAAACATACTCCAGAGTGTTTCCATAAACCCTTGGGGAAACCGATCAAAATACCGGCTTGTTGGCTTTCTTGGCCAAGCTGACAAACTCTCAGGATCCTGTGTCTTTGATTTTAAGACTGCGGAAGCATTAAGTAACACCCCAAACATAATTTGAGGTCCTTTCTAAAATATCATTTAACAAACAAAATATTTGTAGATATTTACTTGGCTATTTAAAACATTAATTATGGTCATCTCAGCAGATTTCTTGGATGAATAAATATTTAATAAGTATTCACAGATATCTTAAAGGTACAGATAATGAAAGAAACAAAACAACTTTCCCAACTTTCCTGTCATTTGTCCAATTATCCTGTATTTAGAGGTTACAGAGGGAACAACTGGTTGATCCATGATTTTTTTTTTCAAACCATGGTATAGTGGCTTAAGTTTTTCAGAGCCTACAATAATTGGAGCTATATGACCCAATGGAGAAATCTCATTTTATCTCCTTGTGTTCTCAAGTGGTTCCATCCAAGTGCATTTAAGGTACAATTTCCTGTTCATTTGAATTTTATACTAGTTCAATCCCAATCAGGCACTAGGAAAATATACGGCTGTCTCAGGACACGTATCTAGAGATGACAGGAAAACATCGCATCTCTGGGAGACAGGTGTAAAGTTGAATAATTTTATAACCCTCATCATTTACGTAGCACTTCAGAGGCTGACTGTGTGTAACTGAACGTACATGAGCCCTGCTTCTGTGTGCGTGCTCACATGTAGTTCACACTGGTTCTCCTAGCAGCTCTTAACTAGATAAGGCAAGTCTTATTCCCATTTTACAGGAGAGAAAAATGAGGACATGGAGAGCCAAAGGGAGACTTGTTCAGGATGACCATGATAGCTAGTGACAGAGTTTCATTCACAGCCAGAGGGACAAAGATATCTCATGTTCCGGAAGCTTTGTCTCATGTGTCCCACGGACTCCTTTGGCAGTCTGCTGAAACCCATGGACCCCTTTTCAGAAAAATCTTTTTAAAGGCATAAAGCAAAATATACAGGGCTTTAAAGAAAATAAATTATATTGAAATACAATGACTAAAATGCTAAAAACAAAATCTGTAAGATCTATCTAATATCTGCCTCTTCATTAACACATTAAATATGGTAGATCTAATAATGAACAAATTTGAAGCAGTCATGATCATAAATGATATTTCAACATATCTGAATCAAGAATAATATGCTCTAAAATATCTGTGATTTCTTTTGGTGAAAAAGTCACAGGTTCTGCTAATATTACTGTGGTCTGTTGCATACGGTCATAATGGGAGGAAATGCTAAATTGCAAGTAGAGGTTAGGGAAAATAAGAATGTAACCGTTTTCCCCATCCAAATTCACGACCTTCCTCCCTGAATGTTATCTGTGCTCCCCACAGGGAGGATCTGTGGACCTCAAGTTAAGGACTCCTTATCTAGTCTGGTCCCTCCTAAAACAGACGAGGAAACTGGGGGCCAGAGAGGGAAAGTGAGTATCTAGGACTGCTCAGCTATATAATAGCAGGGATAAAACTAGGACCCAGGGGTTGAGACGGCCCTCCTTACAGGGCTGTTATGAAGAATAAACATGATAATATATGCAAATGCTTAGCACAGTATCGGGCACTCAACAGCATCGTGCAGAAAACCTGGCCACGTGACACAGAAGTACACAGAGATGCGACTCTCTGGAAAGCTCCTTACATGAAAGGGGGACACGGTCAGCTGTATGTGCCTTTTGCCCTTGCACCTTTGCCTCTCCTGCCTGGCAGAGAGACATTACGGCCACATTAGAAGGATGGTGCAGGCAGATGCTAGAGGGGACACGGGCCTCTTCTCGCAGTGTGGAGGGGTCATCCCAGCCCTGGGCCACCTACTTCCAGACTTCTCAAATGAGAGGGGGAAAAAAAATCTTCTGACTTGTTTAAGTCACTGTTTACTTATTTATTTTTGTTGGTTGCAGGGGAGGTGGTGGTGGTAATTAGGTTTATTTATTTATTTTTTTAATGGAGGTACTGGGAATCAAACCCAGGACCTTGTGCAGGCTAGGCCTGCACTCTACCAATGAGCTATACCCTCCCCGTCTAAGCCACTGTTATTCGTGTTCTGTTCTGTGCAGCCAACTCACTCACTGACACACACCTCTTGCTGGTTGGGTGGCTGACTCTCCCTGAGCCTCTCATCCAAAATGGCACCATCCGAGATTTTCCAGTGAGGACTGGGGGACACGGGACTCAGCGTGGTGCCTGGTCCAATTTCAAGTGCACAGTTAAAGGCAGCTGTTGTTACGATCACTGTTTCAGTGCGTCGCGGCTCAGTGCTCTTTCTGCTATGTTGGCTCACAGCTTCAAAACCACACGCACAGCCTCATAATCCTGTCCACCCCTCAGCCCACCCCTCCCACTGCAGCTCTGGTACATGTGCCTCCCAAACAGCCTTGATTAGATGCTTATCATGTCTCATAGAAAGGAACAGTTTATGAAAACACCGACAGAGGCAAAACACCTAATAATTAGTGGCTAGCAACCACAGACATGCAGACAATTAGGAGGTTTATATAAATTCAGGGGATGAAAGCAACGTCTCATTTATTCCTCAGATTTCTTGCATGAGACCTTGAGATGTCATTTCTGCCAGTGGCGCTGACCTCACAGGAAGAATGTGGGACGAGAAGTGAGCGGAGAGGTTGTGGAGAGAGCTGTGAGGAACCTTCACACTCCAAATGCCCCTTCCCCCTGGCTCCCTTGGCCACTCTGCTGGACCTTTACCATCAGAGCTGGGGCCCCCAGGAGGTCCCCTTAGCCTACAGTCTTGTCAGCAGGATGCTGGCACCCTTATCTTCCTTGGACATCACTTCCCCCAATGCTGATGGATTGGGGACCACTTGGGATGCTAATGTTGTCCAACGTAGGCTTCCTTAGCCGTGGGAGTGAGGCACACGGCTCTCTACGCTCAGGACTGGTTGGGCCTCTGTAAGTGTACTGGGTAGGCTAAAACTTGGCATCTCTTTCAATTAATATCCTTCTATCATCATCATTTATTAAAATAATATCATTAAAAATACTCAGGTGGAAGAAACAGGACTAACTTGGAATCCCAGCACCACTCCCCGGAAGTGACACTAACAACAGTTAACTCATATCAGCGTTTGTTGAAACCCTAACTCCCAGTGTGACTGTATTTGGTGATAGGGCCCATGAGGAGGTGACAAAGGTTAAATGAGATCATGAGGGTAGGGTCCTACCCCAACAAGACTGATGACCTTATAAGAAGAGGGGGAGACCCAGGGATGCACAGGCTCAGGGAAAGGGCGATGTGAGGACACGGGGAGAAGGCAGTCCCATGCGAGCCAAGGAGAGAGGCGCTGCAGAAGCCACCATTGCCAACACCTTGATCTTAGACTCCCAGCCTCCGGAAATGTGAGAAAATACACTTCTGTTGTCTAAGTCACTCAGTCTGCGGTGGCCCCCTGAGCTGACTAATACTCTGACTTCATTACATGAGTACATGAGCAGGACACTGTATCAGAATGTTTCATTGTGCTTTAACCTATTTCTTCCTTCCTCCTCTTGCCACTTCTTAGCGCTTGCCACTGCTTAGCTCAGGGGCGGCTAAGGTGCCCTTCCCCATTAGAGGTTTTCTTCACTTCCATTCCCACGAGCACTACATGGAAATATTTGCCCACGTTCCCCTCAGAAGTATATAGTCCAACTTAAGACTTGTCTAGTGAGGATGAGGAGAAACGGATTTTCTATAAACACAAATGCATAGAAAGAGATCAACCACTTGGCAGCGCCCACTTCCGCTGGCAAAACAAAATTAGTGTTCCAAGAAAAAGTATCTCTTATTGTTCCACATACTTATTCTCTTGTCAATTCTCTTTTGTGATTTTTCTGAATCAGACAACTCTCAGGGAGGCAGGTTAAAGGGTGCAAAATTAAGAGTATTTAACAAATTACCCAGTCCTTATAAACTACAGGTCCACACTATGCACGGTTTAGTTTCAAAATTTCAGTTATAGTGATCGCTGACTTTGTGAGGTTAACTCTAATTATTTCCGGCATATTTTAGTTCTACCCTACCCACATGGTTCAACGGAATTAATCACTCTTTATCACCGGGCACTCAGGAAGAAAAGAAAAGAATTATTTTTCAGTGTGAACAACAAGGAAAAGCAAGAAACGACATCAGTTGTCTACTTCCCACTCCTTTCTTCTGACTTCAGGGCAGAAGACAGTGGGGCCTATTCTCTCACCCAAAGTTAACAGCTCCTCCTGGATCAGTGAGCAGAACCCGGGTCTCCCCTCTCCCGTGTGGGGGAGTTGAGAAGAGGGCTGGTTACAAGGACACGTGCTGATGGACGACTGTGGTGACACCCACGAGCGGTCTCAGGGCTCAACAGGGACCCTCCCACACCTGACCGACCAGTCGTGTCCCTCTACCCGCCCATCTCTTCCAAGTTCCTCAACAGGACCGCTCTGTCCTAGGAGCTGAGTTCAGTTAAGAGGGTTTTCTTTGGGCTGGGTTCTGCTGGGGAGCTGTACAAAGTCATATCTTGATTTATGATACATTTTGAACCAAAATGTAATCGCTATTTGAACATCTTTTTTTTTTTTTAAACTCTGTTTTTAAAGGGAGAAGAAACATTTGTGTGAGAATGTTCCCAGGCACAGGCAGGGTGAGAGCTTGAAGAAACATACTCTTTGCTGTGACTACTGATATTTGTTGACTCTAACCAAAACGTGTGCGCTGCACAGGGTTAAGTCTGTGTTAGGAAAGGGCGAATTAAAAAAAAATTCCCATCAAGAACTGTCTTTTAGAGCAGGAATGAGACCAATTAACTTTTCCACTAATTTATCCCAGTGATGTTTTAGTATTTTTTATAGACCCCCCTCTCCCCCAGGAAGCTACAGAGCTGGGTTGCCACTTACCAGCTGTTTACACTGAACTCCCAGGGCCCTCAAGGCATCAGTTTGAAGGACAGTGGGAACCCCTCAAAATGTTTTCTCTTATCTAGGAAGATTTTTCTAAAAACGAAAGCACAGAGAGTTGCTTTTATTGCATTTTAAATGAACAGCCCTTTAGATCTTAGATTTAGAGCCGGTGTTCACTTAGGGGTTTCTTAGTAATCTCTGCTCTGAGGAGCTCCTTGGCTAGGATGAAGGATGAGAAGAAATTTAAGTGCTTGTGGAGGCTGCTTGGAGAGTTATCTTGACCTCACTTCTCGCAGGAGCGAATGCTGCCAGTAGCATCCTCTTGGGAGGATAACTGAGACCAGCAGTGTGGGCCCAGCTCATGCAGACCTCCTCGCAGAAGACTCTCTCACTCTGCGAGGATGAAG
The DNA here is from genome assembly GCF_048564905.1 of Vicugna pacos. Taxonomy (NCBI): domain Eukaryota; kingdom Metazoa; phylum Chordata; class Mammalia; order Artiodactyla; family Camelidae; genus Vicugna; species Vicugna pacos. Next base: position 6,940,896 of record NC_132989.1, read on the forward strand.
TGGGGCTCGGGAGGCAGTGAGACTGACTGGGTTTATAGATTCTTTTCACCATCATCTACCCCTTCCCCTGCTGAGGACTTCTGTGAGGGAGTCACGGAAGAGTCCCCAGTTACCCTCAGGTTCAGCTCAAAAGGCCTTGGACGAGAAGCCAGCTCCTGTCTCCTCAGCTTAAATTTCCAAACCACAGGCCTCCCTGGCTCCCTCCCCTTGCTCCATGACGCTGACACAGTGACAGGATGGGGGCAGCCGGGGGCCGGGACAATCCGAGTCCGAGCCAGAACTTTGTCCACAGCCTATAATTCCAAAGGTTTGATGGGCTATGGTTCCTGACAAGTAACAGCAGTTAACTGAACAGCGCGCTGTTTCCCAGACTTCAGCCATGAGCCAGCACAGCCACATCGTGGTGTGTGCTATTTCCACGGTCCTCTGTTATTTACGTATATTTAAAAGTAATTTCGCCACTTAATAAAATTCATTTTAAAATGAAAATTTTAGGTCATCTGCATAATTGAAATACTAGGGCCACTTGCTCTAAAGAGAAGTTTTCAGTAAAACAAAATAGTAATATTAAATTTGAGCTCTCAAGTTGCCTGTCTAAAGCTTTGTGCCCTGAGGCTTGCTAGCTCCCTCAAACAAGAGAGGGAGGGAGGGGGGAGGGAGGGAGGGAGAGAGAGAGAGAGAGAGAGGTGTTAGGGCTTTACTAACCCCAAAATGAGACTTCCAATTTGATGTAATCAGAACGAGTGAAAGAGACTGAAAAGAGAGTACGTTCTCATTTTATGCTTTAATATTATTGCCTGTTGAGTGTTTTACTTAAGCCAAGTGCAAAGTACACTAGCTGCACAGTTATGGCACCTTAAAAACAGGACCAGAAGGACATAATGAAATCAACTTCCTTCTTGCATTGATGAGGGGAGATGAGGACAAGCTGCATAATTTTTATTGGAGTAAAATACACATCACAGGAAATTTACTATTAGTGACATTTAGTATAGCCACAATGTTGTGCAACCATCATCTAGTTCCAGAACATTTTCATCACCCCAAAAAGACTCCCTCTACCCATGGTCAGTCATTCCACATTTCCCCCCACCCCCGTCCTCAGCCCTGGCAACCACTAATCTGCTTTCTGTCTCTGTGGATTTGGTGACTCCGGATACTTTATATAAATGGAATCACACAACGTATGGCCTTTGGTACTTGGCTTTGTTCACTCAGCATGATGTTTTTCGGGTTCATCCGTCTTGTAGCATGTGTTAGTACTTTTCATTCCTTTTTATGGCTGAATAATATTCCACGGTATGGATATATCACATTTTGTTTATCCATTCACACTGGGTTACTTCCACCTTTTGGCTATTGTGAATAGTGCTGCTATGAGCATTCACATACAAGTTTTTGTCTGAGTCCCTGTTTTCAGTTCTTTTGAGTATGGACCTAGGAGTGGAACCGTCAGGTCAAATGGTTATTCTATGTTTAAGTTATTGAGGAACTGTCAGTCAATTTCCCTGTACCGTTTTACATTCCCACCAGCAATATACAAAGGTTTCAATTTCACCTCATCATTGTCATCACTTGTTATTTTCTGGGTTTCTGTTTTTGTTGCTGTTGTTGTTTTAAATTATAGCCATTTGAGAGAGATGGACTAATTAAGAAACTCTGATGGAACACTACCTCTCTATTCCTTCTCTAATTCATTCTCCACCAGCAGCCAAAGTAATCTTTCCAAAATGCATGTCTGACCACATTACCCATGTTTTTTTATCACAGTCTCTTAGGATGGAGACAAAAAAACAAGCAAAGTCCGCCTGGCCCTGCATGGCCTGGTCCCTGCCTGCCTTTCAATCAGCACCATCTACCCTGCTCTTTCAGAAAGCATCCTCTTGCCAGAACCGTTGCGGGCACTCCATCTGCCTGGGATGCTCCCTTCTGACTCCTCTGTAGCCCAGCTCAGGCTTCATTCCCCCAGGAAAGCCACTCCTTAACATTTCCTCCTCCCCCAGCCAGGCCAGGGGCCTGGTCCTCAGGAGCACTGAGCATCTCTCCTTTCTAAGACCTACCCCTGTCTGCAGTTACATATTTATTCATGTCATTATTTGACTCTGTGGCAGAACTCCACCTTCACTCCGCTTGCAGAACAGAGTCAGCCAATGAAGCCATGGATGTTACTTGAACCGAGAGCACTTGTCTTCTCCGTCCCATTCAGTCCTCCCAACATAAGCCTTTCTCTGCATTCCTTTGCTCAAAGACCAACTTTTCTTCCCCAAAAGCCTCATAAAGCAAGCAGGGTTATCTGCTGGGTACACTTGCTTCTTGAATTAAAAAATTACTTATCGGACAATAAAAAAAACATAAACTATAAAATAAAAAAATTATAATTTGCACTTCATTGTAATTCAGTATGCCTGTTCTATAAAAGGCACCGTTAAGGAAATGAAAAAACAAGACATAAACTGGGAGAAAATATTTGCAAAGCATATATATATATATTAAAAGAATTTGACCTAAAATAAACTAAGAACTCTTACAAGTCCATAAGAAGATTAAAAAGGAATAATAAAAATGAGCAAAAGATTTTGACATGTGACCAAAGAAGATATACAGATGATAAATAAGCACATAAAAGGATGTTTAATATTATTAGTCATTAGGGAAATGCAAGTTAAAGCCACAAGAGTGACTACACACCGACTAGGATGACTAAATTTGAAAAGACAAGCAATACTAGGTGTTGGGGAGAATATGGCGCGTCTAGAAATCTCATTTTTGGTAGGGATACAAGTGGTACATCAATTTTGGAAAACAGTTGGGCACTTTTTATATAGTTAACATACACTTGCCACACAACTCAGCAATCTCACTGCTAGGTATTTACGCAAGAGAAAGAAAAACACACACACACACAAAGACCTGTATGCAAATGTTTATCGTTGCTTTATATTTAATACCCTAAAACTGGAAACAACCCAGTGTCCATAAACTAGGCAATTAATAAACAAATTGTGGTATAGCCATATAATGAAATGTCACGCATCAATTAAAAGGAATGAATTACTGATACACGGGACAACATGGATGAAAAGCGCCACGCTAAGTGGACAAAGCCAGATACAGAAGGCCACATACATATGAAAAAGTTTTGTGCTTCAGACACTGGAGAGAGCCCCAAGCAGCTCTCAAGAGCCCACTGTGAGAGACACAGTCTGAGGAAGGGAGTAAGAGTCGGTTCTCCCACATCTGGCTTTTCAGGGAGGACTTCACCTATATGGCAGTGAGATAAAAAAAAAAAATAGGGAAGAGCAATGGTTTCTAGGACTGAAAGCGGGAGGAGACTGACTGCAAGGGGCATAAGAGAACTTTTGGAGGTGCTGAAAGTCTTCTATATCTTGATTTTGGTGTTGGTTACATGACTGCACGCGTTTGTCAAAAGCTATCGAACCACACACTTCAAAAAAGAGTGAATTCTATTTTACAGAAAAGTACTGCAATAAAACTGACTTAAAAATTTACTTGAAATCCAACAATAAAACAACTTCATTAAAAAAATGGGCAAACCCTTGGGCACTGTTGGTGGGAATGTAACATGGTACAATTGCTATGGAAAAGAGTATGGCAGTTCCTCAAATAATGAGAATCACCATGTGACTCAGCAATTCCGTGTCTGGATATGTTTCTAAAGGAATTGAAAGCTGGGTCTTGAAGAGGTATTTTTTTTGGGGGGAGGAGGTAACATTTATATATTTTATTTATTATCATTATTATTTTTTCTTTAATGGAGGTCCCAGGGATCAACCTATGACCTCATGCATGCTAAGCATGCACTCTACCACTGAGCTACACCCTCTCCCCCTTGAAGAGGTATTTAGACACCTATCTTCATAGCAGCATTATTCACAAAAGCCAAAAGATGGAAGCAACCCACACGTCCATCAGTGAATAAATGGATAAATAAATTGTGGTATATGCATACAGTGGAATATTATTCAGCTTTAAAAAAGAAAGACAATTCTGGCATATGCTACAACATGGATGAACCTTGAGGAAATTACATTAGGTGAAATAAACCAGTCACACACACACACACAAATAACGTATATGGGGTATCTAGACTAGTCAAACCCAGAGAAACAGGAAGTAGAATGGTGACTGGCAGAGGTGGGGAAGTGGACGGTGGAAAAGAAGTTGTTGCTTAATTAGTACAGAGTTTCAGTTTTGCAAGATGAAAAAGTTCTGGAGATTGGTGCACAACAATGTGAAATGTGAATATATTTAATACCACTGAACTGTACACTTACAAATGGGTAAGATGGTAAATTCTGTTATGCATATTTTACCACAATTAAAAAAAATCTTAGAGTACTTTAGGAATATATATACATATTATACATATATACATATTATATACAAAAAAGCCAAGCTAGAGAATCTATGAAATAAAAAAGAGAAAATCTTTCCTGCTCCTCTTTTCTTTTTTTCCCCTAAAACATATCCTCATTCCCATTTCCTGCTGGGAATTAGATGTACAAAAGATATAGCTTTAAAATGTACATAAATGGAATGAAGCTATATATATGGTTGGGTAATCTGCCTTTTCCATAGTGTCCACCTCATTTTAGAGATTTTCTCTGTCAGTATATATCGAGTGACCTCATTCTTTCTAACCCCCACACTGCATTCCACGGCATGGATGTGCATAATCTATTTAAGCATTTTTCCCTGGATGGACAGTTACATCATTTCCATTTTTCCCTTTCTACAGACAATGTCTCAGTAAACATCCTTGTACATCACTGTGGGCTTGTAAGAATATCCCTGTGGGCAGAGGTCTACAAGTACACTGCTGAAAGAATGTCCATTTAACATGTTTCAGATGTTGCCAAATCGCCCTCCAAAACCTCTGCACTAAGACCACCCCCAGCGCTGTAGGAGGTTGCCTTTGTGTTCACACTCTCAATAGATCATCAATTTAACAAATATTTTCTGCTGCGCTTTCAGAGGCCTCCAGAACCCTGGCCACGCCGCCGGCTTTTCCCATTGACACAGGGGTGACCAGCTAGGTTATGTTCTTGTCTCTCCCTCGACGGACAAGATGGCCCCCCTTCCCTTCCACTTTTCCTTTCCAGGGCCTTCCAGGCGGGCTGCAGCTCCCCGTCCTTCGCAGTCTTCCTGGACGCCCGCCTCACCTTCTGCCCCCAGGACTCCGCGGAGCCCAGGCTTTACTAACTGCACTACTTCTTCAGTTCCTGCTTCATAATTTAGAGCTTTTCACATTTTTCCCACCAAAATACCCCTAATGGTAGGGGACAGCGAATGTTGAACCCCGAATGTCTGGGGAGCACAAGCCGCTATGGGGAGAGGAAAATTTCTTCCAAGTCCCTTGTTTTATCTTAAAATTCTAGTTTTGTATTAAAAATGTTTAAATTCTTGTCTCACCCCATAAAATTGGGTCTCCAGGAGATGCCCCACATTTTCCCCAGTCTTGCGGAGCCCCGGGCACATCTCTGTATAGGCCAGGTAGAGAAATGCATCTGATTGTATCTTCCTCTCAAGTCCCCAAACTAACCAGAAAGGGACTCAGATGTAGACTTACCTGTCTCGCATAGCGCAGAAGTTCTGCAAATCCACTTCCCGGGCGTCTGGTGCACTTTTTCAGTCTTCACTTGTCTCCTAGGGAGGCCAGTGACGTGCAAAGCAACTTTGTCCCTTCACCCTCCCGTCGCTTAGGCGCGATGGACGGCAGGTGGCGCCCGGGTCCGCCTCACCGCCGAGCTCGCCCGGCTCCGAGCATCTGCTCAGAGGAAGGGGCCTTGGAGAGGTCTTGGTCACTGCAGTGTCTAGAGAACTGTTTCTTAGTCTCTGCACGTACGGAGGACGGAAGCCCGGCTCTGGGCGGCGAGGTGCGGCCCCGGGAGGCTTCATCTCTGCTGCGCGCAGCTGGAGACGCCGAGGCGCCGGCGCGGGATCGCCCGCAGGAGAGCCCCGCGCACCCGGGCGCGCAGCGCGCCCGCCCCGGGGGAAGGGCCGTCTGAGCTCCGGCACTGGCAGAAAACACTGAAACCCAACGCCAAATATTTGTGATCCCGCGAAAGGAGGAAACTGAAACCTCTCGGTGTGATTTAAAAGGCATGAAACCAACTGCTCTTTGATTTCTGGAAATGGGCTCCTCGAAATTCTTAAAACACCGTCCTGTTACTCCCCAGGCCTGGCTCCTTCCTCCCTGGAGGCAGGGGTAGGGATTAGGGGGGGGGGGTCAACAGGCCCGGAAAATAAGGGTCAGCTGCGCATGGGCTTAAGACAAGTGGCGGACAAAAGTCAGTGCGGGGGCGGGGAGAGGAATGGCTTTTCCAGCCCAGAGTTTACCCAGGAGGGTCCCAGAAGACAGTAGAGCCTTCAGGGGATCTGGAGGGAAGTAAAACCTGGTCCTTTTCCTGACGGGGTGCATGCTGAAGTAGGGTGCTTCTCCTCCTGGATCATTTGCTAAAAATGCAGATTACCGGTCTTTACTTCCACCTGATAAATCAACTGGAGGAGGCCAGAGGTGGTAGCCTTGAGTCTGTATTTCTCATAAGCCCCTGCGTGGTTCTACTCTCTGAGTCTGAGAACCACCGCTCCAGCTCTTGGTACCAAAAGCTGGCAGCTCAGACACAAGAACCAGCTTCTGAGCACCCATCTCCTTCCCAACCAGACTAGCTCTAGTCCCACCAGTCTTAGGGGACAGATTAGGTCATGTGAATATGAATAATCAATATTTCTGCAGAGTAAGACCCCACCTATCAAATCTCAGGCCTTCTTAAAAGTCTCCCCAAATATTTCTGGAGCCCCTGTGAGTTCCTTTTCTCTTGCCACCTCCTTAATAATTATTTCCCGTAAGTTGCATGAAAGGGTAGCCAGAGTGTAACCAGCGCGGAGCCATCTCATGGTGTTTCAGGAGCTTGCTCTGTCCCTGGGGGCTATGTCCCCGCCCTCGCAAAGCTGCAAACAAAACACTCAAGGCCAGAAGGAGGTGTCTTCCCTTCAGGTCTCACAGCCTCCAAACCAAGCTTTGTTCCAAGCAGAACGCTCCTGTTTCTAACTCAGGATCAGATTTTGTTACCAGAGCCCAGAAGCAGGGCTGCTTGGGCTCCCAGTGTCCCAAAGTCCTTTGAGGAAAGAGCTTCTTCAGAGATTAAAAGAGGTGTGCTGGTAAACTGCTTGCTAAAATAGAAAAATCAGACCCCTGACTCATTGTGTTTGCCGATTTCCGTGGTATAAATATTCCCATCACGGCAGATTTTAAGCTACCAGTGTGATGTCACTGGATGCAATGTTAGAAAGAGAGGCTCATAATCAGCCTTGCAGCTGGGGAAAGGCAGCGTTGGCACAACACTCCTTGAGACCTGGGCAGAGACCAGATACCAAAACATCATTCATTCATTCATTCAACAACTATTTACTGGGTGTCTGCTATGTGCCAGTTGCTATCTCTGATCTGGGGATCCAGAAGTAAATATGATGGCTCACGTTCTTGCCTAGGTGGAGTTCAAGTTCTAATGAAGACGCCAGCCCGCAAACAAGCAAAGTTAGTTCATGATAAGTGCTATGAAACAGGAAAAGCCAGACAAGGAGCTGCAGTGACGGGTGATCTATTTTAGAACAAGTGGCTCAGGAGAGGCCTCTCTGAGGTGGTGACATCTGAACCAAGTCCCCAGAAGGGTAACAACCGTAAATAACCGGAATAGCACAGGCAGAGGCAACAGGGAGAGCAGAGACCCTAAGAAGGGAAGGTCCCTGGTGTGCTTGTCAAGGGGGCCAGCGTGTGGCTAGAGCAGGGAGGGAGGGGAGTATGGGAGAGGAGGTGGGAGAGGAAATGGGGCGGACAGCTCATTACATGCAGTGTGGGTTTTTCATGACGGGAACTCATTGCAGTGTTTGGGCAAAGGGATGGTCTCATTTACTTTTCAAAGGCATCTGCTCGCAGGTGCAGAGGGTGGTACAGATGGACAGGTTTCTAAGGGGGAAGCAGGGAGGTGAGCTGGGAGGCAGCTACAGTAGTTCAGGCTGGAGAAGGTGGTGGTGGTGGTGGTGGAGACAGCGGAGGCGGTGAGAAGTGGATGGATTCTGGAGCCATTTTGCAACAGAGGCTGGCAGACCTTTTGATGACTGATGTGGGGTTTGAGATCCAGAGAGAAGCCAAGGAGACTGTCAGGTATTTGGTTCGTGTAATCAGGTGAATGGTGGTACAGTTACTGGGACTGGGAGGAACCACTGTGCAAGAGAAACAAGAGGTCAGCCGAGGACGTGTTAAGTTTGAGATACCCAGGAAAGGCCTGGGCTGGTGACACAATTTGGGAGTCATCACCTGTAGAGTTTAACATCACAGGAGTGGATGAAGTCACCAGGGAGTGGAGAGAAAGATCCAAGGACTGAGAGGTGGGGACCTTCCATTTGGAGAGGATGGGAAGATGAGCTGGCTCTCCGCTGAGAAGGGGTGCTCAGAGAGCTAGGACGCTGTGCGAAAGAAATGCTTAAAACTACACAGGGGCCTGCTCACTTGTGCCTGATGCTGCTGAGAGGTGCGGGAAGACGGGGACCTGGAAGAGGCTTGGTTTTGGCAGCATCCGGGCCCTTCATACCTCAACAAGCACGGTTCCCAGGGGGTGGTGGGGAGGAAAGCCTGCTTGCAGTGGATGGGGGAGGAAATCGGGGAGAGCAAGTGGAGACATGGAGTATAAACAACAGGGGGGTGGTTTGTTAAGGGAAATAAAGAAGCAGGTTGGTAGCGGGAGGGCAGGCACTGTGGGTCAACAGAGGGAGAAAGGCCAAGAATGGTGATGCTGGAAAAAAAAGAGGACATTGTCCCTCCGCCCCGGATGCCCATCTACAACATGGCCCTTCGTGTAGACTCCTTTGATGCGGTGAATGTCAACGTATGCCCAGCAGACGCTCGGGAGGGCCACTGGGCCACCAGGGCAGCAGGCACAGCCAGACCACGAGTCCCAGTTTCAGTTCGGCTGGCGCTCCTGCCGCATTCCCGATGCCAAGGCAGAAGCCGGGTGGCTCTGTCTCATTCATCACTGTATCCTAAGCCACGCCTGGCGAATGGGTGTTGAAAGAACACATCTAGTAATACAAAATGAGAAATATCAGAGTGTTTTGTAAGGATATACTTTATGAAACTTTTGTTCTTTATATCTGTATCCACCCGTGGCTTTCAACTGTGGGCAATTCTGTCTCCCAGGAGACATGTGGGGCTGTCTGGAGACAACTGTGATGGTCACAACTGAAGGGGGCAGGACAAGCTACTGACATCGAGTGGGTAGAGGCTGCTAAACACCCTATAATTCACAAGACAGCCCCCTCCGCAGCCCCCAACGATGAATTATCCAACCCAAAATTTCAGCAGTGCGGAGACTAAGAAACCCCGATGGATGCATGTATCTATATTCCTACATCTATACCTACATGTACTGGGTTGCAGTGTGCAGTGTTCCATTCCGTGGGTTGCAGTCAAAAAGTCAGAGAGCCCTTCGCCCAGAAGACTCCTTGTGAGCCCAGCTCCTGAACTCTCTTCTGCCGCTGAGACTTGCTGTCCAGGCCCTGGGAGCATCTGCCCCGGCTCAGATGATATGAATGCACAATTCATTCTCTTTTTTGTTGGATGTCCGCAAATAGGACTTCTCCCAGGAAAGCTGGAGTGTGGACATAACGTAGCTTCAGAAGAGAATCCCCTAATGCTTTGCTACCCTGGTTCAGGCAGAAGTTCTCACCTTCCTGTTAGCTAGTTCTGAGACTCTTTGTTTTTCCCTGTTTCCTCCTGGGGAGGACACTGACATGATCACTAACACCAGTGGAGCATCTCCTATACACGCCCATCACTTCTCAGTTCGATGCATTGGCTCATTTTTTTCCCCTCATAACAACTGCGTGAAGACTCTATTTTGGCAGCTTTACTAGTGTGGGAACTGAGGCTCAGAGAGGTTAAATCACTTCACTGTGACCACACAGCTGGTGAATGTCAGAGCTCGGGTTTGAACTCAGCCTTAATGACCAGGCTGTATCGCCACTTTCCAAGCTATGTTCTGATCGGAATCTAGGCTTGAATTGCAGACAGACAGATCCAGTAGGAGAGAACAAATTTGAGGCTGGGGCCAGGTTCTAACTCTCCCCTTCACCAGCGATGCGTCCTGGGAAAAGAACTTGCAGAGGGCAGCGTCCTCATCCATCAGGTGGGGATCAGTGCACCTGCTCCGCCTGTCCTAGAACAGCTGTGCTCTGGCAACGCCATGGACATGGAACTGATTGGGCCAGTCCTTGAGACAACGCTCCCACCCCTGCCGTCACCTCTCACACCTCTCCCCGCTTTTAGACTCCTCCTGGTCCAGGTCCTCATTTCTGACCTCTCAGAGTCTCCTGTGTTCGTCAGCTCAGGCTGCCGGAACAAATGCACAGACTGGGCAAATGTTTCTTTCTCGTAGTTATGGAGACTGGAAGTCCAAGATTCAAGGTGCCAGCAGATCCTGCCCTTGGTGAGGATGCTGTGCCTGATTTGCAAGTGGCTGCCTTCTCACTGTGTCCTCACATGGGAGAGAGGAAGCGGGGGTATCTCCTCTTCTTCTTACAAGGACACCGTCCCATTGAGGTGGGGGGTCTACCCTCACGACCTCATCTAAACCTAATTACTGCCCAAAGGCCTACTTCCTAACAGTTACACCGAAGGTTAAAACTTGAATGTATGAATTTTGGAGGGACACACACATTCAGTTCATAACCACCCCCAGCAGTCCTCCCAGCCTGGAATTTCTCTTTCCCCAGAATCTCTCTCTCCCTCCCTGTGTCGAGCTCTGAGTCCTCCCTCTTCTGGCAGCTTGTCTCAGATGACCCCCGGCACAGTGGTCCTCATGCAGCGGGTCTGGCTCTGAGTGCTGCCTTGACCTGCCTCTGGCTTTCTGTCCCAGCCCCATCTCCTCACCTCCCTCATCACGTCCTGTCTCCTCGGCTCCTGTGTCTTGCCCATCTCCATTTAGCCGCATCTTTCAGACCCCGTTGAGATGCCACCTCCTCTATGAAGTCTTTCTGATTCTGCTCAGGTGGACATGAGCTCTTTCTCCCTTGAATTCCCAAAGCCCTTTATTGACATGTCTCCAGTGGCACTTGGTAATCACAACTGCCATTCACTGAGCCATCACCATGTGCCAGGCCCTGTGCGGAACACACCACATGCCCTATCAACACTGATTCTCACAACAAACCTCTAGGACAGATATGATTGTCCCCATTTTACTGATCGTGACGCTGCCCCCTCAGAGCAGGTAGATGACTTGCTCAAGAAGGCAAAACCGATACACAAGGAAATTTGGATTCTTACCCAGCTCTGTCTCACTCTCCAGTCTGAATGCTTAACCCTTGTGTTACATGAACCACTTTCTACCTTGTGTGTATGTTTTTTTGGGGGGATGTCTCATCTCTTCTTCCAGACCGAAATTTTCATGAGAGCAAAGACTGCATTTTATTCTCCTTTGTGTCCTTGGCTCCCAGCTCAATGACCATTTGTAGAATAAATGAAGGAACAAACGAGGGAGCGAAGGACCATGCAGTCAGTGGCTGCCGGATTATAGGTGGCGTTTGGTGGAGACACAAACGTGCTCCCGGCAGTCGCAGCTGGCACTGCCTGCAAGGGCAGTCACCTGGTTTTAGCACTTTCCTCTGCTCCCACGCAGTTCTGGAAGCTTCTTTTATAGATGTGGCTTTTTCTGAATGAGGCCATCAGCAAGGGCTCAAGCTGTTTACCTTACTTATCCCGATAAAGTTGTCTCCAAAAATAGCTGGTCTCCAGAATGTGCATTGAGGAGAGAACAAAAGTGGAGTCACAGACTGGCAGAGCTTAGGGGTTATCTCTGGCTCAGTGCTTCTGATTGTCAGACAGTAGACAGAGGCCTAGAGAGGGGTGGGACTCAGGGGCTGGGCCAGGACCAGACGCCTGGCCTTCAGACTCCCAACTCCACTGAGGGCTGCGTGAAAGCACTAACAACGGAAGCACAGAGGGTATTGGGTAGCCAGGGGCTAGCTGACATTCTTCAGATGCCACTTCCTACAGGAAGCCTTCCCAGACCACAACTGCCACCCCCCACCCTCCCTGTGCCGCCTCAGCTCCCATCATCAAGTTAGAGGTAGGAGCCCCTGCCAGGAGCTCCCCTAGCACTCTGTTCTATGCTGTGCCAGCACTCCCACACTCACGGCGGGGTGACATGCACCTGCTCATGCAAAAATATTCAAGCAGCTACCATGTGGCAAGCACTACTTTATTATTTTTTTAAAGTTCATTTTATTTTTATTTTCTATTTTTTCATTTTCATTTTCTTTTTCATTAAGGGTTATTACAAGATATTGAAGATAGTTCCCTGTGCTCTACAGCAGAAACTAAAAAAAAAAATCTATTTTTATATATAGTGGCTAACATTTGGAAATCTCAAACTCCCAACTTTATCCCTTTCCACCCCCTTACCCCAGTAACGAGAAGATTGTTTACTATGTCTGTGAGTGTTTCTGTTTTGTAGATGTGTTCATAGTGTCCTTTTTTTTTCTTTCTTTTTTTAGAATCTACATATAAGTGATATCATATGGTATTTTTCTTTCTTTTTCTGGCCAAGCAATACTTCAGAAGTTAAGGATACAACAGCGAACAACACAGACAAAAATCTCTACCCTCCTGGAACATGTACTTCTAGCCTGTGTGGAGAGACAAACAATACACACACAAAGAGGTAAAATACATGACGTTTGGCAATGATATGTGTTATGGAGAAAAATACAGTGGGAAAGGGCTGTAGGAGGTGCTGAGTGGCATTGGCAGTTTTAAATAGGAATCAGACGACCCCTGAGAAGGAGGAATCAGATGACCCAAGAAGGAGACCCTTGAGCAAAGATGTGAAGGAGGAGAGGGAGGAAGCCACGTGGAGAGAAGGGGATCCAGGCAGAGGGACCAGCAAGTGCAAAGGCCCTGAGTGGGGAGCCAAGCTCCCCCATCTGCGGAAGAGCAGAGGCCAGTGTGGCCGGAGGGGAGGGAGGGAAGTAGGGGCAGGAGGAGGGAAGTAGGGGCAGGAGGAGGGAAGTAGGGGCAGGAGGAGAGAAGGTGAGAGCAGGAAGGGGAGCGGACTGCACCTCTGTCCACCCCCCACCTCCCAACACTCACACTTCAGTGAGTTAACTCCTTCACAGAGGCTCTGACTCCAGGCAAGCAGCCAGGAGTGAGCCAGCCATTGCCTAAGGGGAAGGTTTTCCAGCGGAAGCCAAAGAAAAACACATTCAATTCTTTGCTTTCACGTTTCAGAAGGCAGGTCCAGGTATGAGGTGGGAAGACTGTGCTGGGATGCAAGTTCTTCTAAATTGACCCAGTCCTCCCTTTGTAGCCTCACCCTCACCCTCAGCCAGACTAGGTCGAGACTCCATAGACCGGCGGGGTGGGGCGAGGAGGGTCCTGAAGGCACCTGCTAAGAGCTAGAGGCCGCCATGTCTGTTTCTGGGACCGGGTAGAAGTCAACCCCAAATCTGAGCTGAGGAGTGGTTGCTGCTGCACTTCCTGGCATCCGGGGAGGACCTCTTGGTGACAGCAGGCAGGATGCAGCCTGCTCTTCACCTGGAGGGGAGATGCTCACACCTTGCCTAGGTCCCATGCAGCCCCCTCCCGACATCCCAGGGCACTCACCCATCGCCACCATGTCCCAAGTGGAAGATGGAGCCTCACCAAGTGAGGGTGCTGGTGGACGCCCCCACTCCTGACACACACGCACATGGAAGTCCCTGGTGACCTGCCCACCTCTCATCCAGGCTGGGCTCCCTGAGGGCTGGGTCAGATACACTCATCTCTCTTGTGCGCATTTCTCTCTGGATTTGGCTGCTTCTGTGTATTGAGGGAGTCAAATCTGTTGAAAAGTTTATAACCTGGGTTCCACGGCACGTTGGGAAATTTGGGAGGTGTGAGTTGCAGGTAAGATTTGGGCTATTACGCTCACTTTGGTTTTCAACAGATTCTTTTTTCTCCCCTATTGTATGCCAGGCCTTTATTCAACTTTTTGGAAACAATTGTTTTTAGAGCAGTTTTCGGTTTACAATAAAATTGAGAGGAAGGTGCAGAGATTTCCCACACATCCCCTGCTCCCACACAGGCATAACCTCCATTAGCAACATCGCTCATCAAAATGGTATTTTTTTTTTTTTACCAAGGATTTCATCAGATTATTAGTGACTACTCTGGGCCTTTCGCATTTTCCTCATCCCAATGTTGTGAAGTCAGTGTTAACCAGATCTCCTATTGTCACCGAGGGCCATCAGCCACAGGCCAAAGTAGAAGGCTCAGCCAGCGGAGCTGGGACTTGAACCCAGGCACGAGCTCAGAGCAGCCCTGTGTCCCCTCCTCCCCTTCCTCCGTCACAGGTGCACTACCCCTGAGACATCCAGCCTTCCCTCCCACACCCGTCCTGCCTTTGTCTCTCTAGAATGTTCTATCACATAATTTTTATTAAATTTCACTTTTCCTTTTCGTTTGGGCCGATCATCGCTTTGAGCAACATGTCTCTTCGTAGGACACAACACTCTTTTACCGTCAGAAACTTGTGTCTTTCTTCCTCAAGGTGGACCCTGAGTCCTAAAACCCTGGACTCTGATGAATAGCACCCAGTTTGTTTTCTTTGTCTTTTTACTCAGATTTTCTAAACTTCATATATCAAAGTAGTGAACTGAATAACTGATAACCTCTCGCTAACAGCTACTGTTTATTGGATGTTTTCCAAATTGACTGGCACAGTTTTGTTTTACCCTCATGATCTCATCTGATCCTCCTAATGTCCCTATGAAGTAAGCACTTATTATTATCCCTATTTCATAGTTAAGGAAATCGAGGTTTAGACTCGTGGCAGGGGTGGGATTTGTGCCCAGAGCTGCAGGACTATTACCCGTGCCAAGCCACGTCCCTCCTTCCTTCGGTTTGTACATGTTTCCCCATGCATGCCTCAGGGATGACAAACAACCCAAAGGGGTTGGGCAGCTGGAGATTATAAAGTTGGGCTGCTTTGCGGCCAGGTGTGAGGTCAGAACAGAGAGGACCTGCTCACCCAAAGGGCTCTTGATGAACGTGGGGCCCTCCCAGGGGCTGACCAGAGTCAGGTGACCTGGAGAGGTCAGCATAATGCAGGCCCTGGCCTGGGGCAGACCTGGAACTCCAGCACTCTCTGGGGATGTGAGCCACTGCCTGGCCAACCTTCCTGCCACTGCCTCCTTATGCTGCCTGGGTAGCCTCCAAACAGCCCAGATTCACACTCCGGTTATGTGTGGAGTCACTGGAACTGAGCAGCTCAGGAAATACCTTTGGTGTCTGTGGCTTCAGATGTCTGAGCTCCAAATTATAACCTGCATCTGCCCAGTGCTTCACCGTTCTGTGTTTTTTCACAATGATCTCGCTGAATCCTTTGTGCTTCCTGCTGGGCTGTGGTATGACATCCATTTGATAGATGGAGAAACAGAATAGACGAGGCAAGGTGAATTGCCCAAGGTCACCCAGAGCCAAGACTTGAACCCATATCCTACTGACTAGAAGTTCCATTCACTTGCACTAGACCAGTGATTTTCAAACCTCATTCTGTGGAGCCCTTGGGTGTTTGGGGCAGGAGCTAAGGAGGAGGCGGAGGAGGCCAAGGGGGTGAGGCTCTGTCCTCCTTTCCTCACTTTGCTCTGGGCCACACTTATATCAGGATTCTGTGTCAGACTTGTTTGAGATTTGTGTTTCTCAAATCTCAAACACACTAACAAAGTGTTTCCAAAGGACTTCCCCAAACTGTTTTGTCTTCCCTGGGATTTCCTTTTCTCTATAGAAGCAGGAAGAAACCTACTCTCTGTTGGAGGATGTTCTCAATCCCCAGACAGCAACACAAAGGAATGTAAAATGTACTGGACGGGGATGTAGCTGACCTAGACTCCAGTACGTTTAATATGACTTGCTACCTCTGTCTCTCCATCTCTACAGATTGGCCTAGATAATTCTGAACATCCAGTTTTGTTCAAATAACTTTGAATCTGAGGTATCATGCTGAGTTCATAGGGTCTTAAACAGGGGTGAGTCATTTGAAATTGTATGAAAATGTTGTAATTTTTCTGTATGTGCATTTTTTTTCTAGAAGATGTATCTATAGCTTTCATTGGAATTTCAAAGGGGTCTGTGATACAGCACATTTAGCGTATCAGTGTTTTTTTCTTTTTCTTTTTTTGGCAGAAATGCTGGGAAATCTTATTTTCTCTTTGGTTGGGGGAGGCTTTCAAATTGTAAGAATGGTAGGAGAAAGCTATTTGTGGAAAGGAAACAAGAGTGACATACATATAAACAGAGCTAAAAGATGGGAACTAGAGGAATGAGTAAGAGCCTCTGAACAAGCGAACAATACTGTTTAAGCCCCTGGATCCAGCCATGCCTGATACCCATACATTCATTTCAGTTAAATGAATGACTGCTTCTCTCTCTTAAAGCATTTTCTATTTCAATCACCTATAGAATAAATGAATGATACGTTAGTATTATTGGAAGAGGCGCTTGCCATTTGAAAAGTTATGAATCTCAACTTAGAAAAAACAAAGGGAAGAGAAAGAGATTGCAGGGAGGTTTTCTTTTCATGCTTTTTTTCTTTTTTTTTTAATTTCAGGGAAGAAAAATGCTCCCTGTTTCGTTCTCTATCCTTTTACTTTTAGCAAACTAGTGGCTTTCAGAGGCATAAAGACCTTAGATTCAATCTTGTCATTACACAGATGGGAAACCAAGATCCAGAGGGGATGTGACTTTCGTAGGGTCATATAGTAAATTGGTGCCAGTGCTAAGACTAAAGCTGCAGTTACCTTCTTCAAGGTTTGCTCCTCCTCGCTGTGTGATTTTCCTCAGTGCTTCTTTCCCAGGCAGGCTGGCCAGTTAGCAGAGCTTAGGAGGTGTTCTTGTGCCCGTGAGTGTTGCATTGACACATCCATCCTTATCTTGTCCAGAAAATTCCGCAGCCTGGCTTTCTTTTTCAGGTTCCACCGGCACAGGCCAACAATGGAGTGTTTGGTCTAAAGATGCTGGAGGAGGTAAGGGAGCCACCCCTCTCTCAGGTGACAGGCCTACCTAGGGTGCTGGCCTGGTAGCCCCAGCTAGGATTGGAGTCCTGAGGATCAGGGCCGGACCATACATTGCCCAGTGCTGCCCACAGCAGGAGGATTTAGATACTGCTCAGGGCCAAAAGCAGGAGAAAGCAGGACTCATGGGACCAGTACAAGGGGACACTTTCGGCCACTGGGTCAGATTTGTTTAGCTCGCAAGGGCAGGAATGGCAAAGGCAGATACGGGGCCAAGGCGGGCCAGCCCAACCATCGCCCACAGGGCCAGCAGGAGGGACGAGGACACACCTGCATGCGAAGGAAAAGGAAACTGAAGACCCCGCCTGCCACCCCAGTCACCAACTACTGAAAGCGACACAGGAGAAAGGAACTTTAATGTCCGACTTTGTTGCCAACCCCGCCAAAGTGCCACCGTTCAGGGAAGTACAAAGAGGGGCTTGAGAGGTACGAAGTCACGAGACAGCCCCCGCCCCCGCCGCCTCCCGGGCGCGCGCACGCCCGCTCCGCCCCCGCGCGGGCGGCCCCACACCCGCGCGCACGCAGACCACACGGTCACCGCACAGACACACGCACGCGTACCCGCGGTTAAATACATGGACAGAGGGACTCGTTTAGATACATACACAGAGACAGAGACGGAAATCCCGGCCGGCGTCGGGTCCCCCAGGCTCCCAGCATGCTCGGTCCAGCTCTCCGCGCTGTACCTGGCACCCATGCCCCTGCCAGAAAAGCAGCTGCCCCTCTCCCCGCCCCCCCCGCCTCCCCGTGGGCGCCCGCACGCCCCGCCCCGCCCCCACGGTTCCCTCCCCGGGGAAAGGGCGCGGGGCGCGGGGGCTCTAAGACTGCCCGGGCGCCAGGGGCATGTTGCTCTTGAAGCCCGGCTGCCCGTTGGCCACGTCGGCCGCGGCCTCGCAGCCCCCGAGGCCGGCGTCCCCGTCGGTCCCGGGGCTCTCGGGCTCGGCCAGGAGCTTGAAGGTGAAGAGCGGGCCCGAGTCGCGGCGGCCGCGGCGGCCGGGGGGCTCGGGCGCGGGCAGGCTCAGGAGCGCGCCGGGCGCTTTCCACTCCGGGAAGGCGCACAGCTCGACGGCCGGCGGCGCGCCGCGGCCCAGGTAGCCCGGGCTCGGCGAGGCCGAGGGCAGGGTCCGCTGGCTGCCGCTCAGGCAGCTGCCGCTGTCGTCCAGCGAGTCCTTGCGCGACTGCGAGCGCTCCAGCGAGCCGCCGCGCGTCCACGGCCGGTAGGTGTAGGCGCAGCCGCCCAGGCGGCGGCGGCGGCGGCGGCGGCGGCGGCCGCGGCACTGGCACCCGAGGATGCGCACGAAGGCGCGCTTGAACTCCTTGCTGGAGCACGGGTAGATGATGGGGTTGAGGCAGCTGTTGAAGTAGCCCAGCCAGAACACCACC
The DNA here is from genome assembly GCF_048564905.1 of Vicugna pacos. Classification (NCBI taxonomy): domain Eukaryota; kingdom Metazoa; phylum Chordata; class Mammalia; order Artiodactyla; family Camelidae; genus Vicugna; species Vicugna pacos. The sequence goes on from NC_132989.1 coordinate 6,959,406, forward strand.
TTGAACACGGCGTCGGGGGGCTTCAGGGCGGAGAACAGGGAGCCTGCAGGGGGAAGGGTGGGGCGGGCACGGGCAGAAAGACAGACAGCTGTTGGTGAGTAGTCTGGCCCTCCCTTCCATCTGATCTTCTTTAACCTTGTCAACCGGTGGCATTACTGCCTCCTGGCCTGTGCCCAGGCCAGTTCCTCCGCCCGGGATACTGCCTTCCCATCTCAAAATAAATGACTCCTACATCCATCTTAAGGCCAGCCTCCTTCACTTGTCCTGCCCCCATAAAGCCTTTCCCACTCTAGCGAAACAGCATCCAAACTCCTGTATCTCTAGATGTCCTAGGGCAGCGCTTACTACGTTCTACTCGAATGATAATACTGCTCACGCACAATTGTACAGCCCTTGGGTCGGAGACACTGTGCTAGGCGCTATTATGTCATCCTTCACAAAACGCCATGAAGTATTTCCATGGCAAATGTGAGAGGTATTAAAGACCCAAAGGTGAAAGATAAAACTTTAAAGGTAAAAGGAGACAAGGTAAAGGACCATCTTATTGATGGAGGGTTGAAGAAAAACGACTTAGTACTCAAAAAAGATAAACTACAGAACAAAAGTGGGAGGAGATATTTCAATGTCTAAGACAGCCAAGGGATTGATATTTAGAATACGGGAGAATATGTAATATACTGAAAATCAACGAGAAAAAGCATTCCCAGTAGAAACGTGGGCAAAGAAAAAGGACAGGCAGTTTACAAAACAGGAAACCGGAGGGCTAATGAGCATATGCCAAGATGCTCAAAATACTAGGCAGTCAAAGAAATTAAAAGAAAAACCACTAAGTGATGGAACACATCTGTCAGGCTGGCGAAATTAGAAAGGTTGATAGTGCCAAGCGAGGCAGGGGTGTGAAGACATGGGGAGTCTTCTCCATGGCTGGTGGAGGCATCCTATTAAGGAAACACATACTTCATGACCCAGCAGTTCTTCCCCAGGGCAGAGATCTCAAAGAATTTTCACACAGGTCCATCAGGAGCCATGCAAGACTGTGGTCAGGGAGGTGTTGTTTATGGTGACAGAGAGTTGGAAAAGACCTGGGTGCCCCTTACGGGGACTTTTGGAAAAGTAGAGTAGGATATGTGCATAGCACCACAGTTATGCAGCACTTAGAGGCCCTGGATGACATGTTCAAGAAGCAATATGGAAAGATCTTAAATACATTGTTGTTTGTGAAAAAAAAAAAAACGCAGGAAACAGAGATTTATAATGTAATACTGTTTAAGTAGCACACCAAACAACCACACACATTTTTGCAAAAACACTTTCAAGTTAAAAAATACATAACAAGTACAAAATGACTGCCTAAGGGTGAGGCAGAGGGAAATAGGAATAAAAGGAAATAAATCAATAAAATAAGAGGGAGGCCTGCCTGAGTCCAAAGATGATGAAGTGCCAAGAACTGAGAAACATGGTTAACTCATCCCTCTGAATTTGAGCACTTTAACTGCAATATTAAGTTAAAAACAATTTCCATTTAAATGCAAGGCAATTGAGACTTGGAGAGGTTAAATGACTTGCCCCAGGTCACATAGCATGTTTGTAATATAGCTGTGATTTAAACCTAATTCTGTTTGAATGCAAAACATTTTTTTAAATGCTATTAATCTTACCCTTTGTGGAAAATGAGAAACTATTAAAAAACAAAGCACCCGCAACCCCAGAATGAGGAGGCATCACATTTTGATGCATATGCTTTCAGATCTTTTCCTATTGTATAAATACATATAAATGTTTTCAAAAATGTGATTATACTTTATGGAACACTTTGTTTTTTTTTAATTATTGTTTTTATTTATTGATTTTGGGGGGTGGTAATTAGGTTTGCTTATTTGATGGAGGGACTGGGGATTGAACTCAAGACCTTGTGCATGCTAAGCATGTGCAACCCACTGAGCTATACCTTCCCCACCACAGAATATTTTGTAACTCCAAACCATCGCCCTAAGCCAGTCACTCTGCCTGCAGCACAGCGGCTTTCAGCTTTCGTATTCCTGTCTTAGCTCCTCTGTTACAATGTGTGCTTCCTAAGGGCCTGGTCTTTGGGATCACCTTTGAATCCATTTGCTGAATGAAAAGCATCTGAATGGGAAGAATCTTAGCAGATCACGAAGTCCAACCTCCTCGCTTTGCGGATGGAGACAGTGAGACCCAGAAAGTGGCTGAAGACCCCACAGTGGTGGCAGAGATGCCGCAAGAGTTCTGATTTTGGATTTTGGATTGCACTTGAGTTTCCCCCCTGTAGTCCTTGACCTCCTTGATTACTTGAGATTTGGTTTCTTTTTACAGGGAGCCTCCTACTTCTCTGCTTCCCAACACGGGGATGGTGGCCGGGGGGAGTTGAGGGACAGGGTTAAGCCAGAAAGGGATTCAACTTGCAAAGAGCGTTATCCATAACTAAGGTAAACATAAACGAGTACACTGACTCTTCTCAACTCAAGGGAAATGTGGGAGGGGACTACTGTCTGGGTTACCTCCAGGTGAGGATGGTGAGGGCGCCACCTCGTGGTCTGACTTGCGATAAAGCCGGCACCATCAGGTTTTTGTCCCACCGTCCCAGATTCTCCTTTGGAATAAGACACTGGACAGAAGGCCCCAGTGGAAATGCAAATATGATACGTGAACACCTAGTACTCATAATGGGGTGACTTGCTTCTGTCTGCGGGATTGGTCTTATTTCTATCAGTGAGTCCAAAGGGCATCAACTGGTCTTGACAAAATGGGAAAATGGAGAATAAATTTGGGGGAAGTGGAGAGAGTGAAGTAACACTTGGAAACCTTGTGCATTACCCTGGAGGGTAATGCTGATGAGTGTGTGCACAGGCAGGCACACCGCCTTGCAGGAAGACATGTAGGGCCCGGGATAGAGGCTGGGGGCGGAAGGGCGCATAGACACACACGATAAGGCAGGGAGGATCCAGAGCCAGAAAACATGCGTGCTGGAGACAAACTTGTAACTCCGTTTGCCAACCCTGTTGGAGATGTAGTAAAGCAGGCAGTAAATGTCTTAAAGGGGGTGCATCCTGAGGCACCGGCTTTCAAAGGACACACAACTAACAGTAATGCTCACAGCTAATATTCTTCACAACTGTCATTTATATGGTGTGTGCTCTGTATCTGTCCTACATTAAACCCTTTACACCACTAGCCCGTTTAATAATCACAATCATCCCTTGCTACAGTAATCAGAACAGCATGGTATTGGCACAAAAACAGGCATATGGATCAATGGACCAGAGTAGAGAGCTCAGAAATAAACCCACAGACCTATGATCAACTAATCTTTGACAAAGGAGGCAAGAATATAGCATGGAAAACAGACAGTCTCTCAACAAATGGTGTTGGGAAAACTGGACAGCTGCGTGTAAATCAATGAAGTTAGAACACTCCCTCACATCATACACAAAAATACACTCAAAATGGCTTAAAGATAAACATAAGACAAGACATGATAAACCTCCTAGAAGAAAATATAGCCAAAACATTCTCTGATATAAATCTTGGCAATGTTCTCCTAGGGCAGTCTACCCAGGCAATAGAAATAAAAGCAAAAATAAAAAAATGGGACCTAATTAAACTTACATGTTTTGAACGGCAAAGGAAACTGTAAGCAAAACAGAATGACAACCTATGGAATGGGAGAAAATATTTGCAAATGATGCAACTGACAACAGTTTAATTTCCAAAATATATAAACAACTCAGACAACTTAATAATAAAAAACCCCACAAACAACCCAATCCAAAAATAGGCAGAAGACCTAAACAAGCAATTCTCCAATGAAGACATCAAATGGCATATAGGCACAGGAAAAAATGCTCAATATCGATAATTATCGGAGAAATGCAAATCAAAACTACAATGAGGAATCACCTCACACCAGTCAGAATGGCCATCTTTCAAAAGTTCACAAATGATAAACGCTGGAGAGGCTGTAGAGAAGAGGGAACCCTCCTACACTGCTGGTGGGAATGCAGTTTGGTGCAGCCATTTTGGAAAACAGTATGGAGATTCCTCAAAAAACTAAAAATAGACTTACCATATGATCCAGCAATCCCACTTCTGGGCATATATTTGGAGGGAACTCTAATTCAAAAAGATACATGCACTCCAATGTTCATAGCAGCACTATTTACAATAGCCAATACATGGAGGCAACCTAAATGTCCAATGACAGATGACTGGATAAAGAAGCTGTGGTATATTTATACAATGGAATACTACTCAGCCATAAAAAAGAATAAAATAATGCCATTTGCAGCAACATAGATGGGCCTGGGGATTGTCATTCTAAGTGAAGTAAGCCAGAGAGAGAAAGAAAATACTGTATGATATCACTCAAATGTGGAATCTAAAAAAAGAAAAAAGAAGACACTAATGAACTTATTTACAAACAAAAGCAGACTCACAGACATAGTAAACAAACTTATGGCTACTGGGGAGAAGGGAGTGGGAAAGGATAAATTGAGAGTTCGAGATTTCCAAATATTAACCACTATGTATAAAAATAGATAAAAACAAATTTCTTGTGTGTAGCACAGAGAACTATATTCAACATCTTGTAATAACCATTAATAACAAAAATATGAATATATGTATGTATATGTATGACTGGGACATTGTGTTGTACACCATAAATGGACACATTGTAACTGACTATACGTCAATTAAAAAAACACCTCACTTACTTAAAAAAGTGATACTTGCTGGGTTTAAAAAGTTACACATTACAAAAAGATCTATATAATATAGAGTGAAAATTCTTTCTCTGTTCAAGGAGAGGGGACCAGTGTTAATAGTTTTGTTTTTATCCTTTTAGATTGGTTTTCTTAATGGGGTCATATACGTACATTTCCCTAAATTTCTCTCTTCACTTAGAATATTGAAAAGACATTTCCCCATGTCAGAACATTACATCCTGCCACCTGGATATACAGTAGTTCACTTAACCCTTTCCTGATGACGGCTGAGTAGGCGATTACCAATTTTTCGCCGTTACAAACTGCAGTAATGAAGACTCATGCATCTCGCTTTTTGCACGTTTGAGTGTTTCTGCAGGATAAATTCCTCTATGAGGAATCACTGGCTTGGTTACACATTTAATCCTGACAGCTAGTGAACTGCCTTCTAAACTGGTTGTACCAATTTACCTTCCCGTTGACCGTGGATGAGTGTGATATTTTCCCTACACCTCCAGGACGCTGGGTTTGGTCCGTCTTTAATCCTTGTGTGTCTGGAAGCTGAATAATGACCTTGCCTGTCCTCTTGCTCCATTTGCGTTCTGCTTTATTTCATTCTCCTGCAGACCCCAGCATGGCTCGCCCACAAGGAGCAAGCCCTCAGTAACTTCTTTTTTTTTTTTTTTAACATTTTTTATTGATTTATAATCATTTTACAATGTTGTGTCAAATTCCAGTGTTCAGCACAATTTTTCAGTCATTCATGGACATATACACACTCATTGTCACTTTTTTTCTCTGTGATTTATCATAACATTTTGTGTATATTTCCCTGTGCTATACAGTGTAATCTTGTTTATCTATTCTACAATTTTGAAATCCCAGTCTATCCCTTCCCACCCTCTACCCCCCTGGTAACCACAAGTCTGTATTCTCTGTCCATGAGTCTTTAGATTCCACATATGAGGGATCTCATATGGTATTTTTCTTTCTCTTTCTGGCTTACTTCACTTAGAATGACATTCTCTAGGAGCATCCATGTTGCTGCAAATGGCGTTATATTGTTGGTTTTTATGGCTGAGTAGTATTCCATTGTATAAATATACCACATCTTCTTTATCCAGTCATCTGTTGATGGACATTTAGGCTCTTTCCATGTTTTGGCTATTGTAAATAGTGCTGCTATGAACATTGGGGTGCAGGTGTCATCCTGAAGTAGATTTCCTTCTGGGTACAAGCCCAGGAGTGGGATTCCTGGGTCATATGGTAAGTCTATTCCTAGTCTTTTGAGGAATCTCCACACTGTTTTCCACAGTGGCTGCACCAAACTGCATTCCCACCAGCAGTGCAGGAGGGTTCCCTTTTCTCCACAGCCTCTCCAGCATTTGTCATTTTTGGATTTTTGAATGACGGCCATTCTGACTGGTGTGAGGTGATACCTCATTGTAGTTTTGAAGCCCTCAGTAACTTCTGACAGGGACTTCCCTTTTCTCCTTAGATTCCGACTCTTGGGATAGAATCTTTGTTTCCTCACCAGACACATGACCTTGGGCAAGTTTCGTACTATCCCTAAACCTCAGTTTCCTCATCACTAAAATGGGGCTAATAAAAGAGTACCACCCTTCCTGGGTTGTTGTGAGGAGTAAACAAGATAAAACAAGGGAAGTCCTCATTAGCACTCTGGGAACCAGGTGCCTGCCACCTACATCATCTCTGCATTAATGCTAATTAACCAAATAATAATTATTCCTGTAAATCACTCATTGGGTTGGAAACCTAATTACAGGAAACCTGTGTTTGATAACTTGATGTATCATTTTGGGTGAGTTGCTTTCCCTTTCTCAGCCTCAGTTTCCCTACTTTAAAAAAATGGTTTATTTTTACTGAAGTAGAGTTGATGGACAATATTATGTTAGTCTCAGGTGTACTACATCGTAATCTGACATCGTTCCCCTGCTTAGTCAAGTGTTTGGATCGGAGTCCTGTCCAGCCTTAACATTCATGGTCTCCAAGAGACCAGAGCCAAAGAAGCAGGGCGCGCCTGCTTGTCCAGACCCACCGCAGCGGGGCACTGTGGGTCAGGGCCTGGACAGCCAGGCGCCTCGGATTCCACACATAGTTTGGCCCCTTCCCTCCTCCCTCTCCCCGGAGCAGCACAGTAGCCACTGGGATTAGGGGCCCTGTGTGCTATGCCAGCTGCCCCGTGGGAGCCAAGAAGCCCTCGGTAATCAGGGAAGGTGCTGAGCCTCTTGGGGCATGAAAGCATATTAGTGACAGGGATCTTTTCCTCTGGGCACCCAAACAGACCTTTAGGGGCCAATGGAGCTGCCAGGAGAGGGAGCAAATATCAACGGGAAATGTGGGTTCCGGGAAGCCTGCTCTCCCTGCTGGAAGTCGGGCTGAGCCTGCTGTGTGACAGGGCCACCGCCTCGCAGCACGTGTCCCTGAGCCTGGCTCCACTTCTCTTGCTCATGAAACAGTCCCACGCTCCTTGCCCTACATCTTAGAATCACAGCTTGGCAGGACCGGGAAACCTTCTTCCTTAACAGAACCTCAGTCCGGGTGGATGACTTGCTCAAGGTCGCTCAGCTGGTGAACGGCAGAATGATGGCCAGAACTGTTTCAAATGTCCTTCGTTTGACCCAGCAAATGTTTATTGAGACAGTGGAGGCCGGGGGTCAAGGGCCTGTTCAGACGTCACATACAGGTAGATCTGGGTTCAGATGCTGACCCTGACTTCCCAGCTGAGTGAACTTGGAGAAGCTACTTGAGCTCTGTTTCCTGGAAAATGGAGATGGTGGTAATTCTCTTCTGCGGGGATGAGACGAGCTGAGGCTTGGTAAATGCCTGGCGTGTTGGAAACACTCAGTAAGTGCAGCTATTTGACTGCTTCAGACACAACTGCTGTTACTGCCAGTGCTCTGGCTACCAAGACGAGGACGGGGTGGAGAGGACCGGACCTCCTGTGCTGACCGGGTGTCAGGACTCTCGTCCTACTGCTCTTTCCAGTGCAGGCCCGGGGAAGGGGCTCCAGGTGGTTCTGGAACTCGCTCAGACTGTACGTGACGTTTACGCATGTTCTGAGGGACATTCCATAGCTGTCATCATGGGCTCGACGAGGTCAGCCACCCTCAAAGGGTTAAGCCTCATCCATCTCAAGTCTGGGCTTCCAAGCATCAGTCCCTCTACCATCTGGACCACCCGATACTTAATGCTTTTCTTTAAATCAACTTACTTTTGGTATCTAAACTGATTTGTTTTTTAAAGGAGGCTTTCTAGCACTATTTAAAAACTGGCATCTTTTGCTGTAAACAGAATGATTGTAGAGAAAAATAAGATTAAAGCAAAGCAACGCTGGTGCCACTGGAGGGCGCTATATAGCGGTGGGTCTGAGCCTGCTCTCTCTTTCAAAAAGGGAGATCAGGAAAGCTAAAGGTCTAAACGTTCTTAGAAACAATGAACAGCACATATATGTAAATTTAAAAAATATATGCGCAGTATAAAAAAGATCTATCAAGCCATGAAAGACATGGAAGAAACTTAAAAGACATATTACTAAATGAAAGGAGCCAGTCTGAAAAGGCTACAAACTGTATGATTCCAACCAAATGACATACTGGAAAAGGCACAGCTACAGAAACAATAAAAAGATTGTGGTTTCCAGGGGTCTGGGGAGAGGGAGGGAGGGAGGGATGAACAGATGAGGCACAAAGGATTTTTAGGGCAATGAAATTGTTCTGTATGATACTATAGTGGTGGCTACATGTCATTATGCATTTGTCACAACCCACAGAATGTGCAACATCAAGAGTGAGCCCTAATGTAAACTACGGACTTTGGATGATAATAATGTGTCCATGTTGGTTCATCGATTGTACCAAATATGCCACACTGATGAGGGATGCTGAGGGTAGGGGAGTATACGTGTGTGGGTGGGGAGGGCTATGTGCGAACTCTCTGTATTTTCTGCTCAATCCTGCTGTGAACATGAAACTGTTCTAAAAGAATAAAGTTTATTTAAAAAAAAGGGAGATTAGAGGGGGTTGGGGGTGCTGAAGACCTGCCGGCCCTAAATTGAGAGGAGTTCCTCTTTCTGGAAACTGGAGGACTGAAAGAAGTGAACAGGGAATACTTTCTCCCTGGAGAACCTGGCCCCTGGCACACAGGCGTGCTAAATAAGTCTTTGCTTACTGACTGCCTGATTGCATATGTGGCTCAGGAGTTCTCATGCCATCGCTAGCTGTCACGTCAAGCTGTGTTGCACATCACCCCAACCTGTAGTGAATTTGAGCAGCAGTGTGGGCTCAGCCCTGGGAAACCTCTTGCGGGAGGCCCCACGGCTCCACTCTGATGCCTCTTGCTAGCCTCAAACTGAGGCTGTTTAAGCAGATCAAATGAGACAACACTTCTGAAAGGGCTTGGAAGGGTTAAAAGCTTTACGCTTGGGCGGGGTGTGCAGCAGGTGGAGCTTGAGAGGCAAGGAATAAAGTGACAGGCAGATGGTGCAGGGAGCCCACCCATGTCACAGGCTTTGCCTGCCCAAGGGTGATTTAGTGGGATTGTTAAATGCAAGGATCAAAAGCTAAAGCTGAGCAGGGTTAGCACAAGGAGATGCATTTCTCGGCTGGACCATGGTCCTGGCGGGTCATCCTCAAGGTGCTATTCAACAAATCTGTGGGTGGAAGGGTATAGCTCAGTGGTAGAGCACTAGCATGCATGAGGTCCTGGGTTCAATCCCCTGTACCTTCACCAAAAAATAAACAAGTAAACCTAATTGCCCACCCCTCCCCCCAAGCCCCCAAATCCAAACAGTGAGCCTCCACTCTTCAAAACCATGGGGTGTGTTTGTGGAGTAGTAGCTACCATTTAACAAGTTCTTATTCTCTGTTGGCCACTGGACTAGAAGCATAACCATCTCTGTGCCAACAACTCCTTCAGCCGGTTCTGTTCCCAAGGCAGCCCAGCATGACTGTGCCCTGTACGGCTCTAGGGGGCGCCATTCTGTACTGTAGTCTACAGCATGCCTTGGGGACCATGTGTCCAACATGAATGTGCCCGCTGGAGGCCGTGACTATCACACTCGGGGGACTGGAAGGCAAGTTGCTAGAGGTCACAGAGCATATAGGGGATACAGTTTGAAAATGAATCCAGGCAGCCCTAACAGAAGCTGTTGGTTACTTCCAGCACAGTTCATGGGGAAACAAAATACACATGTTTTTAAGCCCGGTAACCTCCTCTGTTAGTTCCTGATGTGCTTGTGGGACCCCTGATGCGACTTATCCTCTCACTGTGGAGCAGAAAAGGGGGGCCTTTTAATATTCCCTCATTAAATATTGTTTGAAGGAATGGCCGATGGGTGGGCTTGGAGGCCGCGCCAAAGCACAGAGGGGTGTAAAGCATCATTTATCTGGTCCACCCAGGGCGGGGTGGTCTGTAACATCCCTCTGAGTTCTGACCTTCTGGGTCTCCAGGATTATAAATTTGATCTGGCTTATTTCACAGTCAGCATCACAAAGGCAGATGACCTCACAGGAGCCAGTGGGTAGTAAAACCGTTTTGATCAGCTTGTAAATAAAGTGGAACTCCCTTTCAAAGTGGCTCTCTTATTAGGAGCATTTCGCTACACCTTCAGCCAAGCCAAGTCTCCCCAGTGGAAACAGCTTGGCCCAAGAAAAACTCAAAAAATTCAAAACACTAGTTGCTAATTCTTTCAGCACCCGCTTTGTGAAGGAGGTTTCCTTGGATTTGGAAATTTCCCTTTTCCATTTTCATTTGCCACTTAACCCTGGAAAGAGGTCACAAAACTGTCCAGCAATACAGTATCTTTGGGGCCGAGAGACCCATGTTAAGGATTATAGCAAATGCTGAAAACAATCATAGTTGCCAGAGCCACCTTTTATAATGAACTAGGAACCAGTTATTTGGTACTATGTTTACAAACAGTCTCTCACGCAGTCCTTCCAGAAGCTCTGCTATAATTACATCTCATTTTACGGATGAGGAAACTGAGGCTTAAGAGATTAATGAAGTCACATGTCTAGTAAGTGGTAGAGTTGGGATTAAAATCTAACTCTGACGTCTGGGTTCTTACTCGTTGTTTCATAATAAGAAAAAGAAGCTTCTATTCATCCTTAAGCACCAGGCAATTTCTCCCTCACCTGGGAACCACTTTTCTCTCCACCAGATTGTTACAGTATTTTATCTGAAGCTAAAATAAGGCGTTTATCACTTTCTATCTTGCATTACAGTTGCTCAGGGCTATGCCTCATCTCCTCAGATTACACCGTGAGCTTCTAGAAAAGAAGAGTTCATGCCTGAGTCTTCTCTTTCTCCCCAGGGCCCAGCACAGTGCCCGACATAAGATATACACTTAGCCAACATATGCTACAAGAATCGCATTAGTAATAAAGACGATAAATCCAAAATATGTTAGCCCCTGGCTACTCAAAGTGAGTTCATGGGTAAACAGCATTGATGTCACCTGAGTGCTTGTTAGAGACACAGCATCTCAGTGATCCAGGGAATCAGAACCTGCTTTTTAACCGGATCCCGAGGTGAGAAGCATCGCCTTAGTCCACATTACAATTTCATTTAAAAAATTGTTTTCCTGGGTATTTTGGGATTCACGGATGAGCAAAGGCTGGGCCGAGAGCCACCGCACCATGGGGTTGACTTCCTTGCCCCAAACCTTCCAGCGGCTCCTACGGTTTATGGGATCAAGTTCAAACTGCTTAGGCTGGAGTTTAAGACCTACTCCACTTGGCTGCAACAGGCTGATTGATTCTTCATCACATGAGTTGACTTCTCTGGCTCCTTTCCCTTTACCTCCTCTGTCCATTGGTCTGAGATGGCCCTTCCTTTCCCCTCCTCCTCTCCATCCCTTCCAGGCCTGGCTCAAATTCCTCCTTCTCATAACCACAGCCCACGATGTATGTATCTCTCTGAATAAATCTACCTTTCCTCCACTGTGGCTCATTCTTGAATTCTTTCCTGTGCGAAGCCAAGGACCCACACTTGACGGGGCACGTCCCAGGGGCTCAACTGAGACCTGGGACACGGCCATCTTTTTGCCCCACATTTTTCCTGTATCAGTTTCTCTAGTACCAAACACACAGCTTGGCTTATAGTGAGTGTGTGACACCAACTGCTGAGCACGTAACCTCCTCTTCGTGTGCCTGGCCCAGTGGCTGGTCCACAGTAGGTGCTAAATAAAGTTGTGGAGTGAGTCTCTTGCTTCTACTTTGCTTCCTTCCTCTTCTTTATTTATTTAAATGGTAACCACATGCCAACATCCAGTTCAGTTTTCATCTCCTTCCTGAAACTTTCCTGACTGCTCCAGGCCTCTTCTCCTGTATTTCCCATCAAAACAGAGACATACCACGTGGATTAACACAGGATGCCATTCTTAAGGGATGTGCCGCCTGCCTCGTTAGGCAGCGTCAAAGCTCCTTGAAGATGGAGTCTGTGTCCTACATTCACAGCACAGGGCTGGGCATGGAGTGGGTGCCATCAATCACCCACTGGTCAACTGATGGACCCATTCCAGCTTCAAACAGGGAGGCTGTCTCTTGGCTTAGGCCCAGAGTTGGGAGCAGATGGGATGAGGCGGTTTCTGCAGCACTTAAAGGTCCATCTTTGATGCCAGACTGAGTGTGTTCCATGCTTTGACCATATTGGAAATAGCAATTTCCCTGTGGAATACTTTTAAAACTGAATGTTGGGGGGAACCCATGTGAAGGAAGCTGTAAAGCTTTTTATGAAGAGGCATAAAAAGAAGACGTATGTAGATGGAGAGACATAGCTTGCTTTAGTATGAAAAGTCTCTACCCAAGAAAACTTTAGTTCTCCCTGAATTTTTCTATAAATTCAAGGCAATCTCATCAAAATACCGACAGTTTGTTTTTGGAGGGGAGGGGTTGGGCAGATGAAGAGGAAAAGCTAAACGATCCCAAACTAAATATGTAGAAGAACATGGATCATAGAAGAATGACCATGAAAAAACAACCAGATCAATTAAAACAAAGAGAAATGGGGAAGATGGGAAAACTCACCCGTTACAGATATTAAAACCTTTCATAAAAATCATATCACATCAGAAAACTAATTAAAAAGTACAAGGGCAGGAAGTGCAAGAAAAGGCAGATAGATCAATGAAATTATACAGCTAATAGAGAGAACCAAACATGCGTGAGGATTTTATATGCCATTTCGATGGTTGTGGGAAAAAAACATTATTCTGTAAGTGGTGCTGGAAAAACAGGCTATTTAGAAACAAAGCTGGACCCCTGCTTTACTTCTTACATGAAAACAAACTCAGATAAATCCAAGATGTTACGTTTAAAAATTATTAAAATTATTCTTCTATGCTGCCTACAAGACAAGCGGCACATCCCTTAAGAATTATTATATTACAAGAAGATATAAGTGAGTATTTAAAAAAAATAATTTTGAAATGGGAAAGACGTTTTTAAGCATGACAGAAGTTCAGGACCTGTAAAGAAAAGGGTAGTGATTTTTGCCTAGACATTTCTATAAGGTCACAAACTTTGAAAACAAAGTTAAAAGAAGAATTAAGAGAAACATTTATAATTTAAACGGCAGTCAAAGGAATAATATTTCTAATACACAAAACTCTCAAATCAAGAAGAGAAAACGACTCAACAGAAAGCAAAGTAAATCATATGGATCAGTAGATAACAAGGGTAAGTATGATGGTCAGCTGATGAACTAAAGGAAACATCATGAAATTCCTTTACCAAATAAATGCGGCAAATTAAAAACCAGCAAAATATTTGAGATCTAATAGTTTGGCAAAGGTATGTGAAAGCATACATTTTCATACATTGTGGGTGGGGAGGTGCAAATTTTGGGTGAAAAACTGGTGTTATCAAATAACAATAAAAATGAGCATGGTTTCAGCTTTTAAGAAAGTACTCCAGATCCAGGAATTTATCCTCCAGAAGCACTTTTAAAAAGGGAGCAGAAATAAAAGTCCAGGAAACTGCAGTCATGTTCCCCCCAAATGGGAAATAGCCTAAATTCCAGCAATAGGGGATCGTGAACTAAATCTTCTTGCACTGACGCATTGAAAAACCATACATCTATTAAAATGGTAAGCTGGGTCTACATGGAATGAGGCCATGACAGAGGTAAGTAGAAAAGAGCAAATTTTAGGAAAGGATGTCTAGTGTGATCTGACTTTTATGAAAAACTCTGTGTGCGTGCACGGGTGTGTATGTGTGTGTAGGTTCACAGAAGAAAGTCTGGGTGGATGAGGAAAAAAAAGAACTGTTCGTAACGGTTGTCTTTGGAGGATGGCTTTATGGGAAAATTTTCTCCTTTTATTTAAACTTTTTGCAATGAACAATCACTGCTTTTGTAATTAGAGGGAAATAGGGAGAGAGGGAAAGAGAGGAGGGGGGTTGGGAGGGAGAGAGAGAGAAAGGTTGAAAATACAGGGAAAAGAGCCAGCCTAGGGCTAGTAGCTTTACGCAGGGCAGGGGGGTGCATTAGCTGAGAAGGAACAGGCACACCTGGGGCCAGGGTCTCTGAGCCTAGCACACACAGGCTGTGCAACGCTGGATCCTGCCCTCAGAGAGCAGATGAATGTGCTGCTTCGGCCAAGAGGCTCAGGGCCTTGGATGAAAGTTGCCATGAGAGAACAGGGACAATTACTGGCCTGGGAGAATCAGATGGTAAAAGGCCACGATTGGGCCACTCAGGCCATTATGTGCGGTGCCGTTCATCCCTGCTCCCAGCAGCTGTCCCCTGACTTCCCTGCCCTCCTCTTTCTGACTCATCCCTCTGTTCTGTCCTTTGGCTGGTGGTACCCCAAACTGTTCCCTGAATCCACACTGGTTTGCCAGGCTCCGGCTGGACCTGGGAGCCCTGGACAGCCCTGGACAGCCCTGCACAGCCCTGCGTGTCCTCTCTGCTTGTCTGGGCCGGTCTGGGATGCGCTTCTCCCCAGGGGCCACACCTGGCATCATGCGTTCCATGTCACCCGCGGCCCTCTGGGTGAGGGATGGCAACTCACTGTCTCTAGGGCGTCTTGTCTTCTCACCAGAGCCCTCGCCTGCCTCTCTGAGTCCCAAGGGCCAGGCACGTCGCTGGTGTTATGAATATTGTATGATGAAGTGATTAGTCTTTGCTGTTGAATATGTGCCGCTGTCTGGACTTTAGCAAAGCAGGGGCTAATCCTGCTTCTCAGTCCAGGTCTACAGACACCATAAAATGATCCTGAAATTACTGCCCTTTCTCATAGCTCCAAGGCTCCTCTCTGTTTGGGAACTTTCGATGTGGAAGTGCCTGTGGGACCAGACACTGTTCAACTCAGACATGGCCTGCAGGACAGAGCGCTGGCTGGGCTTGCTGTGGCCGCGGGAGAATGTTTTCCGAAAATTTCCATGAAGAAGGGGCAGGATGTGGGTCAGTATTTACTGCCTGTGCTGTTTATATATGTGTAGCCCGGACATCAGCTGGGGGGCTTTCTTGCCCTTTGACACCTAGGCGAGATGGTCTTGATTGTTCCTTTTCCATCACCCAGCCCTCCCTTAAAGTCTGGATTCCTGACGTGGAGCAGGGGGCGTACCTTCATTCCTGCCTCTCCTGCTTCCTGGGCTGCTGCTCTGCTTATATCTCCTCGAAGCAGTGATTCCACCAAGAGGAAGATCACCCACACCCAGCATTTAAAGTACCACCCAGTGCTGGGCTCCCTGGCCCCGTCCTTGCCCTCTCTCACCTCAGCTCCTCTCCTCCCAGGTTGCACCAAGAGTCCCAAATTCTTACTGTTTTTTTTTAGGTGAGCATCTCTGTTCTCTCTTCTGGTAGCTCTGGCATCAGCCTTGTTCAGGGCAGTGAGGAAAAGGTGGGTGGGGGTGGTGATGGGGGCAGACGGGCTTCACTTTCCACCTTCAGCTCTAATTAAAATATTTTTCCAAAGACAGTTCCTTTACTCAAAGAATGAGATTTGCAGAAAATACAATTTTCTCCACCTTTTTCTATATAAATAAACGCTCCGTTCTCAATTTGACGTAGATTTTTAGGTTATTGCTCACAGTGGGAGGTCCCCAAGTTCTGCTCCACGTTACAGAAAGTCTTTATTGAACATCTCTTAGGTGCCTGGAGCTGGTGGAGAAACATTTATAATTTAAACGGCAGTCAAAGGAATAATATTTCTAATACACAAAACTCTCAAATCAAGAAGAGAAAACGACTCAACAGTTAATACGGGCGATTAACACTGACAAGGAGATTAACACTGACAATGCAAGGAGATTTCAGCAATTATTTTATTCAGTCCCTATAAGCCTATGAGGTGTATACAATTATTATGCCCATTTTATGGATGGAAAAAACCCCACTATGGCTTAGAGCAATGAAAGAAATTGTTCAGCATTACATAATGGTGGAGATTGGATTCGATTCCAGGCCTGACTCCGGAACAACTGATCTTTCTGCACCTCCATTCTGATTCCCACACACTGAGGACTTGCTGTTTTCCTGGAACATTTCGTGTGAAAGTTCTTAGAAGAAAGCCGGGAGGTGCTGGTTGCACATCGGGATGGCAGGATATGTTTGGGTGATGGTTTGGGAAGGAGGGGTTATTTGACTTTTCTGCTTTCGGAGAACTTTCCTGCAAAAACAACTCCATCTTAGCATATTTTGAGGAGCCACGAGGCGGGAGGGGCAGGGAGCTGCATCCCCTCTGTGCGTGAGGGTGTAATGGGAGTGGGGCAAGTGTGCTTCGGAGAGCTCGTAACTTCAGGTTACTCAGTTCTTAAGAGAGGAGGCCTGACTTCCCGTGCAGTGTCCTGATCACAAGGAAGGTGGAGACTGCATGCTGATTCTCATGACAGTTAAGGGACAGACTCAATCTTTCTGCTGTTGCCAATGAAAACACAGAAGATGGCGGTGATCTGAATTTAATAACTACAGTAAAAGCAGTTACCGTCTATTGAGAGCTGACAGGAGGCAAGCACTGTATCCAACCCCTAACATGCATTATCTCATTCAGTACCCAAAACAATTCAACGGGGGAGGTTTTTCTTTCTACATTTTACAGACACTGAAATGGAGGTTTAGAAGAGAAAGAATTTTCTCAGAGTCGCAGAACTATTAAGTAGTAGAGTTTTCTTACACCCCGTGAGTTCCTGCCCTCCCATCTTCTGCTCTTTGTACCTCGTGGAAGGAGGCCACCAAAATGCCAAGGATTAAAAGGACCTTTTAAAATTTAAAAAAGTGGAGCAGATTTCACAGGAGAAGGCAGGGCACAGCGGGAAACAGAAGAGTCATGTTTGGGTGTGAACATAGTAGTTTTCAGATGACTCATCTTCCCAGCCAAATCCAGGAGGAACTATAATTACTTCAAATTGAAAAGTCATCCTTTGCCATCTCCTGGCTTTGGGACAGTAAGTCCCAGGGACCTGTGAAGGTGGGAGGAGGAGGGATGTTTAACTCGCAAATCCTTCCACCATCTGCAGACGGGCAATGCCAAGAACCAAAATCGAGAGGATACGGCAAAGTTTTCAGAGGATGGAGAAAAAAGTTAATGGAGATCAAAAGATAGAATTTAGCCAGCCAATAAAAGGGCAGAATGGCCCCCTTTTCCATCACCACTCCTCCCCACATTTCTGACAAGGATCTGGTGGCCTTGTGCAAAATGAGACCCCAAAGGTGGCCACAGATGGGCTGCAAGGAAAGGGCAGTTCAGGTTCCAGCCCGAGTTGCTGCCTGCATCCCTGTGTGTGTCTCATGGTGGTCTGGCAGCCCCAGCCTGCCTATCCAGATGGAGCTAAATTCTCGGCTGGGTCATCCAGAAAGGCAATTCACTCAAGAACGCTAATTTCTCTGTCCACTTCCTTCCTTGCAGGCTGGGACCAGATGTTCCACCCCCAGTGCTGAAATGTCACTGAGCCTCGGTGGATCTTTATCAAACATGGTCCACAAAGCACGTGCTCAGGCCAAGGAGAGCTCCCAGAAAAGTCTGCCTGGAGTGGCAGCGTTCACAGCAGATGGATGGGCGAGGCCCGACCCTCGTGCTCCCCTCCCCTCTTGTCCTCATGCACTGCTTGTGACAGGAGCGGGGTGGGTAGGGTGAGTGGAGGCTTGACTGGACCGGGATGAGGCTTCCCAAACCACAAAGGAGCGGGATGCGAGGGGAGATTGTGAAAGGCACTGGCGTGCGAGGAAGTGCATTTGGCAGGAGGAGCCCAGCCTCGTCCTTGGGAGGCCGCTGAAGCGCACGAAAGGGGGCTGGCCAGTGCTGGCCCGTCCATCTGCTCTGAGGGCTTGTGGTTTGGTGGAGGACAGAACGACCTCAGGAGAGAGTTCTGACCCGGGTGCCTCCCCACCACATGGCAAGTGCACCATTGTTCTGCCTGGGCATTTATTCCAGCCTCTTCTGATCGGGTTCCTTACTCTGCAGGATTGTAGAGAACAGTCTTTTTAACAGAGCAGCGTCTGACTAGGTTCACTAGCCCTGTTTTTAGTTTTAGTTTCAGTGTTGTTGATGTATCAGCTCTCTAAAGCATAGGCGTTCTTAATGCTGTCTGAGAACCCCTGAAAAATGCGGAGTTATCTGATGTGCATGTGTGCATTTGCTGTGTGGCGGCTTCATAGCTTCCATCAGGTTCTCAAAGGGGCCCATGGACCAAAAAAATGATAAGAATCATTGGTTTAAAGAAAAATCAATATTTCGATTGGGAACCGGGTTGCATGCGTGCTTTAAAGAGTATGAATAAGCTCTGAGAAGTCTGGGCTTCATTCCTCTAATGATGATATAAATTAATGGTGCCCTGTGCTGGCGATGACATGAGCGAGTGGGCATTCATGTCCTGACGGTGCGAATATTAACTGGAACATGCCTTCTGGAGGGCAATTGGGTCATATGACTCAGAGACCTTAGAATGTTATGTATTTAGTTATCCTGAAATTACAATTCTAAGAATTTCTCTTAGTGATTAAGGGTGCTGGCTCTGAAGTCATTGTCTCTGGCACTGTGGGCAAGTTACTTAACCTCTCTAGGCCTCAGTTTTCCTCATCTGTAAAATGGAGGCAATATTATTTATCCACAAGATTCTTGGGAGGGTTAGATTAGATAATACATGTAAAACACTTAGTACAGTGCCTGGAACATAATAAATGCTCAATAAATGCTATTATTATTTAGATACAAGGGTTTAATGCCACGTTATTTATCATCACTAAAAATGTGAAATAATCCCAAACAGCCAACCTAAGTGATTGGTTTAATGACCCATACAGCTCAACTATTAAAGATTAAATTAGAGAATACAATTGGAAAAATGTCTATAATATATCAAGACAGAAAGCAGGTAACAAAATCGTATGATGATGTCAGCCTACAGAAAAATGCATCAAACATTTCAGCGGTTCTGTTTGAAGGATGGCTTTTTAGTACCTTTTTTGTTTTTCTACATCTTCTAAATTTTTCTACAATGAGCATGTATAACTTCTTGCAATAAGACAAAACTAACCCGATACAAGATACTTAAAAAAAAAAAAAGGATGACCAATCTTAGTTGAGAAACACTTTGTGGCCTTGAGTAATCATTTCTGTGAAGCTTCCTTTCCTCATGTCTAACATGAAAGCTGTCCCTTCTTTCTTCCTGAGATGCGGGGAAACCCACAGGAAAGGGCGAGGGTGAATGTGCTTTGTGAAGGGTGATACCTGGTATGTGCAGAAAGGCAGGGGTTTTGACCTGAGAAGCTTTCACAAAATAATCTGTGATTTAACGCAGGGGGACCCCGGAGACCCAGCTCTCTGGACCTTGAAAACCTGCCCTCGGCTCCGGACTAAAGTCCCATTATGGGCCTCTCTCTCTCTCTGTTCAGAGATGGCCCGCACTCTGTCTATGGAGTGTGTACCTACTTTTACTCTAATCTGAGCACCCAACTCCTACACTTCATGGCCTTTCTCTTGCCTTTCAATGTCTCTCTCTGAATAAATCTACCTTTACTCAAAAAAAAAAAAAAGAAAGTCCTGTTATGATTAACTCTGGGGAGCTTGGTATGGATTGAGGATGAAAGGCACAGCGACTTTCAGCTACGAAAATTGGTCTGCAGTCAGGATCCGAAGTTTAATCTCTGTGAAACCGATGGGCAAGCGTGGCCATGCTTACTAATTAGGCAGCAGCAATGTAATTGATCAAGTCAATTCCCTTCATGACGCAAAGCCAGAGAACCCAGGAACAGCTTGAGCTGGGAGAAAGCTGGAGCACATAAGTCACTCTCCCAGAGATGTTAACACGGCTAATCTAGATTGCTTTGTTAATTGCTGGCTCCCTTCTCAATAACAGATAATATGGTGACGCAATGTGGCGCTCGTGTCCATCGCGCGGCCAGTCTCTGGGTTGGGTGATTTAAATCATGCTCATTCATTTTTTCCTTTGGCTTTACGACAAGCATTAAACTTCATCAGCTTTAAAGAGACCTTGCTTTCTGGAAAGAAGCGAAGTTATAGCCAGGTTCCCCATTTCATTTATGAATAGCTTTATGGTTAATCTGGAAGTTTGTGCATTAAAAAAAAAAGAATGTAAATGGGAAACCATTAGAAAAAAATGCGGCTTATTGCAGGAACCAAATGTTGAGACCAACATTCTCCATTTATTACGTACAGACCAAAGGCAGAAAAACATGACAGAGGTTGCTCAGGTTGAGTGAAATGAGCATGGGGTGTGGAGGCAGACCCAGCTGGTTCCAAGTCTGGTCACTTAAGAGCCCTGGACCTTTCCTAGCCTTGGTTTCTCTCAGTTACACAATGGAGAGATTGACACCACCTCCAAAGGGTTATTAAAGTTAAACAAGACAACACACTGAAACACCCAGCTCAGTGCCAGAGACATAATAAGTGCTCAGTAAGTATTAGTTCTCTGCCAGTGTCTTGGCCTCTGAACAAAGCCCAGAAATTGTAGCTTTGTTCTGTTACAGTCCCATGTATCTCAGTCCTGCTGCCTGTGCTGTTAGATTTCCAGACTGTTCTTCCGGACAACGGCCACTTGCAGTCTTTCCAGAATTTGCAAACATGATTCTTAAGAGGGGACGTAAAAGAATCCGGGAGTGGGGATTTATGTCAAGTTTGAAAAAAGCACATTCAATATCACATTGTGATTTTTTTTTAATGTGAAAATTCTGTTGTTTTCATATCCCCCGTCACAGAACACAAAGCTCAAATCTCTCGGCTGGTGGTGTAAGAGAATCTCTGATTGCAGAAGGCAGACAACTTTCGGTTTAGAGAAAGGGGTCAAGGGTTAGGCAAGACCGAGAAAACTGATTTACAGAATGTCATTCTGGCAAAGCTCACTGGGAATGCCAGAGACCGAAGGGAAGGGGACACGAGGGGAGCTTTGGGGTGTGAATAATCTCTTCTTTCTCGTTCTGTGTGCTGCTTACAGGTGAAAACTGATAGGGGCCCACCCTTATGACAGGTGCACTTTTCTGTATGTATGTCACACTTTGATACAAAGTTTAAGGAAAAGCAAATGGCACATACTTTGCACACACTCACACCCATTCAGGTGGGACAAGGCCTGAAGACGTCTCATGCCAACTTGCTAAGGAAGGCAGGGAATTCTCTGCAAATCCTAGATCATGCTTTTTCCTAGACGGTGTTGCTTTTTATACGGAAGAACAGGGCACAACCCCAAGCCACCACCACCTTTCTCCTGGACCATTGCCGTAGCCTCCCAAGGGGCCTTCCTGTCTCCAACACATTTTATACTTATCCACAGAGGTCTTTAAAAATCATAAATCCGATTATAGTATTTCCCTTTCCAAAATCTTCCAGTGACTGCCTGTTGCACTCAGAGAAAACTCTCAACTCTTCATCGTGACTCACAGTGTCCCTGCTGTTTTACTACCTGACATCCTCTGTCACCTCTCTTCTCTTTCCTTTCACTCCAGCACTCTGGCTGCCACCTTCTTGTCCCCCTGTGGTCCACCAGCGCCTTTTATTCCCTCTCTAGTCCTTGTAGTGAACTGACATGTGTAATATTTGTCCATCCTCACCAGCCCCAAGAACGGCTCCCTCATGAAAGTGGAGGCTTTGCCTGTCTCATTCACTCCCGGGTCCACAGTGCCTACAAGAGACCCCGACACATAGCAGGTACTTAGTGTGTGATCTTTGTAAGCCTCTCCATCTCTGCGCTTCAATTTCGACATCTGTAAAATCAGGCTAATAACACGCCTCTCCTCTCATTTCTAGGGCTGTGGTGCAGATGACAGGAGATCACGCACATGAGGCACTTAGCACAGTGCCTGGCACGCTGACTGCAGGGCGGCTGTTTCATTTATCATGAGCAAGCAGTCATCTTTTGTTAGGGACACGCTGACCAAATTGTAACATGGTGTGGTGAGAGACCAGGCTTCCCAGTATCATTCTGATGTTTCTTTGGCTGTTAGCCATTCTCTGTGTGTTAATCAATTATCGACTGATTAACAGAGGTCTCTGTTAATCAGTACTGATAGAGGATCTTTGGACAAATATTACAGATGTACTTGGATCATTCTTCAAAAGACAGACAGATGGAATTTGTAGCTAGAAGACTGAACAGCCTGCAGGACACTGTGCCACAGTCAGACATATAAGAGATGAAAACACAGGAACACGATGATCAGGCCAGGAGATGGCAAGAAAGCAGATTGCTCCGCTCTAACAAATGGGATCATTTATTCCTGGGGCATCCTGAATAAATTGGCATCTTTAGAAGGGTTTCGTTAAGGAAAAAAAAAAAACCTGCTTGAAAGATTCAGAGGGAACAGGATCTGTCTGAGAAGTTTGCAAAGTAAACATGGTCTCTATAAGATGGCGATACAGATAAATGGGCAAATCTCGGGCAAAGGACTTCATCGAGTGATAAAGAGCTACTGATTTGAAAGGAAGGGGGAAAATACAGAAAAATAAACTTGGGGAGAGAGAGAATGAATCAGAATGAGAACCAATTGGGGTTGTTAAGTCAGTCACCTCGTAATAACATACTGATTGGAAGAAAATGATCACAGAATTTTAGCTATGAAATGAGAAAGTGTTCCATTGTGTTCTTTTTCATTTTACCTTTTTTTGCCTTGTGATCTGGGGAAGAAAAGGTTGAAAGAAATTAGGGAAAAACCAAATGAAAAGCAAATCTCTTCTTCTCCGAGAACCCCGAAAAAAAAATCCCCTAAGTAGGTCACATGCAGTGTCCTCAATCATCTCAGCAGAGGCACAGGCTACAGGGAGCATGAAAGAATTTCAAGGCATTACTCAAATAGATGTGGTTAGCGAGGGGTGGTGACAGGTGACACAGAGAGGAAATCGTCCAACTAACAACTTTTAATCAGGTTGGAGCTAGGGACCTTCAAGGCTGGGGCTCTTTCGAGCAGGGAAACCAGAGAAAGCAGCCCCACAGGAGTATTTTCAGCTCTAGAGAGTACAGGGCTGGGCAAAGTTTAAGTTAGTTTGTCTTCCCTGGGCGAATAGAAGAGCTCAGTTAACAAAGTGTCTGATTACACTTGGTAGTTAATTTCCTTGAAGCTTCCTCTTTGTTATAGTTCTCTTTATTTCCACAGAGATGATCTAATTTATGCACTTACGTTAACAAAGAGAGCTTTGAAAAATTATTATTTACACACGTAAATGAATACCGTTTCTTTGTAAAAATTAAGAACCTAATCTTTTGATCACTGTCCCTGATTCCAGGTTCTTCCTTCAGAGGCAGCTACTGTTATCTCACAGAGTTTTTTTCGCTTGTTTGTGTTCTGTTTTGTTTTTCTGTACAGGCATTTGGAGATACTGCAGGTTTGGTTCCAGACGATAAAGCGAACAGCTCATTCAATAAAGTGAATCACCTGGATTTTTTGGTTTCTCAGTGTGTATAAAAGTTATGTTTACACTATACTGTAGCCTATTAAGTGTGCAATAGCATTATGCCTAAAAATATTAAAAGTACTTTATTGAGAAAAAATGTTAACCATCACCTGAGCCTTCAGTGAGTTGTAATCTTTACGATGGTTAAGAGTCTTACCTCAATGTTGATGGCTGCCTGACTGATCAGGGTGGTGGTTGCTGAAGGTTGGAGTGGCTGTGGCAATTTCTTAAAATAAAACAATGAAGTTTGCCACATGGATGGACTTTTCCCTTCATGAACGATTTCTCTGTAGCTTGCAATGCTGTTTGATAGGAACTTACCCACAGCAGAACTTCTTTCAAAATTGGAGTCAGTCCTCTCAAACTGTGCTGCTGCTTTATTAACCAAGTTTACGTAATATTCTAAATCCTTTGGTGTCCTTTCGCCAATCTTCACAGCATCTTCACCAAGAATAGATTCCATCTCAAGAAATCACTTTCTTGGCTCATCCATAAGAAACTACTACTCAACTATTAACATGTCATCGTAAGATGGCAGCAATTCAGTCACATCTTCAGGCTCCACTCCTAATTTCAGTTCTCTTGCGACCCCCACCCCTTCTGCTGGGACTCCCTCCAGTGAAGACGTGAACCCGTCAGTCATCCACGAGGGTGGGACTCAGCTTTTTCCAAACTCCTGTTAATGTTGGCATTTTGACCTCTCCCCATGAATCATGAATGTTCTTAATGGTATCTAGAATGGTGACTTCTTTCCAGAAGGTTTTCAATTGACTTTATCCAGATCCATCGGAGGAATCACTATCTATGGTGGTTATAGCCTTATGAAAGGTGTTTCTTAAATAGTAAGACTTGGGATTGAAATTCCTCCTTGACCCGTGGACTGCAGAATGGATGCTGTGTTAGCAGGTGTGAAAACAACATTAATTTCATTGTCTATCTCCATCAGAGCTCTTGGCTGACCAGGTGCATTCTCAATGAGCAGTAATATTTTGAAAGAAATCTTTATTTCTGAGCAGTAGGTCTCAACAGTGGGCTTAAAATAGTTAGCAAACCACGTTATAAACAGATGTGCTGTTATCCAAGCTTTGCTGTTCCATTTATGGAGCACAGGCAGAGTAGACTTCAGTGTGATTCTTAAGGACCCTCGGATTTTCAGAATGAGAAATGAGCATTGGTTTCAACTTAAAGTCACCAGCAGCATTAGCCCCTAGCAAGAGAGTCAGTCTGTCCTTTGAAACGCTGAAGCCAGACATTGACTTCTCCTCTCTAGCTATGAAAGTCCTAGTTGGCATCTTCTTCCAATATATACAATAAAAGACTGTTTCATCCACATTGAAAATCTGTAGGTTAGTGTTGCCACTTTCATTTGTCATCTTAGCTGGATCTTCTGGATAACGTGCTACAACTTTCACATCAGCACCTGCTGCTTCACCTCGCACTTTGATGCTGTGGCGACAGTTTCTTTCCTTAAACCTCATGAACCAGCCTCTGCTAGCTTCAGACTTCTCTTCTGCAGCTTCCTCACCTCTTGTCAGCCTTCACAGACTGAGGAAAATTACGGCCTTGCTCTGGATTAGGCTTTGGTTTAAGGGGATGTTGTAGCTGTAGCTAGTTTAATCCTTCCTCCAGACAATTAAAACTTTCTCTCTATCAGCAATAAGGTTGTTTTGCTTTCTTATCATTTGTGTGTTCGTTGGAGAAGCACTTTTAATTTTCTTCAAGACTTTTTCCTTTGCCTTCACAGCTTGGCTGTTTGGCACAAGAGCCCTAGCTTTTGACCCGTCCTGGCTTTGCATGTACCTTCTTCACTAGGCTTAATCCCTTCCAGCTTTTGATTTCAAGTGAGAGTGGTGAGACTCTTCCTTTCACTTGAACACTCGACAGGCCATTGTAGGATTATTAATTGCCCTAATTTCAATACTGTTGTGTCTCAGGGAACAGGGAGGCCACTGGAGAGAGAGAAAGATGGGGAACGGCTGGCGGCGGGTGGAGCAGTCAGAACACACACAACACTCATTAAGTCTTATATGGGCACGGTTTGTGGGCCCCCCCACCCAATCACGATAGTAACATCACAGATCACCATTCACAGATCACCATAACATATACAATAATGATAAAAAAGTTTGAAATATTGTGAGAATTAAGAAAATGTGACACAGAAACACAACGTGAGCAAATGCTGCTGGAAAAACAGCGCCAACAGACTTAGTCAACACAAGGTTGCCACAAATCTACAATTTGTGAAAAAAAAAAACAACAACACAGTGTCTGCAAAGCACGATAAAGAGAAATACTACAAAATAAGGTGTGCCTGTATTTCATAATATACTCGGAAAATGGAACATTTGGGGTGTTTTGTGTGACATTTATACGATATGCAACTCTCTGGAACTTGCTTCCCCCCAGCCCCCAAAACAATCTGTCTTGAAGACCTTTCTTAACTGGATCTAACTCATTCTTTCTAACTGTTGCTTTGAAACCCACTGTAGGGGCATGTCAGGGATTTTTTTCCTCACATGCCTATAGATGGACATTTAGGTTGTCTCCCAATCAGAAGAGTGGTTTGTTTTTTTTTTTTGAATTGCACTTTCATTAAGACCTATCACATGCCATAAAAATCACCCTTTTAAAGTGTACAATTAGTGGTTTTTAGTATATGCACAGAGTTGTACAACTGTTACCACTATCCAATTCCAGAATGTTTGCATCACCCTCAAAAACACACCCGGTGCCCATTGGCAGTCACTGCCATCTCCCCCTCTCCTCAGCCTCCGGAACCATTAATTTACTTTCTCTCTTTCTGTGCATTTGCCTACTCTGAACATTCCAGATAATGGAATCACACAATATGTGACCTTTTTGTTTGGCCTCTTTCCCTTAGCATATTCTTTTCAAGGTTTGTCCATGTTGTAGCATGTATCGGTCCTTCATTCTTTTTTCTGGCTAAATAATATTCCACTGTACATATATGTCAAATTTGTTTATCCAAATTTGATGGACATTTGAGTTATT
Organism: Vicugna pacos; assembly: GCF_048564905.1. Lineage (NCBI taxonomy): Eukaryota > Metazoa > Chordata > Mammalia > Artiodactyla > Camelidae > Vicugna > Vicugna pacos. Next base: position 6,986,010 of record NC_132989.1, read on the forward strand.
TCCAATTTTTGTCTATTACAAATAATGCTGTCATGAAAGCTCATGTACGGCAAGTTCAGCCCAGTGAGCGTATGTTTTCAGTTCTCTTGGGTAGATACCAGGAGTGGGACTGCTGGGTCATAGGCAAATCTATGTTTAACTTTTTGAGGAACTGCCAGACTGTTTCCCAGAGTCAGTGCATCACTTTACATTGCCATGAATATATATATTTTTTAAGCAAGAAAGAACATATTCATCGGGCAAATGGATGTGTTTATGCCCTTGAGACATCGCCAGCGATGTTCGGAGCAAGCTGAGAAGCACACTCACCCAGTGCTGTCCGGGAGAACCTTCAGCAGTGGTGCACTTGTTCCAAATCTGTGCTGTCCAGCATGGTAGCCACCAGCTCTTTGTGGCTGTTGAACATTGGAAATGTGGCTCCTGTGACTTAAGAACTAAAGTTTTAATTTTATTTAATTTTAACAGTAAGTTAGATCCGCCTTCAGGGGCTTGTGGCTGCTGTGTTGGACAGCCAAGGACCTACTTTCTCCTGTTGGGTAAAACTCACAGTTCCCAAAAAGGTCACCTTAAAGATACTGCGAAAGTGGCTCGCCTTTTGGTCTGCACCTCACAGCTCCAACTAGCTCCTGTCACAGGCATCACAGAAGAGAAATTCAGAGACTGCGAGGCCTTAAATCAGAACGGCACCACATTGAAATTCAGGAAACTCCCAACTTTTTCAGAGATGTGTTCGGAAAATTGACCCTTTGTGTATCTCCTCTATGCTTTCAGCTCACTCAGTTTGAAGAACTGTCTTTATTGTTTAGTTTCTTATTACAAGAGCAGTGCATATTCACCACACAGATGCATGAGGAGAAAACAAAACCAGGTGACTTCTGCTCATACCTTCTTGGTGTGTGTGTGTGCACGCACGTGTGTGTGTGTGTGTGTGTGAGTGTGTGTGAATGCACATACATGAAAAAATTACATTTTAGCTTTGGGGACAGGAGCAAACGTGACACTGGAATTAATCTTGTTCCTTTGTGACAATTCCTCCTCATTCTTCCGTTGATAAGATTTTATTCACCTATTGTGTTCTCACTGGGTGCCAGACTTGTGACAGGGACATCATAAACCTGCTCAGCCCAGTGTGACAAGGTTCTGATGGGGTGAAGGAAGGGAAGAGACAGCACAGGAGAGGAGAAGGCAATGCGTGAGTTGCTGCGGAAGTCTGCAAGGGGGAAATGACGTGTGAGTGGACATCGGAGCGGGAAGAACCCATGATGCAGGGACGGGGGTGAGGGGTGATGCAGGCAGAGGGAAGAGCCTGTGCAGAGGCTTCGGACGTGAGTGAGCCAGGCGTGTTCAGGGAAGGGAGACTGCTCCTGTGTGGCTGGAGAGGTAATAGCAAGGGTCACGTGTGGCTTATCTGCTTTATTGCCATTTCATTCTCTTATCCCCTGACAAGTCAAATGCCAGGGGAAAGTTTTATAGAGCGGGGAAAGTGCCCATTTATTTATAGGCAGAAAGCGGAAGCTGAGAGAGAAGTCACTTGCTCAAGGTTGCCCAGCTAGTGAAGGCAGAGCTGCGACTTCGGTCTGGAGAGCCCAAAGCTCAGTCTTGAGTGATGAAGCAGGTCGGAGCCCAACTGTGAAGAGGCTTTTCTGCCGCGCTCAGAAACTGAGAAGCTACCCTCGGGCGGTCCAGCGGGATGCTGGTGTGACCCGATCTATGTTTTAGGAAGATCATTGTGGCAGTGATGCAAAGACAGTTTTGGAGAGAGCTCAACCAACACTGTAAGTAGGTCTTCAATTTACCTGGGACTAAATGACTCTCAACACATCACGCACATACACGCACGTGTGTGCACACACACACAGCTTCAAAGACAGAAGCCTCTGACAATCCAGAGCTTTTTGTTTCCTTCTCCTTTCCCAAATGAAAATCCACACTAGCAGCCCGAGTTCTGTGTCCATCCCAGACCGTGTGGGAGGAGGGCGAGGGGAAGAGGACAGTGCTCCTTGCTGGAGGACCTGGAACAAATCACTTCTCAGTGACCTCTTCTGCAAAAACGAAATTCTTAGAATTTCCATCTTTAAGTGCCCCTTCCATCTTTAAAAACTGTCTGGCTCCTAAGAGCAGCAGGACCTATTAAGGGATTTCACTCTGGCCATACACCATGGTTTGGGAGAAGTAATATCGTCTTGGACTGGCTGCCCCCAAATTTAGAGCCTCTTAGCACTTCCTGCATGAATCCAGAGATGCGACTTTCTAGGCATCACTAAAGATACAAGAGAATCTTCTTTTGTTCCCAGGCTAGGCCAATAGTAGCAAATAACCTAATTAGGACCTCGCAAGCAGCTTGCCCAGTGAAAGGTAATTTAATCAGAGTCTTATTAGCTGTTATAACTACTTTTTAATGAAGCTTTATTACATTCAACTACGCAGATCCCAAGCAATTGTATTCAATGTTGGCAAACGACTCATTAGTCTTTGATTTCACTTCTTTTTTGCATTGTTCCCACCTATCCTGGCATTCAGATGCTGGTAGCTCATTTTTTCTCTTCAAAGCCAGGTGCAACCTTGAAGGCATATTTCCCTTTCTCATCTCATTGCCATTTCTCTGGGATTCCTTGTCTGTTAGAGTTGCACTGGAGCAATATGAAGGGTGGGGAAAGGCTCCCCACTGGCCTTTCACATTCCCTAATATTTCCACCATGAACCACTCCCAAGCCACACGATTTCAACGACTAAAGGTCCCTGGTTGAAGTGCAAATGTTTAGTTAGAGGCAAACATAGAAAACGGTGATTATGAATTAATACCTTAGCGAAGATTAGCTCATCATATTAGCTAATTGGCCAATAAATGAGACTGCAAGAGAGTCACCCCTGGATTGAGTAGTTTTGATAGTTGTTGGTGTGTAAAGCATGGGGGAAAAAAAACAAGAGCAATTAGTTTTTACTATGTACCAGGCACTGGGCTAGATAATTTCATATTTCTTATCCCATTTAATCCTCTTGACAAGCGTGATATGAATGTATTATTATAACTGATTTACAGATGAGAAACAGGAGCACAGAGAGGCTGAGTCAGCTTCAAAGTCACAGAGCTAGTAAGAGGAAGAGTAAGGATTTGAAGTCCCGGGATATCAGGCAAAGGCTAGAAGAGCATTGCGGGGCGGGCAGCCTTGGCCTCTAGGGGGCAGTATCAAGTCACTAGGGGTTAAGCACCCCAGGGGATTACCTGTGGGCAGGTGAACCCCAGGACAGATGACTGAGGGGCACTAAAGACTAACCTGGCAGGGCTTGCAGTTTAGCCCCAGCAGGGCTGATCTGTTTGTGTTCTGTCTCTCTTCATCATCAAAGGGCAGCGTGATGTCTCTGTTAAGAGGACAGCAGTTGGCGGCAAGGCTGTCCTAGATTCAGCTCCCGATTCCAGCCCTTTTCTGTAGGTGTGACCCTGGGTAAGCTGTTTAAGCCTACTCAGTTGCAATTTTTTTCTCATCTGGGGAAAGGGGTAATACTATCGCCCTTACATTCTTGTGAAAGTTAAGAATATGTGGGAAGCTTCCAAACTCAAGGGAAATGCCAGTAAGAGGTGGCTCCTCCACTTCTGAACAGGTATTGGCAAGCTGTGTGGCTGCAGTGGGGAGGGCCGTGGGCGGCAGGAACTGGATCCACAGGGAAAGGAGATCTGGCCTCAGGTTGGTGGTTCTTAAACTGGAGTGAGTGCCTGCATCACCTGGGGAACTCAGGTTGCCTGGCTGCACCCCCAGTTCCTGACTCAGGAGGTCTAGGGCATCATCTCCACCAAGTTCCTGGGTGATGTGCACACTGCTGGGCGGGGGACCACACTCAGAGGCCCACTGGGGATGGCCACTCACAGCGGATGGATCCCTGGGCAGAACAGCCGGAGTCCACCCGAGCCTGGGGGCGAATCAGAGAAGTGGAGGTCTGGCCTCTCTCCTCTTGCCCATATCTCACCCCACTTCTGTGGTTTCTTGAGCTCTGGGGAGCCCGTCCTTGAGAACAGGGGCCAAAAATGTTGGCTTAATTACGAGGCCTTATGTTTTTTTTTTTGCCACGACAGCCCCTGGGCCCACTTGGGGTGAAGGGATGTTAGTGGTTTAAAGGAACCCATTTTGTGGCTGAAAGTGCTGATACAATTTGTTCCTCACAGAGAGCAGGGAGGGGTGAGGCTCTGAGTAACAACTTCCAATTAGTCCATTAGCCTGAAATTTTGTATTTTTAGTAAGTTTATCAGTTTAACAAGTGGGATAGATATTCTCAGACAAGCAGAAGTAACAGTGTTTTCCTTCTGTCATTCTTTTTAGCAAGAAGGGGCGACTCACTGGATACTAGTGTGATAATGAATGTGGAAGTGTCTAACATAATGTCTTAACAAATAAAAAATTATAACTTGTTATTATGTTTATTGAATAAATATTTTTTGAGCCCTAATAAAGTGACAGCATGCTTTAGAGCTTCTCTGCATTGACACTATTGATACGCTGGGCCAGATCATTCTCTGTCCTGTGCATGGTAGGATGTTTAGCTATATCCCTGACCTTTCCCGGATGCCAGTAGTGTACACCAGTTGTGACAATCAAAATAGTCTCCCGACATAGCCAAATGTCCCCTGGGGGGCAAAATCATCCCTGGTTGTGAACCACTGCTTTACATGAATAATCTTATTTCATTCTCACAACATCCCAGTGAAGTAGGGGTTTTGGGTATTTGTTTGTTTGTTTTTTTTTGTCCCATTTGAGAGAGGAGCAAGGGAAAAGTGGAACAGAGAGGTTAAGCAATTTGGCAAAGACTACCCAGCTAGTAAAGGAGCAGGAGCAGAATCTGAATTGAGGTCTGAAATAATCCAAGGCCTCAGTCTCGGCCACTCCCGCCTCTCCTTTACTGAGGAAACATTTAGATCTGTCTACAGGTGAATGGATAAAGAAGATGTGGTATACATACACAATGGAATATTACTCAGTCACACAAAAAAATTAAATAATGCCATTTGGAGCAACATAGATGGACCTGGAGATTATCATACTAAGTGAAGTAAGTCAGAGAAGGACAAATATATGACATCACTTACACGTGGATCTAAAAAAATGATACAAATGAACTTATTTACAAAACAGAAATAGACTCACAGATAGAGGAAACAAACTTACGGTTACCAAAGGGGAAAGGGGTGGGGAGAGATAAATTAGGAGCTTGGGATTAACAGATACACATTGATATATAAAAACAGATAGACAACAATGACCTACTGTGTAGCACAGCGAACTATATTCAATACCTTGTAATAACCTACAATGGAAAAGAATCTGAAACATAATATATGTGTATACATACTTATATATATATAAGTGAATCGCTTGCTGTGTACACCAGAAACTAACACAATGTTGTAAATCAACTATAGTTCAATTAAAAAAAGGGCACATTTAAGAAGATGTAGGGAAGAGACCCTACTTAATCATATGCATCCTGGTGATTGCCTCTGAGAAGAGAGGTGAATGGGATGAGGAGTGGGGGCTTTTATATGTATTTGCAGTATTTTATTTCTTAAGAGAAGAAAGACGATACGCAGCAAAGCCAGGAACATGCTAACATTTGTTAAATCTGAGTGGAGGAGTCCTGTGTATCAAATTATTTTTGATCCCCCAACCTTCCAATGAGAAGGAATTGACCCCATCTTTATTTCCCCCAAAGACATAGCCCAATCGTGGAATCAGTCACAATCACAATTTATCAACAGATACTTATTAAATATCTCCTCCAAAGTGGGTAATATATTAGAGGCTTCACATATATTAATAGCTAGTGTTTATGAAAGATTTACTAGTATCTGGCACCCAGCTGAGCCCTTCTCATCCATTTCCCTATTTATTCCTCACTTCAATCCTATGAGCAGATGGTTTCAGTCTCGTTTTACAGATGTATTCACTGAGGGTTAGGGAGATGAGCTGCAGAGCCAGGACTTCAGACCTCGATTTGTCTGACTTCAATGTCCCTGTTCTTTCTAGTTCTTTAAGCTGCCAGTCAAACAGAACTATGATGGGCTAACAAGGATGTTGCAGGGAACGGAAGGGGCCAGCCGTCTTCACTGGATGCGGTGGGTGGGATGACAGGTGGCAGGAAAGGCTTTCCTGAGGTTCTGAGAGCCCCTGGCTGATTTCAGTTCCTGGCTTAGCATCTCCTGGATCTCCCACCCCTGCGGCAGTAGGTCGAAGTTCACCCCTTCCCTGTCCCTTCCTAGATGCTGGTTCCAACACCTCTAGATTTAGTGCGGTCTGAAAATAACCCTGCCTCTCCACCCAGACCAGCAGTTCAAGGTCAGGATTAAATTACGACCCTGACCGACCGACCAGAGCCCGTTGACTGCCTCTCGAAAAAGCCTCCTTCCCCAACAAAATCTGCTCAACAGCCCACCTTCTTGTTTCTTAAAGCAGTGCTCAACTCGATTTTCAATTCGTGAGGCTGGCATCTTCCAGAGCCAATTTGAATTTTGCAACTGAAATGTGGTGCATATTCCATGCCCTTGTCTAAATATAGATTGTCCACTGTGTTCCCTGGATTGGCACGGGCCCCCACAGTTGGGTGGGGCAAGCTTGGATGCCCAGAGGAATCCTTCCTTATTAACTCATCCTTGAGTGCTTCAAACTTGATTGTTTTCCTGGAGGGGGTGGGGGGAGTGTTTTATTTTGTTATGGTTTTAAATCGGTACATCAGCCCCAGAGCCTCGAACTACTGACGTGCACCACGGTGGGCCTGGCAGCTGTGTGAAAGATCAAATCCGTTTACACACTGTGGGTGACTGCTTTTTGTTCTCAGATCCTAGATAAAATACACACATTCCAAGGCCGCTGCCGGCTCTGGATCCCCTGATGGATGGGGTGTTGCATTCCAAGGGGGCAGCGTGCTAGCCCTGAACTCTGGGAAGCTGACACCAAATTCATTGGAAGGATTTGAAGCTTTCAAGCAGTCTTATCACCTCTGAGGGGAAGCTGACTTGTCAAGCAGATGTCTGAAACTTCCCCAGGCAGTGAGGAGCTATCAGCATAGAAAGCGGTTTCTTTAGCTATGCTGAAACACACTTAGCAGGAGTGCAAATTGCTACCCAGAGGGTAATTTGATAATATGTGTCTGAGGTCTTTCACTTGAGTCTACCTTTTGATCCTAACCATTCAAAGTGGATTTTATCCTAAGGAAATCCTAAGGGCAGGTGTACAAAAAGATATTAAAGGAAAAATGTGTATATAAGAATATTTGTCACAGCTAAAAATTCAAAACAGTTGTACATCAAGAGGGGATGGATTATCAAATATACAAAAAAGCACTTAACTTCATTCACAAAAATTTCACCTGTTAAGTTGCAAAGATCAAAAAGTTCAGTAACTGTTGAGGAATGAGTGATCACTCTGAAATGTCAATTTAAGAAATACAAATTGGTATAATCTCTATGGAGGAAAATTTGGTAATATCTATAACAATTAGAAAAAATTTACTCAGAATAGCCTACTTCCAACATTTTAATCTTATAATACACAAAATAGTGAAGAATGTATAAGAATATTCACTACAGTATTGTTTATAATAACAAAAGATTTGAAACAACTTAAATGTCTTTCTACAGTAGTCTGGAAAAAAAAGAAATACTATGTAGCTATTAAAAAGAATGAGGTTGTTCCATTTATATTGAAATGGAAACATCTCTAAGATGAATTATTCAGTGAAAAAAGCAAGGTGCAGAATAGTGTTTATATAATGTCATTTCTACTAAAAAGAAGATATAATGGCCATATTACCCAGAGCAATCTACAGATTTAATGCAATCCCTATCAAATTACCTAGGACATTTTTCACAAAACTAGAACAAATAATCCTAAAATTAATACAGTATCACAAAAGACACAGAATTGCCAAAGCAATACTTAGGAAAAAGAATGACACTACAGGTGTAACCTCCCAGACTTCAGACAATACTGCAAAGCTACAGTAATCAAAACAGCATCATATTGGCACAAAAATACAGACATATGGATCAAGAGAACACAATAGAGAGCCCAGAAATAAACTCACACACCTGTGGTCATTAATCTTTGATGAAAGAGGCAAGAATATATAATGGAGAAAAGACAGTCTCTTCAACAAGTGGTGTTGGGAAAAACTGGACAGCCACGTGTAAATCAATGAAGTTAGAACACTCTCTCACACCACACACAAAAATAAACTCAAAATGGCTTAGTGACTTAAACATAAGACAGGACACCATAAATCTCCTAGAAGAGAACATAGGCAGCACATCCTCTGACAGAAATCGTAGCAATGTTTTCCCAGGTCTGTTACCTTCCAAAGGCAATAGAAATAAAAGCAAAATTAAACAAATGGACCTAATCAAACCTATAAGCTTTTGACCAGCAAAAGAAACCATAAATAAAATGAAAAGACAACCTAGGGACTGGGAGAAAATATGTGCAAACAATGTGACTGATGAGGGCTTAATTTCCAGAATATATGGACAACTCATACAACTCAATAAGAAAAAACAAACTAGTCAAAACATGGGCAGAACACCTAACCAGATATTTCACTGAAGAAGACATACAGATGGTCAATAGGCACATGAAAAGATGCTCACTATTGCTAACTATCAGAAGCGCAAATCAAAACTACAAAGAGGTACCACCTCACACTGGCCAGAATGGCCATCATTAAGAAGTCCACAAACGATAAATGCTGGAGAGGATGTAGAGGAATCTGTTAGTGGGAATGTCGTTTGGTGCAGCCACTATGGAAAACAGTACGGAGATTCCTTAAAAAACTAAAAATAGAGCTTCCATATGATCCAGCAATCCCACTTCCGGGCATATATCTGGAGAAAACTCTAATTTGAAAAGATACATGATAAAAGCACTGTGATCCAATTTGTATACACATACATGTATAATAATGTGAAATATGAAATAATACAGAGGTATATTATAAAGCTAGTACTCCTCATGTCATTCTACCCCTGAAGGTAACTAAGTTACAGCTTTAAAACCAAGATTACATATTCCTCTATGACTTACCTCTTTCACTCAAATAACATCAACAACCCTCTTACATGGGAGATTAGCAGACACAGATCTAACCTATTTGTTTGAACAACACTTCACATTTTGATATATTTAAAATTTCTTATTTAGTACAATTGAACGTAATCAGGTTAAACCTAAATACCAAGTATTCCTTGCCTCAGTGACTCCATTTCCAGGAATCTGTCCTGAATATGTGGGTACAGACTCATACACAGGAGTACTCATTGCAACATTGTTTGTTGTAGTTAAAAAAAGAAAAACCCCAAATAACCTAAAGGTCAATTAACTGGGAAACTGGTAAATAAAATAGGATACTCCATTAATGGACTGCTAAACAGCCACGAAAAGGAAAGGAGTAACTCTATACATTCTGACAGAGAACTATGTCCAAGATTTGCTGTTGAGGGTAAAATGTAACCTCCACCGTGGTGTTTATAAAATGATACTATTTGTAAAACTAAACAAGCAGGAAACACATACATACACACTCAAATATATACACATACACAAATATATATATGGATGCTTACAAATAAATAGAATATTTCTGGAACCTACACAAGCTGGTTTACTATGCTTCTGGGGAAAAAGACAAAGTGCTGGATAGAGGTGGACCTGGGGTCTGATGTGGGCAGAAGAATATTTCCTTTTTTTTTCCTTCCTTCTGATTTAAATAAGAGTCTATGCATTATTTTTAAATAAACTAGATTTAAAAATTTGCTACAAGTAATTATGCAAAACTGTTACAAAGCCTGATGGCACAGTCCAAATTCTCTGTGGTCCTAAGAGAATACAGTTTGAAAGAAAAAACTATAGAAAACTTCATGTCTTAAAGGACATCTATCTCTATAATGTCCTAAGTCAGGGTTCTCATTCTGAGGTTAGAGGGTCCCTGAACTTAGACGGGAGAAAATTACCCTTTCTTTTTTTCTTTAAATTAAACTGTGGCTGAAAGTTAGCATTTTTTTTCCAGCAGGAATGAAGGCAACAAGCCATGAAGAATTAGCAGGCTCTGTCACCCACAGAAATCAGATTTATGATATTACACTACATTCGTTGCAGATATTTTGAAATATTTCCACTTGTCACTACTTAAAATTATAGTAGTTATTTATTTGACTTGATGCTAGATTTTGTTTATTTAATATGTCAATAAAGAAGAACATTGTTTTCCTCTACAATAAATTTGTTTTTCAACATTGTAATAACTATTTCAGTATAATTGATTTTCTTTGAAGTCCCATGTCTCTTATTTTATGTATGTTTTGTGAGAAGGCGCTTCACCAGATTGCCAAAGGGGCTCAGGCAACAAAAAAGTCCAAGAACCCTTGTTTTAAGGTAAATTCTGAAGGGTTGGGGACAGAGAGTCACAAATGACACTGTGAGGGTGGATCTGGAAGCAGGGAGGGGGCCCCTACCACCTTCTCTTGATGCCAGGGAGCAACTGATGGCCTGAATATATAAATCAAAGATGTAATTTTTTTTTTTTTTTGGTTCCAGTTCGTGGCACCCCAAACACCCCCACCAGCTGCCTCCCTGGATCTCTGCCTGGCCCTGTGCAGGTGGTGTGAGCCCTGGGGCCCATGTCTGCGAATGAAAGTGATCCTGGCTTGCCCTTGGTCCTATTTTAACCTCCTTCTGGGGCACGGCCAGGGTGCTGAGCTCAGCCTCTAAGCGATGCACATTAGCTTGGCAGGAAACTATCTTCAAGAAGAATTTTAAAAAGTGTGCGGAGCCAAACCCCAAACGCATCCCAGCTCCAGGGGAGCAAGACGCTGTGGGCAGAAACCCCTGGAAAAAGTTCATTGGAGCTCTGTGAGGAATGGTCCATGTGTTTGGACGTTCTGTTTCTGAACATTTCGGCCTGAGCTGTTGACTGGTGTGACTTTGATGGAGCACTTTGTGTGCTCACACCAGAGAGGGACACTTGAGTGTTCAAAGGGGGCTCACGTGTGCCACCCCTGGCTGTGGTCACAGGTGTGCTGCTGACAGAGTCCTGCCAGTGGGGACGGTGCCCTGGGCTGGCCTATGCTCTGTCATGCCAGGAGCAGGGTGATGGGTGGGTGAAGATGTCCCTGCCCTAGAGTCATTCCCCCCGGACAAGTCCCTGAGACACAGCTCACTTTTCTTCTCCTTTCCCAAATCTTATTTCTGCCCATCCTTCTTTCCGGCTTCTCTTCATTCTGGAGATTCATTCAGATCACGCTGACTGTCTTGTGCTGAAATGGACGCCCTCCTTCATTTACTCACTCACTAATTTTTTAGGGTCAGCTAGCCATGGATTCAGATCCCAGCTCAGTCACTCACTTGTGCAACTCGGGTGAAATAACTGAATGAAGACACGAACACTTCCAACCAACTTTTACATTAACTCCTGTAAACATGAAAAACACAAAAAACGCACATGCAAAGTTGTCTTTCCTCTTAAATTATGTTCACTTCATTCATTATTAATCTTTCTTTGGACTGTTGAGGCCGTGGGAGCCAGACTCCCTCCCTCTCCCCTTCTCAGGCTCCTCAGTGAAACCAAGGCACTGCTGGATGTTCCACTGTAAACACTCTTACTCTGGGAGTTAAAACATCAAGGCACTGCTATCATTCACATTGAGACACTTTGGAGAAGAAGAGGTGACAGACATAAGTGGATCTGGGCTCAGGCAGACTGGGATGTCTGGTCACTACCTCACCCACAGATACTCGGCCAGTCTTTGGAGCATCAGCAGAGCTGGGTACCTCCACTTTTTTGGGAAATGCTTTGGTATTAAAGAAATCAAAGTAGACTTCATGGGAAAAATCAGAATGCTGGCCTTCCTTCCATTTATTTTAGGGCTGTGCGTGCCAGGGTGAATTTAGAATTACATTCGGCGGTGGGAGCGGCATTCATGTCTCAACACCTCGGGTCTCTCTAAAGTTCTGATCTGTCCCTGCTGTCAAGTTACAGGAATCGTTTCCTCCTCTTGTACTTCCGTGGGGACCAACTTTGACCATATCCTTCCCAGAGGTGAGAGGGAGGTGACAAGAGCTGGGAAGGTGAGCGGGAAGTGGGGACCGACTGGCCATGGACAGGTCTCCCCCAGGGGCAGGAATGGCAACCTTTTATAAAGAATGAAAACGCCATCCAATTTTCAAGCTAGTACTTTGTGTCTTCACTCATCTAATCTTTGTTCACTGGCCTCAGGACCAGGTCCCTAACGGCATTTTGGTTTTCACAGAAGCTGTCATGATGGTCTCCTTTCAACGTGCTTGCGGTGGTTTCGAGGAATGGGACAAGTCACTTCACCTTTTAGCCCGTTTCCTCAGTTATGAAACACCAATACCTATCTGATGGGCTACTGGCAGGTGCAAATGGTGGATGAAGTCTGGAACATACCGTACAAATCGTAGCTGCAGCTGCCATTTTTATTGGGGGTCTCGTAGGCACACATGTCTGGGCAGGGAAGACAAGAAGATGAGTCAAACCCGGGCCCTTTCCTCCAGAGATCAGCAGCCCGGGAACACTGCTGAAGACGTGTGTATCAGTCCTCAACCCCGTGAACAAACGTGACCCGCGCCATACACAAGGTGTAAAGGCAGTGATCACTGCCAGGGAAAGGGGTGGGGACCAGGAAAGACTTCCACCGGGAGTCTACAGGTGGCCTTGGACTTGGACATTCAGAGGGCACGGGAAGAGCATTCCTGCCAGAGGGAACAATATGAGCAAACACCACGGGAAGGAAAAACACAAGGAGCATCTGGGGAAATGACAAATGATTTGAGATAGAGGAAGCTTTAGCGCCCGTGTGAGGCAAAGAGGAAAGACGAGGCCACTGCTTACAAGGCATTCACACGTAAGTCCATCAGTCACGAGGCTGCTGGAGAGCCAGCCCTGCAGTGTTTGGGATGGACCACGGGCACTTACGTAGCCTCAGGGCTCCTTTGTTCCTGGGACCCTCCAAGGCCCTGGAGGGAGGGACCCCAGCATGTTTCCTGGTGGTATGATTTTGTAAAGTTTTCACAGGTGAGACCTATTACCTGCCACTGGTTAGGATGACTATTTCCACTCCAACTTCCCTTCATGGGGGTGTTTGCAGAGGGGTCCGGCACTTTTGGGAATTAGCCAAGAGATGAGTTAAGATACATTTCATCCGGGTTCTGGTGAACATACACATAAAGTGTGCAGTTTTCCTGTGTAGCTAGATTATTACAAGCAAGAGTTACCGCAAAGTGGAAAAACAGCTTCTAGAAATACTCTCTCTTGTCCACAAGACCAGCCTTGTGACATCGAAAGGTAGCGCCAGAGGCTGATCCAAGATAGGTGAGCCCTAGGGTGCCGAGACCACACGTATGTGGTGTGGAGGTGAATTGAGTTCTGAAATGTATGCAGCCAGAAGTTAAGCTGGGCAAAAGACTTCTAAATTTTATGTGTTTAACCCCACCGCCCAAATTTGATAAAAACCTTAAAAAGGTATATGGCATTACCAAGAATAAGTTGTGAAGCTGAAAACAGTCTAAAGTAGCCATACTAAAAGAGAAATTTTGACTTAGCTTGCTAGGGGAAAGACTCAGTTATTTTTAAATTCTTTATGTCCTCACTGGGATCCGGTGCCTCTTGGTTACTGAGTTATAAGCAGCCACCTGCCCTTCCTTTGCGCCTTCTCAGAGAAGACTCTGATTTCCCCGGGGCCTTTCTGGGCTTCCATAAGTCAGGACTCACAGCCCCACACCTAGGGCACCCCGGGTAATGAACTCTTTAGCCTTATCTCATTGTCTAGATGTGAATCCAGATTCCTTCACTCATCAGCTGGGTGGACTGAGGCAAATCCCTCAGTCTGTCTGAACTTCAGTTTCCTCATCTGTAAAATGGGGACAATAGCATCCACTTTGGGAGCCTCAGGAGAGGGGGAAAATGAGAGAAGGCAAAGAAAGCACCCCTAGCCCGGTGTAAGCGTGGCACACGGCGAGACCTAACACCTGGCAGCTGTGAGTATTACTGTCAGACGTGGTTAGGGAGCACGGAGACTGCGGAATCCGTCTGCAGAAATGGGAGAAGGCAATTTTCCAGTGGGGTCTGGCGGCCATCCGTTATTTTTACAAGCCACACACATACTCAGGTAAAGGCATCTCCTGCATTGCAGATCTTAATGGGTCTATCTGTGATGACAAGGAGCTACACACAAACTCACCGGCCATTTCTGTGGTCTGTTTTGCCCCAGGAGGACAAAGTGCATCCACAAACAGCCCCCTGTTCTGTCACACCTGACAAGCATGACCCTTCACACATCACGCTTTCCCCTCCCTGCCCCTCTGCCCCGGGCCTTGGAATCTCATGGCAGAGCTGAGGAAAAGTCATTTATCTATCACCTCTCCTCCTCCCCCTGCCTTCCTGCTTTCTCCCACAAATATTTATCGTGTCTAACCATCATGGTGTCATGATTCCAAGACTTTAAGACTCATAGTAAAGTCTCAAAAAATTTTTGGTGGGGACGGACATAGGGTTACCAACTTTTTACTTTGCCAAGTAGAACATTGTGTGCGCACACACACACAAGCGCGCGCACACACACACGCAATGACTATCACCACCACTTATTACCATCATTCCATTAAAGAAATGTTATTTCAGTTTCCCAAAATAGTCAGGACATAGTCTTTAGGATAAAAGAACAGTCAGTTATATTGAATATATTTGGAAAAACACAGAATTTTCCTAACGTTTTGCTCATTTTGTCATGAGCCAGTAAAAATTTTATTACCCATAGGAACCAGACCTCAGACAAATGTCTGGAGGCACTGTGGTAACAACAAGAATAATAGAATAAATGCTTATTGAGTGTCAAATGTGGAGTCTTACAGACTTTACCGTCTACCAGCTGTGTGACCTTGGGCAACTTACTGAACCTCTCTGAACTCTAGACACAAGGCGAGGGGAGGATGCTTGCTCTGCAGAGGGGTGGGTAGGGAGTACGAGCGGTACAGAACATTCAGTGTTGAGCAGTGTACCTGCTACACTGAAGAGCTGCTTCCATAGTGCTCATTCTCCTCTCCTTTTCCAGGGAGGCTCTAGGTGGAAGAATTTGCTTTCCCTCCTAACAACCTTCTGCCTTCCTCCATGTGGACTGACCCGAGACACTGGGTGGGACTGGGGAGGCACTGGGGGAGGCTTAACCAACCTTTCTTGGTTCTCCTCGGGGTATTTGTTCCAGGGGTTCCCAGGCATGGGGAGAACTGGTGCTGTGCTGGTGGCATAACCAGGGGGAACTTGTTAAAAACTGAGATTCATGGCCCCATCACGAGAGACTTTGATACAGTAAATGTGCACAGGAGCCCAAGAATCCATGCTTTTGAAAACTGTGCCCTGCCAGATGTTTCTAATGAGCACCTGGGTTTGCAGATGGTCGTGGCTCCTGGCTTCTGGGTTGGGACATTTTGACTACTCAGCTCACAAGAGTGCCTGTCATTCCAAGCATGGTGTCCTGTGAGCCCTGATGAATGCGGTCTAAGGAATCTCCTGGTTGTGTCTCACTGACATCTCAGCAAATGATACTTCCATCACCCAGTACCTCAGGGGTATTCCAGATACACCTCTTTCTCCCACTAGCCCCCCTCTATCATAACCGACACATCCCCAGGGCCTTGGATCTGCCTGCTTCTCCCCACCTCCACGGCTACTAGTCTGATCTAAATTACTGCCAGTTCTCACTGGCACTGTGTCCTCTTAACTGCCCCAGTTTTGGTCTGTGCTCCATACAGTGGCCTGAGTTGTCTTTTAAATATGTAATTCAGATTGTATCCCTTGTCTGCTTCAAACCCTTCAGTAGTGGCCAGTGCAATTTAAGATAAAATCTAAACTCCTTAATGTGGCCTAGAAGTCCCTGCATGGCCTGGCCTCTGCCCACACCTCCAGCCTCGACTTGCACCTGCCTCCCCGCTGTTCCCCATCCGCTGCCGCCTCAGGACATTCAGGTGTACTGCTCCTTCCGCCTGGAGCCCTCCTCTTCTACCCGCCCCCTCCACTGAAGTAACTCCTCCAAACTGCTCAGGGTTCTGCATAAACACCACGCAGGGACCCCGTGATATACTGATCCCTGGTGTATGCTTCTAAATTGCAGCTCACCCCTTTTCTTCAAGTCACTCATCACAACTGGCATTCACGTTTATTTGCGTGCGTGTTTTTCAAATTACTTGTGCTCCCCACTGGAACAAAATTCTATGAGAACGTGGAACACAGCTGCTTTGCTCACCACTGTATCTCCAGCACCATGCCTGGCCCTAGCAGGCTTCCAATAAACACATACTCATTCAGTGAATGAATGATTGCATGAATGAACGGATGATTAAAATAGCAGAGCCAGGTCCCTAGATGAAGGGCAAGGTCTCACCCTTTCTTTCCAGTTGGGATGACTAAATGTGCAACCTCGAGAGACCCATATTGTACATAGTGCAGGAGGAGCTGGAATTTGAACGACCTTCCCTGACATTTTACGAGTGACTCTTCAGGGGTGGGGAATGGAAGAAAGACAGAGTTTTGTAACAGAAGTAGAATAATCAGCTTTTCACAAGGTGTTTCTGGGGTTCCTAGAGAACATTTGCTTTGAGAGCTGGTTGGGACCAGAAAGCAAAAAGGTCAGACATCTCCTTTGTGCAGTGGATTGGGTAAGCGCCTGTTTTGATAGATCTGGATTCAATTTTTGTCTCTATTATTTACTTGCTGTGTGACCTTGGGCAAGAAGTCGAACCTCTCTGAGCTTCGGGATATTCATCTGTCAAGAGGGTGCAATTACTCTCTGCTGTCACGGTAGCTGTGAGGATTAGTGAGATAATGTCTGCAGAGAGCCTAGTGGAATGTCTGCCACATAGTATGTGCTCGGTGATAATACAATCTTACTAGGCTGCAAGCCTCCTGCAGGCAGGGGCCACGTTTGCTTTGGCTCAACAATGGTTAGTACGAAACCTAGCACATAGTAGGTGCTTTAGGAAGTCTTCATTAATGATTTCATAAAGGCCAAATGTATCTTCCTTCAGTAGGATTTTCCTCTTCCGGGAACGATTCCCTATGTGTAAAATTTCTTCTACGTGTAAAGTTGAGTAAACCAATTGCTTTCCTTGTGAGCAACTCAAATCCCTGTGTTTTGAAACCTCAGAACCAGAGGATTAGTGCGTGGGTGTTCATGGGGGTAGCTCTGTCCTGAGTCATCTCTGAGACCCTCGCCCTCCCTTGCGCTCTTGTGTGGAAATTCATCACCCTGCATTTGAGTGACAGGACCGGAGAAACTCATCAGCAGAGAGAGGGATTCCTATTTGGTACCAGTACTATAGAGAGCACAACTGTGTCTTTGAAATTAACCTTCATTTATTTGGAGGGGAAAGCAGTTAGTTCAATAATGGCTTCCTGGTGCCTTTCAGCATTTTAAAAGGCGGAAGAAAGATCTGGAGCGAGGCAAGGTTCCAGTGTTTTCTAAACAACGCACTAAGCCCAGCTACCAGTTGGCTGCCCAACACTTCCCTCTACCCACACCCCTACCCCCATCTGTCCTTCTGATGCAACACACATCCCTCAACAGCCCAGCCACTTCTCAAGACCCTGACCAGGCCTTCCCCAGGCGGGTGGGAGTTGGCCTTCTGTATAATGCCAGGCAGCTGAAGATTCCTTGGACATCTTGCACATGGCCCGTTGGGTGGAAATGCTGCTATATCATATTCCAGTTATTTCCTGTCCCTCCGCGGCCTGATTCCACGAGCTGAATAAAGAGGTCCTTGTTTGGTGGATCCATCCCTGCTCCTGAGTAAGTGAGAGCTGGTCCCTGGCCCAACGTGGGCTGAGGCCACGGGGAAAGGGTGAGGAAGAGATAGGCAGGGTGCTTCAGGTGGGGAGGCCCTGCAGGAGATGAGAGGCCTGGCTCTGTAGGCAGCCCAGTGTCGCTCCCAAAAATAAAAATAAGGGAGGAAGGAAAACAAATGGGGCCCCTGACCAGGAGCCTGTAGGGGGCAAGGCTATTTTCCCTCCTGATCCCAACCCTTCTCTCCCATGGAGAACACAAACACAGGGATAGAATCACATGCCATCCAGGCACCTGCCCGTCTATCACCAACCAGAAGTTACTCCTACTTGGGCTTCTCTGTTTGCCAACCGCTGTCTTCCCCCAGATCTGCTTTCTCCCCTTCTGAGTGAAAAGCCTTTCATGGAAAATTTAGAATTTGGAAACGGCTTCAGATTCCAAAGGCGTTACTGTTCTACATCCCGCCACTTACACTTGGGTGTTATTTGAACTCGGAGGAAGTACAAGCCTGCATCTCCATTTTGCTTGGATGCTCTAAGAATGTGTTACTTAAGCAACTTTTCTGTTTCAAACTCTTGAGTAACTTTCAAAGTCCATCCCAAACTCACGGCCTGGAGTCCGTATTCCTTGGCTGCCAAGGGTGGGGCTTCCAGGGGAGAAGCATGTGCACCGAGTCGGCTCAGGGACGGTACACTGGAGATCTCCGGGAGATAACGGCATGGTTGGTCACAAAGTTTTTACGGCAGGGAGAAGAGAAACAAGCTCTGATAGCATCAGAGTGGCAAGAACGGCTTACTTTCTATGGCGTGGAAGCCAAGCACATGAGATGTTAGGAAGATAAGGTCTCAGAAAGGCAGGGAAGTGGAAAGAGTGTAAGTGAGAAGAAGCCGAGGGTGGGCTTGAAGAGCGAGACCCAGAGAGAAGCCACATCATCCTGTACCACCATGTGGCCAGGGAAGGACTAACCTGGGCAGCGTTTAAAGACCCTGGTGTCCAGAAGGCTGGAGCCTGAAGCGAGCTGAGAGATCCTCTGGCCAGTGCTTCCCAAAGCCTGGTGTGGATCACCCCTTCAGAACTGCCTGGCGGGTTGGTTAGACACGCGATTCCTGGGATTCCTCTGATTTGCTAAGTTGGATTCTCTGTACGTTAGGTCTTAGAAGCTGAATTTTTATCAAGTTCCACAAGTGATTCTGATCCCTATCAAAGTTTGAGAGCCCTTGATCTAGTCCAACCCTCTCATTCTTTGGAAGTGACATCTGAAGCCCCGAAAGGCACAGCAACACACCTGGGGTCACAGGGCTAATTGCCGGCAAAGCTCACATGGAAACTCTACTGCTCCTGACCCTCAGGGCAGTGCTCTTTGCATTTCGACATGCTGGCAGCCTGCTCACCTGTTTGGAGCGGTCTCCCTTGCTTCCTAAAGTGAAAGTCTGCACCTCTGATGCATTCCTGCGTCCTGCGGGGGCCTTGTCCTTCCTGAGGATGCTCTGGTCACAGCCTCTGCAGGCTGAGGATCAGGGCAAGAAGTAAGAAAGGAGAAAGAGCTAGTTCCCTCTGAGCCTTTAGTAACAGGCATGGGATTGGCAAGAGAATAGAGTAGGAGAAAACACAGTTAAAGCTGTGAGGTGATTGTGGTTTGATTTGTAGCACCAAGAGCTAAATTTCATTGAGCATTTGCTGTGTACCAGATACTGTGTTAAGTCCTCTTATGCACTAGCGTAAACCCCATGGAGCAAAGAGTAATTAGCCTTATAATGCAGATGAAGAAACTGAGGCTCACAGAGAAGCCATCATTTGCCCAAGGTCACATGGCTAATTAGTGGCCAAATGACCTCCATGTTCAACCATGATCTTTTTATGATCCAATGCAGTGTGAACTGTCATCCACTTTAACCCGATAAGCCTGCAAAAGGACTCAGAGACCCTGGGAAAGAAAAGAAAGCTTCTGTGCAGTGGGATGTGATCACTATTGGGGGTAGAGCTTCAATCTCTCTCCACCTAACACACTGAAAATATTTCTGAAAGACATTAGCTCGCAAGCTGGCCTTAGAAATGACAATATGGAGGGTAGGTTAAACAGCTTTTTTTTTCTTTATCATTTTAAAACAGAACCCCCTGATATCACTTGGCCCTCTTTCCATCTATTTCTCTTGGATGCAGTGTGTCTTTAGGATTTTTGTTACTTGAGGGATCTGGTTATATTCAGTTCTAAATGAGCCCCTAGGGTGAGTGCAGGCATCAGTGGTCCATGGCGTGTAGTAGCCATTGCCTCTTTTGATATCACAGCACATGTCTCTGCCATGATCACCTCCCTCCATTCATTTTCTAGAGTGTCCCTCAGGGACAAAAAAAAAAAAATCAAAGCAGATCATGCCTCAGACAAGAGACAAGTGTTTCCTGAGCCATGTGGACAGCTTGTCACAGGACCTCCCCTAGGTTTACCGCCTAACCAAACCTCAGCATTGTTCTTAGAAGAAGTCAGGTAACCTTTTCAACAACTCAGTAGGACCCCCAAACAGAAGAAGGGGGGCACGTTTTCATAGGAGAGTAAGGGCTTAATTTCAGATTAGCAGGATTTGGTGTCTGACAGCAGAAGGTGAGGGGCAAGTATAATTTAATTCTGAGCATTCTATAAATCACCAGAGTTAGGAAGATTTTGGGGTGAAAACTGAGAATGTGTGACTCTCTGGCCATCTTCCTTCTCTTTCAAATCTCAAGCTTTAGATCAAAGACTGGTTAGGACTGTGAGGCTGTAAAATCCTCTGATTAACTCATAATAAAGACAGTGCACTGGGGTGATAGCAAGTGGTGAAGGGAAGAGGGGGAGGACGCAGCCTCTGCAAGGCTCCTGAGGGGCATGGGTCTCTGCAAGAGCCCTG
Organism: Vicugna pacos; assembly: GCF_048564905.1. Lineage (NCBI taxonomy): Eukaryota > Metazoa > Chordata > Mammalia > Artiodactyla > Camelidae > Vicugna > Vicugna pacos. The sequence goes on from NC_132989.1 coordinate 7,006,716, forward strand.
GAAGTGCTGAATGAAAAGTGCCTTTCTGTGTACGAGCTGCCTCCCTGCTTCCCAAATGCCGCGTCTGCGGTAACTACAAACTATTTTGTATGCTGCATTAGTGACGCTGCCTTAGCCGGCACGTCATTACTACTGAAATAATGCTGGTGTGATGCTCAAGTCCAGTGTCCTGTTTAATTATTAAACTGAGGCTGTTGAATGAGTCATTCCACATACCAGATTTTCCTCCTGTGGTTCTATTCAAGTGACTCGTACCTTAGCGCATTCTACTAACACCTTAGTTTGTTCTTAGCCAGATACCCAATCTGCAAAGCCTTTGCAGAGTAAACAATATTCTCCAACCTCCAAACACACACAGACTGCATTAAAAAAAAAAAAAGCAACCCACAAAAAACTTTATAGTAAGCTCATCAGTAAACCCAAGATCTGAAAATGCCTAGCTCCCCTCTGCCAGTCCCCGACTTACCAAGTGGTAGAGCGATGAAGAAGGGTAGCCAACACAAGATGAACATGCCGACCACAATGCCCAAGGTCTTGGCTGCTTTCTTTTCCCGGGAGAACTTAAAAAGTTTGACAGCTATGGAACTCCTGGGGTTGTGGCCCTTGGCCTTGGTACTGCTGAGGGTGTCCTCGTGAAAGTTCTTTGAGTGGATCCTTAAGGTCAGCTCCTTGGAGTTGGACATCTCCTTCATGACTCCAGCCTCCAGGTTCTTGGTGGTCCTCTTGGCGACGATGTAGACACGGCAGTACATGACCAGAATGACAGCCAGAGGGATGTAGAAGGAGCCCAGGGAAGAGAAGAGTGCGTAGAAGGGTTCTTCAGTGACCCCACATTCCTTGTCATCGTTGGGCGCCGGCTCCTTCCACCCAAGAAGAGGCCCAATGGAGATGACTGTGGACAAGACCCAGACACTGAGGAGCGCCAAGATGGCCTTCCTCCTGGTGACCAGTGTGGGGTACTGCAGAGAGTAGCGCACCCCGATGTAGCGGTCAATGGAGATGGCGCACAGGCTCAGGATGGAGGCTGTGCAGCACAGGACGTCCACGGCGGCCCAAATGTCACAGAAGATCCGGCCCAGCACCCAGTAGCCCAGCACCTCCAGGGCCGCGGAGAAGGGCAGCACGGTGAAGCTTAGCAGCAGGTCAGCGATGGCCAGGTTGACGATAAAGTAGTTGGTGGGCGTCCGCAGGTGACGGTTGCAGGCCACAGACAAGATGACTAGGATGTTGCCCACGATGGCAAAGAGGATGAAGGCGCCCAGCACCAGGCCCACAGAGATGGCCCTGGTGATGTCCAGCTGGGGCAGTGTGGAGTTGCTCGAGGTCTGGTTGGGGCCAGTGAAGTTGGCATTTTTCAACTCTCCCCAGTGGGCAGGTGCTGATGTGTTGTGGCCGGTGTCCAGATCGGGATTCATTTTAGAGTCCGCCCTCCATAGCCAGGGAGGTGACAGGGCTCTAAGGGCTGCGGCGAAGGCGGCTCAGCTGCCCTGAAACTTTGCTCCCCGCGTGGTCTTCTTTCCAGAGGCTCCCTCCTGGAGAGGAGTCATCTCCCCCCGGCAGCCCGGCCCGGCAGCACGTCTCCTGCCGGCACCGACTGCGCGCTCGCCTGTCAGAGGGAAGAGGAGGAGGAGAGAGGGGACGAGGCGGCAGCTCCAAGTTTAATGGTCCACGTCAGGCGCGCCGGGCCGGGCTCGCGGGCAGCGGCGGGGAGCAGCGGGCGGCGGGGCGAGGGGCGCCCGGCTGTGCCGGGGCCGCGGCGGGTCTGCGGGCAGCGGCGCCTCCGCCCAGCCAGCGCCGAGGAGGGTCTGCTTTCAATGAGCCGCCTCTGGGCTGACTGCACGGCGGTGACATCAGGCGGGGGAGCCCGGCGCCCTGACTCCGCGCGGCACTAGGGGGCAATGCGGGTCCAGCGAACACGCCCGCAGCCCCGACGCCGCCACCCTGCTCGGCCCCAGGCGGCCGCGCCCCCGCCGCCCCCAGGGCGAGTCGGTGCGGCCGGGGAAGGCGCGGGGTGGGCGAGGGGGTGGAGGGAGGAGGAGCCACCTGAGCGTGGGGATCCCCCGGCCCCCGCCCTGAGGTGGCCCGCTGGGATTCTCTGCCTTCCTATTCAGGCTGCATGTTCAAAAGTGGGGTGGGGGTGCTTGCCTTTAATGAGGGGCGCCAGGAGTCCGCACTCAGATTTACGGGGTTGGGCAACTTGTGCGGCACCTAAAAGAGGAAGAATTACAAGGTTAGGCAGGTGGGAGGGACGTGAGTCAGATCTGAGAACCGCCCTCTTACCTCCTCGTGAAACCCCTCTGGCCTCATAATAAAACTCAGAGACTTCTGGTCACTCATTCATTCACTCAGACACTCATTCGTTCAACGGATTAACTGGATACCTAGCGTCTGCCCTGGGTTCTGTTCTAAGCGCTGTGGATATAGCAGTTGAACCAGGTAGACAAAGACCCTTGGCCTCTGGGAGCTTACATTCTAGTGGGAGGGGACTGACAAATAAGTAGGCAAATTCTGAGGTGTGTCCTCTGCTGACAGGTGTAACAGAGACAATAAAGCAAGGACAGGGAAATGGAATGGTGTGGGGAGGCATTTGAAATTTTATATGGGTGCTTGGGATGTCACTGAGGTGATGTTTTAAGATCTGAAAGAAATCAGGAACAAACTGGGTTATGTGGGGGTGGGAGTGGGGGTGGCGGTGGGATAAGAAACCTCCAGGCATATGGGAAGCGACTTGGGGAATCTGGCTTATTTGTTGATTGTTTTCCCCCTTTCTGCCTGATATCCATGTTGGACATTCAGCTATAGGGACACTCTTCCCCAGTACTTAGAAGAAAATGTATGGCTGAGAATGCAGCAGGAGAGCATTATGCTAGTTAACATTTACCCAATACTCGTTGAGTCTCATTCACAGACGGTGTGCTAAGTACTTTTCGCATTTTCCCATGGCCCGTTGAAAGAAGGACTGTTCTCATAATCATTTTTGGATTGTGGATGGGACAACAAGGTACAGCAGAGTTTAACTCTTTGCTTAAGTTTACACAGCCATCAAGGAGAGAATTTGGAAATTGAACCCAATTGCAGGTCTATCCAAAGTTGAGCGTGTAGCTACCCAGTCACACTTTTCCTCCAGAAGCAAGGTTGAGGGTGAATTCCTACCCACTATAGCTTTATTGAGATATAACTGACATATAACATCGTGTAAGTTTAAGGCATACAACATATTGATTACGTATTGCAAAATGATTACCATCATAGTGTTAGCTAATACCTCCATCCCATCACGTAATTACCATTTCTTTTTGGTGATGAGAACATTTAAGATCTACTCTCTTAGCAACTTTCAAGGATACAGTGTGATTAACTACAATCACCATGCTGTACATTAGAGCCCCAGAACTTGTTCATCTTATAATTGGAAGTCTGTGTTCTTTGACCACCATCTCCCCATCCCAACCCCTCCCCCCACCGGAGACAACCACTTAATTCTTTTTCTATGAGGTTTTCTTTTTCTCTTTCTTTCTTTCTTTCTTTCTTTCTTTCTTTCTTTCTTTCTTTCTTTCTTTCTTTCTTTCTTTTTTTTTAAGATTTTACATTTAAGTGATAGCATATAGCAGTTGTCTTTCTCTAACTTATTTCACTTAGCATAATGCCCTCAAGTCTCATCCATGTTGTTGCAAATAGCAGGCTTTCTTTCTCTTGACTGAATAATATTCCATTGTATATATGCACCACAACTTCTTTATCCATCCATCAGCTGATCGACATTTAAGTTGTTTCCATGTCTTGGCTATTGTAAATGATGCTGCAGTGAATGTGGGAGTGCAGGTATCTCTTCAAAATCCTATTTTCATTTGGTTTTGATATATACCCAGAAGTGGGATCGCTGGGTCATATGGTAGTTCTCTATTTTTTTTGAGGAACATTCATACTGTTTCCTATAGTGACTACACCAACTTACATTTGAGGTTGGGGTGCATTGATTGTTACATATGGAGCTGTCTTCCAAGTGGTCAATTTTGGCACTCGAGTTACGAGTGCTGGGATGGAACATTTATTGAGTTCCCACTGATAGCCAAGCATTTACTCATTTTCTTCTACTCTTCACAACAACCTCTGAGAGAAGTATACCATTCTCCATTGACAGCTGAGAAAACCATGGTTCAGAGAGAGTCAGTCTGTTCCTGGGGTTGTATGTCTAATAGACATGTGGGAGAGCAATGCGCAGTGACTGCTGGAGACTGAAAAGTAATGCCTGATGCCTTCTTTCACTCTCATCTAGAATCCTGCATCCAGAGCTTCCTACTTCCTGCCCTTGATAATTACTCTAACCTGATACTCAGGGGTGGGGGAGCCACTCAGGGTGATTTACACTTAAGCTCTTTATCCTAGAGGTAGGTCCCTAACTTCTTTATATTTTATATATATGTATTTTTGGAGGTGGTAGGGTATCACACACCTATCTAAGGTTTTAATCTTCTCCCATCAAAATGCTCAGACTCCCAAATGCAGAAAATACACAATTTTAAGGAGTTCCCTGAGATTAAGAAATCTGTAGTAGAGATGGCCCTGAAAACAGACTTCTATTTCAATTAAACTGGCTTAAGTTGTATTTGAAGATCCTAAAACAGGAGGTTCATAGGTTTACAGTGACTTAGCTCTTTAAGAGCTTGCAGAACCCTCGCTGGCCCATCTTCCCATTTTGGAGGTGGCCCAGGAGGCAGAGGGAATTGGTGAGCTCCCACAGCTAGTTCGGGGCAGAGCTGGTGCTCAGACTCCATCTGCCTGGCCCACAGAGCAGTGCACCTTCCTCTGCCTCAGAGGGACGCCACACATGGCAGCCACTCATGACTTACTCAGTGGGGTGTGAAACGGGGACAACTTAGGCAGCCCTCTGCCAGGGGTCCTTATGAAGAGGGGAGGTTGTCCTTGGTCCTGGGTGGGTTATGTGCTGATCAGTCTGGAGATGGGGGCTGGGCCAGATGATTTTTTGAGGTCTTTTAGGTTCCAGGTGGTCAGCTTCCTTTGCTGGACGAAGTGACCTCTGAAGGCAGACGTGCTGCCCTTCACCCACACATCGTCACAGTGGTGGGAGTGGAGTCTCATATGCTCAGTTCCCACCATCCTCATATATCCTCAAGTCGAGGATGATGGTGCTTCTTTTGAACTGGTTTACTCCCAAGGGGGAGTGGTAGGAGGAAGAGAACGCCAGTAAGTTGGCAGAAAGCTGGCGATCAGCACAAAGACAGGGATATGGGAGGGAAAGAGTGGGACAGAACGAAAAGCAAGTTCCGAGTCCGCATTTGACTGTGGTGGCCCATTTCCCACTTCCCTGGGCGTTAATTTCACCAGCTATTGAACAGCCAGCAACACACCATTGAATTTTCAGAGGCTGTGTCTACATAATCACAGTAACCAGCTGCAGTGTGAAAACCCAGCCTGCCTGACATTTTTCTATGGTGGCAAAAGGCCAGGGTGGGGAAAAAAGAGCAAATCTGAGATTCAGATTTGGTTTATACTTGCTATGAAAGAGAATAGTTTGTTACCTGCATGAGAACTTATGTTTTGACTCAGGTGAAGGGAAAGGATTTTGAGCCAGATCGAGGGATGCAAAATCCTTGTAGATTTCAGACATATGTTGTTATTCACCAGGACCTTCCACAAAAGGAAAACAAACATCCCACTGTTAAGGCAAACAGGTGTTAGCCTTAATAGCAGCCAGGTACCAGGACCTCCCCTGAGCACCTTGCTCATGACCCTTACCTTGCTGTTCCTTTCTTCCCTTCAACTGGAGATGCCTCTTAAACCTTCTGGCTGATATGTGACCCACAGAATTGACCATTTGTTTAGGTGTCATGAGGATATAGATGATATTTCATTTTCTCGGTACTCCCTGGGGCAAAGCCAAGCACAGAATTCTGACTCACTCGAGGCTTGGGGAAGAAGAACCTTTTCATTATCCATCTGATTACATTAGAAATCTCTGATGCTGTGGACTCCCGTTTCTGTGAGCGTGCTAAGAGATGCTGCCACTGAGTTTGACCTGTGGAGAGTCTGTGGGGGATTCAGAGATCTGCTTAGAGGACCTATGGGAGGAGACCTCTCACCTCTGATCATACAGTTTTGCATGGTACTCCGTTTTTAGCTTTCTCCAGTTTTCCATTTAACCAGCCATAAACAGGAGCATCTACTCTCTGCAAGGTATCACGCTAGGCGCTGTGGGCAAATCAGAGACGAGTTTAGTCAAGCAAACAGTAGCCTAGCCCTGAGCTAGGTGCCATGGGGGATGATAATGATGGTAAAGCGCCCTTCAGAGTGTACGTACACTATGTGCCAGGCACAGTGCTAGGTACCCTGTGTGCACTTACTTAAATCTCCAACGGTACAAGGTAGGAATTATCCCCACTTTACGAATGAGGAAACTGAAGTTCAGAGAGGTTCTGTGACATGGCCAAGTCCATTCAATGAGTAAACAGCATTGGTATTCAAAGCATTGTTGTCTGGCTCCAAAGCTTGCATCTTTCTCTCTGCACCAGACTGAGATTAAAAAAAAAAAAAAAGAAAAGCAGCAGAAAATTCAGTGTTAGCCTTGAAGGAAATTACAGCAGAAGACAGAATGTGATCAGGTTCCTAAGCGAGGCAGAGGTCAGGGAGGGGACGGCGTGGCAGAGCGGTCCAGGAGAGAAGGTTCTGCAGAGGAGCTCCTTGGGTCAGGCTTTCTTGCTTCCCTTCCCAGGCCAGCACTCAGTCTGCTGAGGTTTTGAGAGCTGACTTGGATTCTAATCCCGATTCTCTTATTTAATAGCTGCTAATGTGACATTGGGCAGGATAGTAAAGTGACTAAGAGTCTGAATACTGGCATCAAACAGACCTGGGTTTGTGTCCCAGTTGCACTAGTTTATTAGCTGTGTGTCCTTGGGTAAGTCACTTAACCACTCTGTGCTGCAGTTGCCTCACCTGTGAAATGAAGTTCGTAACAGCCCTTACTTCACAGCGCTAAGGTGAGGATTAAATGTGACAATGTGTGTAAAGTACCTAGTGCAGGGTAATAGTAGTGATATCTGCCAAGAGTTATTAAGTGCTTGCCACAAGCCAAGCATCATGCCCCAAACCTCGCATGTACATTTTCTGATTTAACCCTGATAATACTATTATGAGGTGGATGCTATTATTAGTGACACAGTATAGATGAGCAAACTGAGTCTCAGAGTGGTTGCCTAAGGGCGCAAGGCTGGGAGGTGGCACAGCTGGAATACACAGCACCCAGGAAATGAGGGTGGAAATGAAAGGAGAACTGGAGGTGCGCTTCATGAGGTACACTAGGGGTTTTGGGGACTTGAAGGAGGCTTTTTGCTCCTGCTGTAGCCCAGGTGGGAGGCAGGAGGCGCACCCTTTCTTCTGAGCAGGAGACACTGGCTGCAGTAGAGGCATTTCTCTGCCTCCAAACCAGCAGGTCAAAGGCTCCCAGGAGTGAGGGGTTTCAGCTCCCTCTGGGCAAACTTGCTTTTCCCTCTTGTAATTATGCTTTGTCAGTCTTTGACGAGCTTGGATTCCCCCAGCCCAGAAATTCCATCTGCACGCATTTTCCTGTGAGCGTGAGTGAGCTTGGAGCAGCCCCTTGCAGTAAGCTGGTGAAGATTAATTGCCAAGTCATCCAGGGGCTACAATTGCATCACATGTTCAGGGAGAGCCTGGGAGCCCTAAATTGGCGGCTGGGGTGTGGGGGGACAGGGCGCCAAAGCATGGAGTGTGAAAAACCTACTAAGTCTGGAACTGGAGAACTGGTCCCTTCTTCCTTATGCCCCAGCAGCTCTTCCTGCGGGACACCAACACAGGTCACCAACATCAACAAACAGTGCTGCAGAGCTGAGCGTGAAGGGGACTGTGTACTGTTTTCTTGAATGCTACTGGTGGTTCCTTTACAGCTGTGGGCTTTGCCCATCACTTTGTCCCAGAAATCTGTGGTGGCCCCTAAATTTCTTTAGAAAGGGTCTTTGGGTTGCAGTCTGGTTTGAAGGCGGGCACACAGCTGTGTTGGCACCGTGCTGTCCACAAGACAGAGGGAGCTGTCCGCATCAGGATGCCGATGGAGCTTTTGCTGGGGCTACAGCACTTCCAAGCTGCCTTTGTATTCCCACTGCCAGGATTTACTTTCTAAACACATTTGTTGAACCCATCAAGGGTTAAAGAAAAATGTTACAAAACAATACTTATGGCTTCAGGCTCCGTACAGCTGATTTTTCAAAGCATTGGCCCCTGCGGGCTCCAATCAGGATCACAGACTCCTGAGATGTCAGTCAGAAGAACCCTACAGATCATCTAGTCCAGGGTCAGCCAACCATGTTCCCGTGGAACAAATCCAGACTTGTGCCTGTTTTTGTAAATAAAGTTTTATTGGAACGCAGCCTCACCCATTCGCTTGGGTATTGTCTCTGGGGGCTTTCACGGTACGATGGCAGAGTTGTACAGCGGCAACAGAGACGGTCTGTCCTGCAAAATCTAAAATATTTGCTCTCTGATCCTTTATAGAAAAGGGTTGTTGACCCTTGATCTAGTCTAACCCTCTCATTTCACATGCGGGAATCCCAAGGCCCAGAGAGAGGGAAGGGATCTACTTAAGGCAGAGCCAGGGTCCTGGAGATTTGACTCCACTCCCATGGCTCTTTTTTGTCACTGCTGTCATTCATTTCTTTAGCCTGGCCCTGGCTCTGAGTCTGAATCCCAGCTTTGGATAACCAGACGTGTGACCTTGGGCAACGTTCATAAACTCTTTCAGTCTCCATTTTTTCATTCGAGACCAGGGCATACAAGCTTTCTATTTCCTGAGATAACACACAGCAACATAGATGGTTGCAAAAATGAAAGGAGTCATAGTCTGAAATGCTTAGGCTGAGACCTGGCTCATAAAAAACACTCAGCCAAAGGCAGCACTATTATACTGATGTCCTCTGTAATTTTATGTGTATTAATCTTACCCTCCCCCATCTCCAGATTTCATAAGGGAAAGGGCTATCCCCTCCCAGTGGTTCTTTAACTGTTTGGATCCTAGACCTTATTGAGAATCCACTGAAAGCTGTGGACACGTCGCTGTACTGCAGGCTTTTCCTGAATTCCTTATAGGGGCTTCCTCAGTGCCAAGTTCCTGGCAGGGCCCCTTGATCAATTGATCTTCAGCCTGTTACTTCTTATTTTCATTTGCTGAGCCTCTCTGCTGCTAACTCTATCTCGGTGTAACTTCTTTCACTCTTGGGCAACAGAACTAATCCAGTGTTTCCCCATTCATCAGGGGGCAGAAGCCGCACTGAGTAAAGTGAATGGACGCCGGCCTCTCTCGTCCTCCTGAAGTTCACAGTCTAAGACGAATAACGGGAATGCGCATCTGAGGATACTGAGAATCGTGCCTGCTGTTGAACAGCGATGTGAGTTAAATGAGGAGACACACAAATAGACAACAAGGGTCTCAAATTTCTCCATCCTTCCTCTTCTTCCTCTTTTGTGCTCTTTGAATCAAACCGTGCAACCCCTTTTGGGCGATTTTCTCTTGTGGTGACCACCAAGTTCACAAAGGTCTAAAGGAAGGGATGGGAACCTTTTTCCTTGGGGGCATGTAAAAATTATATCTGGACAAAGCGGTAGAGTCTGGCTTTGGAGAGGACAGACCAGGTCCCTGGGGAGCAAGGCAAGGAAGTGATGTCATAGAGTGATTTCTGTCTTCTCTGGCAGAGGTGACCGGGTAGGACCCTGGGATGGGGGTGGGCGTGCTGGGAAATGGGTGTGACATCACTTCGGACCCCGTGGGCATGGCGAAGGAGGCGGCAGTGTGAGAAAGAGGTGGTTTCCCTTGCCCGTCTCTATTGTGTACTGAGGAATGCTGGGACAGGAAATGCTCAGCCTTTCTCCACTGTTTACTGGATGCCAAACTGGCAAATTTGGAAGTTTGCCTTGGGAGCCGTGGAACGTTGAAGGGAGAAGGAGGAGGAGCCTTGGTTTTCTGCCTCTTGTGGGACGGCCCTGGTAAGTGCTCAGGGGCAGGGTGTGTGGAGGATTTTGTGGGAACTTCTAGATAGGAGCGCCTGGAATATTGGCAGGTAGCTGCATGGTGTGAATTGCAAGTTTTTGGAAGGGCTTCCAAAGATTTCCCCAGTCTTTCAGAGAGCCGTCCGTTTAGAGGTAAGCACTGCTCTCTTCTGATAGCCCAATTTTAATTCACTATGAGTGCAGTTATGCACCAAGCATGTGCCATGCTAATTCACAGGTGTCTCATTTAATCCTCCAAACAACACTTTTGTGGAAGGCCCTGTTGGCTCCCATTTACGGGTGAGGAAACTGAGGATAGGAGAGATTAATTAACTTGCTCAAAATTATTCAGAGATGGGATTAGAGCAGAGGTAGTTTGACTCAAAATTGATACTTTTCACCTCCCAGATAACCCAAGCTTGGCTGCAGGTTGATCTCACTGATAAGCACAATGACAGGAATTTCTGGGCATCTCAGCAGGCCAGAGACATGGATCTGGAATGGCAGAAGTTGTTCTGGCCTGTGTGCTACCATGCAGTGCAAACCCAGGCCCTTCTCTGGTGTTGGATATGATGAGGATTACATCTCTCCTCCTAACCCCTCTCTGGGAACCTCAAGTGAGGTCAAGGGCTTGTATCAGGCTTGAGCCTTAATTCTTCCAAGAAGAAGGGTAGAAAACCTGATCCAATGATTGTCTTTAAGGACTGCAGAGGTTATTGATCTGGAGGAAACTCTAATTTGAAAAGATACATGCACCCTAATGTTCATAGCAGTACTATTTACAATAGCCAAGACGTGGAAAACACCCAGACGCCCATCAACAGACGACTGGATAAAGAAGTTGCGGTATATTTGCACAACGGAATACTACTCAGCCATAAAAAACAATAAAATAATGCCATCTGTAGCAACATGGATGGACCTGGAGAATGCCATTCTAAGCGAAGTAAGCCACAAAGAGAAAGAAAAATACCATATGAGATCACTCATATGTGGAATCTAAAAAAATAAAATGACAAACGAACTAATTTATAAAACAGAAACAAACTCAAACAAATTTATGGTTACTGGGGTGGGGGGCTGGGAGGAAGGGATAAACTGGAGCTGGAGATTTGCAGATGCTAACTACTATATATAAAATAGATAAACAACAAGTTCATACTGTATAGTACAGGGAACTATATTCAATATCTTGCAGTAACTTATGGGGAAAAAGAATATGAACACAAATATATGTATGTTCATGTATGACTGAAGCATTGTGCCGTACACCAGAAATTGACACAACAAATTTACAAATTGTAAACTGACTATACTTCAATAAAATATATATATACAATGGGGGAAAATATTAGTTATTATTAATGTTTTGTATAACCTTAAAAAGTTACGTCAGATTTCTCAGTATCTGGAGTATTTAGGTACAGATTTTCCTAGCTGATCTCTCAGTAACACTTTCAACCCTTTACTTGCCAGTTGATGTAACTGATTTCTTTTTTTTTCTCCTGCTATAAATAGCCCAGAACAAAAAGTGACTGGGAAAATAATATGAAGAACACTAGCACTTGTTGAGAACTTCCTGTGGGCTAACTGTGTGCTAGGCAACACCCCACGTTATTTCTGCCTACCTGATAGAATTCTTGGGTTTAAATGAGGTAGTGCATATAAAGCAGAAATAATGTATCTGGCCTTTGAGAAGCCACTTGTGAGACTGGCTCTACTGTATCTAGAGGGCCCAGGACATGCTGGAAATACTTCTTCACGCAGAGAACTCAAAGCGAAGTCAGAGACCCAGCCAGTGCGGGTGTCGCTGGGCTTGGGGAGTGAGTGTGTGGGCAGCAGGCCCTGTGAGCTTGCTGTGCGGGGGAAACAGCTTGGTCCAGCAGGCAGGGCGGCTGACTCGCGGCCTGTAATTCTTGGCCACTGGTACACTTAGTGGCAACAGGAACTTTCCCTGTCTATCAGACCAAAGAGCTTCACAGACTATAAACCATCACATCAGAGGCCCCAGAAAGGCAGGGAAGGAAGGGGGACCCATGTGAACCTCTGCTGGCCCCCAGTACTGCAGAGGGGACCAGACCCATGAGAAGGGAAAGAAAAAAAGGCACGAAAAGGGTGGGAGCAGTCTTCAGTGAGCACATATTTTCAGTTAAATCCCGGGGGTGGAGTGGAAAGTGAAAAGAAAAAAAAAAATTTCAGTCTGGAGCTGTTTTCTCTCAAGTCAAGCTGGGGAACTTGTCCCTAAAACAGCTGGACCTGCTCCAGGCACAAACGTTCAGAACTTTCTTGTCACCTGAACACTTTAGAATGCTCCTTCGCTCATTCCGGAGGACTGCCCACTCTTCCTCTTCTTGGTGCGGCTCCACTGGGAACCTAGGAATTTAGAAAGAAATATGGAACTTTTTAGCCGGCAAAGGTTTGCCTATGAGGCCAGTGATGCTCAAACTTACTGAGGGTAAGAGGCACCTACAGTGAGCCTTAAAATGCAGATACTTGGGTCCTAGCCCCAGATATTTTGATCCAGTAGGTCTGAAGTGAGATCCATGAATTTATGTTTTTCACAAGTGAGTCTATTGCAGAAAACCAGCAGACTGCATTTTGAGAAACATCATTTTAGTCCATCACCCCCCATGTTACCTAACCCTAACCTTAAAACCAGAGCTTCTTGTAGGCAAAATTGTGTAGATGGAAGTTGCTTTCTTTGATTGCCTCTCTATTTCTTTAATCTTTCTATTTTCCCAGTGAATTTGCTGCTGGAAATCCATTCTCCTCTATGCAGCCCTCCCTTCCTTTCAACCTTAATCCCTGCCCAAGATCCCAATGCTCTCTGACAGGTGTGAGCTGATATCTCACTGTGGTTTTGATTTGTATTTCCCTAATGATTAGCGATGTTGAGCATCTTTTCATGTCTGTTGGCCATTTGTATGCCTTCTTTGGAAAAATATCTATTCAGGTCCTCTGCCCATTTTTTAATTGGGTTGTTTGTTCTTTTTATGTTGAGTTGTATGAATTCTTTGTATATTTTAGATATTAATCTCTTTTTGGATAGATCATTTGCAATTATCTTCTCCCATTCAGTAGACTGCCTTTTTGTTTTACTGATAGCTTTCTTTGCTGTGCAAAAAGCTTTTTAGCTTGATATAGTCCCATTTGTTTATTTTCGTTTTTGTTTCCCATCAAAAAGACAACAAATAACAAGTGTTGGCAAGGATGTAGTGAAAAGGGAACCCTCTTGCACTCTTGGTGGAAATGTAAATTGGTGTATCCACTAGGGAAAACAGTATGGAGATTCCTGAAAAATTAAAAATAGAACTACCATATGATCCAGCAGTTGGACTTCTGGGTATTTACCCGAAGAAAACAAAAACACTAACTAGAAAAGTTATATGCACTCCAATGTTCATTGCATCATTATTTACAATAGCCAAGACATGGAAGCAACATAAGTGTCCACAGACAGATGAATGGATAAATATGTGATATATGTATACACACACACACACACACACGCCCCACACACACATACACACCACGCACATACTGGAATATCACTCAGGTATAAAAAATAAAATCTTGCTATTTGTAACAACATGGATGGATCTAGAGGGTATTATGCTAAGTGAAATAAGTCAGAGAAAAACAAATGCTGCATGATCTCATTTATACGTGAGATCTAAAAAGCAAAACACATACAAAAGAAAAGGAAACTGGACTCAAAGGTACAGAGGACAAACAGATGGGGGAGGGCTGGTGGGGTAGACAAAATAGGTGAAGGAATTAAGAGGTACAAATCTCCAGTTATAAAACAATTAAGTCACAAGGATGTAATATACAGCATAAGGAATACGGTCAATAATACTGTAATAACTTTTGTTTGGGGACAGATGGTTACCAGCCTTATTATGGTGATCATTTTATAATGGATGCAAATGTCAAGTCATTATGTAGCACACCTGAAACTAACATAATATTCTACAGCAGCTGTATTTCAATAAGAATAAAGCTCCCAGTGCTTTCACATTGCCTCTGGCCACAGTGATCGTGACCTTTCCAACCCTTGGTTCTTGGTTTAAGTCTACCTGTCCAGTGTTCCACTTCCTGAAGGCCTTGTATCAGGACAACTCTTTAAAGTGATGGCTTCCTGCCAACAGTGGATAATGACCCAATATGTTGCTCCTTCTCCCCTTTAATTTGATCGTCACTTTCTTAGCCAAAAGTGTGTGCTCCCAGGAGCCAGTCAAACCTTTGATATTAGGGATCGTCTTCTATGGAGCCCAAGAAACGCTGATGATAAGACCAGGGTTCCAATGATCAGTAAATATTTACTGAGCCCTCTGTTAGGGTCTGAGAGACATACAGAGATGAATAAAGAGCATTTCTTCCCTTCAGGAATCTTTATGGGAAGGTGAGTCATGGACGTGCATTCAATAATGACGTGGGAGACTCCGGGATCTAGCTGCTTGTCAAACAAACAATGGCAACTGCATTATGAGTGTAAATTGGACTGTGTGTATAATACACTTTGTACTGGGCTTGGCGCATAGTAGCCCCGTCAGGAATGTTGATTCTTCTTACCTCTAAGGGAGGGAGAGATTTTCCTTTTCTTCTTTTTTTTTTCTTCCAGTTGAAGTGTAGTCAGTTACAATTTCTGGTGTACATCACAATGTCCCAGTCACGCATATAGATACATATATTCGTTTTCATATTCTGAGTGGGAGAGAGTTTTCAGGGCTGGAGTAGGTTAGCTGGTCTCCACTGAAGAGGGGTTCTCTCTTTGCGGCTCTGGGCGCATACTCAATTTGTAGAGACATTTTTCAACTCCATAAATGTACCCACTTTTGTTCAGAACTGATTTCTATTAAGAAAAAAATTACAGTTGGCCCTTGAACAATGGGGGCAGAGGTGAGAGGGCGGAGGAGGGCTTTACGAGTGGCAAGGGAGGTTTACAGTCAGCCCTGGCCCTCTGTATCCATGGTTTCTATTCAACTAAGCAGAGGTTATGTAGTTCTGTACAAAGTACATATTTATTGAAACAAATATGTGTACAAGTGGACCCACACAGTTCAAACTCTTGTCGCTCCAAGGGTCAACTGTATTCAGGCAGGTCTCCTGGGACCCAGCTGATCCACACGTTTTTACTAGCTGTGTGCATGCAGAAGGAGAGAGAATCAGACATGTAGAGTTGTGCAGCCCTCCCCTCATCTCACAGATGACGGAACGGAGACCAGACAAGTGACATGACCGCAGTCACTCAGAGCCAGAGCCAGGACGGAGGCCTCTAACATCCAGCCCCAAACTCTTAAAAATAAATATACTTAAAATATCTACATATTACTTGCATTATTAAACCAGTAAACAAATAAAAATTGCTTTTAAAAAATTATCAAAGTATACTGTACTTACGGCAAAGCTATAGAAAGGTACAGAAAACGAAAAGGAAATCAACTTTTTATTCCACCATCCAGAGAGGGCATCCCTGTAAACACTCTGGCAAATGTTTTTTAGGCTTTGTATACACACACGCATCTTGCTTGGGCCCCTGGCCTCCATTCTACACCCGTTTATATCCACAGCTGTTCTCTGAGTTCCCCACCCCTCAGACCTAGGCTGTAGGGGTGGACACTCAGGCCCAGTCAAAGCCAATGAGAGTCCAGGGATTCTTTTGTTATGGGATTGGAAGATGAGACTATGTACGGTTTGGAGCAAGGTCTGGCTGTGTTCCAGCCATCATGCAACCACAGTGAGGGCATCTGTCTGGGTGTGGAGCTAAGTGCAACTGAGTGATATTGTCCGTCCTTCCCACGCACTCGCACAGGACTCCCCAGAACAATCCCTGTGCATTAGAGCAGCTAGCTGACTGTTACCAGTGTATTCGATTCCTAGTAGAGGGACTTTGAGCAAGTCACTTAATCTCTCTGGGCCCAATTTCCTCATCTGTAAAATGGGATAATACTTGGGAGGATATAGTGAGTATAATGTAGTAGGAGGAGAATAAATTACTACTATCAGTACCAGTAATAATTCGATTTACAGCTGCCTCTATTAATTGTTTGCTGTGATCAAGACTCATGCCAAGCAGTTTAATATGTTGTTTCACTTAATCTTCACAGCCACAGAGAGTGGAAGGGGGATCTGCGTGTGGCTGCTTGTGCAACAGTAAAGGAATGTACTGCAGGACCAGATTCCAACTGTGCTGGTTCCTGTCACAGTCATTTTGCTAACCGATCCCTTCTGTCCTCTGAATGTTTGGGAGGCGGATCTTGGTGCATTTCAGAGTCTCTTGGCTGGGGGCCACCTTTGCCCTCTACTGGGGACAGGACACTGGTTCCAAACCAGAGAGTGGGAAGCGCTTTTTGGACTGTCGCCAAGAGGCTGGGACACAGGCCAGAGCCCTCTCTGTCTGCAGCGCCCCTCTTCCTGGCTGTGCCCCAGGGTTCCCTAGGTAACCACGGGGACGCGGCACAGATTTATGACCCCGCTGCTCCTGAGCAAGTACCTGACATGTTCTGTCTGAGAGCGATGGTGTCTGGCTCTCAGATGACTCATCAGGAGGAGAACAGACACACGTGGGCGGCACAAGAGAAAGGAAAACCCACTTCTCACCTCCCCGAAGCAAGGAGACTGGGAGGAACTGCTCCATCACACAGGCTGTTAAAAAGGCAGATGTGCAACGCTCCCACGTTATAGATGGGGACACTGAGGCTCTGCTCCATCTGCTCCTTCATGTATTACATGAACACTGGTTGAGCTTTGTGCCAGGAGGGGTTATACCATGTGGGGAACACAAACATGGAAAAAACACAGACTCTGCCATCAACCGTGCTGCTGACTAAGCAAGGGGATAGACACAGAACAGGGAACCACCATCCGGGTGGGAAGCTGAAGTGCGGGAGGGCTCCGAGAGTTAGCAGGTCGACCTGCTGTGGACCTCCTTCTTTTAGCAGCTGCGAGGTGCTGAGGGCAGCTGACATGAACCGTAAACCAAAAGCTTGTAGATTTTTATCAAGGTAATATCTGGGTGACTTTAAGAAGCTGAATGATACAGAATTGAAATACATTTTACAGCAGGTCCATTGGTTCGTGCTGGTATTCAGCAAGTTTTATTTATTCCCTTACGAAGTATTGCTCTTATTGGGATTCCATTTGGCCTACTTGGCTGATGCTGGAGGCAGGAAGGGATGCACCTGCGAAGAAGTCCCCTCACTTCCCCTCCAAGGAAGGAAAGCCCACTGCTCTGAGGCAGAGGGAGGAAAATAAGATTTTGCTGGGACCTTGCAGAGAGCTGGGGTCCTTGCAGAGAGCTGAACTATTTTTGGTCCCCACTCCTTGGGAGCTTGTTGAAATAATACATATGTTTTACAGAGTGAATATTTTTACATTAATGTGCATATTTAAAAATAATACTAATATGTCCATATGTCAGTGTTCCACTTCAAAGTGGTCACCTCAGGAGGCGATGAGCTTGTTTCAATAATCGAATTAAAGCTTTTTTTCCTCCTCAGCATTGTTCTCAAACCGGTGCAAATTTTTATGATCATCACGGTGGAGTCAAACACTCATTATTAAAGAGATTTTTACTGCTAGATACGATATATAAAAATAGATTAAAAAATTTTTTCTGTATAGCACAGGGAACTATGCTCAATAACTTGTAATAACCTTTAATGAAAAAGAATATGAAAACAAATATATCTATGTATATGCATGACTGGGACATTGCGCTGTACACCAGAAACTGACACATTGTAACTGACTGTACTTTAATAAAAAAAAACAAACTTTTTTTTTTTTAAAAGAAGATTTTTAGAAGCAATCATTTGTCCTTATGAAGACATTTAACCCTGGTCCTTGGCCTGTCTGTCCCAGATCCCTTCCATGACTTCCCCTGTGCTGTTCTATGTGTCTAGGGGCTGACCCCTGATTCCAGGATACAGTTCCCAGGTGCCCTGGTCATCTGGCTTCCAGCTGGGTTTGGTCAGTGATGGGCATGGCGGGAAGGAGATAAAAAGGAGAAATCAGGACACTTCTTCTTTCATAGAGGTACTGCTCCACTAGACAGGTCCAGTAGTATCTACCTGTACCTGTGCCTCTATCTCTCCCTGTACCCTCTACCTGTACCTGTACCTCTGCCTGTCTCTACCTCTACCTCTATCTCTACCTGTACCTGTATCTCTACCTGTCTCTGCCTCTACCTGTATCTGTACCTCTACCTGTACCTCTACCTCTACCTGTACTTGTACCTGTGTCTGTACTGCTACCTCTATCTCTACCTGTACCTCTACCTGTACCTCTACCTGTACTTGTACCTGTGTCTGTACCTCTACCTCTATCTCTGCCTCTACCTGTACTTGTATCTGTACCTGTAGCTCTACCTGTCTCTACCTCTACCTCTCCCATCTCTATCTAACCATATCTATCCATATATATCCCAATGGCTTGCTATATGCCAGCATGAACTTGCTATAAAACACAATACAAAAGAGATTTTATTCACAATAGTAACCAAATATGTCATACCCAGCACTCACTTTCACAAGAAATGTATAAGACCTAAATGAAGACAATGACAAGACTTCAGTGAGGAGCATGAAAGAGGACTTGAATAAATGGAAAGATATACTATGCTTCTGGAAGTACTGTAAAGATGTTGATGCCCCACAATTTAATCTATTAATTTAAGGCAATTCTATCCAAAATATCAATGGGATTTGGAAGGAACTTAACAAAATGATTCCAAAGTGCTTCTGGAAGGATAAATGCTTAGGAATAGCCAACATTTTTTTGAAAAACGAGGGTTATGTGTAGGGAATTGCCCGACCAAATGAATATGCTTGATAATGTGACTGGCAAAGGGTTAGGCTGGCAGGTCATTGGAATGAATAGATCATCTAAAACCAGATCCAACTGTGCATGAAAATTAATATGCGATAAAGGTGACATTTTCATGCTTCACAAATGCTGTCAATTTGGGGAAAAAAGTTACAGCTTTACTTCTCACCTTGCATAAAATATAAATTCCACATAAATTAGAGATTTAAATATGAACATCTAAACCATAAAAATACTAAAAGAAAGCATAAGTGCATGGTTTTTGCTCCTTAGGGTTAGGGAAATTCTCTTTGGCAGTGGCATTAACATCAGAAACAATAAAAGAGAGACTATGAATATAAATAAAAAATGTAAAACTTATGTGGCAAAACCTTCCACATTATCAAGTTAAAACACAAGGATATATTCAAAACATACATTCAACTTTTGTGAATAGTAGATAATTAATGTTAGAGATTTAGAAAATCCTTATAGATCAATCATGAAAAGATGAATAACATTCAAATAAAAACATAAAAAAGGACATGAATGGATAAACCTTAATTAAAATACATGGATGATCAATAATCATACAAAAATTTGTGGTGTATTAATAAAAGAAATGCCAGTTGCATAACAACGATATCTGGGTTTTTTACCTACTGGGCAGATAGAAAAGAATAAAACAGAGTCTAAAAAGTCTGAAAAAGGTGAGAGAAAACTGATTGTCTCACACAGTGATGGTGGGCGTGTAAACTAGCACATTGCTACAGGGCGTTTGACAAGATGTGTCAAAGGACTTGAAAATATGGAAGCCCTTTAACACAGCAGTCCCACATGTCGGCATTTACCTTAAGAAAACAAGCAAACAAATGCATGAAGATCTGTTCATCACAGTTTTGATGTAAAAGCAAAGTCACACACACACACACACACACACACACACACACACACACACACAAACACGCGCGCAAACCTGACTGGAAGCAGCCTAAATGTCTGCCAGGAGGGGCCCCGTTGAGACATTCCCATACATCCACACAGAAATGCCACGCGGCCATCTAACGACAATGACGTAAAATCATGGCATCATATATGTTTAATGACATTCTGTCCATAAAATATGGAAAGTGAAAAAAACCAGGATGCCAAGCCCTACAACTCGACTTTTATAGTATGTAAATGTCTAAATGCTTTAATAAGAGGCGATACGCATGTAGGCAAACGCATTAGCTGAGATTACGTCTGAGTAGGTGCAGGGATTATAGGTGACCTCATAGCTTTCCATAGTTTCTGAGTGTTTTCTCTTCTTTTTTTAAACAACAGACATGTAATCGGCTGTCTCCCTCTCCCCTCCAAAAATTATTTGAAAGATCAGTGTCGGCTGGCGTCAAGTCTGTTAAATAACAGAATCAAGATGGAAGGCTTTTTACTCAGAGACTTACTAAAGCTGTAATTGTCCATTTCCCACAAACATGGTGGCCCATTTTTTTCCTTCTGCTAGAACTGTTCTTTCCAAGCTGCCTTCCTCCTAAGGGTCCCAGTCCTCTCCACCTACTACAGCCCTAGAGCTGCTGAGGGTCAGCAAAGTCCCGGAGGACCTCCCCCGGCCCTTGCTCCTTCCTCAGTGCTGCCACAGCACCATGGGCGCCTGCCGCTGGGGGTCATGGCTTCTTGGGATCTTGTTGTTCTATTCCCCTCCCTTCACAGGGAAATCCAGGTGGGGTTTTGCAGGCTGGGATGAGAGTGGGGAAGCCCCACCTAAGGGAACAGAGACATCAAGTTGAAGAGGGGTTCAATGCTCACAACCAGAAGGCATGAATGCAGGGATTACGCAGAGACCCAGTCTCGCTGGGTGGACTTAAAACTGGAACCAGAGACCTTGAGACCTACCAGGACCATGTGCTCGTAAGGGCACTTGGTGCTAGAAAACTAACTCCAAATTGCTTAAGTAAAAACAGGAATTTATTGTGTTAGCTGAATATAGTAAGCAACTCAAAACCCAGCATGTATCTGGGCTTCAGTAGCAACTAGACCCAAGGGTTCAAGCCTCTTTGGACAACTCCTCACACACCATATTTCATCCTTCTTTCTTTCTTTTTTTCTTTCCACAGGATGAAATCCTCTCTCTGTGATTCACAAGATGAAAAACAAGACCACAAAGTCCTAATTTTTACATCTTCGTATGCAGGCAGCCACGAAAAGCCTGGCTCCTTTACATCATTCTTGTCTCGAAACTCCCACGGAAGGGCCCAGGTTAAGTCTGAGGGTCAGAGGCTTACATCTGGACCATTCCTGGGAATGCCTTCTATCACTGGCTAGGCTTTGGCAGGTGCCTAGCCCTGAACCGTCACCCTTGGCCAGCGAAAGGGGGTCACATTCTTCCGGGACGGCATCCATGGTTCCCGTGTATATGAGGGAAGGGCAGTTCTTAGCGAAAAGGTGCCTCACAGGTATTCACTGCAGACCACATGAGATCCAAAATGGGATGGAGGAAAGGAAAGCCTGAGGGTTTGCCTAGAAAACCACCTAACCTTTGAAAATTATTTTTATGAGCCAGCCAGAATATAATGTTTGGATGGATCAGACATCTGCCTTATTTTTCCTTCTAAATCATTAAATGCTTTGAGGGTCTGGACTTTAGCTCATCTCTCAGTGTCCGTCATGGCCCCTTACACCTAACGGGTGGGCAGTAAAGGACTGTTGTAACTTGATCTAGGGTGTTTGCCCTGGGGCTTTGCAAACTGGATCTGCCTACCTTCAAAAAAGAGGACTGGAAGCATTTGTGATATAAAAAGATAAATCTACAGCCTGACTCCCTAGGCGACTGCTTGGATGACAGCACGCATTTGGAAGTGGACATCTTGGCAAGCACTTGTTAATAACTTGTTTCATTTTCCCAGTCCCATTGTGTGTGTGTGTGTGTGTGTGTGTGTGTGTGTGTGTGTGTGTGTGTGTGTGTGTGTGTGTGTGATGTGTGTGGGAGAAACACTCGAATCTGGAATGCTCATCATGATGTGAGCATCTCAGAATATCATGCAGGTTTCCCATTTTTGTGGGGCTTTTGTCAGGGACCCTAAGATGAGTTTTGGCCGGAGTTAGAGGGTGCAAAATTCACCCTTTAGATGCATGAATTCATACATTTTCAGTTAGGATTCTTTTAGTGGAAAGTCTCCCTACCCTTTGAGCAAAAGGAATTATGTTGGTTCATGTCAGGGACTGTCTGGCTTCAGGAGGAGCCTGGTACAGGGCTCAAGCAGTTCAACCAGGATGCAATTTCTCTATTTTTTTTTTCGGTTTTGTGTTTTTGGTAAGGGCTCCATTGTTAAACAGGGTTTCTAGTCGTGCTCAACCAACTTACTGCCAACAGCTCTTGAGGCTACATCCTTCTGGGTTCACATCTGGTGGGAAAGGTTAAGCCCACTTCAGACCACTGTACTTGCGTCTCGTTGGCTCTGTTTGGGTTACGGGTCCACTTCTGAACCAGTCACTGTGGTTAGGGGTGAGAGGGCGGATAAGGGGCCCTGCTTGGTTTAGCGCAGTCATGTGCTCATGACTGGAGTAAACGTGAGAGCGGGGAGGGCAGCTCCCCCCAGCAAAACTGGGCTATGATGTCACAAGATGGGGAGGAGAACAGCAAAGGGTGAACGGCAGAGTTTAACATGTACACAGTTGGCAGGGATTTGGGGGACCCTGTGGTCTGACAGCTCACTTCATAAGCTGTAAAACCGAAGCCCAGAAAAAGCAAAAGAGCTTGCCCCAGGGCACACACAGGAAGAAAAGGGCTCTTTACTCTCTCTTTGCACTAAAGCACCTACTCTTTTTTTTTTTTCCCTGAAGTATAGTAGATTTACAATGTTGTGTTAGTTTCTGGTATACAGTATAATGATTCAGTTACACACACACACACATGTATATATATTCTTTTCCATTATAGATTATTACAAGAAATTGAATATAGTTTCCTGTGCTATACAGTAGGTCCTTGTTATTTATCTGTTTTATATATAGTAGTGTGCCTGTTAATCCCCAACCCCTAATTTATCCCTCCCCACCCTTCCTCTTTTGGTAATCATATTTGTTTTCTATGTCCAGGAGTCTGTTTTTGGCTTGTAAATAGAACTTGTATCATTTTTTTAAGATTCCATATGTAAGTGATATCATAAGGTATTTGTCTTTCTCTTCTTGACTTAACTTCACTTAGTATGATAATCTCTAAGTCCATCCATATTGCTGCAAATGGCATTATTTCATTCTTTTTATGACTGAGTAGTATTCCATTGTATATATATATACCACATATTCTTTATCCAGTCATCTGTTAATGGACGTTTAGGTTGCTTCCATGTCTTGGCTATTGTAAACAGTGCTGTTATGAACACTGGGGTGCATGTATCTTTTTGAATTAGAGTTTTCTCCAGATACATGTGCAAAAGTAGGATTGCTGGATCATATGATAACTAAATGTCTGTAGTCTTGATTTAACCCCTAGGTTATGAACATAAGTCAGAAGTACAATTTGCTGAGCATGATTGAGAATTAGATGCTTATTCAGAGATTCAGTTGTTACACACACACACACACCCCTTCTGGGGATCAGGTTCTATGGCTTTTAAAATCTAGGGAGGATAATTCTCTCTGTTTTTATGCCTTATGCCTATCTTATGAGTCAGTCTGTTTCTCTGTCTCTCTACCCCTGCTCTCCGTGTTCATAGGAAATTAGTGAACTTGCGGGTTCAGGAGTCAGGGGTCAGGAGGGGCCATCCTTCAGTGATTCTCATGGACAAAGCAGAAGCAGCCAAACACATTTGGCAGGACCACAGATGCCAGCACAACTGGTTTCTTTCTTTTTTAAAAAAATTTAAAACAATGGATGTGTAGTTGATTTACAATATTATATTAGTTTCAGGTGTACAAAATAGTGATTCATTATTTTTATAGGTTATACTCCATTTAAAGTGATTACAAAATAGTGGCTATATTTCCCTGTGCTGTACAATATATACTTGCTATTTATTTTATACATAGTAGTTTGTACCTCTTGATCCCCCACCCTTATATTTCCCCTCTGCCTCCTCTCCCCACAGGTAATCACTAGTTTGTTTTCTGTATCTAAGTCTGTTTCTGTTTTTTTTAATATACATTTATTTTATTTAAAAAATTTCACATGTAAGAGATAACACAGAGTCTTTGTTTTTCTCTGTCTGATTTATCTCACTAAGCATTTCACTAACAACCTCCAGGTTCATCCACATTGTTGCAAATGGCAGAATGTTTTTCTTTTTTTATGGCTGAGTAATATTTTATTATAATCATATACCGCATCTGTTGATGGATCTTGGGTATTGTAAATGAACATTTGGGTGCATGTATCTTTTCAAATTAGTGTTTTTGTTTTCTTTGGATATACACCCAGCAGTGGAAATGCTGGATCGTATGTAATTTTATTTTTAGTCTTTTGAGGAATCTTCATACTCTTTTTCCATATGGCTGCATCAATTTGCATTCCCAGTAACATGTAGGAGGGTTCCCTTTTCTCCACATTTTTTGCCAACGTTTGTTATTGGTAGACTTTTTGACAGACAGACCATTCTGACAGGTGTGAGGGGATATCTCATTGTGATTTTGATTTGCATTTCTCTGATGATTAACGATGCTGAATTTTTTTTCATGTGCCCATTGCCATTTTTATGTCGTCTTCAGAAAAATGTTTATTCAAGTCTTCTGCTCATTTTTAATCAGGGTTTTTTTTTGATATTAAGTTGTATGAGCTGTTTATGTATTTTGGATATTAACCCCTTGGTGATCTAGAGAAATAAGATGCGTTTTCTGCCCCATGCTAGGCAGTACTCTCTGTCCTTGAGTATTCTGTCCAGGAGGCTGTTACATCTGAGATTCCAGGGGAGCGCGGCTGATAAGTGTGTTTCCTGAGATGATCACATCATAAAACAAGAATGGATCTGACAGCACCTGAAGTGCTCCTCAACGTGTGGCTGGTTTTACATCATAGTAAATTTCCAAGCCCTGAGAAATAAGGGACTCATGAGCCCCTGACTTCCTCTCCACCCTTCCACACCCGCATTCACCGAACAATAGATTGTCAGATGTTCCCTCCCTTCCCAGAGCACACACCTTTCATCTGAGTCAGGAGGAACACTTGAGAATTCCAGGAACACATTTAATCGCTTAAAATTGGTCGGTGCCATCAGTCTCTGGGGAGCTGATACAAAAGCTGCGAATTACAGCACGTATTCTTGTAGAAGCACATTGCTGAGAAGATGTCTCAGGCTCAGGTTTGGTTTCAAATTCAAAGCTTTTTGACATTTTCAGTCTGTCTGAATTGATCTTGAGTAACTGAATTGGCAAGTGTTCTCTCTTCTTTCTTTGCCCACTTGTAGCTTGTTGGTTTATTCATTTATTTAAACAGAAGAACATCCCATTTAAGAGTATTTTCTTTTGAATTCTTGATAATAGAATTAGGAAATCTTAATTTTGTGTGTGTGTGTGTGTGTGTGTGTTCACATTTTCTTTTTTTTTTTAACATTTTTATTGATTTATAATCATTTTACAATATTGTGTCAAATTCCAGTGTAGAGCACAATTTTTCAGTTATACATGAACATATATATATTCATTGTCACATTTTTTTCTCTGTGAGCTACCATAAGATCTTGTATATATTTCCCTGTGCTATACAGTATAATCTAGTTTATCTATTCTACAATTTTGAATTCCCAGTCTATCTTAATTCTGCTTAAACTGCAAGTAACAGGACTGTCATTTAATGATTCCACAAATCTTTATTGAGATGCTTCTGTATGCCAAGCACTTTGCCGGGTACTGGGATACCAGATTTATGGGTGGATACTCAGCCATCCTTTTGTCCATCTGTTCATTCATTCAACAAGTATTTACTGAGTACCCTCTGTGGGTGTCAGGCACTGCACTATGTGAAGGGCACACAGAGCTGAACAAGACAGAAATGACCTCTGTGTTCTTAGATCTTACAGTCTTCAGGGAGCACTAAAACACGGGCTGTGCCTGCTAGGAGCTCACAGTTTGGTGGGTGAGAAAGACAGAGCCACAGCACCTGCAAACCGCTGTGTAAGAACTTTAGCAGAGTTGTGTAGCCTAGCGCTCTGGAATGCCTACTGGAGAAAGGGAATGATGCTGAAGGAAGGCTGTGGCTGTAAATAATGAGTGCACACTCTGGAGCCCTGAAAGCTGAGTTTGAATTCCAGCTCTGCCTCGGATAGCTCTGTGGCTTGGCCTCCCCTTGTCTTAGTGTCCTCTTGTGTGCAGTGAGGGTAAGAGTGTCATCCACCCCAGGGCTGTGAAGTTTCAGCAAGGCTTGATTCGTAAAGTACTGAATGCAGTGCCTGGAGCCTGCCTCTCTTCTTCAGCCCTTAGAGTCCATCCTGGATGTGTTCCTAGGAAGGTGTGGCTGCCACTGGGTCCGGGATGGGAAGTGAGCTGCTGAAACGGGCCCAGCTGGTCCTTGCTGCCGTCCTGCTCTGGAAAGGCAGTGCCAGGCTAGGCTCAGGCTGAGCCCCACTTGTTGGCTGAGGTGGGCGTTTCTGAGTGTGGTCTGCATTGGTAACGTTAAGGCCGCATAGAGGCAAACATGTTTTTGTGCGTGTTACAAAGATACCATCTTTCCATTTACGTGCTTCTATAACGTTTCTTTTAAAAACACATTTATGTAAGTTAAGAAAACTGATTTGATTTAAAGGAGCACCTTAAGGGCTATGAGAGTGGAGTGTTAAACCATGGTAAAGCCATGAGTTGTACTTTTTTGTGGAGATTTAGGAAATGTTGGCTTGGAATGAGGTTCTGAATGGTACCAGTTCTTCAGCTCCTTATCGTAAAGTGGAAGCAACAGCATTACCTCCAAGGAAGTTGAGGACCGTCGTGAGACAGTGTATGCGGGCCCTGGATGGTGCTGCGGGTGACAGACAGCCCAGCTCACGTGACGTTGCTCTGCCCCTGCCTCACTCGGGATCAGATGATCCTGCTTCGACTATCTTCATTGCCTGTATCATTATCTAAAATTATCTTGTTTATTTACAGTCCCCCTCTGTAATTCTGAAATTCCAAATGCCCTGAAAATGGGACATTAAAAAAAACAGGCTTGGCACTCATCAGTTTGTTTTTGATATAAATTTGCAGTTTTTGTAGCACACACTGACCTGAACTGATGTGAAACTCTCTTTCTCCTTAATTTATCCTTCTTAGTGTAAAGATGGAAATGTGCAGCCATGGGACTGCTAATGTGTTTGACTATGGGGAGACTCTTTGGGGAATAACACATTATATGGGACTTGAACTCCATGATCGCTCTAAAATGTGAAAAATTCTCTATCCTGAAAGGACATCTGGTGGTGAAGTTTTCACGTAAGGGATTGTGGCCCTCTAGTTGCTCGTTTCTCCCACCTGAAAATACACCCCAAGGGGCAGGGACCTCATTTGTTTCATGGATGAATGAATGAAAGAGCGAACTGCATCTTTCTTGATATTCGATCTTCTCCCTTCTTGCTAGCTTGGTGCAAATCCCCAGTCTTCACCTCTGGGATGCTGGCGTGCATGTCTTGTTCCCCACTTCGTTTTGCAATATTCAGCTCTCATCCTTGGTTTCCAGGCTCTGGAGACCCTCCCTCTAAGCTGCATTCTCATGTTCATCTTCATCTTCGTTACGCATTATATGATCACTTCCTGTGGGCCAGGCCCTATCCTTAGGCTCATTGTCTTATTTAATTGTTCTATTGCCTCTTTACAGAGAAATGAAGACACTCACCCACAGTCTCACCGTCAGCAAGTGGCAGAGCTGGGATTTCAACCCAGGCCCGGCTGGTCCTTCTGACATCCTCTCCCTATCCTGGGCCTGGGAGATCCTCTCCATTTTCTTCCTTTGAGTTGCCTCCATAAATCTCCAAGATAGTCTAAACTCTTAGCTCAGTCTGCTGAGTCCTGCAGGCCAAGATGAACCCCTGGATGCCTGGCGCTAACCCTGCAGGTCATGGATGACGCATATATTACCAGCACAGGGTCTATGGCTTTGTGGTTAGTGTGTCAGGCTCTGGAGTCCCAGAGAGGCGGTTTTGGTCCTGGCTGTAATAGCACACACATCAGAGAATCACAAACAGCTCATACAGCTCAGTATTAAAAACAAAATAAAACATCCCTTACACCATACACAAAAATCAACTCAGAATGGATCAAAGACTTAAACATAAGACAAGATACAATAAACCTCCTAGAAGAAAATATAGGCAAAACATTATCTGACATACATCTCAAAAATGTTCTCCCAGGGCAGTCTACCCAAGCAATGGAAATAAAAGCAAGAATGAACAAATGGGACCTAATGAAACTTATAAGCTTCTGCACAGCAAAGGAAACCATAAGCAAAACAAAAAGACAACCTACGGAATGGGAGAAAGTTTTTGCAAATGAAACCGACAAAGGCTTGATCTCCAGATTATACAAGCACCTCATACAACTTAATAAGAAAAAAACAAACAACCCAATCCAAAGATGGGCAAAAGACCTAAACAGGCAATTCTCCAAGAAAGACATACAAATGATCAATAGGCACATGAAAAAATGCTCAGTATCACTAATTATCAGAGAAATGCAAATCAAAACTACGACAAAGTATCACCTCACACCAGTCAGAATGTCCATCATTCAAAAATCCACAAATCACAAATGCTGGAAAGGCTGTGGAGAGAAGGCAACCCTCCTACACTGCTGGTGGGAATGCAGTTTGGTGCAGCCACTGTGGAAAACAGTATGGACATTCCTCGAAAGACTAGGAATAGACTTACCATATGACCCAGGAATCCCACTCTTGGGCTTGTATCCAGAAGGAACGCTACTTCAGGATGACACCTGCACCCCAATGTTCATAGCAGCACTATTTACAATAGCCAAGACATGGAAACAACCTAAATGTCCATCAACAGATGGCTGGATAAAGAAGAAGTGGTATATTTATACAATGGAATGCTACTCAGCCATAAACACTGACAAAATAATGCCATTTGCAGCAACATGGATGCTTCTGGAGAATGTCATTCTAAGTGAAGTAAGCCAGAAAGCGGAAGAAAAATACCATATGAGATCGCTCATATGTGGAGTCTAAAACAAACAAACAAACAAACAAAAGCATAAATACAAAACAGAAATAGACTCACAGACATAGAACACAAACTTGTGGTTGCCAAGGGGGTGGAGGGTGGGAAGGGATAGACAGGCTTTCAAAATTGTAGAATAGATAAACAAGATTATACTGTATAGCACAGGGAAACATATACAAGATCTTATGGTAGCTCACAGAGAAAAAAATGTGACAATGAATATATATATGTTCATGTATAACTGAAAAATTGTGCTCTACATAGGAATTTGACACAACATTGTAAAATGATTATAAATCAATAAAAAGTGTTAAAAAACAAAACAAAACAAGTCAATCAAAAAACGCGCAGAAGACCTAAACATACGTTTCTTCAAAGAAGATAGACAGATGGCCAACAGGCACATGAAAAGATGCTCAACATTGCTAATTATTAAAGAAACGTAAATCAAAACTACAATGAGATATCACCTCACACTGGTCAGAATGGCCATCATCAAACAGTCTAAGAATAATAAATGCTGAAGAGAGTGTGGAGAAAAGGGAACTCTTTTACATTTTTGGCAGAAATGTAGATTGGTGCAGCCACTATGGAGAACAGTATGGAGGTTCCTTAAAAAACTGAAAGTAGTTTTCATATGATCCAGGAATCCCACTCCTGGGAAAAGATGGAAACTTTAATTCGAAAAGATACATGCATCCCAATGTCTACAGCAGCACTATTTGCAATAGTGAAGACATGGAAGCAACCTAAATGTCCATCGATAGATGAATAGATAAAGAAAATGTGGTGTATATATACAATGGAATATTGTATATATTTATGCTAAGGTGTTAGTCCTTGAGGCGTTGGGTCTTCATGAATATAATTCAAAGTGGCAGAAGTTGAGCGGGGAGGGGAAAGTGTTGTGTGAGCAATTTTAGAGCCATATTGGTACTTGATAGTGCGTAGTTTTATTTACTTTTTTCATCCGAAAAATCACCTTGGAATTTATCGATTAAATGAGCTGTGCAAGCAAAACCACAGTGTGAACCATAAAGCGGTGGACAGCTCTGAGGGGTTATTGAAATCAGTGTCTTTGGGTTCACATGTGTAGCAGGCAGCTCTGTTGAGATGACATTTGCACTTACTTGCTTTTATTCAGCAGAGGGATCCAGAAGAACATCTGGGACTCACTAAACGCAGGTCCCTTCCCAGAAGGTGGGTGTAGGGCATTCTGCACTCATGAGGATGGGTATACTTACAAGGTCAGACCCGGGGAAATTTCTGGGAAGGCTATGATGTTTAGAAAATATGGTGTGCTGGTTATGTCCTGCTTGCTCCCAGCACCATTCTTGCCCTTCCATGCTCTGCTCTGACTCACAGGGCTCGGACCCCTGCAAACCACAGATGCCAGGCTCCCTTGGAAGGTGCAGCCAAGGGGAAACACTGGTGGGAAGCTGGAAGGTGGAAGGGAGTGAGAAGGTGTGTTCTTCGTGTGGTCTTTGGGAGTGACAGCGTCTCTGACAATTCCAACTTCAGCCACAATAGCCCGGTACTGGTCTGCGAGAGCCCTCCCTGTTGGTCCGAGCACAGACTCGGGGCCCCTCCTTCGTGGTCCCATCAGCCTTCCCGGCACCCTCAGGGGTGCTGTCATAAGTGCACTCCTGCACTGGGGTAGTAACCCGTTCTCGTCTTTGTCTCAGCCCTCAGAGCAGTCGCTGGCTTTGTGATTCTTCCTTGTCTCTGGCTTACCTCACCTTTTCCTTTTTTGTTCTTTTAGCATTTCCATCACTTTGTAAGTACTTCCCTGGATTAAATCCTCTGACTTGAAATACTGATCTGCTTGTTGTTTCCTGGCTAGATGCTGACTGATACGCTTGGTAATTTGGTCAGAACAATAGGCCATATATATATAACGCTGTTCTCAATTTCAAAGAGGTTTAATGTTTGGAATGCTCCCATGTCTTCCCTTTCCACCTGGTAAACTCATATCTACAGTTCAAAACCTTTTTCAGGCATTAGTTCCCCAGACATCTGCCTGATATTACCCATGCATTCTGCTCCTCTAAGCCCCAAAGTGCCAAATACAGTACCACCCACTCACAGGGAGGGATATGACAGTAGTGTTTGGTGATGTTCACAGTGACAGTCATGAAGATTAGAAGTGTTATGTTTGCAGAATGCTACGGTAGCTTTTCTTAGGCAAGTGTGCTGATCTCTGAGTCTGGGTGGCACCTTTCCTATTCTTCTAGGGTTCCATGGAGCAAAGTTATCACTGCACTAGATCATCCCTTCTATATATTTCAGCTTTACACATACAGGCACAACAAGGATATGATCCAATTAAATGTGACCTTCATGCATTGTCCAAACAGTAGTTTGTCCATGGCTTTACTTCAGCCAATAGGCTTAGAAGCCTGGGTGCAAATCTTCCCTGGTACCTTCGAACAAAACACGTGTATTTTGGCCAACTGGATAACCACACCGTATTCAATGACAGATAAAATGGAATCCTGGGGAGATACATGAATAAGCATACCCCAAGTCTTTATACCATGAACCTGATAGCTTTGAATGCTGAGGCTTAGTTACCCTGCAACCAACATTTCCTCTTGAAATTAACCATATCCGTGTTGGCTCACCTTTTCCGATTCTGTATGTAGCCTGACTAATTGGCTCTACTGAGTTGAGGTGGGTCTTCACCATTAACACAGCTTGATACAAAAAGGAAATCATCTTTGTAGCCGGCTACAGAAGAGCCAGTTGACTAGGCAAAGTTCAAGTGCACTGAACTGTGCTTTCTTTCAGGAGGAAAGAAACACGGGAGCAAGGGGCAAAATAGAAGTGGAGCGTCTCTTCAAATAAGGCTGGAAGCTGTCTAGAGTTGTTAATAAGAAGGAGAAATTTTGACCATGAGAACTCACACGTGTACTCTATCCACTCAATTTTTCATCATCGTTATCATCATCATTGCAGCCAGTATCAATGTCTTCAACTGCACTGAGCATTTACTATGTGCCAGGCATGGTACACGTCACATCTAATCCCCATACTCCTTCCACCCTTGTTTTTTACAGGAGGAAACTGATGTTCAGGGAAGTTCTATTACTCACTTTCTTGCATTCACTAGCTAACAAGTAACTGAACTAGGAGTCAAATCCATACCTGCTTAATCATGAGACCATGCTCAAAATCATGACATCCTTCTGCCTTCCCACTTCCAGAATCCCACGATGCAAGGGTGGGCTCCGCATTTGTTTGTCCTGTTTGCATGGTACTGTCAGTCTGTCATGCCGTAATTAGTCTGTCCTCTCACTCACGACAATCAAAGGCCTGTGAAGTCCCTTTGGGGGAGCTCCTGGTGACTCACCCTCGGCTTGAAGCAGCTTCAGGTGTCTGCCTTCTTTCTACGTCTGGGACTACTGGCAACTGCTGGGCTGTCACCTGGCTTGAGAGACACACCGAATCAAGACTGAAACCCATTAGCATGGGAAACCTGCCAGCTCATCTTCCAAGCCCCCAGCAGACAGTCTAATTTCCTTCCTGGTGAGAACTTCCCACTGGCAATGATCTTACCCTGCCATGGGGGATGTTCCAGGATAATCACATGTCTCCCTTCTGTGGCTGCAAAAAGCCAATGAATGAGCCGAAAAGGTAGAAATGAGAAAGGAGGTGGAAGGATATAGAGAGCCAGGTAATGAGGCCAATGACTAGAGAGACAGGCAGAGTATGGGTCCCATGAGAAGGGATGCCTTTGTTAAAGGGTGATAGGACAGACCACTCTGGCTCCTGACCTGTGACGTCGTCACCATCCACAGGGAGCACTGAAGGAGCACTGGGCTTCAGTTTCAGTCCCTCTTCTGTTATGAAGCATGGAGGCTGAAAGTGTAGCCCCTGTCTGGAATAAACTGCTTAACTTTTGAGTCTAGCCTCCACCACTTACCCACTGATTCTGACAAATTATTTTATCTCTCCAAGACTTAGTTTCCTCAATTGTACAATCAGGTAACAACAATATTCACCTCACTGGGTTGCCACAAGGCAAATAAGGGAAATAATGCTTGTAGGGTACCAAACACAGTGGCGGGTGCGTGGTGAGCATTCTCTAACCTGGGATGTTTTTGGCTGCAGGTAATTGAATCTTCAGCTCAGGGTGCCTTAAAAAAGGAGGTGTCATAACTCATGTAACTGAAAGCTGAGGGAGATGATGTCTTCAGGGTTAGTTAAATTAGCTCCTCAGTGATGCCATGAAGAACCTGGCTTTCCCATATTTCTATATGTGATCCTGAGTGCTGACTCCACTCTTAGGCTGGTATCAGGACGGCTGCCTTACGTCCAGGCGCCACATCTAGATGTGTCAACGTCCTGGGGAAGAAGGGTCCCTTTCCCATGACTCTATTTGAAGCAAATATATATATATATTTCATTCCACCAGCAAACTTCTGCTTATATTTCATTGGCCAGATTTGGGTCAGGTGCCTGTTCTGACCAATTACTTGTAAGGAACATTTGACCAAAGGAACTGACCCTGGCATTGAGGGGTACAGTCAGCTCCCCCTGAGGCTACATGGAGGGAGGCTGGGAGCCCAAAGAAAACTGAAGTTCTGTTGGGAGAGAAGAAGGGAGATATGGATGCTGGCTGGGCAACTGACTAAAATCTCTATAATCAATAAATTTCACAATTATCATTTTTATTGTGACTGTTTATAATCAGTTTCTGCTTTGGACTGCTTGCTCTCCTAGTCTCTTTCCTGGTGAGAGCCATGAGTCTGATCTTACTTAGCTGGGCCAAGTTTGGTCCCTGCCTCTTCTAATGAGAGGGCAACTGAAATGTACCATTTCTATTTTCAACTTGAATTCCTTCTTCAGAAATACCTCAAGCCAAACACTCCAGGTGTGTAGAGTTACTCAGAACCAGCCAAAGAAGACTGATCGCAAGATCCCGGCAACTGTCACTCCCAACAGTGAGCTGTGTAACTGAGCTGATGATACAGTAGATTGTGTGCCAAAGCATCTGCCTTTTTCTACTTCAGGAACGTACGTGCGAATCCTTCCTCTACCCACAATGGCAAGTCCACCTCAAATAGTGTTCTGGATCGAAGGGTAGTGTATTTGAACATTTCTAGTTCCTCTGTGTTTTGCGGTCACATATTGCGTGGTTAACGCTTATGCTTTTTAAAAGAAGGATCTCTGTGGATGGTTTGATAAAAAGCCATTCTTATTTTGCAGAAACAACTCAGAACATAATGGCATGACATTGGGGGTTGGGAAAATATTCTTCAGTTACGTGGGACAACCAATTTCTCTTTAGCTTCCCCACAGTGAAACATAGCTTAGTTTCACATGCATAATTGAATTGATTTTTCTTCTTTTTAATTTATTCTTGGCTTTTGGCCACAATGAATGCTGCTTGTTGAGCAGATGGCACAGACCACTTCCCCGTCTGTCACAAGTGGTCAGTTCAATCAACCATCAGCAACCCCTCCGCTGCTGGTCAACTGGCCTGAGGCAATCAGAAAGTATTGTGTTTACGTCTGAGGGTAGACAGGGTCTCTTGCCTCATAGTTTAGATGACATTTTTCCTCCAATGGTCAGGTCAGATCCTGCTCTCTGATGTCATAAACTCCCAGGCAAATGGCAGAAATTCAGCATTATGGGAATGTTCTCAGTGATCAGCTAGGACGTCTCCAGAATGTGGCAGAGTGAATTATGGTTCATTGAGTAAGACGTCCATCACTGTTTTCTTAGGAATAAAGTCCCTTTGTTTCATCAGAGAATCGTGAACCCTTAGCGCTAGAAGTGACTTTGGAGGTCATGTGTTTAAATGTTTTTGCGGCAAAGTCCATGGGGTGGGCCCATTGGCGTCTGCTGCGAGGACTCTGATGTAGCAATTCAGTCTATATGAAGACTTCACAGGCCTTCTAGGAGAGCCAGTGAGGAAATGTGTTGGAGCTGACTGTTTGCTCTAGGCTAAAATTCATGAAGCCTTTACTCTTGAATTGAACCAACTCTCAGTTTGAGTCCAGTTCTTAGATGGCCTGTCAAAGAAGGGGGATAATTTTGGGTGCTACACTTTTTGCATCTTGCCCTCTATCCTGGTCCCAAAGAAACGACTCCCAGGTTTGTAGAAGAGAGGACGTGGTAAGAAATTGTATGTGTGAATCAAAGAAAGGAATCTTTCACCCAGCTGCAAGATACTGAGACAGCGAGGAACTCTACTTGAGGGTCTGATAAGAGTTTGGTGTCATGATTCTTGGAGTGGTAGAACATGACAAAAGCCATCAGACTGGGAGAAGGGAGAAGGAGCGGGGGTCACTTCTGAGCTAGGTAGCCTGTGACTGCTTGAGCTGTGCCACCCAAGACTTGGCTCAAGGGAAACAGTAAATATGGTGACCTGGAGAGCCTGGAACCGGCAGTTGCACAAAACAACTTCAGTGGATGCTAAGGAGGTGGCCATGTGAACTGAGTTCATCCATGTGTCTTGCTTTCCCATGACCTCACAATCTTGGGAAAATGGATCGACCTTCATTCCAGCCATGGTGCCTTGACATTGTCAGTTTGGAGAGCTCCTCAGCATTGTCTCCTAATCTCTCTTGCATGGCAGTTAGAACTGGGCTCTGTTGATTGCAATTAAATCACCGTAACTGTTACAGGGTCCCTTTATGTATTAGCTAATTGCAAAATAGACACTGAAGGAGCGAGTTTAGGCCCTTTAGGGGGCTTGAGCCTGGAGCAGCCAGTTCATCACTGTCCTCCGCTTGAACACTGCCAAGCACAGCTGTATGCTCAGGCTATTGGGCGATGGAAGCGTGTCAGTAGTGAATGCCTGATGCTTCGCCGCGGGAGGAAAACACAGATGGTTAACTGTCAAGATACTTATCCCTGTCAAATTTCATTGCTCTCTTTCCTGTCTCAGTATGACCTGTGTCAGCAGAGAGGGCTCTGGGAGTCAGCACACAGCTGGGAACCAGCTCAGCTCAGGCTCCGGCTAGCCGCGTGACCCTGAGCAAGTCACTGCGCTTGTCTGCAGTGAGTTTACTCACCTGTAAGAGTGAGATAACACACAGCAACCCCCAAAACACTGTTAAGAACAGCAGGACTGCTCTGGTTGCCAGAAAAATGCTGCGGGCCAGGTGGTGGTGGTGGGTGGAAATCTGCCTACTCAGTCATTCCTGTTTCCTCCTCCTTTGGCCCTTGAGGCACTTCTGGGGAAGGGTAGAGTTCTGAGAAACACAGTTTGATGACCACAGGGCTGGGTGGTCTCTAAAGGACCTTCCAATCTTAATTTCTTTTATGAAACAGCCACATTCCCCCTTTCTCCAGCCCTTCCCTAACCATAACTCTCATCTCTCCATGCACACGTACCTTCTCCATGCACACAGGGAAGAAGAAGAGGAGCTGTTTACTTGCTTAGCACTTGCTGATTGGACTTTCTGTATTTCTGGAGATGGCCAAGACCACTGACAAGATGCTAAGTAAGGGGCCCCTAATGACTCCAGTAGACCATCCTCCTGCAGGCGGGAAGCTTGGGCCCTCTCCAGGCCACCTATGGCCACTGGTCAGGCGCTTCAGGTTCCCGTGGCTCTGAAGCAGGATTACAGACGCACAAGATGTTCTGAAAGCCCCTAGTGCCCAGAGCCCACGTTTGGACATTTAAAGGATAAACTGCTTTTCGGAGGGCACCAGGAGCCAATCAGATCTATGGAAAATACTGACATTTAAAGGGGCACAAGGAATCACAGCATTTCTACTCACCTATACTCCTTTCCCCAAAAATCTTCCCTTTCTTCTCACAAACCCTTTGAACCTTTGCTAAAGAGGTGCTGAAGGACGCACGTTTGTACTGGATGATCCGCCCCCTCCTGTCTATGAGCCATTGCTGGTTGGTCTAGGAGTCGCCACCTGACTCAAGTATGACCAATCAGCTCCTCTCTACTGGACATGGAGCCCCTGTCACTTAGTGATGATGGACCGGGAGCCATATGGGAATGTGGCTGTGGGACAGCCGCCACTGGGGCCACGAGCCGCAGCAGAAGCCAGCATGGCAGGAAGAGACCACAGCAGACACACAGCGTAAAGGGGGAGATCGGGGAACACACGGACACAGCGAGGGGTGGTGGCGGGGGCTTTCTGATACTGCTCCCCTTCCGCGAGTCCCTTTAATCCTTCCACATTTAGTTTTCTTTAGAGTCCCTTGGATCGTTCCTTTAAACCTGAATTTTCACTTGAACTGGGCAGAATAGGGTCTTTTCCTGGCAACCAGGAGATTCTTAATTAAGACAAAAGACTTGATGAAACAAGTCATGGCGCTATCTACCCTGAAAGGGCTCATTCATCCCTTTATTTGCTCCACTGATAGATACTTCACCGAAATGTGCCAGCACTGTGGATGCCAGCACGAAGGAGACAGCGATGAACAAACATTCAGGGATTCAACACCATTTCAAGTGTGCAATGGTTGAAGGGTCTGGCTTGGTGAGGGAAAGGCACAATGGCCGTCATCCTTTATTTGAACGGAAGGGATAGGAAGAGGAATTGTTTTGTTAGCCCCAGAGGGCATAAGAGTTGATGGGTGGAAATCAGAAGGAGGTAGATTGGGACTCAACACAGGACAGAACTTTCCACTAATTTGACATTATCTATAGACAGAACAGTTTGTCTTGAAAGTTGAGTATCTCTTACAAAGAGGCCAAATGAGTAGTTTCCAGGGATTTTGTATGGTAGATGCAAACATTTGATGAAGGTTTAGATGAGAAGACCTTTAAGATTCTGCCCTGAAGTTCAAGGTTCTAATTTTACCATGGACCTTTATGGTCTGCATGATTTCAGGCAAGTTACTTAACTTCTCTGGGGCTGTTGTCTCATCTGTGAAAACTAGGATAAGAAACTCTGTTTTGCTTTGTTTTTGTGAGAAATAAATTATGTGGCATTTAGTAAAAAAACTGGCACAGAGATGGAACTCAGTATATGAGTGTTCTCTTGATTTTTCTCTGCTACAGGTGATGCTTTTCTCTTCATGAAATGCTGCTTTCTCAACTGCTGCTGCCACTTCAGGGATTTTATTTGCTTTAAGCAGCTGTAGTCTATGAAGATGATATAGCGTGTCAATCTCCTTGCTTAGCATAAGGCTGTGCACAAAGAAGGGCCTTAATACACACTGGTAGATGTGATTTAATATGGTGTCTTAGCTAACAATCCCCATGGCAAAATTTATATAAGAATGCATGTCCTCTCAGCCCTTTAAAATTACTGAGTCACAGTTAGATGCATGTATACACAGAGAATTCCATGCACAGATACGCATGCAGGCACACACCCAGACTGACCTAAGCAAACACACAAATGCAGACAGCATGGCCGTGCAAACCCATGTGCACAGACAGGCACGGACTTTCACTTCCCCCTCCCTGTAATCAAGAAGATGGGAGAAGAATCTGCCTGTGGGATGAGTCACAGAGGCGGCTGGGATGAAGGGCAGGATCCAGCATCCCCGGGGAATCTTTATTTATAGCCCCGGCTGCTGGAGAGGGGGCTGAAATCATTCCTCAGGAGCTTCAGTGATGGAGAGTGATAAGATAACCAAGAGATGTCATTCCCACCAACGTGATCTCTTAGAAGCAGGCGCCTGTTGCTGCCAGAGCCCAGAGAAGCGCTGTGTCACTCCAGGGCTGCAGCACACGGGGAGGCGTTGAGCCGACTGCATTCTAGCTGGTCCATCGGCAGCCGCTGGGCCCCTTTCCCTGGTGCACAGACAATCTCTATGCTAATCCAAGCAAATCCTCCCAGCTCCGAACAAACAGAAACCTCTCTGGGCCTGCCGAGGCCACTGATCAGGGAGGATGCAGTTAAGATTCAAAATGATACAGTCTAATCCGCTGGCCCAATGGTCCTGCCTCTGTCAACAGTGTGGTTTCTGTAATGAGCAGAGCAAGCAGCATGGGGGAAATGCAACGCCAGACTCAGCCTGCCCTCCTAAGGAGCCAGGTTGGGATAGGAAGAGGCAGCTGGCTTTTTGCTGGGCTTTGAGGGACACTGGCAAAGTCTGGGGGGAGGCGTGGGCAGTGAGTTCTTTGCAGACTCTGTCTCTCATCTCCTGTTGCATTCCTAGAGCCCAGCACACTGCCTGACAGAGAGGCCGTGCCTAGATCTTAGCCGACAACTGGGTACATTCATGATCTCTTTAATTTCCTGGTGTACGAGAATGCCAGTTATGGTTCTTGGTAAGATGCATGCTAGAAAGGAAAGAACATTTTCTATGGAGCCAGGAAGACCAAGGTTCTAATCCTGTCTCTTCCACTAGAAGAAGACCTTGCACAGGTCACCTAATCTCTTCAAGCCTCAGTTTGCTCATTTGTATAATGGGAACTCACTGGTACCTACTATGTTTTGGGGGCTGAGCTAAGGATTAAAGACAATACAACTGTGTGACTTAACTCAGATATGTGCTACCTGAGAGGGATGGATATGAAGTTTCTGTCGGCCAATAACACTTGAGTTGAATTAACTGATTAAATTGCATCTGGCAGGGAACAGGGACCCAGGACTGTCTGGGACTGTTTGTCCTGTTAACCCCTCATTTCTGAGCCCTCTGCTTGGCCTGGAACCCTGTTCTGAGCGTGTGTTCTCCTCTTAGCTCCCATGGCTCTCGGTTGGCTTAGGGGTGAGCCTGAACCTTTGCTCCTGGCTGAGGCAGGAGATCCTTTGGACTGGATGCCTGTTGTCCAGTGCAGACTCTGTGTTCTGCCCTCGCAAGCTCTTCCTCTTGGCCCTTGACCCTCACTTTGGCTCCTGGCCCTTAACGGGGCATAGGTAAATGTGCTCTTGACTCAGGTGGGTCATTCTGGGCCTGCTGGTCCTGACCTCCCTGACCTGCCCGGATTGCCTGAGACTGGCCTGCTGTTTGGTCCTGCCAGTTTCCACCTCTGATTCTCAGGCCTGGTTTAGCCCTGGAGCCCTGACGGGACCAAGCTGAAGAGCCGTGCACCTGTTCTACTAGGATGCAGCCCTTGAGCCTTGAAGCTTTTCCTGGGGGAAGTCAGAGCGCAAGGGAGAGCAGGAACTGAGTCTGGGGACAGAAGGAAGAGTCAGGAAGTGAAGGACAGTCATTTTATGATATGATGCCCATCTTTGTCCTCAAGATAAAGAGTCGTCCCTCCAGCTACCATTCAAACACCAGTTTCCAGATTGAACGAATAATGCAGTGGCGACAAAAAGCCCAAGCTTTCGAACCACACAGACCTGAGCTTGAAATCTGGCCCTGTCACTTGGGAAAATTGCATCATTTTTCTGAGCTTTGGGCCTCTCACTGATAAAATGGGGTCAGTAACAGTACCTGCCTCCTAGGGCTGCTGAGAGCATTAAATGAGACAATGGATGTAAAGCGCTTAGCACAGTGCCTGGCACGCAGTAAGCTGTCAATAAAATGGTGGCAATGATGACAGGTCTGTTTTTTGACCTCTGCACCTGGTGGCTGCTCAGTTACCAGGAGGATCTGATGAAAGAGTGGCTTTGAACGTGTTTCGAGGCCAGAGAGCAGGATGTCAGTAAAGAGTATTAAAATAATTATTTTATTTCTCAGTTTTTGAAATTTGCTAACTGATGTGCTCTTGGACGTGGATTGGACGCCTGGCAGACAGAGGGTGTGAAGGAGTCCCTGCGACAAGGCTCCTGTATGACATTTTGATCTGGTGTCATAGAATGCAAGGGACTTTGACAGGGTCCTCTTACTGCCCCAGTGCCTTCTGTGGCCACCAGTGTTGCTCAGTCCTTCCAGCTTAGCCGTGTGGTTTATAAGTTGGGGAAGGAGGCATATAAGACCAGGAACTAAAGCTTTATTTGCTGTTTCCCAGAGCCTGTGGCTCAGAGGCTGCTGGGACTGAGTGAGCCAAGGAAGAGGCGACAAGGGACCAAGCAACAAGCCCTGATTTATGACCCGAGGCTCCAATTCCAGAAGCCACATCATCAGTTCCTTTGGGAAAGAGTTTTAACCAGATGAACCGCCCTTCCAGCTGCAGGACTGAGTCCCAGGCCTGCTCCCAAGGGCAATCCTTTTTTATGCACCCCTTAGGGGGAAGAAAACCTGGAGAGCAAATTCTGGGACTGGGTCAGGATGGGGACCTGCCCTCCAGCTGGCCAGGAGAATGCCTGAAACATAGCATCAGTCCCCTCATTATGGAAAGGGGTGGTAGAATTCATAGCAAGATGATCTTAGTTTCGGCTGGGCAAAATGGAGGTCATGAGAAGGGAAAATAGTCCTTTACTATGCATTCTGGCCCTACCTTACAGCCCTTACGGACACCACAGGGCTGATTCTGCTCAGCCACATTTCAGTGCTTCCCCAGCATCCCAGCTAACACAGGGTCATTTTTGTAGGATCTTGAGATGACCTCTGTGGCCACACCCTTCACAGGTGGTAGATGTGACAAACACCTACATTCTCCCCTTCTTCTTCCTTTTTTAGCAGAACTAGGTGGGCAGCAACGTGCTAAGGTGGCTCCTTCCACTGGATCCAGCGATAAACTATGTCTGGCCTCACTCAAACATGACGATTTCCTCTTATTTGCTAACAGTTGGCTTAGAGGTGGTCATGTGGTCCAGCTCCAGCCAATGGGACCAGAGGCAAAGTCTTCTGGAATCTTCTGGAAAGATTTTGTTCTTTGATAAGAGAAAGACATGAGAGGAGAAACTCTGGTCCCCCTTTCCTTTTCTCTGTTGTTGGTGAGGATGTGGTGGCTGGAGCTGTGGCAGCTACCTTGCCACATTGAGGAGAAAGTCAAGAACATTTCAGAGAAGCTGACCTAGAGCCTTGAAACTGGTGAGCACTGATATAACCCTGCATCTGTCAATTTGTAGACTTTCTGTTAAAGCATTAAAAATCTTTACTGTTTAAGCAACTTATAGCCAGATATTTTGTTGTGTGTATCCCAAAGCATTTGAACTACTACATCATGGATATATATTACACAAATAGTACCTCTTCTCATTTGACCTTCTGTCTTTCTCTTCTCTGCCTTAACCCAAGAGACTTAGTCTTGGAAGCTTGCAGGCACCAGGGCAGGGATACAGAAAGGTGAAACAGGCCCTGTGTGCGAGAAGCAAACTGGAGAGTGAGCACTTCTTGTAAAGGGGCTGGTGTTGGTTACCCATCTCTAACTCGTGATGGCCACGCACCAGCGCTAGTATGGTATGGTCAGTGGTTTTATTTTTCAAGAGAAATCGGAAAACTGTATTTTTATGTGGCATCTCACAATTTTATGCGTGCATTTACATTTTTAAAGAAAGGTATTACAGAGACTAAATCAACACATCTGAGAACTATGCACAGGCCAGATGTCACACGTTTGTGACCTGGCTTTAACCCAAGAGTTCCATCTCTTCCCGGGCTTGCTCTTCAGTGTGGGCCATCAGTCAGTTCCCGTGGACTTTGCTGTTGGGTGGGGCTGTGGTTGTGGGCTTGGGTGACGTAGGGCTGGGAGACACAGGATGGGGGAAGGGAGGGCAAAGGGCATAACTGGTGCCTGCCATCTAGGTGGGACATCTGCAGGACAGCAGACTTTTACCCCGCAGGATAAACTTTTTCTTTGCATGGGTACTGTCACTGTCACTTTCTCCACTACGTCCCATTACCAGAGGCCCCCTTCTCCTATCCACACGTCACTACAGTTCAGGCTCTAAGCACGGGAGTGAGGAGAATCTATCCTACCAAACAGCCTAAGGCTAGGAAGTTGGATGACACCTCCTAGGAAGTCGCCATCCTCTGTGATTTCATTAGTGCTGTGGAGACACACATTTTAACCAAGCTCAAGCCTCCTCAGTTCCATTTAGCCCAATAAATGGTCAGTTCTTTTAAGCAAAATAAAACTATCCCATGGAAAATCCAAAGATACTGCCTGTAGAAAGAGGCTTGCAGTGAAGTATCATTCCTCCTCTGTGCTAAGAGCATTTTGGTGGGTGGGTAAGTTCAAATGCAGCGCATACCCTTTGGTGGGTGAAGGCTACAGACATTTGTTTTTAGACCCTTGCTAAACGAACCTGGGGACTCCATCCCCTCAGAGCAAGTCCAGAGTCCTTGGGTCCCTGCATGACTCACGAAGGTGGCTTAATTTAAGTCTACAAACTTGGAAATCTTCATGTTTGCCTCTATGTTATCAAATTAAAAAGTTTCACCTCTGTTGAAAGGCATCAGAGAAGAGCTAACATGGACTTTGTGCAGCGCACTGTGCACAGCCTAGAGATGCCCTTCGACGGCATGAGTCACCACCGGCCTTGGGGATGGAGAAGAAATGCCAATGAAGCCATGAATAATGGGTGCTGTGCTGACACCTCAGAAGGTTAGGGGCAGGAATTAGTTGGCAGGGAAGAAAGCAGTACGCAGGGGAGGCCAGCTAGTCTTACAGAACTTCGGGAGCTGATTGTTGATTGGATAGCCAAGAAAAAAATGGAATTTCTTTCATTTTAAAGGAAAAAATATGGATGTGTTGGAGAGGGGGTCCTTCTTCAAGGGCAGAGAGGTGGACTTGATGGCTTACAAAAGCCCCTTCATCGTGGACAAGGGGGCTAGCAGTCAGAAATCAGTGAATGTCAGCACTTCTCCAAGCATTTTGGGCTCCTCGACGGAACGTGAAGCAGAGAGGCAGAGCCCAGCCGTGGCTACTTCCAGGTAGACCCAGACATCCAGGAGTGCTAAGGAATGTTAGGATGTGTTTCAGTCCCCACCTTCAAGATAGTAGGTGGGTCAGAAGCTATTTCCTGCCCTCTGCGTAAGAAACAAGAGCTGAGGTTAAAGAGCTTGGGGTTGTGTTTCCATAGACCTTCTGATCAAATGCTTTCCTGGTGATTCATTTTAGCAAAAAATGAACATCAAGAAAATGACCAAATGCCACGCCATCTGACAGTGTCTCCAGTTGCCTGTCAGTCTAAATAAACCATAAACATCTCAGAGAGGGCAGGATTAGACGCCTGTAGACTGTCTAAGAGGAAAGGGGGTGACACCACCCCCATTGCTTCCACTATAATGGCTGTTGCTACATTATCAACTAGTATGTGTAGATGGAGGGGTTATGGGCCAGGATGAGAATGTTAATAACAACAAACACTCATCATATGTTGCATTTTCTATGAGCAGGTGTGGAGATAAGTTGTGGTGTTAGGGACCAACACCTCTGGACAGAAGAGGACACAGGACTGGGCGGTGGAAAAAGTCTAACTGCAATGTTCATTTGTGTTGTCCTGCCACAGTGGGTCCAAAAGAGCCAGGCTTCACGGTTACTGGACATGTGCCACCAGGGAAGGGCAGTCTTGGGCAAGGTGGCTGAGACAGCTCTGTGTGAGCTGGTGGCATTCACAGCAGTGGGCATGGCAAGTCCTTCATCGAAGGGAGATCTAAGTGGTACATCTCTGTGTCCTTCACAACATTCAAATCTCAAACCCAGAGAAGGTCCTCTTGATGATGGGATAGTCCTGAAACAGCCTCTCAGAACCCCAAGCTATCTCTTGAGCAAGGCCAGTTGGACAAAGCAACTGAAATGTCTAAGATATAGTGAGAGCAGAACATAGCAAGAACTCAGGCTTTGGATTCAGATAGACTGGTATACAGAGTCCACATTAATACTTACTAGCTGTGTGACTCTGGGCAGTTAACAACATTTGCTGAGCTCCATGTCCTACTCTGTAAAATGGGCATAATATGTGCTGGTCCTGGGCTTACGTGGGATCCATGCCTTTCCCTCCCTCCTCTGTTCTGTGTAACAGGGAGCTGATCTCTGCCAGCTGTTGTTTCCAGGCTCCTGTGTTGGCTGACTTCTGGCTGGGTTTGGCCAACGGTGGGGTCTCTGGGGGCAAGAAGGAGGGGCTAGTCAGGGCATTTCTCCCCTTCCTGTCAGCGTCTCCCCAGAGGGGAGATAGTATCAACACAGTCACACTTTGAGGGGGAT
The DNA here is from genome assembly GCF_048564905.1 of Vicugna pacos. Taxonomy (NCBI): domain Eukaryota; kingdom Metazoa; phylum Chordata; class Mammalia; order Artiodactyla; family Camelidae; genus Vicugna; species Vicugna pacos. Next base: position 7,051,588 of record NC_132989.1, read on the forward strand.
GTGTGTAAGTTTTAACTCTGTCGATGAGCCGGTGTCTTAACAAAGATTACTTTAGCTGATTATCCATCACTCGTGTAGAGGACGGGATGTGGATGTGGGATGGGAATTTTGATTAGGACATGGAAAAGCCGACACTGAAGAATGTCAAGGCTTCTTGAGCTGCAGGGGTCCTGATGAGCAACTGAAGTAAGGGGAGGTGTGCTGCAAGATGTTAGATGGTGGAAGAGAAGCAGAGGAGGGGACTCTGAAGCACAAGGTGATTAAACGGCTGTTGAAGTGAAGGTTGCTATCATCACAATTCTGCAAAGAACTAAACCCTCAAAGACATTTGAAATTGGCATTCAAAGCATAGCACAGGGAACTGTATTCAATATCTTGTATAACCTAGAGTGAAAATGAATATGAAAAGGAACCTATGTATGTACTTGGATGAATGAAACATTATGCTGTACACCAGAAACTGACACAACATTGTAAACTGACTAAACTTCAATAAAAAAAAGGAAAAAAAATAGAACTTCATTCCAGCTGTATCACTCTATTTCTCCAAACTTGTAGTGAGTTGAATGGTGGCCCCTAAAAGATATGTCCCAGTTCTAACCTCAGGGACCTATGCATATAACCTTATTGGGAAATGAGGTCTTTGAAGATGTTAAGGATCTCAAAGTGGATCATCCTGGATTTAGAGTGAGCCCTAAACCTAATGTCTTTTTAAGAGAAGGGAGAGAGAGGACTGAGACACAGAGACGCCGGGAAGATGGCCCTGTGAAGACGGGACAGAGATTGGAGCTTTGCTGCTACGAACCAAGGAACGCAGTGCTATCGGAAGCTGGGAGAGGCAAACACTGAACCCTCCCCTAGAGTCTCCAGAGGGAGTGTGGTCCTGTTGACACCTTGATTTCAGACTTCTGGCCTCCAGAACTGTGAGAGAATAAATTTCTGCCGTTCCAAGCCACTCGGTTTGTGGTAGTTTGTTATGGCAGCCCGAGGAAACTCATACAGACCCCAGCTTTCGGCTGTGTCGTGTCAGTGAGCTATTTTCCTGAAATCCCAGCTCTTGGCTGACCTCAGGTCTTTTATCATGTTACGTTGGACATGCATCATATTTCTATATAACACATGCAAAGTTAGCTATTAACTTGGCAATAATTAAGAGGTAGGCTAACTGAAAGACTGGCAAGTCGGAGAGTGAGAGTGAGCTAATAGTTAAGCTGCTGGGGACGGCTTTGCCCCTTTCCACACAGTAAACAGTGAGTGCACTCAGGAGGGTGCAGGAGGCATGGCAAGGACTGCTTCTCTCCTCCCCCATGGCCCTCACACTCTGTGTGACCCCAGCATTTAAGAATTCATGCATTTCATCCAACATAGCACCTCAGAACAAACTCATATATTCATCTTATGCTCGCCTGAAGCTAAGAGCAGTTGATTCCAGGACTACAGGAAACACTGGCTCTCATGGGTTTCTTGAGAGATAGCATGTCATTCTCCAATGTGGCCCCTGCTGAAGGGATTTTATCAGCTAGTCATGGTTTTTTTTTTTTTTTTTGCTTTATGCATTGGTTTTAGAACCCAAATGCTGAATAAGATTTGATTTTCCTTCAAATTCACTTTGCTTAGAATTTCTGGGCATGCTTCAACAAACCATCTTTCCAAAAAATTCTCCCTTCAGCCCCTCATCTGTGTTGAATTTCTAGTTACTTCAAATTTCCATAACATTTCCCTCCATCTCCCTGAGGTATCTCCTTATAGGAACTTGTACACATTTTAGCTTCCCTCATAAGAGATCCTTGAGACTGGAAGCAACACATCTTTGAACCCCCCACAGGCTGGAAGGATGAATAGATGGATGGATGGATAGACTGATGAGTTTACAGATTTTAGAGAAAAATCAAATGAGAACTAGTAAGCAAAGCATCGAGAACCTGTTTACACTGACTGATGTGAGGCTTGATACACAAATTGGGACTCAGACAGACAGATGACATCATACCCTAGCAGGTAGCTGGCTTGCTTTCTTTGCTGACTCAAAATAAGGCCAGGCATAGGGGCACCCCTTTAAACCACTGGTGCTGTGTTATGTCTGTATTATAACAGCTTCTCAAAGCACTCTTCCCGGCACCTCCCGATCTAAATGAATCCGTCTCCTCTATCATATGCTACCATGGCATCCTTTTTTTCCCTTTCATAGCAATTGTCACAGTTTGAAGCTATATTTATATTTTTGACTTTCATTTAATACCTTTTATTAAAAATATACCAGATGGCTTTACCCTCACAAAAGGCAGGATTCATGTCTTTTTTCTTAACCTTGGTGATTTGGTGTCTAGCTCAGTGCCTGACCTGTATTACTACTGCTACCAATGTCTGATCTTAATTGACTGAATATTGTGCGTCAGACACTGTTCAGAAGTGCGTTACGCAAAGCATGTCCTTTCATCTTCACAGCAACTCTATGAGCAGGAGCTGGTATTATTCCCATCTTACAGATGAGGAAACTGAGACACAGCAAAGCTAACTTGCCCACAGGCTCACAGCTAGAAAGAGTTGAGAGTTAAACCCAGCCATCAGGACCAGTCACTAAATATCTGTTGGACAAATGAATGAACCATCATAAATGTTACTGTGTACGGTGGGACTTCGGGACTCAGGACTGGGAGGACATGTATACATTTTTGGGCTAACATCCTAGACCCTGCAGAAATGTCTCCTACAGCTACTCTGAGAGCTGGTTCTCCAGCTCCTTCTGAAACGCTTCTGCTAATGGGACTCACTGACTTTTCTAACTGAGCAACTCTTAGCTGTTGGGGTGCTCCGCCTTACACAAAGCTGAAATTCACTTCCATGGGACCCCTACCTGTGGATACTTGTCCTGTCCTCAGTAGTTTAAAAGAATTTTAGTCTCTCCCAAACAGCTCTAATAAGATTTCCAATTAGATGACAGCTTTTGTCCTAGAAATAGCTCCAGATGCTGACCAAACTGTAGTGTATTAGTATCCTTATTAAATGGTGGTGTCCACACCTGGATACAAGACATTTAAGTGCAGGGTGGGCTTACTCTTATCTATACTCCTGGGGACTGATGTCTTACTTGTTGAATTGAAATTGAGGGATTGAATAGTGGCAATAAAAATCTCTTTACTTTATAGTCGAAAAGTTATGAAACACATCTGTATGCTCAATTTCAGTTGGTTTTCTCCACAATATAACATTGATCTGTGTTACCCTTTCGTTCAGAAGTTTAAGGGTATTAGAGCTATAAGCAATGGGAGAGGTACTCTGAGGTACAGAGTGACTGAGTGGCTTGCTTAGGGTCAAACTAGTAATAAAATTAAGGTTCCTTCTAAAATTGTACTTTCTGGAAGCCATGTCCTTCTTACTATGATCTCCCATAAACGTGGTGGATTTCCCCACCTCTGGTTATTTTTTTCAGCATGTTAATTTTTGTCAAAATTGTATTAGCAGGGAATCCCCTGTCATTGGAGGTGTGCAGACTGATAATTAGATGACGCTGGGGCAGGGATGTTGTACCCATAGCAACAGCTGAGGCATCTAATGAATACTGGTCAAGATGATCTTTTAGGTAATGTCCAGTCTTATACCTCTGTGCCACCCACAGACTGCATAGGCATCATGTAGAATTTTAGCTGTAAATCTTTGAAGAGTTTTACCAATCAAATCATTTCTGAATATTGCAACAGTGTTTCTTACTCCCTGTAGGAGCCAAGATCATCATCCTTCAAGACTGAACACTGCCAGAAATACACAACTTTTCAACACCGATTACCAGCTCCTTGTGGGAAATTCCCAAGACTGTTGTCCAAACACAACTCATTTTTTCATGTCTTACTCAAATTCTACCTACTCTGAACAGTCTTTCTTAAGCCTTTGAAGTAGAATGAAACTTTCCCTCCCACATATCACCCTAGTACTTTGTATCTCTCCTATAAAACTTATCAAAGTCTGCAAAGAATCTGAAAAGAAAAAATACGTATGTATGTATACGTATAACTGAATCACTTTGCTGTACACCTGAAACTAACATTGTGAATCAACTACACTTCAATAACATTTTTTAAAAAAGGAAAAAAAACCAAAACTTATCCAAGTCTGCCTTATATTATGTATGTTTTCTGTTTCATTCAGCAATCAGTACTGATTTATATTTTTGCCCTCTATTATTATTGTTAGCCACGTACCAAGCCAAGGACTTTACATGATTTGCCTTTTTTCCCCTTTGCGTTATTTCATTTACTCTTTGCAATGAGGCTATGAGGTAGGTGTTTATAACACCATCATTTTAAAAATGAGGAAACCAAAGCTTGGTTTTTTCCTAAGATTACATGGTAAATTTGTGCCAAGGATTAGCTTATGAGTTCTTGGAAGACAGAGCCATGATTCTTTCTTCTTCCCAGTTCCTAGCATAGTGTTTTGTACCCAGCAGATGTTTCAAGATTTTATTTTTCTGTTGCTTATTGCCACAGACCCAGAAAATATCACATCACACTCGGTGTGGAGAAAGCCTGTGGCACCAGAGAATCAAAGCCAGGTGGATATTCTGGGCATTGGATCGAGGTGAAGCCAATCCTTAGTTTTGCACTGAGAAACTATATTATGATTGGAACTCTCTTCCACTTTCCATTGTGTGGGCACAGGAAATGCTGAAAACAAAAGGCAGGGGTCTACATTTTTTATTTTGGTCTTAAGCAGAATGAAAGGCAGAATATCACTGTCTTAGCAGTTGGTCTGAGAATTCTCTCTAGGGAGAGATTCACCTTGGTGGGGGATCAGCTCTTTGATAATAGATACAGCTCTTTGATACAGTAGAAACTTCGGGTGTATAGCATTGCTGTGCCTGAGCAAAGAGTTAGGACGTATTTGTTGGTCTGAAAAGGAAGTGGGAAATATGAGAGAGTGAGGGAGAGGGAGGGGTAGAACCAGTGAGAGGGTGAATCAGCTGGACTGGGTTGTGTATGATATAACTGCCCTCCATAACCATCTGTTGTTCAGTAAATTCTCGGAACCTGAGAAAATAGTTGGTACAGATTTCTCTTGGAAGATGGGGAAAAGACTGTGTCTCAGCATGTCAGAGTAGAACGGTGACAGTGAGCCAAGTAATAGGATTTTCAAGATCGGGAAAAAGCAAAGATCTTGAGGATAGTGTAAGACTTTCCCATGCTGAGGAACATCACTGAGATCGCAAAAGTTTTGAGGGGTAACTGTCTGTCATCTGGTAAACAGCCACAAGTGATCACATGACTAACTTGAGTTCAATTAGACAGAGAGTAAATAGACATTTTTTGAAAACTAACCCAATGCCAGGTACCGTGCTAGACAGGACATCATTTCTGGGTTGACTGGGAGAAATTGTGAACCTGACCTATGGGAATGCTTCCCTTATTTGTTCTGCTGAGGATTCTTTCTCAGTTCTGCTGGTTGCTCACTGGCTCCTAAGGTAATTAATACAGATTATTCTTCTAAGGGACAAGATCTCAGTCTGGGAGATTTTTTCCCCTCACGTTTCCCCATCAAAACATCCATTTACAAAGAGCTACAGGATTTCTTTGAGAGTGTTCTGAATTTAGACTTGGGAGGCCTATGAGGAAATCCCTGCTCCAGAACTTTCCAGGTGTTTGACTCAGGGCAAAGCGTTTCACTTTCGGGAGCTGAATTCATTTTGGTTTGTTTCTCTATAATGATTTCTACCTCTCTGTCACTCCATGCACTGTGAGTGGCTCAAAGGTAAGCAGCAAGTTATCTTGCCCGTATCGTTAGCACACAAGCATGGTGCTTGATGGTCAACAATGCTTGTTGAAGAAATGAATTAATGAATAAGCACATACCCCTCCTTGCGCCTTCTGTGAAGCCTGAATAAGTTAATGAATATAAAAGAGGTTTAAAAAAAAAACTCCCATAATTTGTTTGTTTATTAGAAACCTCATCACAGCTAGCTGCCACATTCGAAATTATAAAGCTAAACCAATTTATTTAAGTTATTAATGTTTGAGAGTTAGCTTCAGGGGTTGCCTCTGCTGGGGGATACTAGTGTTTCTGTATGTGGATTTCAGGGAAGAGTACAATTTCCAAAGAGAATTTAATTAACTCTGGACAGAACTGATGGGCACATTGAAAAAGAGATCTTGGGACAAAGAGGGGCTTTCTTGGTTTCTTCAAGCAGGAAATAAAGCCTGCCAGCTTCAACTGTCCCCACAAACCCCATGACTACAACACCTTTTCTAAGACTCCTGGAAGAATCAGTACAATTGTGACGGGCTGTATCTTTAACTCGGGCTCTATTTAAAATGAAGCACACGAAGGCCGTAACAAATAACCAAGCCACATAGTGACCGCAGGAAGTAGTGGTCAGTGTGGGCTGCGAACCACACGCATGACGTTTTCCTTTGGGTTTCACGCAAAAACTTCTCACAATTCATTTTAAGTTGTGTCTGCTTTGCACAAGTGATGTTTTTCAGAGCACCATGAATGATTTATGACTTTCTGACGCTGCATCCCACAAGATTACATAAGGAACAAAAAAAAACAAGAGATTGAGCCAATCTTAAAAAAAAAACAAACCCAAACATAAGAAAAAAAAAGGTAGATTTCATGTTGGCTTGTGTCAGATGGCTGTCCTACTCACTGAAAGTGCTGGGTCATTTCAAAGTGCACCTCATTTATGTGAGAATCCCCCCGGTTTTCTTTCACTGTGGCCAGCACACTACCACCAACTTCACGTTTGGCCCTCCGCCACGTCCTGGAATGTCCAACGGCTCCGATTCCTCCCCTTCTTCCCCCAAGTGAACTTGGCAGTTGGGTTGTATAAACGGCCTCATTAGTTTGGTTGATGATTCAACGAAAATGCTGATGGGAGTAATACCTATGAAGCCTGTCATTTCCTTAATCGTGAGACAATAGAATTTCAGAGCTCGCAGGGGCCTGGGACCATCTATTTCTACCCGTGCTGTGTGACAGATAAAGAAACTGATGACAAGAGAGTGGAAGTGATTTGCCCAAAGCCACACAGCGAGATTAGCTCAAGCACAGCGACAGATGTAATCCAACCTTAGGATAGTGTAGTCCGTGCCTCTCTACCCAGAAACTCTCATCTCCTTACTTAAGTGGTAACATTGGATATTATTTTCAAACCACAAGGGCTCTGGAATTCCTGTTGCTGACCTGTTTATGAAACCAGAGCTAATGTTGGGAAGGCGGCAAGTGCTGGCAACGCAAGGGTTTGTGTTAAAGGTTGGAATACTGGGTAGCAGGCTGGATGGGGCAAGATGCTCACCAGAATAGTCAGGGTTGGCTAGATCACAGGGATGAGAGCTTGTTTGAAATCTGAGGTCTGGTCAGCGAGCCTTTATGCGGTATCCCATTTGAGGGGTAGGTGTGAGATGACCACCTGAAGGTGAGACCAACAGGACGAGTGGAGGTGTGACAGAGGGCAAGACGGTTGAGATGCTGGTCAGGGTGTGGGCTGTGCAGGAGTAGCGGGACCACCAGGTGGGGCAGGGGTCAACTGTTGGCTTAAGGGAACAGGATTGAGTCATGTCATTTCAAGTTTAAAGGTAAGGATTGAAAACCCACTACCCTTACCTACAAGCAAAACAAGTTACAAAACAGTATCTAGACTATAACTCCATACATGCACAAGTTTTCCTTGACCAGTGGGATGGAGGGTACTTTGTATTTTCCTGGTTAAGAGCATGGGCTTAGGAGTCAAAAATCCTGAATTTCAAAAAGATACATGCACCCAATGTTCACAGCAGCACTGTATACAATAGCCAAGACATGGAAGCAACCTAAGTGTCCATCAACAGGTGACTGGATAAAGAAATTGTGGAGTGTATAAAATGAAATACTACTCAGCCATAAAAAAGAATAAAATAATGTTGTTTGCCACAACACGAATGGACTTGGAGATTATCATAGTAAGTGAAGTAAGCTAGAAGGAGAAAGAAAAACACCATATGATATCACTCATATGTGGAATCTAAAAAAATGACACAAATGAACTTACATACAAAACAGAAACAGATTCCCAGACATAGAAAACCAACTTATGGTTATCAGTAGGGAAAGGGGGTGGGAAGGATAAACTGGGAGTTCTGGATTTACAGATACTATTATATATAAAATAGATAAACAACAAGCACAAGGAACTATATTCAATATTTTGTCAGAACCTATCATGAAAAGGAATATCTGTGTGTATATGTATGACTGAAACATTATGCTGTGCACCAGAAACTGACACAATGTTGTAAACTGACTATACTTTAGTTAAAAGAAGTCCTGACTGCTCTTTGGCTCTGCCTTTTACAAGCTGTGTGGTTCTGGGCAAGTCACTTAACCCCTATATGTCTCAGATTTCCCAACAATAGAATAAAACCTACTTCATCAATTTGCTGTAAAGTTCTAAGAGCAAGTATATAAGACATATAGCACAGTATTTGGCACACAGTAAAGACACAAAAAACAATCACTGTATTTTTTTTTTAGACTTGCTCTTTGGAATCAGGTAAACCTGGATTTGAAAACTAGTTCTGCCACTTGTAAGCTCTGTGACCTCGGGCAAGTCACGAAGTCTCTGAGCCTCAGTTTCCAATCTGTAAAATGCGGATAATAATTACCACATCATGGAGGTGTTGTGAGAATTGGATGAGGTAGCATAAAGAGCTCGGCCCAATGTACCCAAAGAATATGCTGGATAAAAGGACATGAATCACTCATCTCATTGGAGACTGAGCCAGCCCAAGCAACACACTTTCCAGGATGTAGCCAGAAAGGAAGGGGAGAAGCAGAAAGGCTCTAGGAGGGGAAGGGCTGGGACTCCCCCCCCCCCAACACCTGGGTCTGTGGGGGACAGGAAGAGAGGAAGGGCAGACTCTGCCCCAGCCGCTGACCCGTGTCTGGGCATTGTAAATGCGGCGACATTTGCTTCCAGAATCAGGCCCTCGGTGCTCTTGGAGGCGAACTTCCCCATCCCTTTGTGTCCTAGTTCCACGGAAGAGCCATCCAAGAAGGAACGTTTCCAACCAATCTTTATCAAGTAATAATAGAAGGCCTTCTGAACTCAGAAGACCACATTCATTTCAGTGTTTACTTGGGAAGATAAGAGGGGATAATAGAACCAGTCAAATGAATTACATTTTTACAATGCACATAAACTGCTTAACTCGGGAGAAAAAAAAAAGGGAGGTATTTCTAGGGTACTGGAAGCACCAGGATGAGGTTAAAATGTTGGGTGACAGAGTCCAAGAAGTGAAAGGAAGGAAGCTTGTAAAAATGTTGACAGTGATTTTTATTTTCTTGTTTGTTAGTGTCTGTGTTGCTTGAAAAAAAATGTTTACAGTTAGCCTGTTTTATTGAAAAGAAAAGAATGGCTAGTAAATAGCAAACTTTAAATCGACAAAAGTGAAAGCAACTGCTTGCTCCACGAGGCTCTAGTGCTAATGATACGGAGGGAAAGCCAAAGAAAGACAGGCTCACGCTGCAACACAGACAGACTGATGTCTAGAAACTTCTTTTTTAGGTGAAATCACTGTAGCTGTTTTGGATCAAAACAGCCCCTTCCTCTCCCCTCAAATCACCTTATCAAGCTAAGCATTTGGAGGGTGTAGACACGATTGTAGTCAGTAACAGAGATATCCGAGTTTTTAGTCAATTGGTGTACTGAATTATGGACTATTAGAAGTGGAAATAATTTCAGCCTTGCCATGAGGCAACTTCTTGCTGACTTGCTCCCTGCCTTGGGCCATGGGGAGGGATCTAAGAACCCTTCGAGGAGGCGCTGATGCAGTGATGTTCTCTACTGCTGCCAAAGGCCGCTTACTCTCCATCACTCCTTCTGGTTTTGAACTCTGAACTGCATCACCCTCCACTTAGCAACCACATCTTCTGTCAGTCAGTTAGTTTAGAATTAATAAATGAATTCAATTTTGCGGGATGCAAAGTTAATTTACTGAAATTATTAGAGAATTACCTAGAACTAATAAATGAACTCAGTTTTGCAGGGTGCAAAATTAATATACAGAAATTGTTAGAGAATAGTATACTGCATTTCTATACACTAATAATGAATTTTTCATAATTCCAGTTATGATTGCATCAAAACCACCTAGGAATAAATCTAACCAAAGAGGTAAAAGTCTTGTACTCTGAAAACTACGAGGCATTGATGAAAGAAATTGAAAATGACATAAACAAATGGAAAGATTTACTATGCTCATGAATTGGAAGAATAAATACTGTTAAAATGACCATACTGCCTAAGGCAATCTACAGATTCAATGCAATCCTTATCAAAATACCAAAGACATTTTTCAAAGAGCTAGAACAAATAATTTAGAAATTTGTATGGAAACACAGAAGACCACAAAAGCTGAAGCAATCTTGAGAAAGAAGAACAAAGCTGGAGGTATCATGTTCCCTGATTTCAAACCATGCAACAAAGCTACAGTCATCAAAGCAGTATGGTACTGGCACAAAACAGACACACAGACCAATGGAACAGAGTATAGGGCCCAGAAATAAACCCATGCTTATATGGGCAATTAGACTTCAACAAAGGTGGCAAAAATATACAATAGGGAAAAGAATGTCTCTTTATTAAGTGGTGCTGGGAAATTTGGACAGCTATGTGCAAAAGAATCAAACTGGACTACTTTCTCACACATGCACAAAAATAAACTCAAAATGAGTTAAAGACTTAAATGTAGAACCTGAAAGCATAAAGCTCCTAGAAGAGAACATAAACAGGATGCTCTCCGACATTGGTCCTAGCAATATGTTTTGGGATCTGTCTCCTTATTCAAGGGAAACAAAAGCAAAAATAAGCAATGGAACTACATCAAACTAAAAATGTTCTGCACAGCAAAGGAAATGATCAACAAAATGATTAGGTAGCCTACTGAATAGAAGTTATTTGCAAATGATGTATCTGATAAGGGGTTAATGTTCAAAATATATACATACAACTTAACATAAAAAACCCCAACCTGATTAAAAATGGGCCAAGGACCTGAATATACATTTTTCCAAAGAAGACATGCAGATGGCCAATATACTCATGAAAAGATGCTTAGCATCATTAGTTATCAGGGAAATGCAAATTAAAACCACAATGAGATACCACTTCACACCTGTCAGAATGGCTACCAATAGAAAGACTACAGATAACAAGTGCTGGTGAGGGTGTGAAGAAAAGGGAGCCCTTATGCATTGTTGTAAGATTGTAAATTGGTGCAGCCACTGCGGAAAACACTATGGAGCTTCCTGAAAAAACTGAAAACAGAACTACCCTACGATCCAGCAGTTTCACTTCTGGGTATTTACCTGAAGAAAACAAAAACACTAATTCAAAAAGATATAAGCACACCAATGTTCATAGCTGCACTATTCAAAATAGCCAAGATATGGAAGTAATCTAAGTGTCCATCACTGGATAAAGAAGATGTGATACACACACACACAATGGAATATTAGTTAGCCATAAAAAGAAACCTTCCAATTTGTGACAATATGGGTGGACCTAGAAGATATTAAGCTAAATGAAATAAATCAGAAAGACAAATACCATATGATCTTACTTGTATGTGGAATCCGAAAAACAAAAGAGACAAAACAAAATGAAAACAGAATCACGTATACAGAGAACAAAATGGGCGGTGTTGCAGAGGTGAGGGACACGGAAGGGACGAAAAAGGTGAAAGGGACTAAAAGGCACAAATCTATAATTATAAAAATAAATAAGCCACGAGGATGTCATATACATAGAAGAATATGGTCAAAAGTACAGTGGCACCTTTGTATGGGGACACAGTTATTAGACTTATTGTGGTGATCATTTCTTAACATATGCAAATGTCAAACCACTTAAGAGCACACTTGAAACTAACATAAAATCATACATCAACAATGTTTCAACTAAAGAAATGCAGTTTGTTCAATATGATTATGTTTGTTCCATTTGGAAGATCTCTGAAGGATAAAAATTGTCATCTTTTAAAAAAGTCCCAAGTTTTCCCTCAGAGGGGGGATTCATTCAGACATTCCTATAATCCTTCATCCAACAAATATTTGATGAGAGTTTATGTGCCAGGCACAGAGATAAATAAACGAGAGAGAGAGAAAGACAGAAAGAAAGAAAGAAAGAAAAGAAAAGAAAGAGAGAAAGAGAGCAAGAAAGAAAGAAGAAAAGAAAGAACAGAGGCAAAGTTAAAGGAAAAAAGGTAGATTTTACCTAAAATTAGTATAGAAAAAAGGCACTAGACTAGAAGTTAATAAAAAAGGGGTATTTGGGTCACAGATCTTCTAGAAATAACTGAGATCTTAGGCAAGTCACTTCTTCTTTGGGCCTCAAGTTTTCATCTGTGAAAATGAGGAGTTTGGCAAGTTGCCCCGGTTGGAGTGATCCACTGAGCCTTCCTCTCTGGAGAACTGACTGAGATAAAGAGCTAATTTCCACTGGGGTTCACACTAAACCATTCCTTTATTATTTCCTTCCTCTGTCAGCAGAGGGTAGACCTGGGTGCTCCAGAGAGACTCTGGAGGAAGGATCTCCCTCCTGCACTCGTGAAACTGGTGGGGGCCTTGGCTGCCTTACCTGGTTTTCAGACTGATGTCAAGACTGGAAGGAAGGCAGCTGAGCTGGGAGTTCTCAGTGTTGGCCGCAAGAGACCTAGACTCAGAGGGGTGGGCGCCTTGCATGGATCCAAACGCTGCCACAGGAAATCCAAAAGCTCCTGGAAGTCAGTGCTGAAATCTTTCCTTCCACATCTCAGTCTTTCTCTCTGTCCAAACCGTGAGTTCATTCCAGTTTAGTGGCCTCAGACTTGGCTTTCTCGCAGAAACTTGCGTTTTCAAGTTCTTCAGGATTTTTGCTCCTGGCCACCCTGTCCAGATTTGCTTGGCATGCCTTTCCAGGGAAGAGAGGACCCAGTTCTGCGGGAGGGTGTAAAATCTGCACAACCAAGATGACAGTCTGTCCAGCAGATGTGGAAAGCCGATGAGGGCGATGGCTCCAGTGGACGGTGCCAATAACCCCAGTCGCTGCTAACATTTGGTTCTGAAGAGATGGGATGCGAATGACAACAGACTTAATCACTAATGTTCTTGGAGAACGATGAGGTGTCATGACTTTGCAACCGGATGATGCTCTCTACCCGTCACTCTTGGGGAAGGAGCAGCCCAGCTCTCAGCAAAAGCTACCCAGGTGACACTGAGCCAGTGCTCAGAGTCACGCCCACCCCCATTAACAACTCTCCTGGGCTGCCTTTGGCTCCAGCGCTAACTCATGGTGTCAGCAGAGACATGGCACCTCAATCGTCTCATCTGTGAAATGAGAGGGAGGAATTAAATCAGGGCTTCCCGCCCTGCACTCAGAGGCACCCTGGGCGTTCCTCACGGCTTTAATCTCATTTACATACTGAACTTTGCTCATAAGACTTCCTTTGAAGAAAGCGTCCTTCTTGAAAAGATTTCATGAAAGCAATAGAGTAAATGCATTTATTTGTGTAACTTTGTTCTTGAGCACAGCTGTGTGCTGGGCACTGCTACAGGCACTGGGGAGTCCAACTGTGTCAGCCACTGCCACTGCCCCGCTCCTGTCCCCAGACTCATCCTTCTCTTGCTCACCAGCTTCTTACTGCAGGCACCTGGGACTCTGCCTGGAGGCTTTCCGGGGCTGCAGGCTCAGCCCATGAGCAGGGCAGTCTGGGACTGATACCTGTGGGAGTGGACTTCAGTCCCCAGATGGGAGTTGGTAGGAGATACCTGTTGGTGGGGGCGACTCTGAGGCATGCTCTCTGTCTTCTCCCAGAGGTCCCCATTGGGAGTCTGCCTCAGTTGCTCTTCCACCCATCTTACCTTGGTTACCTTCCTTTCCGTCCCACTCCCCTAATCTCCTGGGGGGGCTGCCTGGGATCGCCCCCTAAATGAACCACTTGCCCTTGACTCCTTGACGCAGGGGCTGCCCTGGGAAAGGGAGGATCCCAGCCGGCCCTTGCGGAGTTACCATCACACGTGTGTGTGTTTATTAGATGATGGCAGAGGTCCCGGTAGCGCTAGTCTAGTCAAGGAAGCCGAGCCAAGACCTGAAGCTGCCTTTGATCAGGGCAAGCCCCAGTTAGTCTTTTAATCAACCTCCTGATAGAGTTAGCAAATATTACAGTGTCAACTGTGAACTGGTCCTGGACTGGGCTCTGCGACAGGGAGCTAAGCGTGCGGTGGCAAAAAGCACCTTTAAGATCTCTCCTTTAAGGTCCACTGTAATTCTCTTGATTTAGAAAAACAAGAGCTATGCATGGCCTTGTAAGAAAAGGAAAGACTTGCCCATGAGTGAGTTTGAGAACATAAGGGAGGTTAAGAGGAGAAAAATGTTCTGGGCTGTATTACAGTTCGCAGGTACCAGATGGATATAACTTTAACATTAATTACATGTAAGTATGCGCACATATACACACACACACAACCTCCGAAAACTAGAGAGTAAGTGTATTGGTAGCAAATGAGCACCTGCCTTAGCCTCTGGAGGCAGACAGGGACTTAAGCAGGCGGTTCTGCAGGGCACGTCTGGTTAGGGGCAGCGCGACCCTCTCCAAGACGCAGACCCAGAAGTCAGCGGGGATCGCGTTGCCAAGTTCAGTGTCGGCGGCAGAACGGTTCAGTCTAGAACCGTCTGTTTCTAGGTCCTTTCAGTATTTACAAGTGAAACTTCACGGGGCGAAGATCTAATGACTTAATAGCATCCAGCCCCCAAAAGCATTGCTTCCCACTGAGTCCCACGGGGCCTTGGACCTTCCTTACACTGTGTTTGACTGTCTTCTCCAGCGATCACCTTGGCCCATGGCCCTAAACGATTAAGTTGTACGTTTCATCAGCTGGGAAGGCAGGCAAGCTGTTAAGTGAGAAACTTTGCTAAGTTGCAGGAGACTTTGAAGGCTTTGCCGCCTGGCACTCAAACAATTGGTCTATTTGTTCGAATAAAACGGGTCAATTCGTTTAAAGGAAACAAAGCGAATGTGGCAGGTTGTTTGGCACGCTGAAGACAAAACCACCGGCTGAAGGAGGAAGTCCTCATCTTTCACAGGCTGCCCAGCCATGTGCAGTCTCAGACTCTCTATAATCACACTTGGTCATTTTTTGCTTTTCCCTTTTTATTTTTAATAAAATAAACTTCTGGGTTCAACAGCTCAAATCCCAGCTGGTTGGAAAGGATCTCTTTTCTTTTCTTGGCTCCTCCACCTCTCTCCTGTCATCAAGATTATAAATTATCAAGTGCCTGGTGGCTGGGGCAGAGGAGTGTGATCTGGATGGAGAGAGGCTCAGTAGTCTGTCTTTGTTTCCGCGGGTCTAAGTCTGAGTCACAGCTCAGCTGCAACTGTGCCTCCAGGCCAGGAAGCCTTTTATTTCCCCACAGACCCAGGAAGAGGCCCGGCCCAACCACTAAACTACGTGGAGTTCCCGGGAAGCGGGCAGAAGTGTTGGTGGGTGTCTACTGTGTCAGGTCTGGAATCTTCTCAGGGTCTGGACAGTCCCCTTGTACAGCCCAAATTGGCTTAACCCAGTTCCCTCGGCCTTCAGAGCCTAGAACCAAATACCAGGTCAGGGCTTCTTAATCATTTGGCTCCTCAGAGATCAGTTTAGTCCAATCCCTCACTTGGCGGACAGTGAGGAAGCATCTCCCTCCAGACTGGTGGCCTCACGAGGACAAGAAACTGGCTCTCCTGCCTTCCCATCAGGCTCTCTACTGGTCCAGAGAAGGAGGCATAACTTCTAAGGGAACTGGGCTCTACAGTGAGCAAGTAAGGAGAAAAATTGTGTGTGGACAGGATTTTCCTCAACCATCCTTTAGAAGGACTTGCCTTTGCTGGAGACTGATGGAGTCAAAGAACAGTCATTTTTATCCCAGTATTGGACCGGACTGCTGCTGCTTCTCGAGTGACACAGCTGGCTTTATATTGGTCAAATGAAAAAGCATGTCTAGAATTACTCTCCATGTGCAGTGGCGATGCTGCTACAAAAGGCATCATCTGTGGACCAACCATCAGAGCATATCTCCTACATGACACTCTCCCTGGGGTCCATGGTCAGTGGGTAGGATGGACGAGGACCACTTATTCTATTGTATTATATCTCTCTCTGGTTGTTTTGATGGTTTGGACATTAGCTGAATTTGCATTAAGTTACATGCGGCAGTAGAGTGAGTCCATTGTATGTCATGGTTAAGAACAAGAGGTTTGGAGTCACACCAATGTGAATCAAGCTGTGGCTCTGGCCCCGTCTTGTGATCTTGCACTACATACTTGATTCTCTCTCTACTTCTTTCCTTATCTGTAAAATGGGAATAATAATACTTACCTCATAGGGTCCTTGAGAGATTCAAATGAGAAAACATGTACAGAGTACTTGGAACATGGCCTGGCTCCTATAAATACTCAATAGTTCATCTGAGGATGCTCGTGAGGACATCACAGTGATCATTTAATGATGCTTCTGGGGGTTGCACACTGTGCATATCCAGAACCTTTCTAATTTGGGATTTCATGCATTCTACTTTCTCCCATCTTCCTTATTTCCTCCCTATCTCTTTTAATTTGGCTTGGTTTGCTCTTCCACCATTTTGAAAATAAAAGCCAACTTAAAGCAACAGAAGTCAAAGGTTCTTTGGTTGTATGGCAGATCACAGGCACAGAGCATATAATATATATTATACATCTAAGTGAGATACCCCCATCCCTGTACATGAAATAGTGTCTTCTTAGCCTAGGTCTCATAGTAGAAGGAGCATATTGGACTGAGTGTAACTTTGATCTGATTAAGAACTGAACAGTTGCATTGGGGGTATTAATTATCCAACAAGTACTAATTTAGTCTAGTTATTATTTACGCTTAACAAAGGTTTGGAGACTTAAAAGCCAGTCTGGTGTCTATTATAAATTCACAAGGTATCCTTGGCAAATCACTTCACTCTGGGTCTCCGCTTCTCTGTTTGAACAACAAAGAGGTTGAATTACTTTTCCTGGTGAACAACTTCCATCAAACAAAAATCCTATACGGAGCTCCAATATAAAAAAAAAAGCAGATCAAAGTGGAGCCCTTTGGGTGAAGAGCTCATGGGTGGCCTTGAGCTTTTCTAATTTGGAGTCCTCTTGGTCTCCCAAAAAAGCTTCTTATGGACTCTAAACACACTCTATGGCTCCAAGAAAAAAAGATCATCTGTCCTCAATAGTCTTAATTAAATGGTGCATCCATCCTTAACCATCTAGAATCTTCCAGATCCTGGTGAGAAAGAGACTAGACCTAAGATGTTATTCCAAAGTGACTGTTGAAGAAAACATGCTAGCTACCATCTTGGACTGCTTGCTTTGGGGCAAGCACTGTGCTTAGCGTCTTGCAAAGGTCATCTCATTTAATCCTAACAACTTCGCTTGAAAGTAGCTACTATTATCATTCACATTTTACAGTTGGGGAAACTGAGATTCAGAGAGGTTAAGTAAGTGGCCTGAGGTCACGGAGCTAGGATTTGAACCAGGTCTGTCTGTCTCCAGAGCCCACGTTCTTAACCATTTACCCAGCTTCCAGCTGCTGAGGTCAAGGAGACACTCTGCAGGCTTGAGGATGGCTGCTCTATTTTATTATCCTGCTCACTACTTAAAACCACAGTTACTGTAATTGTTCAGAAGTGGTTGCCAGATGTAATTTTTTGTTAATGGATCTGTGTAAACTTGCATGTTATGAACATAAATAATTCACACCCTGAATGAGCTTGTTCATTGGAGTGGCCTCTTCATCAACACTGAGACCCCAGCAGAATCGTTACACGTGTACCCTTGGAGACAGACTGCAGGATGAATTTTCATAGACAACCCAGTTGTCCTTGGGCTAGACAAGGAAGGCTGCTTTCTCCCTTGGCTGCTGTCTTTCTCCAGTCACTGGCCAAGTTCAGGAGCTCCTCCCCATCCAGTTGTCCAATCATCTTGGAGTCAAACTCCTGGCTGGCCAGATACCTGCTAATCAGGATGACTCAAGCCAAGGGCCAAGCCAACAGCTGTCTTGACACGTTAAATGATGCAGACAGACCAAGAAACATGTTGGCTCTGCACTGTCCTTCTGACTCATCATCCTCTTCGTGACTTGACTCTCCTGTCCCCCTCAGCCATTTCTGGGGTGCTTTTCAGTTTACAAAGTGTTTAAAATTCTATTATCTCACTTGATCCCCAAGTCACCTCTAAGAGCTAGATAATTCTGGCCCCAGGTTCCAGATGTAGAAACCAAGACCCATTGGGGTTCCATAACTTGCCTCAAATCACGTGGCTAATAGTATGCAGAACAATGACTCAAAACCAGGTTTTCTGTCTCCAAATAATATATCCTAGCTTTGATTCAGGCTATGGAATTTAAAATTCTCTCTTTCTGTTCTCCCCTCATTTGACCTCTGACTTCCTAAGTCTCTCCATCCGTGATTCCATTACAGTAGCTGATAATCTCTGCTTCAGATCCTGGTTACTGTTCCTTGTGGACAACACAGTGACTCCATTTGCTTTTCAGTTCATGCCTTCATTTTATCATTCAGTCACAAACATTAAGCACCCATGGTGTACCAGGCACTGTATTGGGGGTTGGGGCTACCAAGAAGAACAATGGGCCGTGCTGAGCTCCACCAGGTTGGACGCCATTGACCAGGTTCTTCTCTTTCCTTCACTGCCTCCTTTTCCTTTATCCATGCCTTTTATGTTGGTCCAAAGCAGAAAAAAACAGAAGGAGGGCCTGAGCTAAGAAATGCAGGTGGAGAGCACTGGCGGGGGTGAGGCTGGAGTGTGGCCTGGGGAGTCAATGCTCATGCTTTGTGCTTGAAGCTCACAAAGGAATGGGACTGCTTAGGGATAGGCCACAGAGCAGAGGTGCCTGCAGGCTGATCTGACGCTCAGATGCTTAAGTTAAGCCTATACCAAGTTTTGGGAAAAAGCGACTTAGTCACTGACATTTAAGAATCAGAAAAAAACTAACACAAAAATCCAGGTTTCTGGCTTCTCTTCAATGGAAAGATCTGACAACACTGAGCCCATATCACAAGCAACAGGTGATTGGAGCTGAGTTGCTGCTGCCCCTTGAGAGACACACACCCTTTCCAGGTCCCCACCATCCCCAGAGGGACTGGTCCTCTCGTTTCCATTACGTGTCTGGCCCCTGAAGACTTCCGGGTTGGTGAACCTCAAAGAGCAATGGGTGGGAAATACAGCTGGGCAATATACTCCTGGGTAGATCTCTTTTTCTGCTTTCACCTTGAACTCTCCCTTTTTGCTCCAGATTCCATCTATGAGTCCAATCTTCCTAAAGGGAAGGAAGGACTTCTTCAGAGGTCAAATTCAGTGTGTTGCTTACTGTAGTGGTTGTGGGTGGAGGTGGTTATTCCTACTAGTAGAATGAAGCCCGTTCCCTGGTCTCTAGAGCATTTGCAAGTAATCAATGACAAAGAAGGATGGAAATTAAAAGACTTCCCACCCTGGTCCTGCCTATTAGAGAGAAAAGAGAAAAGATAAAGAAGTTGGGGCGTTCAGTGTTCAGTTTTAGAGCCAGTAAGCCCTCAGGCCATGGCCAAGGAGCAATTTGTTTTTTTGCTGTCCAATTGCCACTGGACTGATCCCACCTCCCCTGATGTAATCTTGTTATGCTGTGGTTACACTGACCCACGCAAATTCATCCTTTGTTCTCCAACGAGACAAACACCCTCTTGCCTGCTCTTTTTGCTTTCATAAAAAAAATCATTACAGTATTTTCTACTTTAGTCTGAATATGCTTTTATGAGAAAAAAAAAAAAGGAACCCAAAGGCATATCTTGCACATGCTCCAAAGAAAACAGTATCCTGGGTTCTGCGTTGTTTTTGCGCCCTGCCTGAATTCTTTGAAAACTCCGCAAATGATATTATTTCTTTTTTTTTCTTTTTTCTTTTTTTTTTTTGGTGAGCAAAGTGGCTTATTGCAGCTGAGACCTTCCATAATAATAGCTCCAGTTCGAGGGCTTCAAAGGAAGTGGCTACTCACTTTAAAGTAGCCTTTTAATTTGTCCTTCCTTAAGACACTATCAACTTAGTGACTTGATAGTGTATTGGGTAAAACACTTGGCTTAGAGTTAGGGGTCTGGACTCTAGAGGCATTCTGCCTGGAACTTGCTGTGTGACCTCAGGGAAGCCACCTTCCTTCTCTGGGCTTCTGGTCTTCACTTGTCAAATAAATGGGTTGGATTGGATCAGCCTTCTCAAAATTCACTTGCTCATATCACTTTCAGTGATTTTTGCCACAACTTAGTATTATCTGTTTTATTGTTTGAATACTATTTTTGACTGATACTTAAGTACATCTCTTTCACAAATCATTTTATATTGCTATCAAAAATGGAAAACCAGAAACCATAAGCAAAACAAAATGACAACCTATGGAATGGGAGAAAATATTTGCAAAGGATGAGACTGACAAGGGCTAGATTTCCAGAATATATAAACAGCTCATATGACTTAATAAGCAAAAAACAAACAACCCAATCCAAAAATGGGCAGAAGACCTAAACAAGCAATTCTCCAATGAAGACATATGAATGGCCAATAGGCACAGGAAAAAATGCTCAGTATCACTAATTATCAGAGAAATGCATATCGAAACTACAATGAGGTATCACCTCACACCAGTCAGAACGGCCATCATTCAAAAGTCCACAAATGGTAAATGCGAGAGAGGGTGTGGAGAAAAGGGAACCCTCCTACACTGCTGGTGGGAATGAAGTTTGGTGCAGCCACTGTGGAAAATAGTATGGAGATTCCTCAAAAAACTAAAAATAGACTTACTGTATGACCCAGCAACCCCACTCCTGGGCATATATCCAGAGGGAACCCTAATTCAAAAAGACACCTGTACCCCAATGTTCATAGCAGCACTATTTACAATAGCCAAGACATGGAAACAACCTAAATGTCCATCGACAGATGACTGGATAAAGAAGAAGTGGTATATTTATACAATGGAATACTGCTCAGCCATAAAAATGATAAAATAATGCCATTTGCCCCAACATGGACGGTCCTGGAGAACGTCATTCTAAGTGAAGTAAGCCAGAAAGAGAAAGAAAAATACCGTATGATATCACTCATATGTGGAATCTTAAAAAAAAAAGACAAATGAACTTATATATAAAACAGAAACAGACTCACAGACATAGAATACAGACTTGTGGTTGCCAGGGAGGAGGGTGGTGGGAAGGGATAAATTGGGAGTTCGAGATTCGCAGATACTGACTGGTATATATAAAACAGATAAACAAGTTTATACTGTATATATAGCACAGGGACATATATTCAATATCTTGTAGTAGCTTATGGTGAAAAAGAATATGAAAATGAATATACGTATATCCAGGTATGACTGAAGCATTGTGCGTACACCAGAAATTGATGCAACATTGTAAACTGACTATACCTCAATAAAAAAATGGAAAACCAATATCATGTCCCCCAAGTAGAAAAGAATCTTAAAGAAAGTGCAATGAGAACAAAGCTCTTACGTTCCAGACAGATGCTGTAAGCTGCCAAGTAAGAGAAGCTCACACTAGCCGAGTGCTCTGGGCCAAGCCTGCTTCTCATGCAGTTGCTCAGTCAATCCTCAGGGTAACTCTGAAAGAGGGACTATTATTATCCCCATTTTACAGATGAAGAAACTGAGCCACAGGGAGGTTAATTAACTTGCCCGAGGTCTCAAGGTCAGTGATCGTCTTAGCTGGGACTTTAACCCAAGTGGGCTGTCCTGTGTCGCCTGTAGGTGTGGGCCAGCTGTCTTTTTGTTAAAAAGGGAGATTAGCTAGTGTCAGAGGATGTTAAAGACACCCTAGCTCTAAAAGAGAGTTTCTCACTAATGCAACTGGAAGGCATTAAAGAGAATCCAAAGAGGACAATTGCTCACCAAGTGATTCAATGTCCTCTGCTCCTTAACTCATCCTGTGTCTCTGCCACCTCTAATATCTATCTGACTCTTCCGTGATTCACTTGCTCTGAACCTAAATGCTTATCTTACTCATTTCCAATGGCTGAATGCCACATTTGGCCCCTAGTCATTTTTCTTAAACTAAATTTTAGAAGAAAGGCACAAAATAGGATTTTTCACAGGAGGCTGCTCCCCTCCATCGGGAACACAAAGGGAGCCTGTGATTAGCTGCAAATCAGCCAAGTCCCCATCATGTTGCAGTAATGACTTGGAGTATCTTTTAATAGCAGTTAACAAATCCTGGAGGGCTAGTGTGGCTCCCTGGCAACTGTCATTCACATCACTCAACATCTCTCTCTTCCACCCTGGGTCCCTGGGGGATTCAGGGTGGTGGCTGGTGACAGCAGGTAGGAGTGGAGGGAGGGGTTTAGGGGGCAGGACCGTCTCTGGAGGAGTGTGGCGCTGAGTTGGAACTGCAAGACTGACTCATAGCAGGCCTGGGGCCAGAGTCATGAGAGGTTGATACAAACTTTTGTGCAAAGTGCTCCCTGATGTGTGATAAAGGGCTCCCATAAATGTGACACACTCCGCATCTTCTCGGAGAAGTGGTGGCGGACCAGGCTGGCAGGTGCAGTGGCCTAGAACTTCCTGCCAGAAGTACGAGTCATTCACACTGGGTCCTCCTCAGGGCATCTGAGGAGGGGGTCAGGTGGTTGTGGGGTGGTGGGGCTGATTTCACGGCACAAGGGCTGCAGACCCGCTCTTGCTTTCACCTTAATAATCCACCAAGAACAGTTATGAAGCCCATGCTGTGTATCAGGCATTGGGCTAAGTGCTCCACATGCCTTCTCACTTTCAATTGTCTCAACAACTCTGTGGTGTCAGTACTGTTACTGTCCCTATGTTACTGATGAGAAAACTGAGCCTTGGGGCAGTGAAGAAACTAGTAAGTGGTGAGGCCAGGCTCTGAAGCGTCAAAGCCTGTAAGCTGTGACTTACACAAGGAAAGGGTTTATTGGACAGATCCTAGGCAGCTCACAGAATGACAGTGAGAGTAACGTCAGACGGGACAGGGACCAGGCAGATCTGGGACTCTTTGCTTAGGTCACTGCCATTGAGTGACTCAGCTCTAACCAGCCTCCAGCAGCAGATGATCCATCAGCTGTTGCTTCTCTGATCTGTAGTTTGGAGGGGTAGCTGATCACAGAATGTGGTTTTTTATTTTTAATTAATCTCTGCTCTGTGCTCAGCTCTGGAGTTGGAGGTGTAAGGCCTGTGTGCTGTGTGATCTTGGGAACTAATTTAACCTCTCTGAACCTTAGTTTTCTTATCTGTGACATAGGGCCAAAAATAGTACCTATCACACAGGAATGTTTTGGGGATGAAATGAGTAAATATTGGCCAGGTGTTTAGACAGTGCTTGACACTTGGCAAGGGTGACTGTCAATAAGGGAAGAGCAGCTGGTAGGACCCTGATGGCTGTGGATCCTGAACACTCTCACAGGTTTCCACATATCCCCTTCGACTGCACTGTCAGCTCACCCTGAGGAATATGACTGCTTTGCCTGTGTGGTCCTCTAGGGAATCTTGCTACTCAAAGTGTGGTCCATGAACCAGCGGCAGCAATATCACCCACGGCATGTTGGACATGCCGGTCCCACCCTAGACCTATTGAATCAGGCTCAGCGCTTCCTGAGATCCCCATGTGATTTGTAGACCTAGGCAAGTCTGAGAAGCACAGCTTTAGAAACTTTACAAACAATTAAAAGAAGAAAAAATATCTAGAATCGCCTTTTCGTTGGGGAATCGGTCCAAAGTGTGTACTTTTGGTTTCCCAGCCTAGAACCTTTAGGATAAAAATAATTCACATGTTGGTAGCACTGTAGAATTTCACTAAAGGGTCTTCACAGTCACTTTTTGCTTGCTTTGAGGTACCACCCTGTACAGTACACAAATAGCCAATGTTACCCCCATTTCACAGATGTGAAAACTGAGGCTCAGAGCCCTAAGTGATTTTCCAGAGTTACTCTGCTACCAAATGTCAGAATCAGGAGTCAAGCTCAAGTCTTTTGAGGTCGTAATTCAGGGCTCACTGCAATTTCCACACTGTCTATTGACAATGAATGAATTGTTGCTGGATTCTTCCTCCATCTCAGGTACCTGGACACAGCCTATCACCAAGGATGACTTGGATTCAGACTACTGCTATGATTTCCCCAGCTCTAGCCTCAGCTAAGCTCTCATGATAATAACAATGTTAGTTATTGCATACTGAGACTTACTCTACTAAGATCTTCCCTTGTATTAATTAACTCATTTAATTCTCCCAGCCACCCTATGAGATGATAATATTATGATCACCATCTTATCACAGATGATAAAACAGAGGCTCCAAGTGCAGAAGTTGTCCAAGATCAAACAACAGCTTGCTTGATAGGCAGGATTTGAATGTGAGGAGTTGCCCATGCCTCGATTTCTGCACTAGCTTTTCAGCTGGAATGTTCACCAAGGTCTGCTCTTCAACTCTTTGTAGCATGGGTCCCTGCCTTCCCTCCTCCTCCTTCTACCCTTCCCAGGAAGACCTCTCTTGAAAAGCATATTCCAGTGTAGCCCCCTTCTTTTTGCATTCCACAGCACTCAGAAATATCTATCACACTTATATTGTAAATTGCTCATTTAATTTCTTGTTATTCTCATGATAGTGTGAGCTCCACAGAGGCAGGGGCTGATCACAGCTGTTGTCCCAACACAGTGATCAGCACAGGGCAGATGCTCGGTAACTGTTTGCTGAGTGAACATAGTTCATTGCGTTTGATTTCTTCACCTAGAAGAATCACATATGGGGAGCATCCAGAACTACACCTGTATCCCTCGCAGCATATAAAATAGCTCTGGAACCAAGGAGATCATTTAAACATGCTGATATGAGACCATGTGTTCCCCTCAGTTATTCCTTCACTCAACAAGCTTTCATCGACATCCGACACAGGCACTGGCATGTAGTCCTCTGGGGTTCTTATCTCTGTCTAGGGCAAGGCAGGGTGAGGACCTTGCAATCACTGAACTTATCACCACCAGGATCCCGCTGGAGATTTCCAGCCAAGGAGGGCCTGGGCTAAGGAGATACTCTACCTCAGATGATATCTTGGCCACACACAGCTCGATGTCCCGTGTAACCGTGGCTCCACTGGCCACAGCCCAAGTCTGGGCTCGTGTGTCAGGCAGGGGGCCCATGGGGAGCCAGAGCCTGTCTCGTGCCCAGCTTCCTGGCAGAAACCAGTGCTGATGAACTGCAGGAGGAATTTCTGCCTTTGAGTCACAAGCCAACTGACTGGCTGCTACAGATCAGCTAACAGGCTAAGTCATTCCAGCCCCTTGTGTTTCATCCCAGTGCTGGCGCCACAGTGGGAGCTGGGCACATCTTCCTTGGAGGGCGGGGAGCGGCTGGAGGTAACAGCTGAGCTCAGGTGAAAGCTTGCTGGGTGGGGACGTCCAGGCTTGGGGGGGTGTGGCTAACTCTTCCATGTTCAGGCCATAGTCTCACGGTCCACCTCTTGGCTGTCTTCTAACAGCTGAGAGGCCATAGCTTCCTCAAAAGAAATTCCCCAAAGGGTGCCTTTGTGTAATCTGGATGAGCAGGGGCCATGGCGTGAGAAGATCCCTCTGGTTAATGAGCTGTGAAGGAGCTGACCTCTGGTCCGTCCTGCCTGGCAGGCAATAGTAGGAGAACTCGCTTTACCCACTGCCCACGACCCTTTGCAAGAGTCCCGTTCTTGAGGCCTGCCATTCTTGTCTCCCCCAGACTAAATCCAACTGCATTCCCAGGGACGTGGAAGCATTTCTACCATGAAGGTCTCAGACAAGTGCCTTAAAGCAGTGCAGGGAGGAAGGAGGTGCTGGCTGTGACTGTGCCGATGAGGAAGCATCTTCTAGTGCAGGCTCTAGAGGCCCCACCTCCTGCCCCTCAATCTTTTTAGTAGCCCCCAGAATCTCTTCAAGTCCCTTCTTTCCTCTGAGCCTCAGCCCCTCCCACAGGCTGAGTCCCAGTGATCAGAATCTTCTTGCAAATGACAGTTGGCTCAGGCTCAGGCAGGAAGTGAGGGCAGGTGAGGCATCAAAGTGACTTGTGAGGCAGGATGATTTATTGGAATATTAATTTGTTTTTGAGCTTCCTCAATTTTCGTCTTCCTCCTCATTTCAAGCAGGGAGCTTGGCCCTGCTGGGCTTCTTGCTTCAGGGATTCTTGTCAGCAGCAGCCTACAGCCCACAGCCCATCTGTAACTTGTGAGCAGATATCATTAGGTGTCCTTGGGGAGCTCAAGAGGAGGCAATGAGCAAGTCTCATCTGGTACGGAAAGGGAAGAGAGGTCTCGGGCAGGGGCAGGCTGGGGTAGGGAGCAGGGGATGCATCTCCCAGGCAGCTTGTCAAAGAGTGGTGATTTCTGCTCTGTGTGGAGGTCCTTTGGGCCATGTGGACTGGTGCACCTCTCTATGGCAACTCCCTGAGGACACAGGAAACATTGTAGGGACAGCAGCTTGGAGCCTCCAGGAAGACAGGACCCTGGACCTGGGCACATGGATCACAGCCGAGTTCTGTGCCCTGTCCAGAGCATGGAGATCAAGTAGGGCTGCCAGGCTCCAAGGGTCACTGTAGGGGGTGGACATGATGATTTCAGTGGTTTCCATGATAGGCTGGAAGTTACAGACCATTTCTCTGTTTCCAGAGCATCACATGATTGTACTGTGTTCTTATTCATGGCCGGGAGGGGTGGGGCATGCCAATAAAGATGTTACCTCTCCATCCCCAGTCTAGCAGATTGAGGGCTCAGAGTAGGAAGCAAACATTTTTTAAAATAAGGAGGGTGATATTTCTTTCAAACTTGGACTTGAGACATGCAATTTATTCTTGCCTTTTTGAGTCCGGGGTGCAGACTCACCCAGGGGAAGGAGGGTCTTTTCCTTTGACATGATTTCCTTTACAGCTGGCAAGCAGCCACTGTTCCTTTGGCATTTCCATTTATTTTTTCATTCTATAAACATTAATTGAGGGTCTACTCTTTGTTAAGTACTGGGTTAAATGCGGAGGATATAATGATAAACAAAGTTGGCCTCTGCCACATCATGGACCTTACAAGTCTCATGGGAGAGACCCATTTATTCATCAAACACTTCTCCAAATACTTATATATACATGCATATACCTGGATAAAGATGTAAAAAAAGATATTGCTGTAAGAGTGAGTAGTAATAGATTTGATATAGTCTGAGGTGGGGTTGGAAGTGGAGGGGGTTCAGCAGAAACAAGTAGTGATGTTTGGGCTGAGCTTTCAAGACTAGATGAGGGGTGTGTGTGTGTGTGTGTGTGTGTGAATGCATGCGCAAATGTGAACATGCATACATATGTATGTTGCATGTGTGCACATGTATGTGCATGTATGGAGGCATTTCAGTGAAAGGGAAGAACATTCTAGAAGGTGCTGAGATAGAAGGAGGAGCCCGTTGTCGCTAAGGAATGGGAGAAGCCTGTGTGGCTGCCAGAGGTGAGGCCAGGGAAGGAGTGAGAAGCAAGGTCCCCTAAGGCCTTAGAGATCAGATAGGGCAGTTTGGCCTTTGTCTTAAGAGTAATGGGAGGCCACTGCAGGTTTGTAAGCCTAGAGGTAATAACACCTGATTTACATCCTAAAAAGATTATTCAAACTGCTGTGTTCAGCAAGGATGAAGAGAAGGCACGAGCCAGAGCAGGGAGACCAGGACTTTACAAGGAGGTAGATCTCGCTGTAATCATGGGGAAGACATCAAAATATTAGTAAGCAAAAAGCAAAACAAAAACAAGCTGCAGAAACATATGCATGATTCCATTTGTCTTTTTAAAAAGAATATGCATATCCTTGCATATATATACTCTGCATCTATGTGTGTATATTTCACAGGATAGAAGTTTGTGCTGGCCTGGCTTGTTTCCAGCCCTTTGCTATTACTAACGCTGCATTGTAGAATGCAAAACATCCTGGACTTGGGGTCCACACGCTTCAGCTACTGCTCCTAATTCCTGCCTTTAGGCATGTCATTTAGCTCCCCTGAGCCTCAGTTTTCTCATCATAAAATGAGGGTTTTGGGCCCGATAAGCTGTAGACATGAATTCTTCCTGCTTCTGGATTCTCGTAACTCCAGGCAGAAAGAATGTTCCAGGAAGGGTAGCGGCACACATTATGCAGGCAAGTCGCGTACCCCAGCTCTGTTTCAACACTGCAGAGGTAGGGTGACATTCTGGAAGAGCAGCAGCAGGACTGCGGAGAGCGAGAACATCTCCCAGGGCAGCCTGACGGTGGGAGGAGTGGGCGGCTGCCTGCACTGTGATTCCCCCCCTGCCTGGACCAAAATAGCCCCATCTCCTGGCCCGCTCCAGGAAGCTCCTTCCTGGTGAGCAGGAAATTCACTTACTCAGGACAGGTGCTAGATCTACATTAAGTTATTGCCCTCCAAGGTCCCATGAGCCCAGATGAAGTAATTACACCGGCAGAAATGAAAGAAGGGGACCAGAGGAAGGGAGGACTCACGTACTAGCCAACCTTGAAAAGGGGAATGTTGGTGGCACTCCCCCTAATGATTGGGGGTGAGGGCGTGAGAAGCACTGGAGCAGGGTGGGAGCATGGTTTTCATAAGGCTGGACCTTGTAACACAAGTTTGCAGGATGCAAATAGGTGCTATTCAAAATGGGGATTCAAGGGTCAAATAAGCTGGGGACACACAGGCTTAAAGAAGGCTGAGCAGGTTTTTCTACCATAGCACTTTTCAGAGCTCGTTAAGATGACTTCACTCTGCATCCTTGAGGAGAAGTAAAATGATACACATGTCCCCACCTTTTTAAAAAGAGCACTTTGTGAGGGAGACCTTCCTCAAACCACACTACAGAAATAATAGACTAGGCTGTAAGTCTGATGGTGGGGGAAGGGGGCTGGGGTCTTACCTCCACCCGAGCACCCGGTGCCTAACACACTGATGGGTCCATGCTGAGTACATACTGAGTTGATGATTATTCAACTAAGAACTTCCAAACTAAGTTTTCCTATTTCAAGATATGGCTAGGGACACATCTGGGTGTCTGCTAAATTCCCATATACTGTGGACTGAATATCTGAATCCCCTCAAAATTCATATATTGAAACCATAACCCCCACTGTGATGGTATTCAAAGGTGGGGATCTTTGGGAGGTGACATGGTCATAAGGGAGGGGGGCACCCTCATGGGTAGGATTAGCCCTCTTAACAGAAAGGACATGAGAGCGTGTTCTCTGTTCTTTGTTCTCCATGTGAAGACACAATGGGAAAATGACCATCTGAAAACCAGGAAGCGGTCCCTCCCCAGACACGGGCTCTGCTGGCACCCTGATCTCAGACTTCCAGCCTCCAGAACTCTGAGAAATAAATTTCTGCTGTTTAAGTCATCCAATTTCTAGTAATTTGTAATAGCAGCCTGAACTGGCCAAGACACCATCCAACACTTCTTAGTTCTCACTGTATAGACTTTCTATTAACATTAGTAGAGTGACTACAATTACCTCCCTCAGAAAAATTCCCTCATGAACTTTAAAAGCTTTATTCTTTCTTCCTTGAGAAAACCTCAATGTGCATCTATTGAAGGGAAAATTAGTACCTTACTACTAGGAGACCTGAGTAGCTCTACTTAGCTCTATGCTAACTAGCTAGTTACCAAAGTGTTAGGGTCTCAATTTCCTCGTGTATGAAGGCTGAGGATAAATTATGTATTAGTGACAATAAATTCCCCAATCCCAGTGACTTATAATAACAAGGGTCTATTTCTTGCTCATGTTTCATGCTGGTCATGGATCAGTTGCTTCACTGACCCAGTTACTGGGAACCTTCATTCTGGGCCCTGGGTGGAGGGGCAGCCCTGGTGGGGCATGCTGAGTTATGCAATGGCTCTTAAAACTCCTGCTTGAACAGGATCTACTCCGTATCTGCTCACATCCTCTTGTGCAAAGCACGCTATACGGCTATGCCTGACATTAACAGGGCAGGGAGGTATACTCCTTCCACGGGAGGGCACAGAAAGTCACATTACTATTGGTGGGAATGTAAATTGGTGCAGCCACTATGGAAAACAGTGTGGAGTTTCCTTTAAAAACCTAAAAATAGAAGTACCATATAACCCAGCAATTCTACTCCTGGGCATATATCTGGAAAAAAACAAAACCCCTAATTCAAAAAGATACATGCACCCCAATATTAATAGCAGCACTATTTACAACAGCCAAGAAATGGAAGCAACCTAAGTGCCCATCAACAGACAGTTGGATTAAGAAGGTGTGGTATATATATAATTCCATTTTATATATTATAATGGAATATTACTCAGCCATAAAAAGAATGAAATAATGTCATTTGCAGCAACATAGATGGGCCTAGAGAAATTATGCTTAGTGAAATGTTAGAGAAATACAAATGATACAAATATGATATCACTTATGTGTTGAATCTGAAAAATACTACAAATGAATGCATATACAAAGCAGAAACAGACTCACAGATGTAGACAACAAACTTGTGGTTACCAAAGGGGAGAGGGAGGGACAAATTAAGGGTATGGGATTCACAGATACAAATTACTATATGTAAAATAGACAAGCAACAAGGATATACTATATAGCACAAGGATATACTATATAGCACAAGGAATTATACACATTATTTTATAATAATTTATAAAGGAATATAATTTGCAAAAATACTGAATCATGCTGTATACCAGAAATTAACACAACATCATAAATCAACTATACTTCGATGAAAAAAAAGATATCACATGACAAGGGTGAAGATGTCTGATCCTTTTACTGAGGATCCCTGGGAACTCTGATACAATCTGCCACAGATTAGATGACATTTAAGTTCCTTTAGTTCTAGTTTTAGTATTCCTAGTCTCTCTGAGAATAAATCCAAGCTTTAGTACTCCTAATGTTTTCCTAGAACAGAAAACGTTGAAAAAACTGATTTTTAATGGAACTTAATGAAAAAGAGAGACAATAAGCCTCCACTTGTTGGCAGCAAAATTCTAGAATGTTTTTTTTTTTTCCAAAGACAGTCATGAGCAATTTGAATAGGGAGTGGTTGCTGACTTTCAGCCTGGTTCTCTAAAAACCATGCCACTTATATCGTGTTTGGTTTTCATGGGGTTGTAAGACTGATGGCTCTGGGGAATGACGTACACAGTGAGTCTGGGTTTCAGCAGCATTTTGGTAGCATCTCTTTTGGAGATGAGATGTGTGACTAGGATGGTTCATTTACATTTTTGATGAGGGAGCAACTGTATCTGACAAGTAAGAATGAAGAGGTTGAGGTTTGCCTCGGGGCTCTGTACTCAGGTTTGCCCCACTTCGTTCGTATTTTTAGCAGCATTTGGATGGAACCATGGTTCATCCCATCGATCCCTGACATGAGGCTGGGAAGGGTAATGAATGCATGGTGTGATGGAACTGGAATCCTCAAACAAATCATCATAGGTAAGAATCATGGGTAAAACCAGTAGAAAAAAGCTGAACAGAAGTAAATAGTAAGGTATGGTATTTAGAGTCCAAAAACCAATTACATAAAAAGAGTGTTAGGGAAACGTGACTTGATAATTGTCCTTCTATGGAAAGATGATAAACCCTGGAAGTTTGGTTAAGTTTAATAAGAGCAAATATAAAATGACTGCTAAAAATATGGTGAGGCTAATAATTGTAGATTTTATTAATAGATGTATAGTGAAGTCAAATTGCAAGCCTATGGACTTGGATGGGGCAGCGGGATTAGAGAGTGGGGGTGGGTAGGGGAGAGAGAGAAACTTAAATTGCACAGAGGCTTGGCTTGCCTTGCCTTTCAGGGAGCGTGTGTGCCCCAGGTTCTTTGCTCTATGTCTCCCTAAGTAAGGGTACCTCCCCGTGTTGAGTCTGATTCTGTTCCCTATAGACATACATTATAATACTGCATGTTAAAGGGCAGGCAGCCCCCTAAACGCAAGCAATCAATCATGTGATCAAGCAAAGAGCAATGATCTGTTCTAATGCTGGCAGAAAACTGTGGGTGTTGGATTTCTTGAGGGGGACAATGCTGTTCTCCAAAGTGGCATCTCTTTTCAAAGGTAATAATTTAAGTGGCATTCTGTTTCTGCCTTGTGTGCTGGTTTTAGAGTCCACTTTCTATGTGAGCTACGACTCCAGTCTATAGGGTCAGGATGGATGGATGTAATGGTTCTGCTCTTATTTGAGAGGCCGGGGTTCACAAGGCGGGAGGTGAAAAGTCGTTAGAACCGTTGATGGAACCGGGATGTTTTGCCTACAGAATGAAAGCTTGAGAAGACGATGAAGTGTGTTCGGTTGTCTGAAGAGCTGCAATGTGCCTGGCTCTGTGCCCCTTCTGTACTGTGTGGGGTCAGAGTCAGAGATAGTCTGTGGAAGCTACACATGATGGAAGGGCAATTTTCTAGTAATTAGGCACAAAATGTGGAGTACCTCGCCTGCACAAGGTAGTGAGCTCCCTGTCCATTAGAGGAACCTAGTAGGAGCTGAATAACCATGCGTCTGAGATGTTGATAGGAGATTTTTGCTTTGCCAATAAGTTTCCCCCCTTCTTTTGGTTATTATATCTGATTTTCCTCTAAGAACTCCTGATAAGAACTCCACTCACACACAATACATATGTTTTGGGTGAAGTGATATTGATTTGCTTTCAGGGATGGGCCTGTGGGTTCAGGCCCAGCATCTCATCCTTCTGGCTACAGTGACTGGTGAGGGGTGGGCTTGTGACCCATCTATGGCCAAGGAGAACTACTGAGCAAAAAGACAGACATCTTTTCTATAGGGTTTGAAGCAGGAAGGATATAACTCAGGAGAGGGTAGCCCCCTTGACACCACTAAGAGCTTGAGGATGGAGAAATCATGAAAGGGAACAGAGTCAAGAGATGAAGAGGGACCAGGTCCCGATGACCGTCAAACCACGACTGAAGTAGCAATCCTGCAGGACCCATCAGTTATGTGAGCCAACACATCCCATTGTGTAGGAAGACAGTTTGAGGAGGGTTTTCAGTAACTCACAAATAAGTGCCCTTGGTGGTTACGGTACGTCCCGTGAGGTTACTGCTATGATTCTCCATGTGGTGAGTTACAGCGTCATGCACCCATCCATCTCTCAGATGTATCAGTGGAGGAGCTAAATGCCATCTGGCTATTGTGTGAACAGATCGTGGGAGTCAGGGCAGGAGGGGAAGCAGAGGGATGAGCTGACAGGCTTTTTGGTTGTTGTCCAGGAGAGGAATGAGGGTGTGGACTCTGGTGTCGGGTGGAGGTGGTGAAAAGTGGTCAGACTGGGGATATGTTTTGATGGTAGAGCTGACGGGACCTGCTGATAGACTAGGGGAAAAAGATGTGTGAAGAATGACAGGTTTTAGCCTGAGAACCTGGGGGAATGGGGTGCTGTTTAAGCCAGAAAGCACTGGGGGAGGAACAGATCTTTTTAAAAATGGGAGTCAGAGAGGGAAATCAAGACTTCTGCTTTTCGTATGAAGTTTGAAATGCCTGTAAGACGTTAGGAGTGAGAAGTTAGGTAACCAAGTGTGGGTTCAGGAAAATGCTGGGCAGAAGACACAGTCTGGGAGTTAGCATATGGATGGTATTTAGAGCCACAGACAGGACTGGAAGAGTTTATCATGAAGACAGAAGTTGGAGAGAAGAGGACTCAGGGCAGAGCCCCAGGTGTCCTCCAACACCAAGAGGTCAAGAGCAAATGGCAGTTAAAAGAAATAGAGATGGAGGTCCCGAGAGTTGATAGAAAAACCAGGAGAGAACGGGGCCCTAGAGGTCTAGTGAAGAGAAAGGAGGGGTGATCATCTGTGCCAAATGCTGCCGATGGTTCAAATAAGAATTGCAAGTCAGGGCTAAGGACTGGCAACTCCTTAGGCTGGTGACACCGAGGTGGCCAGGGACCCTGGGGGAGGTGTTTCTGTAGAGTAGAGGATGGGAAGGTGGCTGAAGAAGATGACAAAGACAATGCATGGGGAGGGACTGACGGCAGCAGGTAGAGAACTTTTTTCAGGAGGTTTGCTCTGGGAAGATAAAGGAAAGAGGGAGGCAGGTGTGGGTGCCAAGGTGACAGCATGTATTACAGCAAGTCTGTGGGCGCAGAGAATGACCCCGTGAAGAAGGAAAGTTTGTTCACAATGGAGCGCACGGGGAGAAAGATGTCAGCAAAGTCCTGAGTAGGAGAGAAGTGTGCACGGACAGAGGTGTTGGCCTTGGTAGGATGATCAGTGAGGATCTGAGGTCTGTGGGCTGCCAGTTAAAGTCAGACCAGGCAGCCTTGTCTGTGTCTTCTTTTCTAACCACAGTGAGCTGCTTGTGGGGGCCGGGAAGTGTGCTTTATTCAGGGCTGGGGTTTTGCCAGGAGGTTAGGACAGAAAAGGAGTGCACTGAAGAGCTGAGGGTGTCTGCAGGGATCACAGGGAGGGCAAGGAGGGAAGTGAGGAGCCTCAGGTTTTGAGCCAGGCGTTACCCCAGCCCAATATGAACACAGCTCAGAGCTGTGTGAACTTCCTGAGGGGAGTCTCTGTACCTCTTTCTTCTGGCCCTGTTCCCTTCTTACACTAACTGCCCACCCTCCAGCCCAGATGGGGCAGATTCCCAGTGACAGCAGAAATACTAGCACTGGTTAAAGCTGCAGATCCCTGGGCCCTGTTGCCAACTTACTGAATCTAAATTTTGGAGATGGGCCCAATATCTACCTATGAAGTAAGGGCCCCACTGCTCCTACCCTCAGCCAGTGTCTTTGGAGCATCAGTTTCCTTTTAAAAAGAACATTCACTTAATTCTGTGCTCTAGGTCAGATTAGCTGCTTGGTTTGGGGAAACTGCAGGAATTTTTGATTCTTCCACCATTCTTCCTCGCAGTCAGCACTGAAACGTTCCCTTTTAAAAAAAAGTTTTGATTTCCCTTCCCTCTTGAAAAGCTACCACTGAGCACTGCCCTTCCAGTGGAAATTCCTCAAAGATGCTAATATTTGGCATCTGAAGGTTCCTGGGCCATGCTGTGTTTGGTTAAGAAAGCAGAGCTTTGTGGACTCATGAATAAACTCGAAGGACATATTCTACTCTCCTTGAAAGTTTATTTCCCAACAGGAGAGCCATCTGTTTTTCCACCACCACCCTCAGCAACACAATATACGAAAGCTTGTTTGACCCTTCCTTTTGGCCATGAACACATGACATTCGGTTTCAAAGAGGTATTCATTATACTCAGAAAGTTATCTTGCATAAGATGTCAAGATTTAAAATAAGAACTAGCAGGACACACGTTCAAATAGATTTGTTCATCTTATCCACGATTCAATGCCAGTTTCAGTGAGAATCATCATCTTTGTTCCACTGATAGTCTGGCTACCCTGGTCTGCTTTAAGTTTCTTTTTCAGACAGGGCCCTTTCCTGCCCCAGGGCCTTTGCATATGACATCTCCTCTATTTGCAAATCTCTTCTCTCTGCCCCCACTTCACATGGCTGGTTCTTTTTCATTTTTCAGGCTTCTAGTTAAATAACACCTCCTCAAAGAGGCTTCCCTATCTACCATGTCTACTGTAGGTCTTTTGACCACTTCCATCTCCCCCATTCCTTTTCTCAGCACTGTATTTGTTTCCTTTATTGCACTTGTTACAGTTTCTAATTATTATTTATTTACCTGATTATCATCTATATCTTCCAATAGATTATAAGCAATATGAGGGCAGGAACTAGTCTGCTTAGTCCCCAGTGCCTGGCATATTATAGGTTCTCAACTTTTGGTTGACTAATTTGAGTAAGCCCAACACAGAGAGTGATGTGATTAAAATACATTTTGGTTCATATTCCTTCTGCATCGGTTAAGATTAGGTTCAGCAGCAGGTGACAGAAAACTAGAAATAACAGGGGCTTGAACAAGATAGGACTTTATTTCCTTCTCTGTGTGGTAGTTCCATGGCAATCAGGGACTCAGTTTCCTTGCAGCATTTAGCTGTTAGGCTATGGGTTTGGCTATTGTACTCAAGGTCCAAGATGATAGCTAGAGCTCCAGCCATCACATCCATATTCTAGGGAGTTTACAGGGAGAGGGGAAACATATGATGGAAAAAAGAGCCCATGCCAGTTGTCTCTCAGGAAGGTTTTCTAGAAGCTGCCACCACAACATTTTTGCTTTCATTTCACTGGCCAGCCCTTTGTTACGTGGTCATATCCTACATTTTCTCATGCCGGTGCCTTTGCTCATGTTACTTCCTGCCTGAAGGGCCCTTCCTTTTTACCTCTGCATGTTGGACTCCAATCTCTCTCAGAGTCCAGAGCCAGTGCCAGGAAGTCTCCATCAACCCCATCATACACATCCATCACCCTTTGTTGTGTTGCCATGGCACCTCGCTTATGCCGCTTACACCACCTTCTCATTTTTTTATATACACAGCTGTGGCAGACACTGCTAGTTGCCTAGCAGGGAAATAAGAGGGAAGCTCCCATGGAAGGAGGTAGGAAAACCTGGAGGGCTAGGGGGCAGGGCTGCATTTGTTCGGAGCACATTTGTGGCGGCCCCCTTCAGACTGGACATGTGCCCTCTGGTCACCACTGGTCTCACCATGCCCTGCACTGCTTACACTGGGTCGGCCTCACATAAATTACATTACCTGCCCGGCCCTTGTAGGTGTGTAGCCTTGTGACGCATGAAGTGGCTCAGCCCACTTGGCCTATGATACCTCCAGAAATAGAGAAATGCGCTGGTATGGGTCAGCCCAGGGCCTTGCAAATACCACCATTTGTCTTCCTGTAACTTGCACTCGAGGCCACAGTCCCACGTCTCGGGGCCACACAGATTATACTGACTGTCTCTTGCACATGACAGTTCCTCCGACATTCAAAGTCAGACGTGTTGCCATTGCTTTAACCTGCTCTCAGTGGTAAGCACTCGGTAACTATCAGCTCTTGTTACGAGTGGTGTGAATAATGTTATGACTGATGGCTCAGTGCCAGATATGAGCATTTAACAAATGAAGTAAGCCTGGGTCAGCAAAGGGAAACCAGAGTGTCAGAATTTTATGGGCATTTTGGAAATCATTAGCCCAGGGATAACAGCCTCTTGTGTTCATGGATAAGTGGAGAGAGGCTGCTTGAAGCAGTATGCTGATTCTCAGGCCACACCTGTGCTCGCTGGTAAGGGATTCTGGGATGGACTGGTGATGGCTGCCAGGAAGAGAAAGGAGGGAATGGTGGAGAGATGTCAGTCATTTGCCATGTCTGATTTTATCCAACTTCAAAGGCCCAGAGAAGTGGAGAAGGTCCCATGAGGAGTAACGTGCAGTACGGAATCTAGAATCCCTGACTTCTAGAGTCTTTCTTTGGACCAAGCTTCCTCACTGCTGTTGGTGTCTCCCAGAAAAATTCACGGGCTGATGAAATGCTTATTAAGACCCTAGAGGTAATTTTGGTTGTTGTTCCTCATTTTCTTACCCGCTAGCTATCTCAGCTACCTCCTCCAAAGGCTGCCTTTTACCATGCATCTCCTTCCCTAGTTAAATAAAAAAGATTCATCCTGCTTCTTCTGCTGCCATTCTTTTTGGAAATGCACAATAATCAGTCTTTAATGAGCTTGTGACTCTGAACCGAGGTATAATAATTTCAGTGACTCTGCAGCTTCCGTTGATGGAAATATATTTATTTTAGAAGCTGATGACCTGTGGGAAAAGACTATTATTCTAAATATCATATGAGGTCATGGGAGCTGATGGAGGGCTCGGGGCAAGGGGGAGGAGAGGGGAAGAAAACCAGTGAAAATTAGAATTGCATATGAATGAAAATAGACTGCTTTCTATTCTGAGCAAGAGATCTTGGTTTTGCAATTCTTTAGGGGTGCTGTAGCAAGATGTACTCAGATGTGAGAAGTTTCGCGAGGCTAGCTCAGCCGTTTGCCTAGGGTTCCACTAGGTGACATGAGGGGTGGCAGCTGAGGTCAGCCTTAGGTCCTAGGATAGAAGGCTAGTGGGAACTATGAGGAGGAAATGGGATGGTCAGAGACCATGCTTCATATCTTTAAAGGAGAGTTGTTCCTGTACTGAGATTTCACATAAAGTATTACACTTTCTATCACAGGAAGCTAGATGAGCCAAAACCAAACTAATAAACAAGCAAGAGCACATAGTTACCAAGAATGTGACTCCTCAGTTATTCTAAGTGAATTTTACACACACACACATATTATGTAAGATGGGGAATCTTAGTGGACATACTCGTTTTAATCTAATTTTTACTGTTAGTATGTCGTGATCCTTTTCCTTGGTCAATAAATCAAGATTTGTGATGTCCTATTGATTCACTGATTACCCTCCAAACAACTACCCCCACCTCATTTCTTAACAGAATGCATGAATACCAAGCCCCATGGTTTGGGCGAGTGATTTTACTCCCAGCTCTGGAGTAAACTTTGATTAGGTCGAGCCAATCAAGCTTGTCTTATTACCCAGACCTTGGCAGTTGGTTCAGGGATGGGCACTTGACTCAGTTTGGATCCAGGAGGAGACAGTTGGTAAGGCCTTTAAAGTTAGGAAGTTTCTCTCTTTCATGGAAGCCTCTGGAATTGATGCCATCTCTTACTTCGGGTGGTGTGGTACAAGAAGGTGGGATTGGAAGTGCAGCGGACCTTGCTCCTCACAGGAGGGGGAGCCAGCCAAGACTGAAGCTGTGTAGAACACAGTGGAGACTATGGCTGAAAATACGAAGTGGGGCCAGGAAACCCTCAGGAACCTCTGGATCAGACCATGCCTGAGGCTCATGCCACCTCTGTACTTTTCAGTTAAATGAGTCAATAAACTTAAGCCTGTTTGAGTCACGTTATCTATTACTGGCAACCCAAAGCATCCTAAATAATACAATGATTTTACACAACAGTAAAATATCCTATTACATGGATGTGTTAAAAGCATTTTCATTCCTACTATTCAATTTAATCTCAAAGGCATCTTATGAGGTTAACAAATTTGGCAAGTGGGTAACGAAGGCCTGGAGGGGAAAAACCGATCTATCCAAGATGACACAGCTGGTTAGTGGCAGAACCAGGCTTCCTGACTTTTTGAACAGAGCTTTTAACACTCAGTTACACCTCAAGGAGAGGGATTATGGCCCAGTCAAGAGAATAATTCTGAAGGATGGGACCATAATATTAGGCTGACAATTAGGATGCGCAAGTGGCCTGTCATGTGAATCAGCTCCACCTCGGATTTGAAATCTAGGATGTAAGGCATGAAAATGTTTAGAGATCAGAGTAGTGGTTCTTAAACTGTGGTCTGGGGACCCCTGGGGGGTTCCTGAGATCTTTTCAATAGATTTGCGTCAAAATATTTTCATAATAATGTTAAAATGATATTTGCCCCTGTTCCATTCTCATTCTCTCGTAAGTATTTGGTGGAGTTTTCCAGAGGCCGCATGACATGTGATACAAAACAAACTGAATGCAGAAGGAAACATAAGAATCCAGTTGTCTTCTGTTAAGCCAGAAACATTAAAGAAATTTCAGGAATATCAAACAATGCCACTCTTCTTACTAATTATCTTCTTGTTGTTTGGAAAATATTTTTAAAAAATGTGTTACTATGTTAACGTAAATGTTTCAATGATTTTTGAAAAATATAAATAATTTTTTTTCAGTATTAACTTTGAACACAGTACGTATGGATAGACATAACCTACACAGACAAAAGTTGTTTGGGTCCTCAATATTTTTAAGAGTGTAAAAGTGTTTCGAGGGTATAACATTTGAGAGCTGTTAGGTTAAAGGATAAATATGACATTTGATTAAACTTCTTTCAGGAGACTCATTCAAACAAGCCTAGACTCTTTTTGACTATTGACACCTAGACTCTAGCCACAAAGTACAAAGTGAACTGGAGATTCAGCCATTGATGTGTAGTATGATCAGCATGGTTTAAACCAAGTTGTACAACTTTGGTCAAAAGTTCCTTTGGGGATCAGAATGAATTTGTTGCCTACTTTGATCAAACTGATCAGAAACTGACAGGCTCTGTCCATTGCTCTGTAGACACATGACGCCACTGGAGTGCTATGTAGTGAGAGGTAACATTGTGATGGCAAGCAACAGAAGATGACCTGGCTAACTGGGCAGAGAAGTTGCTTATCAAAAGGATCTTGGGAGCTCTCAAAGACGTTAGGAGAAATGGAGAGCCAGGCTTGAAGCTAAGCCTCTGGGAGCAATGAAAACATCACTCCAAGGAACTAGCTAGATGGACAGAACACCACCACCCCTGTCGTCCCACCAAGCCCTTGAGGAGACCACCCACCCCTCTGTGCCAGGATCTCAACCTTACAAACATTGTCATCCCAAAAGTCAGACCCCTTGCCACCATTCTTGCCAGCAAAATGGATCTCCTGGAAATCTCTTTCCTGGAGTTGCTCTCTTTGGAATCAAAGTTTATAGGAGTGTGTCTGATTGGCAGAACCTGAGTCACATGCTTTCATTCAAGTTGCAAGAAAGGCTGGAATTTGATTTGAGTTTTATAAATTCTGCCTTGGAGAGGTGGGATGCACAGGGCTGAAATGATCCCAAACATTGAGAAAGTATTTAACAAGAGCCAAGAAGTCAGAAAACACAGCTGACGTCTGCAACATGTGGTGTTAGAAGCCACAGAGTTGTGGTTATGCAGAAGGTGCCAGAGTTAGGCAGATCTGGGTTTGAATTCTATCTCTGTTGCTGCTACCAGATGTAGGACCTTAGGAAAATCACTCAAAGTCTCAAAGTTTCAGTGATCTTACCTACATCTTTGGGTAGATATGAAGATTAAGTTAATTCCTTAGATGAAATAACATGTAACATAATATTGTGTGTACCTAATAGGCATCCCATAAATAGTAGCCATTAATATTACTGATCTTCAGGTTTTGCAAATAGACGCATTTTCCCCTAAAGGGGTAAAGGGAAGCCAGGGCACAAGGATGCCAAGGGACTTGCACAGAATTTAAGCAAGAACTAACATCAGGGTGTGCTTCTGAGCTCACTGATTCTGGGTCCAGCTCCTATCTCAGTTTTTCAGACCCATCACCTACTTCTGTAATCAAAATGTGGCAGAAGTAATAAAGATCTCATATTACCCAATTTTTTTTTTCGGTGGGGACATTTAAGGTAAATTTTATTATCTTCCTAATCTTTTCTGCATTATTTGAAAATTTACTAATCAGTACACAGTATTAAAAATTTAAAAACAGCAGTAAAGCTGTTTTTATTCTGGGGAACAAAGATCTGTCTCAGTTTCAGTTCCCCTCAAAGCTGAGCCTAAGCTGAGGATTTGGGTCTTGAGGGTAATTTATGTAGGAGGCGACTGAAGTCTAAGTCCTGGTTTTCTAAGGTCTGTTTATTCATTTACTTATTTTTAATGGAGGTACTGGGGACTGAACCCAGGACCTCACGCATGTTAAGCACACACTCTACCACTGAGCTATACCTTCCCCTAGTCTTCATTTTCTAATGAAACAGAGAATCTAATGAGCATTTCCCAAGTGTGGATCAATATCAAGAGTGTTACCAGAGATAACCTACATAATAGGGTTCTATGAACAACTGTGGGAGATGCTGGGACAAAAAGGTATTTTTACTGCAGGACTTCTCAGGGCCTTTGGCCTGCTGATGCACGTTGAGAATGCCTAAGTGGGATGTACAGCCCAGTCCCTGTTGTTATTCCAAGAGGACTTTGTAGGATTAATACTCTCCTGAGTACTTTGGGAAATGTTGCATGATCTCAGAGGTCACTTCAAACTATAAAGTTAGTGATTTCTATGATCTCATTTAGTCTTTCTCCCAAGTCAGTAAAATGAGGAGCCATGTTGAGAATCACTTGGTCAAAACCAAGAAGCCAGTTGTGAGCATAACTGGACTCAAATCCAAATCTTTTGAGCCAATTTTTCCCCTACAGTGTGAGGAGGGCAGGCATTGTGGCTTGAATTATGCTCCCCAAGAAGTTAGGTCAAAGTTTAACCCCCATACCTCAGAACGTGACCTAATTTGGAAACAGAGCCTTCCTAATTTTGAAACAGATCATTAGCGTGGGACCTGATCGGAATGACTTGTGTCCTTATAAGAAGGAGAAATCTGGACACACATGCTCATAGATGGAAGATGGTGTGAAGATACAGAGAGAATGCTACGTGAAGGAGGAGGCAGAGATTGGAGGCATGATGCCGCAAGCCAAGGAATCTTGGGCTGTTGACCTGGGACCTGGGACCTTTTGCTGGAGTGCTTGCACCTGGACAAATGTCTCCTGTGAGCAACATAATACAAACAAACTAAGATGAAAAATAACTGCACCCATGTGCAGTTGGGGCAATTATGAACAGTAAGATACAAAAAGGCCACAAACCAGCTGCCCCTTCTGAGATGCCGAGAGCAAAGCACGGTACCGAGAGGGTAGGCAGACCACCTAAGCTACATTTCCTGCCCAACCCACCGATCTGCCCCTACCCTCATTCTGTTTAAGGGACCAGCTCGCACCCGCCGTGGAGAGCGAGCGAAGGAAACTGTTACCCACTTTCACGCCCTCATCCTGCAGCAGGAGTCCCACAAAGCCTTGCCTGAATTTCTCGTCTGGCCTCTTATCAATTTCTATTGATTAGAGCGTCCAAGGAACTGAGTATTAGAAGCTGAGAGCGGCCGGAAGGATCTTTATCCTGTACGTTTCAGAGGGCCACCACCTTGCCAACCCCTTGATTTTGGACCTCTAGCCTCTGGAACTGTTGAAGAATACATTTCTGTTTCTCTCAGCCACCCAGCTTGTGGGTAGTTTGCTATAACAGCTCCAGGAAACAAACACAGCAGATGCGATAGGAGCCCTAGAATGGACGCGTCTAGGCTCCGTTTGGTCGGGCCCAGGTCTGAGCTCTGAACACAGCAGTGCACAGCGGCCTGCAGGGAGAGCTGCCGGCCTCAGCCCCGGGGGACAGGGCTTCTGTTTAACAGCTGAGAACAAGGGGATTCTCCACGCTTTCCTCAGACCCAGGCTCTCTCCTCCCTCGTCTTCTCACCTCAGCAACAAACAGGAGAACTTAGAGGCTCATAAACCTTTTATAAACAAACAGAGTCCCTTTCATGTTCATTTTCCTTGTGTCTGGGCAGGGCTGTTTCCTTGTGCTGGGCTGCCGGGCCATGGAATGTGACCTCTCTCTGTGGAAAGAGCCAGGAGCAAGCTTTGCCAGCTGAGTTGGCAGGGACAGAGCTGCCCCCGGTGTAGACACCTGTTGCTCCAGTCTATTTACAGAGACCTCCTGGGTGCTCACTGCCCCAGGCAGGGCTTGAACCTCTGACTGTAATGAGTCACTTCTGCATTGTCATGATAAGATCTTCTGATTCTGTGCCCATTACAGGGTTCTGAGGTGTTAGGTGCAGAGGATTAAATCCCTGCACTGACTATAAAATAGGCAGGGCATCCCCATTTTACTGATGAGCAAACTGAGGCCCAGATGGATGAAGGGACTTTTCCCAGAGTCATGGAACTAATTCATGGCAGAGCCGAAACTGCCCTAAAAAAAGGAGCTGCATGTGGGAGGAACTGAATATTTATCTGAGAAAATACAGCTGTAAGGCAATGGGTACTTGGTGGGCTGAGGAAGGAGCAGTTGCCCAAGGGAAATGCTGAGAAATGGGAGAATAGGGGGGCTAAGAGCCCCAACTTTAGAGTCAGAACTGGCTTTGAATGTAGGTTTTGCTAAATTCTAGCTGCATGATTGCAAGTTGCTCTCTGTGCCTCAGTGTATCTGATAAATGAAGAAAATAGTTGTACCTACTTCATTAAGCTGTCCTGGCCATCAGATGACAGGATCCGCATGTTTGACTTGGTGTCCGCAGCGTGGGGACCATTGGACACATCACAGGTATTGCTGCGGTGGAGGTCAGTAACAGCTCTAGTCACCCTGCGCCTTTGACTGGAGCCGACCTGGTGAATGCTGGTCCCTCTGTGGTAGGTAGGCTCAATTTTGGAAAGATGATGACCACATTGAGGAGGAGCTGGGTGTGGCTCCAAGCCAGCAAAGTCCCTCGGAAGCTTGTGGAGCTGGGGAGCAACTGGGGATCCTAGCCCGCAGAGTCTACTCCTGCAGCATACTCTGAGGGCCTGTGAACAAAACAAAGCAAACCTGGGATGAAGTTTCCAAACTGCTCTCAAGTGCTGCCAAGCCTGGATCTGCTTTCCAAGCCACACGGAGGCAGCTTCATCCCCTACTCCCTCAGAGGCAGGGCCCCGTGACCCTTTGGGAGCTGGAATCCATCCTGAGCAATGGAGCAACTGCTGGACAGAGTTCATGCTCCCAGGAGGATCCTGGGCTTTGGACCCTGCATCCCTCATGCTGAGCTGTGCCAAAAGGTGGAGAAACAGGGTTGGGATAAAATCCAGGGTCAGGAGGTCAGCTCTGCTGAAGGGGACTATTACCCTGGAGCCCCTCAGGCTCTTTACTCTTCTCCTATAGAAACATCTATGCACTGCCTATCCCCTGGGGTAGACCTCACAGTGGCACTCCCTTGCTTCAGAGTCTTCTATGGCTCCCTATTACCTGTACCTACTTAAAATTCCTAAGCCTGACATTCAAGGCCCATGGGGGTCTGGCCTCGGTATTCCTCTACAGCCTGGCC
Organism: Vicugna pacos; assembly: GCF_048564905.1. Classification (NCBI taxonomy): domain Eukaryota; kingdom Metazoa; phylum Chordata; class Mammalia; order Artiodactyla; family Camelidae; genus Vicugna; species Vicugna pacos. The sequence continues at coordinate 7,096,239 of NC_132989.1, forward strand.
CTTACTGGGCTCCACATGAGCCCACACTCCAGCCATGTCCAGGACTTGCAGTCCCTCACATGCACCTGTGGCTTCTACTCCACCATGTTTTTCTTGTGCCCATAAGAGACGAGACATCGTGAAGACGTGGTGGGTGCTCGTTATGCATCAGCTGAATCAAATCATACTATATTTTGCCCTCTTGTCATCCTTCCAGAGAACAATAAAAATGAAGACATGAACCAAAATAGCTGTGAAAACTCCACCTTAAACAATAAGGATCACAGAAACGAACTCCTGATACTGCCGTGTCCATCTCAAGCCAGGACTGCAAGAGGCTTAGTCTAGCACTAAAAAAGGGGCAAACTGGAGCTTTTGTTCTGCCCTGTGTCTGGGCGCTAACAGCCCTGGAACGGAATATCCCACTCTTTGCCCCTTACTCCACATTACTTTCACTCAAGTAGAGAGCAAGGCTGCTGAAGAACAGGGGGGTGAAATGACATTTTGTAGGAGGACGTTTGTCTTTTCTCTGTTGGGGACCAATTCATGCTACCTCTGATTTGGTGGCTAAAACCATTTTTTGGGGGGTGGGGAGGAGTTAATTAGGTTTCTTTCTTTAAATGGAGGTACTGAGGATTGCACCCAGGACCTCGTGCATGCTAAGCGTGTGCTCCACAGGTGAGCTACACCCTCCCCTCCTAGCTAGCTAAAATCATTTTGGAGGTAGGAGTCTTGGCTTAAGAAAGGCCCAAGTCAGCCCAAGCAGCCTTATGGTGTTGGCTCTTGCAGCGTCCATATCAGTTCTCATCTGGGGGCATTTTCGCCATGCACCGCGGGGACGCTGGCAACGTGTGACGTTTAGAAAAGACTTGGGGAGCTCTTCTCCGGGTCATCTCATGACACAGCTCAGCCTCGTCAGAGAGGTCTTCCCTGTCCATCTTACAGTCATTACCTAGGATGGTCACTCCATTTATAGTCTTCATAACACTTAACAACGTCTGAAATTATCTTGTGTATGTGTGTACTTGTCTAGAAAGTCCTTGTCTAAATTTCACCTCCTCAGGCCTATGCAGCTCCTTCCTTTTTTGACCCCTCCTAGCACTTTATAATTCAGACTGACTTTTTCATCATTCCGCCGTGCCCCTGGATTCTGTGGACGTTGTGCGAGTCTCCTCGCCCTGCTGTGATCTCCTTGCGGACAAGGACTGGGCTTTACCCCTAGAGGCATTTCCTCCCAGAGTCCACGCTGCACAGTGCTGCTTACACTTTTGTTGACGGCTGTTGCACTGGCTCCCAGTTTGACTGCCTCCCATAGTGCAGCCAGGGAGCTTTCTCCTCTCGGGCATCTTCAAGGTGGAGACACAGTCTTTAGCAAACTAGATTTCACACCAGTGAATTCTTAAGCAGACAAGCAATTGCGAAGGCAAGAGATTGTCGAGTCGGGCTACTGTTTGAGCTCCTCTAAGTGTGTATTCTCAGCAGAACCAGGGAACTTGTGAAAGGCTAAGCGGAACACTGTGAGGGTTGTAAAACTCCACGCTATCAATGAAATGGTTTCTGATCTTCGCTCAATCACTCTTTTAAGCGGGCCCGAACCATGTTCTGAGATTCTCTTTTACTAGGATAATTCCGCTGAAGAAGAGAAAGCATTATATTCGAAAGAGTTAAGAGCTGGAAGAGACCTTAGAAATCATCCAGCCTGACTCTCCGTACTTAGTAAGACATGAGGAAACTGAGGCTTCAGGAGGAATTGTGTTCAACATTACACAGAAGTCAGGGGCGAAGGTCGGATACCCAGGCGGCGCTCCTGACTCTTGGTCAGTGCTGTTTTCATCCCAAGGTTAGTCCCTTTAGTCCCCGCAGCTCTTCTGATGTGGTCATGTAATATGCTTCTTCCCCCAGACTGCAGGTTTCAGTCCTTTATGCACCCTGGCTGGTGGAATGGGAACCTGACTCCATGGACTGAGTTCAAGGACAGCAGGAAATCTCTCCCGTTTCCTCCCTGCCCCAGGCCCCCACCCTGGCCAGACACTGCTGCCAGAATTGCACCATAAAAGACAAGCAACTTTATATCCAGACATAATCTGTCCTTAGGCCAAAGGCTGCAACCTCAGATGCCCATGGGGGCTGAGTAGGTATTATACTGGTGAGTCGGCACAGGTCGGGCTGTGGGGAGCTGGAGAGCACAGGTCATGTCCAACGGGCCCAAGGAGGCAGCTGTGGGTCCACGCCAGCCAGAGGGGCCGTATCTTCTGTGTTTTCAAAGAAGCCAGAAAAGCACATTCTTCTTATTTGAACTCTTCAATTGTAAGCATTGGCAACAATAACAACAGAAAAATTAAAGTACTGTCTGCTCAGAAAACAAACACGTAAAACTCCTCTCCAAGCTGGACTTGATCTTTCTCACATAGGAGTGTGAAGCTATGTATAGACTCTTTCTAATGGTTGGAGGATGAGATCAAATAAAACGTATCCTCAGGGAGCTGCACGGAACACCAGGTTTGGTGGCGGGGCATGTGCAGGGCCTGCAGAAGGATGGGGTGAGTGAACTTGCATGACCAGGAGAGCGACTGCCTCCATCAGTTCTGCACCCTGGGTGCCTCATTTGCTTCACCCTGAACATGGCATGGGTGGAGTGTAGGGGAGAGGGGAGATATGAGTCAGGGGAACCACATCCATAGGTCAGGCTGAGTGGAAAGACACCAGGAAGGGGACAAAGCGGTGTGAAGGCCACCGAAGCCGTATGATGCTGCTCTGACTTCCCTGCTGTGGAGGGGCTGGGGAGATTGCATCCTGTGCTAACAGCACCACTGTTTGCTTCCATGCTATTGCCAGACCTCAGGAAGCCTTGACTCAAGTCTTGCCCCAAGCAACCTCAGCGGAAAGTGTGAGAAAGCAAGGAACATCAGCTGTTTTTTTTAATCTTTAAACCCAGCAAGGAAAGCAGTTGTGGACACAGTGCCTGGGCCTAAGGCCTCAGCCTTCTGACTGTCTGGGAGCCCCTGGAGCTGCTGAGGACCATTCATGGCAGGTGGGGAAGGGGGTGTCAGCCAACCCAGAGACCTCAGGAGCTTGCAGAGTCCTCTGCTTCCCCTGAGCCTCCTGGGGGGCAGGGCAGACTTGCTATTGAGGTGCCATTCTGCTTACTTCTGATGAAGGGGGTGGCTGGGCCTTTGCGGAACGTGACCTCCCTGCCTTCTGAGTGGAGCCCAGCAGGAATCTGGAGGAGCAAGACTCTGAGCAGCTTCTCCTGCTGCTTCTTTGGCTCTCCAGCCACACGCCTGCGGTTTGGGCCCAGCATCGCGGACAGCTGGGTTTGTTTTGGTGTTCAAACTTGGGGGGAGGGACATGATTTTAACATCGAAAAAATAAACTGTTTTCAGAAGAGAGAGAAGGCTTCCAGCAGGAGCCCTTGAAGGCTCTAACCTCGCCTGCTCCCTCCCAGTGTCAGAGAATCAACGCCTGATGGGAGCCAGCAGTTAGCAGCAGCTCTAGGGAAATGAACAAGCAATGTCGTGGGAGTTGGACCAAGTATCCCCGAGACGCTGGGAGGGTCCACATAGCCTCTACAACGGGGATCTCTGGGACCCCCATGTTTACCTGGGTCCTTGCTGCTATTTGCTGTTTTTAATACCTGCTACATGTGTCTGGGTCTCCAAACCCTGTGGGGGCGGTCTGAGAGAGCCCAAGAAGAGGAGGGACTCATGGGGACAGGTGACATGTGACAGTTGTCTACAAATGCTGGATGTTGGAGAAGCTGTCAATCAAAAGTCGGAAAAAATAGACTTCTCTGGGACCCCAGACGATATAATTAGGACCTGATGTGGAGCTAAAGAAGGCATGTTTTCCTGTTAATATAAGCAAAACAAAAACAACAACAAAAATCAACTTTTTTTTTAAATAATCAGGGGTGTCTGCCTGTCAGTTGTTCTGACTAGCCTGTCTCCTCCTCAGAGAAGACTTCCATGAACTCCTCCCCTGCTCCTCCTCTATCTACATTTGATCATCCCTCAGTTATTCTGTACCATCCGTCGGTTTATTTCCCGCAAGTTACTTATCAAAGTCAATAAACACCATGCCTACTGCTTGCTCACTTGTTTGATTTCTGTCTGCCAGTCTGGGTGATCAGCTTCATGGGGGCAGAGATCTTGTGCCTCGCTGTCCTTGTCTTCCCAGTGCCTAGCATGTAGCCCGGCACATAGTAGGAACTCAGTAAACATTAGTTCTACTTAAGGCAACCTACAGATTCAATGCAATCCCTATCAAAATACCAAAGGCATTTTTCACAGAACTAGAACAAATAATTTTAAAATTTGTATGGAAACACAAAAGACCCCGAGTAGCCAAAACAATCTGGAGAAAGAACAGAGCTGGAGGAATCACACCCCTGGACTTCAGACTATACTACAAAGCTACAGTAACGGAAACAGCATGGTACTGGCACAAAAACAGACACATAAACCAATGGAACAAAACAGAGAGCCCAGAAATAAACCTATGCATCTACAGTTAATTAATCTATGACAAAGGAGGAAAGAATATACAATGGAGGAAAGACAGTCTCTTCAATAAATGTTGCTGGAAAATTGGGCGGCTCCATGTAAAAGAATGAAATGAGAACATTCTCTAACATCATATACAAAAATACACTCAAAATGGATGAAAGATCTAAATGTAAGACTGGAAATCACAAAACTCCTAGAAGAAAACATAGATGGAACTCTCCTTGACATGAATTGTAAGAATGTTTTTTTGGATCTGTCTCCTAAAGCAAAGGAGATAAAAGCAAAAATAAACAAATAGGATCTAATTAAATTTAAAAGCTTACGCACAGCAAAGGAAACCAATGATAAAACAAAAAGATAACCTACTGAATGGAAGAAAATAGTTGCATACGATATAACTGATAAGGGGTTAATCTGCAAAATATATAAACAGCTCATTCAACTTAATATAAAAAAAATCTGATTAAAAAATGAGCAAAAGACCTGAATGGACATTTACCAAAGAAGACGTGCAGATGGCCAATAGGCACCTGGAAAAATGCTCAACACTTTAATCATCAGAGAAATGCAAATTAAAACCACAATGAGATAGCACCTCACACCTGTCAGAATGGGTATCATCAAAAAGAACACAAATCACAAATGTTGGCGAGGATGTGGAGTACAGGGAACCCTCATACACTGTTGGTGGGAATATAATTTGGTGCAGCCACCGTGGAAAACAGGATGGGGGTTTCTCAAAAAACTGAAAATAGAACTACCATATGATCCACTAATTCCACTCCTGGGATATCTGAAAAAATAAAAACACTAATTTGAACAATCTACACGCACCCCAAGGTTCATAGCAGCATTACTTACAAATGCCAAGACACTGAGGCAACCTAAGCGCCCATCAACAGACGAACGGATCAAGAAGATGTGGTATACACACACACACACACACAAACATATATACTACTCAGCCATTAAAAAGAATGAAATTTTGTGCATCAACATGGATGAATCTGGAGGGTATTATGCTAAGTGAAATAAGTCAGACAAAGACAAACACTGTATGATATCACTTATATGTGGAGTCTGAAAAATAAAAGCAAACTAGTAAACATATCATAAAACACAGACTCACAGATATAGAGAACTAGTGGTTACCAGTGGGGAGATGGAAAGGGGAGGGGCAAGACAGGGATAGGGGACTGAGAATTACAAACTACTATGTATAAAATAAATAAGTTACGGGGATATATTGTACAACACAAGGAATACAGCCAACATTTTATATTAGCTATAAATGGAGTATAACTTTTAAACGTTGTGAGTCACTATAATGTATACTTGAAATGTATATACATTGTACATCAACTATACCTCAATAAAAAACAAACATACGAAACAAAACAAATGCACATTAGTTGACCGAATGAAGCGTGAATGAGTACTTCCAGAGGGAATCAGTTCCTCACCACTGGAAGGATTTAGGCAGAGGTTGAATGGCCAGTAGTCAAAGATGCTAGGACGCTCTCCTTTCTGGTCCTTCCTGCATTGGTTAGTTATGCTAGCTGCTGGGACAAACAGACCCAAACTATGTAATGGTTCAACCATCAGAATGAGTTCTTTTTGATTATGTCAAGTCTCAGCTGGGTGGCTTTTGTTGGGTAGGCAGCACTTCTCCAGGGGGTGGTTCAGGGACTCAGGGCTTTAACATCTTGTGGTTTCAGTCATCTTCAATACAGTAGTTCTCCCCTGATACACGGTTTTACTTTCTGTGGTTTCAGATACCCATGGTCAACTGTGGCCTGAAAATATTACATGGAAAATTCCAGAAATAAACATTTGTAAGTTTTAACTTGCACGTTGCTCTGAGTAGTGTGATGAAATCTCATGCTATTTGGCTTCATCTCATGTGGGATGTGTTTCATCCCTTTGTCCAGCGTATCCTGCCTGTTAGTCACTTAGTAGCCAACTCAGCTATAAGACTGACTGTGTCAAGTAACCATTATTTTACTTAATAATGGCCTCAAAGCACAAGAGTAGTGATGTTGGCCATTTGGATCTGCTGAAGAGAAGCTATAAAGTGCTTCCTTTAAGTGAAAAAGTGAAAGTTCTCTATTTAATAAGGAAAGAAAAAAAATCATAGGTTCCTAACATTCATGCTAAGAATAAATTTTCTATCTGTGAAACTGTGAAGAAGGAAAAAGAAATTCATGCTAGTTTGCTGTTGCATTTCAAATTGCAAATTGTTATGGCCGTGGTGCTTAGTTAAGCTGGAAAACATTAAATTTTTATGATAAGATATTTAGAGGGAGAAATGGAGAGACTATATTCACATAATTTTATTACAGTGTATGTTATAATTGTTCTATTATTAGTCATTGTCATTAATTTCTTACTGTGTCTAATTCATAAATTAAACTTTATCATTGGTGTGTGTATATATATATGAAAAACAGTATATGTAGGGTTGCTATCTATGTTTCAGACATCCACTGTGGGTCTTGAAAGTATAAGGGGGGAATACTGTATATGGCTTTTTAGGTCATCATACCTAATGGCATGGAGCAGTCAGTAGGGGAAGAGGTGATCACACGCCAAGCCTGAGGGGGAGACAGAGCCCTTCTGCTCACTCCCCATTGGCTGGAACGCCATCCTATCTAATTGCAAAGTTTGCGTCATGGCCCAGGGGAGGGAGGGGATGACCTTGGTTCATGATCCGTCAGGCTGGGCCATGCCTACATGGGCAGGAGGTAGGAGCAGATCCTTTCTGGGAGCCTCTCCAGCCACCAGCATTTGTGTTTCAAGGTTTGTGTTTCCTTTTTGTGACAAGTTAGCATGCAAAGAAAAGTCAGGTCCTTGTCATCTGTCTTTCCTTTTAAATTTTCTAATTCTTTTTTCTTTTGCTCAAGAATTCCCTTAAGTGTTCTGGCGTGTCATCCTGGACAGTGAGAACATTTTCTTAGGTAACCGCAGAAATGCCCAGATCAGACAGACCTGCCTAGGAACCCCTGGATTCATCACTCCCTAGGTATGTGGCGCTGGGCAAGTGATCCAACCTCGCTGTCCCTCCACTTTCTCCTCTGGAAAATAAGGACAAGAACACCAGTAATACCTTCTTTGCACTGTTGTGACTAGTAACGTAGCAGCGGTATATGCCATTTACGGGGCATTTACTCCAGGTGGTTGTCCTGGGTGCCTTTTATTTTTTTTTTATCATCTTTTTTAAAGTTTTCACAGCAACACTATGAAGTACAGACTACTGTTAGCTCTTGTTTTATAGAGGAGGACACAGAATCACTGAGAGATAAAGCAGCTTGCCTAAAGTCACACAGCTAGCAGACTGGGGACTTTGCGAACAAAGTCATCCAATTCCAGAGTCCATAAGGTACATAAAGGATGATAACAATCATAATTATCATGAGGATGATTTTTTTTTTTTGGCTGTTATTAGTCGCTTTTGAGCCAGTCCTAGGCCTACTTATAATATTAATTATGATTTGCAAAACATTTCATGGTTTATAAAGTGCCTTTATGGCTCTTAGCTAGAGAGTTCTTTGCAATGACTCTGAGGGTCAATCACTGGGTACCCCTTTTACAGAGGGTAAAAATGAGCCTCAGAGAGCACGGCTCACCGGCTCAAGTTCACACAGCCAGAAATGGGTGGAGTTGGCTCTCGGACTCCGGCTTTTGATAAGGCCATTGTGCTGGTTAAATTCAGTATTTGTTAAGCACTTAGAATGGTGCCTGGCACATAGGAAGCATGATACAAACATTTGTTAAATAAATTGATTAAATAAAACATCGCACACCACTGATCTCTTTAACAAATATTTCTCTAGCTCCTCTACCATCTGGGAAGTGAGGGGGGTTGTAGCTGTGAGCCTGGGTCTCTTGTCTCCATCCTCCATCCCCACCCTCCTTGTGCCCACTGTCCTTAGGCTGCCTCTTGGCTGGGCTGGGCTGTTTCTGTTCACCTTCTCCCCGTGCTCTGGCCTGCCCTATTCGGCAGCTCCCTACGGTATGGTCTCCTCTCGGCAATTAAAATAGAAACTGGCCTCTCATTGTTCCTGTGTTTTGGGCCTCTGCTTGCTACAGTCTGATGGAATCGTCTTCTAGAAGGTGTTGTTAACCAACAGTGATGTGATGGGTCACAGTGCCCTCCCACGTAACGGATGCACAGGGGGGCTTCAGTTAACCCTAAGGAATGATTAGTGGTGGAATTTCAGGCCTCCGCATAGGCCGATGGGGGAGACATTCTTGGAGGAGAGGTCTTGAAGTCACAGCACAGAGACTTGTGCAGCAGGAGGGCCAAGCGTGCTCAGGGTTTTACATGAAGTCCATTCTGACTAGAAGATTAACGATGCTTCCTTGTCACTCTGCCCCTTTTCATAAAAGCTCTTCCTAAAATTGCTTCGGAAGATTCCTAACATTCCTTGTCAAATGGGGCCCCAAATGATTTCTAACTCATGTTTTTAATGGAACAGATCCAGAAATTCCCAAACAGTGAGGAAATAGAATTGTGAAACATGTGTACACTTACTCAAAAAATTTTATTGAGTCTCTATTATATGTCAGGTACCGTTTTAGATGCCGAGGAGGTGAGACTAAGCAAGCAAACCACGAGCTCCCAAGGGCTTTGAGATGGCCTGTAGAATGCAGGTCTGCCTTTCGAACCTTGGGTGCGAGGTGCACCAGGTGATCCCCTAAAGTATCTTGGGCTTTAAGCCTTATGAACATGTGACAAGACAACTTATTGTTTTGCTAGTTTAAAGAACTCCTTCCTTCTACAAGTAAAGACATCACGTGTCCAAGGAATACTGTGGGGATTTGACCTCTTTAGGAATCTTGTGATAGATGAATGTGGGGAGATGGCAATTAGCGGGCAACAGAACAACATTGGAATGGTGGTAATACGAGGAAACAGTCTCATCGTGTTAGAAGCCTTGGACTAGTATGCACAATGACTGTGTTCACACAAGAATCAACTGCTTCCATATGTCCCCCTCCACATTTTACTACGATAAAAATTGGGTCGTGTACATTTTCTTACTGAACTCTTTTTGTTAAATAAACTTTTGTAATAGTCAAAAAAAAAAAAAAGGACATCATGAGAACGGGGTGTGTTTGAGCCTTCCAGTCATAGACTGATATTCCTTCTCTCCTCATCTGGAGCAACAGAACTTCTGATTTATAGCTTGGGTGTTTGGCTACAGGGGATTAAGACTTTATTTTCCATCTTTTGCAGCTGGAGGTGGCCACGTGACTAAATTCTGACCAATGAGATGTGAGCAGAGACATGGGTGCAACTTCTTCTAGACATGCTCTTAAAGAGAAAATACACGCTCCCTCCCACTTCCTCTTCCAACTCTGAGAGAGTGAAGATGTGCGGTGAGCCCACATGGGCCATGGGGGTAAAGGTGTCTCCTGGGGATAAGGGAGCAACAAGACAGGAGAAGAAATGTAAGTAGATTTTTTTGTTGTTTAAGCTACTGGTACTTGGGTGCCTCCATCAAAGCACCCAATTAGTTCTATCAATTAGTGAAAGAATGGAGATAAAATTTTCTATCGTGATTACTGATTTGTCTATGTATTCTTTTGATTCTGTTAATTTTCATGTCTTTTGAAGTTTTTCTATTACGCATTTACCTATTTATGATTACATGCATTTCTGATGAATTGACCCTTTGTTATTTTGAGATGCCCCTATTTGTCTCTGGCATCACTTTTTTTGGTCTCAAGATATGTTTAATCTTAATGTAACATAGCCACCTCAGCCTTCTTATGCTTACATGCACAGTATGGGGATTCACTCCATGGATGTGCATTTTAAAGTGTGAGTTGCATCTAACATATAGTCTAGTCTTGCTTTTATATCCATTTGGATAATTTAGTTGGAGTGTTTAGTTCACCACATTTTAAAACATAAAATTTATATTTTATTTTTTGGAATTACAGAAGAACTGCGAAGATAACCCAGAGTTCCCATAAACTGAATACCTAGTTTTCCCTATTAGTAACATCTTACACCAGTAGCCTATTAGCTCTAACATAATTACTGACACAGTTGGATTCAAATCTATCATTTCAATATTTGATTTCTGTTTTCCCTTCTGTTTTTTTATTTTTCTTTTCTTCTTTTGGATTAATTTTAGAATTATCTCTTCTCTATAGGCTTTTTAGCTACACCTCTTTGCATTATATTTTTAGTGGCTATTCTGAGGGACCACAATATGAAAATTTCAGCTTTCAGAGTTCGATTAGAGTCAATACTCTACTTAAGCACATAAGATGTAGAATACTTGGGATTCTATTTACTTCCCCACAACCCGCCATCTTTTATACTGTAGTTGTCACATGTAGTGTGTTTATGTTATAAACCCTGCAAGACAATGTTATAATTTTCATTAAACTGTCTTACGTATTAAAGAAATGAAGTGCAAAAATAGCTTTGACATTTATCCATATATTTACCATTTCTGATATTGTTGATTCCTCCCTGAAGTTTTGAATTTTCCTCTGGTATCATCTGCTTTAAGCTTGATGAAACTTCTTTGCCATTTCTTGTAATACAAGTGCTCTGGCAATACACTGTCTTAGTTTCCTTTTAACTGAAAATTTCACTTTAGCCTCGTTTTTGAAGAGGTTGGATGTGGAATCATGTTCCTGGATATAACAATATGGATTGACCTTTTTCCCTGCAGCATTTTAAAGCTGCTGCTCCCCTCTCTTCTGACCACCATGATTTCTGATAAGAAGTTCATGGTCATTTGAGTCATTGGTCCCTTGCATGTAATGTGCTGTTTTTCTCTGGCTTCCTTAAAGATTTTCTCTTTATATTTATTTTCCAGCAACTTAACTATATTTTTTAAAGCATTTTCCCCCTTCTGTTTGAGTTTTGCTGGGTATTTGGAATCTATAAATTTATGTCTTTCAACATAATTTAGAAAGTTTTCAGTTATTATTTTTTCACATATTTTGTTGCTATTCCATTTTCCCACCATTTCCTCTTGGGAATCGAATTGCACATATGTTAGATCTTTTGATCTTATCCCATAGTTTTCCGAGGCCTTGGTCATTTTTTTTAAATCTTCTTTTTGTCTTTTCTTAGATTACATAATTTCTTTTCCCCTGTTTTAAGTTTATCAGTGCTTTTCTGTCGACTTCATTCTGCTATTAAACCCATCCAATGGCTTTAAAAAAATTCAGATATTACATTTTTTTCAATTCTAGATTTTCATTTAGGTTTAAAAATATTTTCCTTTTATCTGCTTAGACTTCCTATTTTTTATTCATTATTCGTATTTTCTGTTTTCTCATTGAGCATGGTTGTAACAGCTGCTTTATGGCCCATGTATAATTCCAACACCTGGGTTATCTTGGAGTCTGATCATCCTTAGAGAATGATTCACGTTTTCTTCATTCATTTGCTGAGGAATTTTGAATTATATCCTGGGTGTTACAAATGCTACATTGTGATGACTCTAGATTCTGTTACATTCCCTAAAAGAGTACAGATGTCTTTGTTTCAGCAGGAAATTAACTTGGTCAGACTGAAACTGCATATCTTTGTCTGTGATGAGTGACAACTCAGATCTTGGCTCAGTGTTAGCTGCAAGATGATGTGTGTCTGCTTCGCTCATGCATGATGTCTGAGTTAGCCAGACAGTAGGGGAGAGTTTTTATGTAGAATCTGGGGCACTCCTTCTCTGGTCCTCTCTTCTCTGAGTTTTTGTCTCTTTACTGCTGTCCAGTAACTGTTTTTACCTAATCTCTGTCCTCTAGTTCTTCAGGTTAGAAAGATGGTGAGTTTTCTTTGGAGTTTTAGCTGCTTCATGCTGTCCTGCTACTTGGGTCTCACCTGAGGCTAAAACTATAAAAACTGGAATCTCTCTCTCTCCCTTCTTCCAAGATTTGATTTTCCTTCAAATATGCCTGCTTTTGTTCACCTTCAGGAAGCTTCTGATAGTTGTTTTTAAACATGTTCTCCAGAGTTTATACTTGTTATTTGCAGGATGGTCAGTCTGTTAGGAGTTTAATCTGCCACAGTGAAATGGAAGTCTGAATGTATTAACATTTTATGCATGTTTCAAACTATTTGAAAGAATCTAAAAATTCTGAATTTGTATCATGGAGCATCAACTTAATGGAATATTGTGCAGACATTAAAAATAGAGTTAAGGTTAAGTAACAAGTAAGAAACATAATTAAGTGAAATTTTCACGATATAAAAATCACATCTCTACTTTGATTAGAGCTTTGTAAGAATTTGTGAATACATGTGAAAAAGAAGTGGAAGGAAACTTGGGGAAAAAAACTTAAAAATCAGTGTGTGTTTTATCTTTAAAAAAGCATTTCTATTGTCCTTGCAATAAATTTCAATGCACTTAAAAATAACTCAGGGAGAAAAATATTAGATTCCAACACTATACTGAATTTTGAACAGAGTACTAGAGGAAAAGGGAGATGAAAAAGATTCTGATCCTTGGCAGTGAGTGAAGTGTTACTGGACTGTGGCTTCCAGGAGAGGGGTGAAGAAGCAGACTGAAGCCAGGCTTGGAAACCTCATGCACCTTGGAGCTTGGAGTGCATGCTTTTCCCTCTGCGGGCCAAGTCTGATGCCCTCATGGGAAATGTAATTTCCTGCTTTAAAGAGAAGTAGTTCAGAGCAAGTCCAAAAATCGTAGACTTTAAATGGGCCTTATGAAACATGGTGGTAAGTCTGGGGAAGTGAATCGGAAACATATGGACTAAACACAGCCTGATGTTACACACAGATACACAGGGAAGGACATTCTCAGGGAACAAGCATGGCTTAGCCTTCCTTAGCCACATCCCAAACATGTGAGAGACACTTTTGAATAATTCCTTAAAAACAAAAACAAACACAAACCCCAAACCCTCCGGAGCCTCAGAAATTGAAAAGAAAGCTGAATTATTTCGTCTTTTCCTTAGCTTGTCCCCAGTTATTTTTCTATGTATCAAAGGACTTTCCTGGTATAATACTGCCTCAAGAAGGTTAAGAGGGAAAAGACCTGCCATTTACCACCTCAGGGAACTGGGGGAGTTTATTTTAGTGACGTGAGCTTTAGTTTCCTCATCTATAAAACATCTATATTACATCTTTGCAGAGTTATGGATGAGAGATAATAACTACAATGTCTCAGTACAAAGTGGCCCAGAGTTAGCTTGTGGTAAGTGCCTGGCAATTGTTACTATTACATTGCTAAATAAATCTCTCCATTCAACATGGTTTCTCTTATTCCCTAAACATATAGTAGTAATTTGTTTTCAAGTTAAATTGCTATTTGATTTATTGTTTGCATTAGAAGAAGGGAGAAGTTAATGGCTGAGCTAGAAAACTGGTTTAATATACTGTTTTTAAGTCATTACAATTGGGTTAAAAATTTGCCTCCACTGGATATGGGCCATATGACTATGTTGTGGAATTCACTTCTTCTTTTATCTGTAAAATAGGGACAATAGCACTTACCTCTTAGTGTTGTGAAGATGAACTAAATCAGTGTATGTAAAGTGTTTGGTATAGTACCTGAGTGCAGTCATTGCTCTAACAGCAGTGACTGTCATCACCATCACCAGCGTCATCAATGTTCTGTTAGCTGGCAAGTATTCTTTCCTTTCCTTATTGTTCCCTATCTGAAATGTCCCAGTCCAGTTAGATACCAAAACCCACCGTCTACAATAAAACGCTGCACACCGATATACTAGACTTTTGGGTTCTTCCATCCTTCTCTTCTTGGGTCAACTTCACATAGTATTATTATTCAAAGTTACCTCTAGGAAGCATTTGCAGCTATAGCTTGCTGGAAAGAGGGTATTCATTACAGCTAAATTCATTACTTCAGTGGAATTGAGAAGTTCTGATGTCACAGTGATTGATCATCAAATGAGCCAATTTCATGTTTCTTAACTTGACCGCTGAGATTCTGAGGCCCTGATTGTACAAACAGGAGCAGGCAACCCCAGGTATAAATTCACCCTCTGTGTGGCCTGGAGAAGTCTGTTGGAAGTAGTTATAGCACGTACGTGCTGAAAGGCACTTTGCAGGCAGTCTTTTGACAGACATTTATTGGTCACCTGCTTTGTGTTTAATCCTGTGCTAAATGCAAGGAGTGAAAAAGAAAATCTGTAAGGTATAGTCCCTGACCTCAGGGAGCTCGCAACCCAACTAGGATATTAAAGGCTAACAAAATGCAACATTTTCCCAAGGAGTAATTTCCTTCAGCAAGGGACATTAATTGATTTGGCCTAAATAAAGGAGGGGAAGACCCAGTGGTGCTTTATGTGAATTATCCCATTTAATTCTTGTAACATCCTATGACACATGCACTTTATCATCTCCATTCAACAGATGAAGAAGCCAAGACCCAGAGAGGTTATATAATCTCTTCTACTGAAAAAACAAAAACGAAACAGAACAATGAACTGATTAGATGATTGTACTAAAAGTCAAACAGAAATGATCCTTCTAGTTTAGAGGAAAAAAAGAAGGGCAAACTTTTCACTTTGCCCATCTGTAAAATGGGTTAATAGCTACTAACAAGCAAGGAAAAAGGAGACAGAGTGGGATTTTTTTTTTATGGTTAGAATACTATAAAAATAGTACAGTTCATATTCAGTTCAGATCACCTAAGCTCCTTCCTCTTTCTATGACAACTTTCCTAAATCAAGCTGACTTCTATCAGAGTGCTCTAAATGTATTAAAACATCACCTCACTTCACATAATAAAACTCCATCCAGTCTGCATGCAGATCATTTTTACAATAATGTTATAGTGACAAAAATCAACAAGTTTCTTGTCGGAACATCTTAGTCATTAAAAATACATTAATAGCTCATTACTCAAGATATTGTACTAATTCTGCTCATTTCCTATTGAAACTTATTAAATACTAAGAGCCTAATCAACCAGTAGTGTTCAGTGGCTACAAAGAGTATGCTCCATTAAAGAAAAAAAGAATTATGACCAAAAAGGTAATTATAGTACATTATGTTTATCTGGCCCTGAGCTCCTCTAATGGTTGAATGGCTTTGTAATTCATGTAGAAGAGGGTTGAGGATACAATGTGTTCAAAAGTAAAATTAAAGACGGCGGCAGGCACTAAGGTCTGAAGGGCTTTTTAGAATTCTTCAGAAAAGAGGGTCTGCTAAGAGTGCTTCTGCAATGGGTGTTCCTTTTCCTATTCCTCACCCCCCACTATTTTAATATCTACATGTATAAATGATCAGAACCAACTCTGAGCTGCCTCACACCTAGAATTCTCCACTCTACTACATATTTTCAGTGTGACTTTTGGGCATTCTAATGCTTTATTTGACCTCCAAACTTGACTGTCTGATTTTAGATGGCGTTCTCTCAGTCTCAGTAAAATCATACTGAAATAATATGTCATACCGTGCAAGGCTGTGCTAAGACTTAAGATGAATGTATGTGGGATGTAGGCACATTGTAGACACTCAGTAAGTGGTGGTATTACTGCTCTTACTCCCACTAGATGAGCCTTTTTAAGGGGATTATATGTTATTCAACTTTGTATCCACAGCATTGGTAAGTATTATGCTTGGCATATGGTAGATATTTACAGTATGTTTGTTGCAAGAAACTGGAGTCCCAACTATGAAGCAATATCTGATTTTAAACATCCCTCTGAGCATCATAGCATCTTGTTCTTTGTGGGTGCCCAATAAATGTTTGCTTTTGACAACCCAATAACAATGTAATGATTATTGATTAAATACTGATTTCTGTTTTTACTTACAAGGAGCTTAAAACTGATTTGGAAAAGCAAGGTTTCTGCACATGAAACAAGAGGAGAACACTGCTGTGATGGATCTCCATTTCTCTTCTCTGCCCAACATCCATCTCCTCTTCTGACAACACATTCTGTTTTTCCTTTCCTGGAATTGCCACTCCACACTGAACGCTATTAGGAGCTTTTCGGCATTTTTCAGGAAATATATGCTATTAAAGAATCCAATAGTCATTTTTACCATGTGGCCACGTAGAGCTACACAGGTAGCCATGTGACTCAGGCCAGACCAACTGGAGCATCACGTTCAGGTAGCTGCAGCAGTTGATCCAGAGATGGGCAGAATGTCATCAGAAGCTTGGCAAAAATGTACCTTCTGAACTGACTCTCGTAGAAGTTACACATCACTCCTATAAGCTCAAAGGATATATTCTCAGCTGATGTACCAGTAGATACTAGGCTGTAGGATGTTCAGAGACTTCAGCTTCTTGAGATGCCCCAACTCCCCACGGAAGATGCTCTTAGGTTGGTGGTGATGAAAAGTCTCAGAAGTTCCCAGTGAGGCATCATACTGTAAAACTGTAGCATCAGGGTTGCAAAAACTGACTTTAGCAAGTCTTGTCAATTTCTTAGTTCGCCATTAACACCAGCATGTTGCCCTGGGCACAAGTCACGTGATAACCACCAAGGGTCCCTATGCTGGTGCCACAGTCATCTCATGATTGACAGTTATCTCCCGGCTTTAGGGGGAGGTGAGCACAGCAGGCCGAAAACAAGCATGTGCCCAAATCAGACCCAGTGAGACTTCGACATGGGAATTCTTCAGAACTGCTGGGAAAGATGGAAATCTGCTCCCTGCTGGTGCTGTTAAGAGGACAAGACTCAAGGTGAAGCTGCTGGTAGCCATCTTGCCATTGCAAGGTGGAAATCTTGAGACGGGAGCTCACCCAGAGGAAGAGAGAGATGGAGAAAACCATGTTGAGTCTTGACACTATCACTGGAGCCTCGGAATCTAGCCACGCCTAACGTAAGCTTTACTCCTGGACTTTTCAGTTTTGCAGCTAACAAACTGTCCCTTTTTAGTTTTGCTTGAGACAGTTTAAATTGTAAACCTTTACTTGTGAGCTACAACACAAACAAATATGTGACTCAGATTACAAATGTGGTTATTTCAGGGAACAGAGAAGAAATTATTCGTAGAATAACTAGGTTAACTTCTTGCAGGACATGCAGCAAAGACTTTTTTTGCAAACTAGAGAATATTTGGGTAAGTACAAAAGGGAGGATTCTATGTTCTGAACAAATTTATAAAGACAACATGAAAGAGGATAAAAGAAGGGAATGTGGAAACAGTCTGATGACAGAAAGGGCACCATACAGACGGTCAGGGTTCTAGCCCTTCCTTGGATACCAGCCAACCTGATGGCCTTAGGAAAGCTGCTTTTCCTTTTTGGGACTTCGTTTTCCTTTATGTTAAGCACGAAATTGGACTTGTATGTCTCTAAGATTCCCTCCGGCTCTACCTTCCATGGGTCTGTGAAACCTGAAAAGGCTGCTCACAGTCCTGTGCATTTAGACATCTCCATAGAGTTCCTTACACGCTCTTGGAATATAGATTCTTCTTGGTCTTTTGTCATCCCCTCCACCCCCTACTTCTTATCCACTTGGCAAAGTGCAATCTCTTCCCTTCATGTTCTGAATGAAATGGAAATGGACAAGCTACATTTGGTGAAAAGCCACGACTTTTAAGCTTTGAAAGCCCTTGACTGTGCCCAGAGAAAGCTCCCCTCTGAGTGAGGGTGATGAAAGCAGTGGGAAGGGGCCGCCTGGTTAATTGTGCTTCTGCGGAGATTAAAGCATGAGCCGGGAACTTGCAGGAACTTTGCTCTTTCTGAGCTGTCTTCCTCTGCCCTCTTCCCTTTCTGTGAAAAAAGACTTTGGCATCAAGGTCTAAATTAAGATCCAAGCTGTATTATATGCAAAATAGATACTGCACTGGTCTTATCTCAGTGCAGCCTGTAGCATCTGCTGAAATGGCATCGTGTATCCCCCAAAGAAATATTTTCATGTTCAAAAATCCAGTGAAGATTGACACCAGTTCTCACCTGGGCTCACATTCTTAGTTGGAATGTGTTCTAGCTAAAAACGGTTGAAGAAAGATGTGTAAAAATAATTAGAAGTCTTCAGGCTGGATTTGAAAGGGGGACTTACATAGTCATGTATCTTTGAATTCTAACACTATTATGCAAATTTATTTGTTTATTTACTGTAAATAGACAATTTTATTTATTTACTTACTTACTTACTATCTGTCACCACCTGGAAGGCAGAGACTTCATCTTCTTTCGCACTGAATACTCTAAGCCTGGCACAGACTGATTGATCAATATATGTTTATTGAATGAGTGAATGGTCAAATGTTAAGTAGTGAAGGATTTATGTGAGCTCTTTTAATTAACCAGAAATGTAAATAGCTGCTGTCAGAGTTTTTGATTCAGTGAGAAAACCGCAGATACTACACAGAGCTCATATCCTTCCAGCTTAAAACAAAGACGCCTGACACTGTATGCACCTTCATGCAGGTGGCTGCGTGGTGTTAATCTGGCTTTTGTAAACAGTTCATGGTCCTGGGGTTCAGAGAACCCAGTATGGGCATCTTTGATCTCTCTTAATCCTTTCATTTTGCATGGAATGTACACAAAAAGATTTGCGTTCTTAGCAGATGCCCAAGACTCCTGTTTAGAGAAAACTATGCCATTATTGAGACGATGCTTGGTTGGATACGCCTGCTTGGCCAGGAAGTCCCTGCAGTCCCACAAATGTTGGCCAACCTCAAGGCTCTTGGAAAAGGGGCAGAACTGCTGCACTCCAGGCGTTTTTGGGGTCTTGGAGGAAGGAGAGAGAGGAGACAGTTGGCCAGGTGGGGTGGGGTGAGGCTGAACTGTGAGCTGTGCCTCTTCCTGGGACCTCTCACGTTGTTTTTAAGGTCACTAAACCCATGGACTCCTACTTGCATTTTCCTTTTTTCTTCTCTGGATGTGTAGGACCCGAGTTTCTCATCTGGGATGACAGTATTTGCAGACTCAAAGTCAAAAAGGCCCGTGATAAGCCATGCCCTTGAGGACTTGGAGATATCATGTCTGCCCCAGGCAGTGGCTAGGGAGATGTCTGAGCTGTGGTTATTTAGATTTCTGAGGGATGGGCAGCTCCAGCTGACACTGGGTTTGCAAGCAGTTGAGGGAGCTAAGGCAACAAGACATTGGTAAACAAACAAACACAACACAACAAAAAAGATTCTGGTTCTAGAGCCAAATACCCTGTACTTGAGTCAGAATTCCAGCTGTCATAACAGTTTCAATGACCCTACTCAAGTCAAACAAATTTCTTCTGCATAGCACGGGGAACTAGATTCAATATTGTGAACAAAAAATACTGCAACCACATCAGTAAACAAAGAATGCAGAAACCAAGTCATCAGCGGCTGCCACCACCCCTCACTGAGGACAGGCCTGCAGCCCGGCCTCTGCAGCCACTCACAATGGTGCCCTCTGAGGGGACTCAGAATAAGAAAAGACAGGACACTGGCCCTAGATAGCTAGACGCTTGACAAAGGAATGAATTCAATGAGCCCAAATGTTTGCTTCCTCCCATATATAGAAAAGCACTAAATTCTTTAACTTGCGATGCCTGGTTTTCTTTAGTTAACAAGTAATCTTTTATTGTTCCAACTACCACGTCTTTGTTGTAAAGCTCCTATGTATCCTCGCTCCTCCCCACCTCTTGGGAGCAGTCCCTCAGAGCCATCTGAGAGCTAGTCCTCCCTCCCGCCAAATAAAACGTAACTCCCAACTTTTAGGCTGTGCATTTATTCCAGTTGACAATCTCTTATAGTAACTTTTAATGAAAAAGAACATGAAAACAAATATACGTATATATATGTATGACTGGGACGTTATGCTGTACACCAGAAATGGACACAGTAATACAGTGTAACTGACCATATGTCAGTTAAAAAAATAAAAGCCCTTTGAACCTTCATTTCCTTGGCTGCTACCTCAGAAGAAAGTCATGAAGGTGATGGGAGAGGATACTTGTCAGCTCTTAGCACAGAGCTCAGCAAGTAGTTCATGTTATTTTGCTTTTAAGAGATTTGCCCAAAGCATCCAGACCAGACACCAAAACAGAGGCAAGGGCCTGGCCCTCTAGCCACTTTGTTGGCTGTCCTTTTCCCCAAACTCGGAGGCTCCATTCTTCTTTTCAAGGTAACAGCAGAGGCGGCAGCACCAGCTTTGAGTTTTTTAGAGGACCAGCTGCTACTCGACAGAAAACATCCTGTCCAATGTGACTTTCTAAAAGTGAGAACAACACAGCTACTTTAAATAATAGCAGTGAATTATGACTTCCTTTGTATTTATTAGGACAACGCTATAAATAGGAAGCTGTTGCAGCGTCCTTGGGGAGAGGAAGAATTTAATTCCATGGGAATCCCATTGTTTTCTGCCATTGGGACTCTTTGCTGGGGAGAAATTGCATGTATCATCTGACGTCTACCAGGACATTTATAGTCTTGTTGAAGCTGTTGGCAGTGTTGGTGGGCTGCTGGCTAGAGTTGTCTGAGCTCTGAGCTTCACTGAGGCAGTGAGGTGGGGAGGGGGTCCGGCTAGACACTCAGCCGTCTGTATTCAAGAACCAACTCAATTTTTTGTGTGGATGTAGGAGGATCATTTCCCATCTCAGGGCCTCAGTCAATGTAAGCAAAAAGTTTAAAGGTTTGGCTTAAACAAATTTTAAGTGTCTTTCCATATGTAATATTACGTTATTCTAATAACTGAAGCCAGTTTCATCGCTGGTTGAAAGGGAAGTCATCCCTTTTTGGACTTCTGTGTGCTCTTTGCATTGGGTCTCCATAAGTCCACGTGCTGGCTGCACAGTAGACAGATTTCTGTTTTCAAAGAGAAATTCCAGGCAGCGAGCTCTCACTTAATTTCAAATCGTCGCCTTTGTCTAGTCACCTAGGCTCCTTCTCCTGTCCCTGTGCTCTGCCCTTGGCATCTGCCTGGGCTTGTCCAAGGGGGTTCAGATTTATGTGGAATTCACATTGTCTTTGAAGATGACAGACTTCTTAGGGCTGCAATGACGAAAATGTGGGACTTTGTGCGTGAGAAATTGTACAAGTTCCAGATGATGTCATCTTTCTCCAGGGAAAACTTTTTTCTTCTGGCCAGTGGTTAGAGAAAGAAAAGATCCTGTCTATCCAATCGGGGACAGAGATGGGTCTCAACTGAGAGTTAATGGGGGTTAGTTTATTTCCAGTTTGTCCCTTACTCTTGGTCTTAACTGGAGGCCCGGAGTGTTTACTAGGGCTTCTCATTCTTATGTCTATGATCTTCAGCTTGTCTCTCTAGCTCTGTGAGAGTTACTTAGCTTTTGACCAGCTGCCTTCTGCTTGATTTCTTGGCTTTCCTCTCCCACTCAGTGTAGGATGCAGCAAATTCCTTAAGGTAAAAAGTGGAGCAAAATGTCAGGCTCACTTGTCTTGGAGCCTGTTTCCCCTTGAATCTTGTGTCCCCAAGTCCTGGCTGCTTGGGTGCCTCTCTGATGCCATCAAACAGATTATTTTTGGTCTCTGAATTTAATCTATTTTTTTTCTAGTTATTTTAAATTAAAAGTAATGGGGAATAACCCTCCCAGGTTTCAGACAATACTACAGAGCTACAGTAATCAAAACAGCATGGTATTATTACAAAAACAGACATATGGACCAGTGAAACAGAATAGACTGCCCAGAAATGAATCCACAAACTTTTGATCAATTAATCTTTGACAAAGCAGATGAGAACATATAATGGAGTAAAGACAGTCTCTTTAGCAAATGGTGTTGGGAAAATTGAACAGTAGCATGTAAATTAATGACGTTAGAACACTCCCTCACACCATACACAGAAATAAACTCAAAATGGATTAAAGACTTAAACAGAAGATAAGACACAATAAACCTCCTAGAAGAAAACATAGGCAAAACGTTATCTGACATACATCTCAGCAATGTTCTTCTAGGGCAGTCTATCCAAGCAATAGAAATAAAAACAAAAATGAACAAATGGGACCTAATTAAACTTACAAGCTTTTGCACAGCAAAGGAAACCATAAGCAAAACAAAATGACAACCTACGGAATGGGAGAAAATATTTGCAAAGGATGAGACTGACAAGGGCTTGATTTCCAGAATATATAAACAGCTCATATGACTTAATAAGTAAAAAACAAATGACCCAATTCAAAAATGGGCAGAAGACCTAAACAAGCAATTCTCCAATGAAGACATATGAATGACCAATAGGCACATGAAAAAATGCTTAATCTCACTAACTATCAGAGAAATGCAAATCAAAACTACAATCAGGTATCACTTCACACCGGTCAGAATGGCCATTATTCAAAAGTCCACAGATGATAAATGCTGGAGAGGCTGTGGAGAAAAGGGAACCCTCCTACACTGCTGGTAGGAATGCAGTTTGGTGCAGCCACTGTGGAAAACAGTATGGAGATTCCTCAAAGAACTAAAAACAGCAATTCCATTCCTAGGCACACATCCAGAAGGAACCCTAATTCAAAATGACACCTGCACCCCAGTGTTCATAGCAGCACTATTTACAATAGCCAAGACATGGAAACAACCTAAACGTCCATCGACAGAGGACTGGATAAAGAAATTGTGGTCTATTTATATAATGAAATACCACTCAGCCATAAAAAATGATAAAATGCCATCTGCAGCAACATGGATGGCCCTGGAGTATGTCATTCTAAGTGAAGTAAGCCAGAAAGAGAAAGTAAAATACCGTATGAGATCGCTCATATGTGGAATCTAAAAAAAAAAGACAAATGAACTTACATATAAAACAGGAACAGACTCACAGACATAGAATACAGATGAGGGGAAGAGGGTGGGAAGGGATAAACTGGGAGTTCGAGATTTGCAGATACTATTATATATAAAATAGATAAAAAAGTTTATACTGTATAGCACAGGGAAATATATTCAATACCTTCTAGTAGCTCACGGTGAAAAAGAATATGAAAATAAATAGATGCATATTCATGAATGACTGAAGAATTGTGCTGTACACCAGAAACTGACACAACATTGTAAACTGACTATATGTCAATAAAAAAATAAAGTAAGATAAAAATAAGAAAAGTAAAAGTAACAGGAGGGTTGGTCTAACACAAGCTACTCCCTCACAGCTGGAAGCAGAAATTCCATAATGGGTTAATTTTAACTGTCACCTTCAAGAGGCAACTGTCTGCATGCTATGGTGGAATAACCTCAGAGTCACATGGAGCCTGGTTTGAATTCCAATATTGATTTTCATTCATTTAGTCAAGAAATATTTATCGCGTGCCAACAATATTCAGGGTACTGCACACAGGCACTAGGGAGACAGTGGTGTACAAAACATGAGGTCTCTGTTCTTACAAAGTCTTCTTGGGAGGTATGTACATGAAATAATACGTAGATACAGATTACGTAGTAAGATCTTTGAAGAAAGAGAACATGGTGCCCAGTTAGAGAATAACAAGGTAGAAATAATTTAGAGGGAGTGCGTGGTCAGGGAAAGCCTCTTTGAGGAGTCACGTAGGTTGAGAGCTGAAGGCTACACTGCAGTTAGTAGGATGGAAAATGTGGGTGTTGGGTGGGTGGGAGCATGCCAAGCGTAAGGACCAGCATATGCAAAGACCACGAGACAGTCACGCTGATGAACTAGGGTAACAAAAGGAAAGTGAATGTGGATGAAACACACAGGTCAAGGGTGAGATGAGGTGGGATCGGGGCAGGGATTAGGATTGCTGGTCTAGGAAAGAAGTTCCGGTTTTATCTCAGGAGGACAGGGGAGCCATTGCAAGGCTTTTGAGCAGGGGAGTGAAGAAATATATTTTATTGGATGAATATTATCCTGGCCGTTGTGAGGACAATGGATTTGGGTTGCGGCAGGGCAAGAGTTAGGGAAACCTCATGCAAAGTGATTGGGGTGGTCCGGTGAGGGTGGTGTGTATGACAGTGACGGCAATGGAGACGGGAAGGGTGCTGGATCAGAAACACTGTGGAGAAAAGGAGCAATAGGATTTGGTGGTGGATCAGACTGGAGGGGCAGGGAGAATGAGGAATCAACAGTGAGCCCCAGGTTGCTGGCTTGAACAACCAAAGTGGCCATGTGTGGATCTGCAGTCACTGTATTAATTTGCCACAGCTACTGTGACAATGTATCACAAACCAGTGGCTTACACAACAGAACTTTATCATGTCACAGTTCTGGAGGCTGGAAAGATGAGACCAAGGTGTTGGCAGAGCTAGTTCCTTCTAAGGGCTGTGAAAGAATCTGTGCCATGCCTCTCCTCTAGCTTCTGGTGGTTTGCCGGCAACCTTGGGCATTCCTCGGCTTGTAGATGCTTCAGCCCGCTCTCTGCCTTCGTCTTTACATGGCGTTTTCCCTCTGGGTATGCCTCTATGCCCAAACTTCCCCTTTTTATAAGGATACCAGTCATATTGGACCAGGGCCCACTGTAATGACCTCATCTTACTTACCTAATTACATTCCCAATGACTCTTTCCAAATAAAGTCACATTCTGGGGCACTGGGAGTTGGGACTTCAACACCAACATGTATTTTTGTGGAAGACACAATTTAACCCAGTCACTTAGTATCTCTGTGCCTCAGTTTTTTCACCTGCAGACTGGGGACAAAAATACTTGCCTCACAGAGGTGTTATGAGGAATAAACAAGAAGATATATTTAACATGCCAAGAATAATATTTGGCACATAATGGAATTCAGGAATTGTTAGCCCCATTCTGCTCTGTTGCCTAATCTGGAGAGAATGGGGAACTTCAGATCAGGAGGGAGGAGTGGAGAATCCATTAGGGAGGCCCCCTGGGGCACTTGGGGGTCTCAAGGTGTCTCCCAAGACCATGCTCTGTTGGTGACTGCCTCCAAAGCTAGGTAGGCTAGGTTCCACAGGTTAGGCCACCCCAAAAGTTGGAGGAATGTTTGAGACTGTGCTGCCCAGACTGACCCCTGAGTTCAAATAGTGCTTTGGGCAAGCACATGCCTGCTCTGGGCCTGAGATTTCAAGGCACTATTTGTTTGTTGGCTGAACACATATGTTGAGTGAGAAAGCCACAGGGCACTTACTGTGTGCCAGGCCCTGGCTGGTTTATATCCACGCTCTAATTTCATGCTCTCAGTAGCCCCGTGAGATTTCATAGGTGGGGAGCCTTGGCCTTGGAGAGGTTCAATCACTTGTCTAAAAGGTCATACAGTAAGTGGTGGGATTGACACAGGTCTGTCCTCCCTCACCATCTGGGTTCTGAACTTCTCTGTTCCCTGCCTTTAATATTCGGTACTCCCAACGTTCCTGCTGACATGCTCACACTTCCTCCTCTACCTCTGATGCTCCATCAATGACGCTGGACCCTGGTACAGCACAGACACAGGACACAAGGGAGACCAGAACCCAGAACGTGGCTGCTGCATGTGCCCCTCCCAGTTTCCCAGTCTTGCCCGGGGAAGCCCATTAAACATGAGAGGAGCAATTACAAGCTGCAATCAGAGGCTCATGAATCAGAGATTCCTTCCCTTTAAATATTTTGACTCGCTTGCCATTTATTTGAGCTCTAGTCCATATTTTTGTCTCTGTCTTTCTGAAACAGATTTCAAAAGGGGTGGTAGAAGTGGGCGCGGAGATGGAAGCTTCTCTTTTTTGATAATTAGCTAGGATTGTTCACTGCAGGCTGATTGTACCCTTAGGTAATTTCGGGCTTCCTTCTTGTTGCCCCTAATAATAATTCTGATTTCTTCTGCCGATGTCTGGGCTGCTCCTGCAATGGTGAGGAATTGTGTGGGGATTCAGAGGCAGCAGCTATGACAGTGCTACTAGAATATTAGAACCTGAAAGTCACTCAGATGGCGTCCCTCGTATAGGATGTGGCTTTAGTGGATGCATGATCCTCATTGCGCCTTCTTTCATAGTAGAAGAGGGGAAGGCACAAAGGATGGTAGGAAAAGGAAGACCACTTGAGTCTGACCTACAGGACATCAAAAGCTCAGAGCTACAAAGGGAAGGTAAACCAATCTGGACTTGCCTTCTTTTTCCCTGTTGGTATTTAAAATATATTTTAATGGAAACACATTCTCACCATCTTTAAATAAAGATGATTTACATTTTTTAAAATCTGAAACCGCTCTGGCATTAGGACCTAATTGCATCCTGGTCCACAGGGTTCAGATGCCGCAGTGCTTGTGGGGCAGGCGTTACACGTGTCCTCCTGTGCTGGGACTGCTGGAAGTCCTGGTGGCATCTTCAGGGGCTTGATTCTGATCAAATGCTTAACCACTTTGTTTCGCATTCACTGAAGGAATAGCCTTGTGAACTTGCGGAGTATGTGCTTTTTCTAACCCGAGCATCTTTATTGTAATCTCTCCCCGCAGATGGATGTCTTTTTATTCTGGTAACCATATGCAGTTTACCATATCCATATGCTGTGGATCCCTGCCTTATTTTTCAAGGGCTGCAAGTGAAGGCTGACACACGTTACATGGCCAGTAAGATGTGATGAATCCAATCTGTACAATGAGAGACTCTCCACCTTTTGTCACTGTTTGCAGTCTGCCTGCTGGCTGCTCACCCACCGAGCGCAATCTCTGCAGTGAATATGGCGATTATCCTTTTTAGAGGCGACCAAGGGAAAGCTGAGCAGAGGAAGGAGCTTGCCTTCTTAACATTAACAATAATAACCACCTTTTGAGAGTCTGCTAAGGTAGGTACTCTAACCCTCCCCACTTCTTAATATATAAAAAATGAGACTCCGTGAGGTTACATAATACGTCCCAACTCAGTCCTTTGGAAAACAGCAGACTTGGGGGCCAAACTCAAACTGTCTACAACTAGGGCTCCTATGTTCTTGACCAATACATCCACAAGTTCAGATTTGCAAAGTCAAGTCATTTAAGGTCTCAGGACAGCCGATGGCCATCTTGGGAAAACAGCCCTGCCCAAATCACAGACATCTATCAAGGGCTTATAACGAACCATCACTGTGCGGAATAAACACTTAAATGCATTGTTTTGCTTAATTCTCACAATGATCCTAATGAAGATCATTCCCTGTGATCACTCCCATTTTATACGTGAAGAAACTTAGGTTCAGAAATAAGAAGTCACATCCTTGTGCTGTGCCGCGAGTAAATGGTGCAGCTGTATTTTATTTTATTTTCGTTATTCCACTCTCAACATCAATGACTTGGAAATTTTTTTATCAGCTGGAGATTTAAATTGATGGCAATTTTATGACTCTAAAAGCAACATGATTAGTAACCATGTGTTGTCTTCTCCTTGGTAGGAGTATATCCTGTATGAGTCTTTTTTCAGTACCTTAAATACACATGGCCCGAGCAATCACACATTTCCTGGCAGGCTCTGAGCTTTTTGCTAACTCTAATTCTCTTCCCTTCAGGGCTCAGATCACATCCTTCTGTCCTCAGATCCTATGAGGTCTGGCAAATCCAGCAGGGCTCAAATGAAGCCCTTTGTAGTGTCCTCTGCTCCTGTGAACCCTAGGCTTTTCCTTCTGTTGAGCAACCCTCCCTCCACACCAAATTGTCACCTGGCCCCCTTGCATCTCCCTCCTCTGGGTCCCACTTACGCCCTCCACGCCCAAAAGGCCCAGTTTCCATTCTTCCCCCTGTAAATAGTCTTTAACAGTGGACTGGAAAGAAGCCCAAGGTCCCTTAAAACCATTCTTGCCTGGGGAGGGCCTCTCATTTCCCTCCAAAGGAGGCAAGAAATACAGAAAAGAAAAATGGCTAACCACGCTGAGTGATTATGGATAAAAGCAAAAGTCAGCACAATCATTTCCTGACACACATGGTAAAGCCTCGACTACATG
This sequence comes from Vicugna pacos, assembly GCF_048564905.1. Taxonomy (NCBI): domain Eukaryota; kingdom Metazoa; phylum Chordata; class Mammalia; order Artiodactyla; family Camelidae; genus Vicugna; species Vicugna pacos. The sequence continues at coordinate 7,124,433 of NC_132989.1, forward strand.
AAAACAGCAGGGTGCGGAATTCTGCGTAATGGAATTTTCTGGATACCTCAGGATTCATCTTTCTGCAGTTTACTCTCCTGCTCCCGTAAGGGCAGCAGAGCAGACAGAATGACTCTCTGCTGCTCGAGGACCACTCCTGGGCAGCCACGGCTTCCACAGTTCCGCAGGCAGACGCAAGCCTGGGATCGCCCTCCCCTCGTGAGACGTGCTGCGTCTCAAGGGTTCTGTCTCTGCAGATTTTCTTCCCTGATTTTCAGCCCCTACATTTTGTTAGAAGTTAAAAATAATCTTTAGGCTGATATTTCTAATCTTTAGAGAGCAGGGCTTTTTTTTTTACAAAACATTTTTATTTGGTCCTTTGGAGCCTGAGGCTGGGAACACCCGTGGAGTCATCCTATAGAGATGGTACTAACAATTGACAAAATAGTCTGTGCGTCAGAAGAGCTGCCATATGTACAGGGTTAAAAATAGTCACAGCTCAGGTAAAAGCAGAAAGTATAAAGGAGGCCCTAGGGGTAGTCTAGTGCTTCTGGGTGCTTCTCCGGGTGTAAACCACCCCCTCTGCAAGCCCCACAGAAAGTGAGGGGCTGAGGGCAGGGCTACCTGGGGGCCACGGGGCAGGGGGAGCCAAGTGGACTTCGGGGAAGCTGGCCTCAGACGTCCCTGGGCAGACACAGCTCAGGGCAGAGCAGCCATGGGGAGGATGCTGGGCTTCTGAGGTGGGGCGGAGGGGCTGCACCCTGTGCGTGCCTGGACAGGGCTGGCCAAGGATTTCTGCTGGACCGTATTACTCCCCGCAGAGGTCAGGTGGCGCTGAGGACAAGCTACCTCACCCAGCAGCAGAGCCGGGCCCAGGCCCACCTGACCTGCTGGCGGAGCAGGGCTTCTTGTGTCTGCTCACTCCGTCACCCTGACTGGAAGATGGCCACGTGTCTCCAAGCATCTAGTGCTCAGCCACCAGGGCGTTCATGACGGTGGAGAGCTCTCGGATTCTGCAGGATTTGTCTGATAGCCTGTCTCCCAGCACGAAGGAGAAGTAAGGCACCTCCCACTTACTTCTTTTAATCCTTAAAACAAACCAGAGATACAGGCATTTATTATCCACTCCTTAGAGCCTGGGGAAACTGAGGTTCAAAGAGATCAACTGTGCTGCCTAAAGTCAGCGAGGAGGTGCTAAGGGGGGATGTGCATTTAAGACTCTGCCTTTGACGCAGTCGCTTTCCCTGCTGGCCCCCACAGCTGGAATGCAGTCCAGATCCGGGAAGGGGAGGCCCTGGTGTGCCTGGCAAAGGTACGTTCTGGAGGCCTCATCCTCCTTGAAGGTCTAACTGCAGCAACATGGTCATCGAACCACCTCATCTAGTGCTTCCCTCCCTTTCCTGAGCTCCTCCACCTGCCCTCCTCCCTCCCCAGCAAATAACCCTCCCTTTCGTAAGGTCAGCCTGGGAGCAGTTTTCTTATCATCTCTGATGTGAGTTCATTTCCCAAACCAGTGATGCCTGGCTACACAGCTCAGCCAAACCTGGTAACATTTCTGAATTTAATTTACCTCCCTGTATAGAGGGACTCATAATTCCTCAGAGTAATATACAGTGTCCCAAGCACATTTCCATTCCCATGGTTTTATTTTGTCCCCAGGAAGTTAAATTAATAATAATTTTTTTTAAAAGCTCACAGTTATCGAGCACCTAGGTGCCAGGAAGCAAATCTGTTCACATTCGTGTTCTGGTTTTTCTTCACAATACTTCCATGGAGCAGGTATTTCATTTCCAGTTTATGAACTAGGAAACTGAGATTAAGTAATTTATCCAAAGTTGCCTTCCCAAGAAGTAGAGGAGACTGAATTAAGTGCTCAGATTCCACCTTCTAATCTCCATTAGATTATAAAGCCTTCTTCCCACTTTTCAGGTGTCACGACACGTGCTTAAATTCACATCAGCAGAATGAGGAGCAGAACCAGCCTGCGGCTTAACTTTATAGGGACGGGGCTTTTGTGACGCAATCACAGGCCTCATAAGAATGTGGAGACTCAGAGATTCGTTGACTCCACGGAACAATCTGTGTTTGGGTGAAACCTCTAGGCGCAGCCTCCTCCCCGCCAAGGTCTGGAGGCTGCCTGAGGTCTTTCCTCAGGAGGCTGGCCCTCCCTGTCCACTGCCCTCTAAGGGAGCTCACTGGCTCTGTGCCCATGCCCATGCCCAGGCCTGGAATTTACGGCCCCAGCTGCCCTTCCGCCCCGGAGGTCCTTCCACACCTTCCAGAGCCTGGACTGAGGCCTGAGGCCCAAGGACCTGGCTCTCCCAGAAGGCACTGCTCCCGGCTGGCAAGGTGCCGGCCGTGGGTGGGGTGGGCTCAGGCTGGGGCAGGGGAGGACGGAGTGGAGAGACAGTTTGATTCTGTGCCCTGACCCTGGCGTGGAGAGACGCTCGGGGGAGTTTGCGTCCCAGTGACCAGCTCCAGAAGCTTTCAGAGATCTTAGATTCATGACTTGGCCCCGAATAACCCCCTGCTGGATCTGCTCATGTCTCCACTGCCAGAAAGCCCAAGGATGACACAAGTCCTCTCCTACGGAGACCTCCCATCCCCAAGCCCCCTTGGGTGCACACACTGGGGCCCTCCACACAGGGACGTGTCCTCCAGACAGTGTGTCTCACCCAAGGAGGTCAACCGAGGCTGGAAGGACAGCTGGGGTCAACAACACCCAACTCCCAGGGGCTGATGGCTTCATTTTATGCTTCAACTTCCCCTCCTTGCCCCCACCCCCTTCCTTCAACTTCTTATCTCTTTTCTTCTCTCTCCCATCCCAGAGCCAATACACTGTGGGTTCACCAGTTTCACTTATAATCAGCCATGTGGCTGTTGGAAAACTACTTAACCTCTCCGTGCCTCAGCTTTTTTTTTTTTTTACCTGTAAAACAGGGGCGATAAAATCTTTTTAGCTTCTGAAAATTGGAAATAGAGTGTGCCAAATGTCAAATCTTTGATAAATGGCAATAATGGTAATAACTTAGTATTCCTATTATGTGGTGTGGTAAGGAAATTAGCTAAGGGGATTTCATTTTATCTCCAAGTATACCTCCCAGGTGTGTATGACATTACAGATCAAAGAATAAGCCCCTAATCAAGGCTCAGAGGCTTTTAAGAATAAAAATATGCGCATTACAGCTATAGAAAACATTGCAGGGACTGCATGAGGATCAATCATACTGTCACCCTCTGTGTGTGCACATTTCTCTTCCTTCAGGTCTCTCTTTGGTCCCCGGGTACAAGTTCTTTTCTCTGTCACTGAATAATATACACACACTCACAGTGGGTCCTTTGGGTCCTTCAGTCCTGAAGAGAGCGCAAAAATGAATTAAAAGTTCACTGCCCAAGCTCAAGAGAGAGGAAGAAACGCGCTGCGATGATGGATGGGCTCAGCCTCCTTGTCAGCAGAAGATGCTACTATAGCTGATGAGGCTGACCACGGGGACATGCTGGAGGGTGCCAGCAACACGGGGAAGAATGGTCAACAGTCCTCCACAGGTATTTTACTGTCCCACATTAGACTCTACCCCACATCACGCCAAGCCCCCTCTTCTCCAACCAAACGCTCTCTGGGTGTCACACCCGAGGAACAGACAACCGGGTCTAAAACTGGGAGGTCCGACGGCTAGCTCTCCAAACCGGCAGACTTCACGAAATCAGGGAGGAGGATGCGAACGCACCAAGTGCAGGAGGCAGCAAATGGACTGAGTGCTCTAAACTATGTCCAAGACTAATTATTCAAGATTGGGAATGGGGCGCTAGAGTTAAAAAGGAAAAAAAAAATAAAAGGAGAGAGAGGGAGAAAGAAAAGAAGCCTCTTACCTAAACTGAAATCCTTCCCCTGACGAAGCACACATCTGGGACTCACGGGGACCCCGTGGCAGCAAGCCACCTACTAGCTCTCCACCAGGACCCTGCCCAGTCGCTGCGCCGTGGGGACGGCACGCAGGCTGTGCTTCGCGAGGGGCTGACAGAACTTTTCTCCGACAGTATTCCTGCCAAAGTTCGTTTTCAAGCCATGGTTCATAAATACACAGTATTCCAGCAAAAAAGTACAGAATGTCCTCCTGAGGTTGACAAGCAAATAGTTTCATAAATAACCCTCTTGACACGTGCAAGATGTTAACATTTTTGAGGTTTCGGGTAGGGGCAGACACGGATTTAATTGCTCGATTCAGTCTGGAGCCACTCTGGACTTGGACGTTACCTCTTGGGGGCCAATGGAAATGTTTTCCTTGGCTTGAGAAAACTGGTGTTGCTTGTCAGCACTGAGGACAAAGGCCTCTCCTCAGAAAATTCTGGGCCAGTGGGCGGCACAGGTGAATCTGGCCAGATCTGTACGCTAGGGGACCCGCGCTGGGGCATCAAATACAATGCAGTCCCGCACACAGGAGGAGGGCTGGGCTGAGCCACAGTGCTGGCCGTCTTAGAGGTACTGAGTGCCCAGCTGGGAGATGTGTGTGTAAAGAAGGAAAAGCTCCAAAGAAGCCTCTTATTTTGATAGTGATACTTTACCCCCTTTTAAACAGCAAATTTTGGGCAAAACCTGGAATGGGCCAGATCAAACACTGAGTCTGGGGGGATTTTAGTATCAGAAGCACCACTGGATATTAAAGTAGTTCGTGGGATAGACTGAGGTTTGTCAGAAATGCCTGTCATACTGCCCCTATCACATTGCTAGAATTTCCACCTCTTAAGTCCACTAGGGTCCAGCTTAGTCACATGCAGAGGGTTGTCTGGTTCTAATGAATGAGGACATTACACTCCAGAGTATCTCTGTATCATTGTATGATGCTTCCAAGTTTACCAGGCCTTCTCTCATCCACAACTACAGCTGAGCCCTGGAATAGCCCCACGACACAAATAGGGCAGGCGCCATAATTCCCATTTCACAGATGGAAATGCAGAAGCCAGGTGAAAGCAAGAAAATAGCCCAGGGATCCCAGATAGTAACCAGCAAAGCGGGGAGTCACATTTGGGCCCTCGGCCTCTGGAAGCTCTGTCAACAAACAGCTTATCAGACATGCTAGGAAAGCAGAGAGCAGGGCCAAGGGGAAATGAGCCCTAGGAGAGGAAGATTTCCATGAGGGACAATGAGAGGAAGGCTCTGAGCCTACTGGAGACTCTGTTCTGATGGGAGGCCCACAGTGTCTGACTTTCATTATACCTTAACCAGGCGTTGGGAAGGTAAGCAGTCACACCAGTAACCTCTCACTCCAACCTTGTGGCTGAAGCTGGTGACAGACACAACGACACCATGATGTTCTGAGGTGTGAGAAGGGCATCTGCAGCTCTCAATTACAATATATCAACGGACTGCACGGCAGCCTGATTCTGTGGATGGTTCTGAATTCACCTGGGAAGACAGGAGCTTTCTACATTTTTTCAGAGTAAGAAATCTTTCCATCCTCTCATTTACTAGGCATGCTGTGTTTCTATCCATTGACTGAAAGGTCTAAATCAGACTGCAATGAATGTTAAGATAAAGATAATAGTAGTAAGCACTGTCATCTGACGGCTGAGTCAGGTAGCAGCACCTGATCTGAGCACTGGATATACGTACGCAATTTACTGAGTGGGTTGCACTCAAGAGGCACAACCGGGAAGTGGATTTCTTTTGCCCTCCTAATTCTGCACCCTTGAATGCTCTGCAGATTCCCGCCTCGCCCCTTGGTGACATCTTGGATAGTTCCATCCCCTCCTTTCTCATCAGTTTAAGTTTTGACAACAAGTTGTGTTTTGTTTGTTCACACTCAATTCTGGTATTAAATGGTCCCCTCGAAGTGAGACCAAAACTTTAATCTCCCATCTCATTCAAGGTCCCCCCTAGCCCTCCAACTGTAAGGATCTGCACTGGGGATTGCTGGGAGAGCATAATCTCTTTTCTCACTGGTACTTAACTTTCTTTCCTGTCCCCATGACTGGCTGGCTTTTTCAGAGTCATGGTACAGGTGTGGATTAAGCGAAGAGAGACCCCCTACAGGGCTGCTGAAATCAGTCATCAGTGCCCAGTCTTTGGCAGGTATATATGTGTGCCTAAACCTTACTACAACACAGGCCAGCTGGTTCTAATTATTCCCATTTTAAAGATGAGGATACTGAGGCTCAGAGAGTTCAGCGACTCGCCAAATGACACACAGCGAGGCAGTGGAAGAGTCTGGACTGGGTCTCACTCTGATCTACCTGATCCCAAAGCTGGCGTTCTTAACATGGGACATGAAAACAGAGAGAAAGCCATTAGCCAAAAAGTCTGCCGACGCAGCTGAAGATAGAAGTGGGAAGGACAAATTCTCAAATTTGTGTCCTGTTTATATTTGTTTTCTTTCAAATAATTGTCATTTGTTGGTCCAAATAACAATATCTAAGAGCCTTGATTTCGGTTGTCTATGACCAATGGTGGGACTAGAGCAGCCCAGTTAATCTGGTGAAAACTAAATCACGCTGGTCTTCATTGACAAGCACAAATGGCTGAGGCGAAGGTGAGGGAGCCAAGTACAAATAACAACGCCGTTAGAGATGACAACAGAAGTGTGATTAAAGAACGCGCTAACCAGAGCTCCCTGTGTGATGTCAGTCCTCTCACCGATCTCCTGCTTGTCGTCAAATTAGTAATTACACGCAACCTGCGAACACGGATTTTCCCTTTCAAAATGCATTCACATCTGTGACCGCTTTTATTGTGTCCCCTGCAATACGGCCGCTGGGGCAGGGATTGCATTGTTGCCCCATCGTCACATAAGAAAGCTGAGACCCGTGAAGATGAAGGAATATGGAGTTCCTCCAGCAGGTGAATGGCAGGTAAGGACTGGAGACCCCACCTCTCCCTCGAGTCCTTCACTTAAGTGACACTTCAACAGCACGTTCAGACAGGCCTCAGGGAAAGCCGCTGTCCTCAGCTGCCTGTGCAGCTGAGCTCCTGCCAGGTTGCCATTGCAGGAGGCAGGGGAGAGCCCTCCCACCTGCCTGTGTCTTGCTTTTGTTTCATCTCCCTGTCTTCACTCTCACTGTACACATTCACTTCTGTGCATTTTTTTTCTTTTTCAGGAGAAGACAGAAGACAAATCAAGGGTCTGAACACACAGGGAGAAACTTGATCCTGTCCTGTCTCTAGGGGACCCACAGGCACTGCCTCCTGCATCCCCTCCTGTTCTGTCCAAGGCAAACACTGGGAGGAACAATAATTTCGGTAGTAACTCCTGTCTGTTGAACACTTACTTTGCGTTAGGCATGGTGCTGGGTGTTTTGCATGCATTTTTTCCTTTCTCCCTTCAACTACTGGAGAAAAAGGGACTTCAGATCCACAGTGTTTGCTCTAAACCCCTAGAGGCCAGGTATATTTCGAATTCAGAATTTTTTAATTGTTAGAAAGGTAAATAGTACACCTGCTATATGTTATCGAACCCCAGCAGGGTCTACACCCATGTTTAGTTATCAAACGCACTGATACTTCTGTGATGAAACACAGAAACAATCACAAGAGGCATAAAATAAAAGCTGTAAACAGCATCATGTCAATAAAGGTCAGCTTTTGCCACCTGGTCGACATATGACAAACTTAGTAAAGAAGCTTGTAGTTTTCGGAGCTCTTTGGATTGTGGAATCACAGAGGATGGAAAGTGGATCTGTATTATTATGCTCATTTTACAGACGTAGATGCAGACATTCAGGGAGTTTCCATGACTCGGCAGAACCACAGAGCTGCCGAGTGGCAGAGCTGGGGCACCAACCCACGCCTGCTGATTCTAGCACCTGCTCCATCAGCCACAAGACCTGCATGGAACGTTTGTCTCTGGAAGCGTCAGACACAGACGTCAACACCAACAAACAGCTATAACTTCCATTCACCAAGGGTAGTGGTGGCAGAACCTTTGGAATATCTCAATCCAGATTTAAAATCCTTGCTACTAAGGGATCGTCCACAAACTAACAACACTGGCATCACCAGGGGCTTGCTGGAAATGCAAGATCTCAGGCCTCACCCCACCTCTGAATCAGAAATGCATGTTAACAAGCTCCCTGAGTGGTTTGCCGGCTGGCACAGCCTGGTTTGAGCAGCTCTGGTCTAAGGCTCTTTTCTTGTATGATCTCATTTAATCCTCACAGTAACCCCATGAGGTAGGTGCTATTGTCACCTTAGACAGCCGAGGAAAGGGAGGTCCAGAGAGATTAATAACTCGCCCAAGGTCATACAACTGGTAGGTTCCAGATACAACAGGTTGGCCTGACTCCAGGGCCCACTGTTTACCACCTCACTGTTCTTTTTCTCGCAGGCAGGAAGTGAGGTCCAGGACACAGTCAGGGGCATTGGATAAGCGTGCTGCTTTTGTTAGTAAGGACAGAGATGAAGCTCAAATTGCAGATTGGTGATTCCAAGGAGCCTTCCCTCTCCTGTCCCCACGTGCCCTCCCTCAGTGCCTTTATCTGACGACAGTAGCCAGCAGACTTGTTTACACCTTTGCTCATTCTCTTCCTCCTGGACACATGGTATATCTTCACTTCCTTGCCCGCTTCAACACAAGCAGGGCCATGTGACCTGCACTGGCCAAAGAAACGCGAGCGAAAGAGCTATGCATCATTTCCAGGCTGGTGCATTTAGTTGTCAACGCCAGACAGTGTAGCACCTCCGACCCCTGGAAGTGGTCCTGGAAGCATGTGGGAAGATGAAGGCTTTGTCGGCCTGGGACCCTGACTGATCACAAGGACCCCCTACTAAACGCACACAGGACAGAGCAGGAGTAAGAAGCAAACCTTTGTGCTTTGAAGCCTCTGAGGTCTGAGGGGTTGTTTGTTACCCTGGCATAACCCGGCCAGTCCTGGCTGATTCTCTGACTCATCCTCCTCTGCTCTGGAGAGGCTGATTTACGCTGCAGGAATGCCCGCCAGCAGCTCTGCGGGTGGGAAAAATGTACCTGTTTTTATGTATCCAAGCTAATAGCCCCTTTCTCTCTCTTTCTTGTGAGAGTTCGTCCCCTTCTCCTCCTTTCTTTCTCGGAGCCAAATTTATTTCTGATTTGTTTCCCTTGTTCAACCTCTACAACTCCTTATTTTCCAAGGCTATTTTTAGTGGCTCCATTCTACCCTGAAGGAAATAGTTCACATCTTGGTACCCAGGGCTTTTTTAGCAACTTCTAATGGGAGAGGATAGTACATATCAACAATTCTTTTAGCCACCATGTCATTTCCCCAAGAGGCTCAGAGAAGAACAAAATGTCTCTAACAAATGAGTTTTGGATATTAATCTCCAAACTCTTCATTGCACATGATCCTCCCTGATGCAAACAAAGAGATTTTAACTGTCCTTGGCTTCTCTCCTTTTGGAGGTTAAGCCTGGGCTCCTTATACCTGGTGATTCCCCACACCTACTGAATCAGTCTTTGGGAGTGGGGCGCAAAAATCTTGTCTTTTACAAGATCCTTGAGTGGTTTATCTACAGACAATTTGAGAACAGGTGTTTGGGAGGGCCACACATGTTTGTCATAACTCATCCCTGCTCATCTAGAACTCACCAATGATTAGAAATATAATTTAAAGCAACATCCCCCATGAATGTTTATAGCAACTTTATTCATACTTGCTAAAGCTTGGAAACAATCAAAATATCCTTCAGCAGGTGAATGAATCAATACACTGTGATACATCCAGACAATGGAACGCCAAAAAGAAATGAGCTATCTAGCCAAGAAAAGACATGGAGAAACTTAAATGCATATTACTAAGTGAAAGGAGACAACCTGAAAAAGCTACATACTGTATAATTCCAACTACATAACACTCTGGAAAAGGCAAAACTATTGAGACAGTGAAAGGATCAGTGGTTGCCAGGGGCCACTGGGAAAGGAGGAATGAACAGGTGGAGCACAGAGGATTTTTAGGGCAGTGAAACTATTCTGCATGACACTACAATGGTGGGTGTATGTTACCACACATTTGTCAAAACCCAGAGAATGTGCAACACCAAGAATGCAGCCTAATATAAATTATGGACTTTGATGATAATGATATGTCAATGCAGGCTTATCAGTTGTAACAAATGACCCACTCTGGCATGGGATGCTGACAGTGGGGGAGGTTGTGCATGTGTGCGGGGCGGAGGTAATATGGGAATTTGTTTCTGCTCAACTTTGCTGTGAACCAAACACTTCCCTAAAAAACAAAGTCTTAAAAAACTACATTCTCTTTCATGATTCTAGAAGAAATTTTGTGTCCCTGTGAGCAAGGCTAAAGGAGACATTGAACACTCTGCTTCTTCTATGGATTTGCCATTCGCCATTCAGAGTTTTCCATCTTACCGAGAGGGCCAGTCAGGACAAAAGAAGCATCAAACTGTAGACGTGGTCTTGCGAGGAAGTGCTTAAGCCATGGACTGGATAACCAGGGTGAGTGAGGCCCTGTTTGAGGCAAGTCGTGACCTATTTCTTATCCAGCAATTTGCAGCCAGTCTGTTTTGCCATCTCTAGGCTGAGGAAGGTATGGCTTTGTATGCTCTGTATTTCTTTTAAGGTGGAAGGCATGGTCATGATGGCTTACAGAGACTAGGAAGGACCCTAGGAGCAATCAGGCAAAAGGGCAGTGTGTATCAAAGAAGCATCTGGCGGAGAGAAGTCCAAACAGAACAGCGGCAAGGAGTCAAGGGATACACAAAATTTGGAAGGTAGGAGGTCGGAAGTCAGACAAATAGACTGGGCAAAGGGTGGGAGGCAGGAGCACTTGACCAATCAGAAAGCCTCTGATCAACTTCCTTCTACAGGGGGGCCCACGTGAAGCAGAGACAGCCACCTTGGGGTCCAGTGGTGGCTGCCCTGGTAAAGAACAAGCAAGGTCACCTCCCTTCAGAGGGAGGGAAGTGCTCCGAGCCCAGGATGGCTCGTTGCTGGAGCATGTGACAAGTTTAGCCAGTTTTCACAAAGTCCTCCAGAACCAGCCACTGAAATGGGGAGCCACCTCTAAGGAGAAGAAGCTGCTGAGAGACAGTCCAGGAGGCGTCTCTGTCAGACCACAGTGCGGCCTTGTGCTTATTGCCCTACACACATCCTTTCCTTCGTCCCAGTTCTGTTTAAGTTAACTAGCCATCAAAACCTTTCCCTTTGATACACTTTGTGAACATTTTAAGAGAACATCTGTTAACACTTAAAATGAATAAAAACAAAAGGACCAGCCTAGTTGTGGGTGGCTGTGCAAACGTAACTGACGTTGAACACCCATGTCACAAAGCAAGCTGAAATTCGCTGGACTCGTGTTTAGACAGTAGATGCACACCAATGGTAATAGTAGTAGTTGTTGTAGTAGTAATAGTAATCATAAAGAGATGTTAGCCTCCGAGCCTGTCTGCTATGGTTCAGAGATTTGCGGCTGGGCAGGTCTGGCTCGGGGCCAGTTATCTGGACTTCCCTGTGGTTTTCCGGCTTTCTCTCCTCTGCTGTAACCCACCTGCAGCACAGGACCCGGTATAATTTACACCACTGTGCGAAAAAGTGTGATTGTCAATGTGACGCCTGTTTTAGGAGAAGGGCTCCCTAAATCTTATTTTAACTGTGGGATCAAAGTGTAAATCTGCCGATGCTGGGCTTTAAGGTTGAGGGGGTTGGGGCACGTGGCAGTATTTGGGTGAGTGCAGCCTGGTGACACCGGGGCTTGTTAGGGCTTCCCCCACAGTCCTTGAAAGCAGACTTCACATTAACAAGTGAAAACTGTTGCCAGCTGTAAAGGATCACTAGATGGCAAAACGAGTTATTTTTCTTATTACCGGTGACCAAGAGCAGATGCCGACACCAAGGGAAGACCACGGGGAACTGGAGGAGTGATGGCCTAAAGGTGAATGATTAATAATTTCCAAGTGCTAGGGTGTGGCAGTTCAGAAGCAGCTGTTCTCACAGCCACTAGTGCCAGAAAAATACGTACTGATGACAGCAGGAGGAGGAAGTTAAAAAAGATATAGAACAATATTAACTACAAGAGGGGGTGGAGATAGTACTCATGCAGTCATTCAGTCAGCAAGCACTTATTAAGCACCTACTATGCACCAGGAATTGTGCTAGTATTGAGAGTATAAAGATTAAAGCCAAAGAAAGCCTCTGCCCTCCATTGCTCACAGAACCCTGAGCCGACTTGAGTGTAAGCTCCTCAAGTCAGGAGCTCAGTGGCCCCGGCACCACATCCCCACATACACGTCCTCCTGCTAGAAGATGCCTCGTGGAAACTCCTTGCATGAATGGCTGAACTAAGACCGAACCGGTTGGCAGGACGAGGAACTCATCAGGTGTCACGGAGCCTTTTCTCCAGCCTGGAGCTGCTATATTTCTGTCTGGAGGCAGGAGGGTGGCTGACAGAGATCTACGTTCAACTGAAGCCCCAGCTTATCTTTAGGCCTAATTCCCTGGGGTGCTGGTTATTGAGAATGTTGCCCAGCCTCTGGAGGAGGCCAAGTTTAACAAGTCAGACCTGAAACTTCACCAACCCTCCAAGCTGAGTTCTTGGGCCAACTGTTTATATTTAATTGTGTGTTGTCACCAGTCATCTGCTGCTCCAAGAACACAGGACGCTGCTTCCAAAGCGGATACCATTTTTGGAGCTGCACTTCCCGAATCTTGACGACCAGAGTCAAAACAGCGCCTGGCAGCGTGAATGACAACTGTACGTCGGCGAGAGGCTGGATTCACTCAACTCTGAGAAAGAACTGGAAGGCTTCCACCTGCCGGTCTGCTTCTGCGGGAAGAGATGGGTGAGGTGCGGTCGCCACACACCATTTGCATCAGGCTGGGTGTCCACTAGGTAGAGGCGGCAGCCTTGCCCATGAATCCCAGCCTTCTCCTTTCTGTGCATTTTGAGCCCTTCCCGATTCCCTTGAAGACCACTGGATGACACCCGCACAAAGGCCTTTCTGCTGCGAGAGCTCCTCCCTGTTGCTTTTCCTTCCTTTTTGTCTTCACATCTCAATAAACCCTTCTCATCTCATATTTATCAAACGCAACCACAAAGGGACCACTTAATTAACAGGCTGCCATTGTGTGGAGGATGACTTGGAAGCTTAAAGCCATTTAAGAAATCCCACACTGTTCCAGACGACAAAAACAGTGGGACGCGCCATCTGGGAGGGTGCTTCTGTCGAAACAGATGCCAGTGTTTCCGTGATTAGGGACCTAATATTATAACATCATAGTACGCGGTGCCATTTGGTTAGGAGAGACAGCCTTGTGAGCGTGTGTTCTCAGGTCTCGCCTGCTTGGATGCAGCCAAATCATTCAGCACCAAAATATTTGCTCTGGCAAGGGGCCCCAGTTTGTATTGCTCTTGTATCTATTCTCCCACAGACCCTGTTTGAGGCTGAAAACATTGAAAGAACCCAATTAAAACTTGCCAAGACATTAACTGGCTACGACTAGCAGACAGGGAGACCATGGTCACTCAGTGCTACGAAGGGGACTGCAGGTGAATTCACAGTTTCAACAGTTTGTTTCAAGGCTCATTGATTTATGACAGGGGGACCTGAACTTTGTTTTAGAACAAAATGCCAGATCTGGTCTTTTTACTACCCTTAATCCTTGTCTCCAACTACTTCATTTAACTTATTTTATTGAGCACCTACTATGTTCCAGGCATTGTGCTGGGCTCCATAGGAGGATGAAAAAAATAAATACAATATAGATACTGCCTGTCAGAACTGAGAAAGCTTACATGTTCCCTTGAAAATGTAACAGTTAGTGTTTCCTCTATTTATACAAGAAACATCTATTCATTATGGAAAACTAAGAAAACACAGTCAAGCAAAAATTAAACAGTGAAAACTATTCATAACCCTTAGGAATAAGATTCTGAGAGCAAACTCTTTGTGTATTTCCTTCCAGTCTTTTTTCCTTCCTGCATTATATTCTATGTAGGCAGTTCCTGTATTGCTTCTTTTCCAGGCCATTAGTCTTGTCTCTGTATGGTTGATGACTTGTCCTCAGGGGTAAAGCCTCTTCAGTTCCTTTCTGGCTATCCAAGTCCTGCTTTACACCCACTTCCTCTAGGAGGCTAATCTCATCCCCATCAGAAAGGTCTTCTATTTCACAAGCTGTGGACATGGGCAAATCACTTAAGTTCTCTGAGCCTCAGGTTTCTTTTCAGGACACTGGAGATTAGAACCTTGCAGAGTTGTCGTCAAAGTTAAACGAGGTGAAATGAACAAGGAGAGAGGTCAGTAAGTGGTGTGTCTCTGTTTCCTCTCTGGTTCTCTGCACACCCAGAGCACTTGGTTATTATACACACTTCAGTGACCCCTACTGTTGCTAGGATGCACTCCCCAGTCGTTATGATGGTTCATAAGACCCTGCTGACCAGCCTTATTTTGTTCCAAGCACCCGCTTATTTTCCACCTCAGTCACCCTGACCTTCTTCCCCCTAGAGAGGTCTGCGCACACTGGTCCCTCTCCCTGGAACACTCTTCCCTCCCTTCTACTTATCCTTCAGACCCTGGATCAGTTGTAACACCATTAAGAATAGACCAATCCTCTTCCCAGAATAAACTTCGTAAAAAAAAAAAAAAAAAGAAAAGAAAAAAGAACAGAGCAATCCTCTCCTGCCTTCTCACAGCATCACATACCTATGCCTGGGTCTTACTTATTTATTTATTTGGGTCTTGTTTTGCATTAATATTTTTCCTTCCGGAATTAGTCTCCATGAGGGTGGACCTCGCGTCTGTTTTTGTTCTCCACTGGATCTCCAGTGCCTATCACAGCACCTGCCGCATAGTAGTGCTTGGTACATACTGGTGAAGACTTAAGTGATTCTGCTTTCCAGTTGCCTTTGAAGAAACAGGGCTGTGTCTTTTGCTTTCATGGTGTCACTGTGGGCTATTTCATCCACGCCCTAGACTGCACACATACATTCAGGCCTTGGAGAATCACGCTGCATTAGCCCTGGTCCTGTGAACACGTCCCTGGCCTTTCCAGAGGCTTCATAAAGAGCTAGGTGAGGTTCTATGCCATCCATGCTGCTGCCAAGATGGTCCCCTTTCTCTCTCCCCTTTCCCTTTCAACTGCAAGTCTATCAACCGGGCACAGTCTAAGTGTCTTCTCTACCATGAATCCTTCCGGCATGGCATGAGGGGAGGACACAGCTCAGTGGCAGAGCACACGCTTAGCATGCATGAGGTCCTGGATTCAATCCCCAGTACCTCCATTAAAAAAAAAAAAAAAGAAAAACCCCATAAACATGGCATTTATTCTGCCCTCTTTGGCACAAATAGAACTGATACTGTCTGCTCCTTGTAAGTGCAGCTGGCTGTGTGCTGAGCTGTCAGCCTGTTTACCCTCTGGCTGAGTCCCAAGTCCTTAGCAAGTGTCCCTTCCCTACCTGCCTCCTACTTCCTGTTTCTTACCACTCTTGCTCCTTTGCCCTCACTGTTGCAGACATTCTGAATGCTTTTCAGTTCTTCAAACCCAGCATGACCTCTCACATTTCTGGCCTTAGGCACACGGTTTTCTCTCTGGCTGAAACTCTATTCCAACCACCTGTCGATATGTCTAACTTCCAAAGAGCCTCCAGGCTTTCGTGTCACATTTGCTTCCACCGGGAAAGCTTCCTTGATTGCCTGGGTTAGGCTGGGTGTTCCCTCTCTGTATTGTGTTCCTCTAGGACCCAAACGTAGCACTTCTCAAATCTTGTTCTCCTGTTTTCCCCCCAGGGTGTGGGCTCCATGAGCCCAGGGGCCAATTAGGGTTACCATCCTCACCTGGCGCATAGTAGGTGCTTAGTGACTACTTGGTGGATGAATAGATGAATGAATGAAGGCCGCCGTAGTCACTTTTGTAACCCTCGTTCTGTCCCCTCTGACATTATGCTCTGCACAGAGGAGAGTTTGGAAATGTTTGTGGGGTGGAAAGGGATGGAACTGAGGTTCTGGAAAGAGCATTCATGAGCTCCACCCAGCGCGGTCCATTGCTCATCCATCTCCGTGTGCCACCAGCACAGGCCTGGGCATGCAGCAGGGGTTCCACAGTGTCTGTCAAATAACAGCCTCACTAGATATATCGAGAGACTTGGTTGTACTAGCTGTGTTACCCCCGGCAAGTCCCGTTCTCGCTCTGGCCTTGGCATCCCAACCTGCAAGTGAGAGATAATCACGTCACCTCCCTTAAGGGCTGTCTTGAGGGTTAAGTGAATTAAGACCAACAGAGCGTTTAGGAGCACCGAGTGTAAGCCAGCTGCCATTCGCCACCTGCCGCGGGGCTTCTTTATCCCACAAAGGCTGGTTCGGAGCTCGCAGCGGTGGGACGCAGGCCAGGCGGCCGGCCGAGGTGCGGGAGTCGCGGCGGGCCCCGGACTCCCAGGCTCCCGCCAGACCCCGCGCCCCGGTCGTGGCCCCTGTGCTTTCGAGAGACACCTGGCTGCAGCCCCGCGCTCCGGGCGCCGCCGCTGGCCGCCACTGCCGCCCCTGCGCCGCCTGAGCTCGTGGAAGTTTCCGTGGTGAGTCACGGCCCTTTTTTTAGCAGCGGCGCTGGATGTGCATCATAACTCACGGCGGACCCGAGAGCCCGGCCGCGGCCGCCGCCGACGTCAATGCAGACGAACAGGCGCACGCCGGGCGCTCAGCTCGGGGTGGGGGAGGCGACACTGGTCCCTGCCCCCGCGCACTACCCCGCGGGTCATAGCGCCACCGCCCGCCCGCGGGTCCCTGGAGCTGCAAGGCAGCCAGGGGGAGCTCGGCAAGGATGCTCATCCCTCGGGTTGGGCGGGGGGCGTCCTGGCATGGTTGGTCTCCGTGACTTTGAGGCCTTGGAACTGAGGAAGCGTGCGCTGTGGTGATGGAGGGAGAGAAAGTAGCCTTCTGTGCATCTGTCCATCTGTTATTCACCCATCCAGTCATCTGCTCAACCACCCACCCTCCCATTCATCTGGACCTTCCTCACACACTAAGTCACTGGAGACTCTTCCTCCCATTGCACCCATCCACCCACCCACCCTCAGCCCCCCACCACATTCATCCATTCCATCATTCATCCACCCTTCTGCTCCACCTGCCTTCCCATCCAGGCATTTGACATACTAATTCACCTAAGGTCTTCCATACCCACATCCACCCACCAGTAATGCACTCATTTATTTACTTCCCACCAATTTATTTATCTATGTCCATCTTTCCATCCACCCATTCATCTACTCATTCATTCAAATTAGCATTCATTATACTGGATGCACAGAATACAACGATTAGGGCAGAATCTCGCCTCTTGCAGAATTCAGAACCAGCATGGTTTAACATGCCCTGGGAGAAAAATTCCTGCCCTCATTACTGCCAGAATTAAAGATAGGTGTACTAGAACCCCATTACAGTAGGATGCCAAGAGTAACAATCTTAGTTGTAGGTAATATTTATTAAGCATGATTTGCCAAGCAATGTTCTAAGCCTTTCACATGCAGTATCTCACTGGATCCTTACACCAACCCTGGAGGTAGGTACTATTACTATACCCAATTTTCAGATGAAAAGAAACAGAGGCTCACAGAAGAAACTCTCATGGCTACACAACTCTTAAATGACCAAATAGATTAAGAAACCAAACTCTGCCTCTGAAATCAGGACTTTCAGTTACTTTACTTGTTACCTGGGAGAGGTAACACATTTAAAGAAGTTAAGCTGAATCAGCCTCAGTTTTCTTTTCTGTCAAAATAGGGACACTTTCCAGAGATAATGTGTATATTCAGTCTAACATCCATTTTCAAGGACTAATGTGTCTGATAAACTTGTTATCAGCCAAGATTAGGGAATAAGAGCGGGATCCAGGGGAAATGAGCCATGTCTATTATTATCATCCATGCTCATTATAGAACAATTAAAAGTAATTTAAAAAAAATCTCTTGTGATTCTATTATCTAGAAATAACAGCTGCTAACATTTGGTTTGGGGTGTTTAAAATGTTTACCATCCATATACATGGGCGTATGTGTGTATATGTTTTCTTTGCAAAAATTGGATATTTAAACGCATTGTAAAAAATGTACATCTTTGCATGGGTTGACCATACTGTTAAGAAATCTATTAAGAGAGAACAAGCTGTCTTCTTGATTGCTGGCCTTGCTTGCTTGTTTTTCACCTTCCCTCATTTTTTGCTTCTTTCCTTCCTCCTCCTCCGTATTAGAGGTCTTAGTTGTAGGCAACAAAAACCACTCTAGTAAGGGTAAATAGAGGTTTATTAATAAATAGATCAACAGTGTTTATTACTACTTTTTGTTGTTAGGGGATTATTATTAAATAGTTCATATAATTGTTGGATGGGCTAAATAGACAGACTCGAGGGCGAGTTTCAGGACAGCTCTGCAAATGACAGGACAGAACTGGGCCAGGGCAGAACACAGCTGCAAAATGAGAACCTTTGCCATGGCCACTGGCCCCAGAAGCATGCTACCTTGGCTACCAGCCACTGGCAAAATGCATGTCCCTCACTCTGCCATCTCTTCTAGATTCATTTCCAGATCAGAGTCTTATGCACATACATCTAATGGGCAAAACTTAAACCACATCTGAACCTTAGCTGAAAAGGAGTCTGAAAAGCATAGATTTTAGTTTCCAGCTTTTGCATATTAGAATAGGGTTGAAGAGGGCATCAAGTGAGCCGGTCCACAGGGCCAGCTATGGATTATTTTATTAGGAGAGTTGGTAGGGTTCGTCTTGTTGAGTACCCTCATTTTACCAACAGGGAAACTGAGGCTTATAGACGGGATTTCCTCACAAGTTGATGCTGAAAGATAACTAGAACTCAGGGTCGAAGCAGAACCACATGGTGGAACCCTGAGGACAGTGGGGCTCTGTCATCTTCCTGTGCCCACATCAAAGACTTCACATGATTGGATCCACCCTGCATTCTCTTTGTCACCACCCTTGTCACCATTTCACCTGAAAATTCATCCTGAAAAACCCCAGGGTTGTCGGAATAATGAGAGCTCATGTGGTAAATGATTGTCATAATTTCTGTTGACACCTCTTTCACCATCCTCTTTGGTTTTTTTTACCAGGCTAATATGGGATGTCCATCTGTACCACAACCCCACAAGGTTGGTGCTATTTCCCCCATTTTAAAGATAAGGAAACTGAGGCTTGGAAAGGACATTTAATTCCTGCAGAATAAAACCACTAATAAGCAGCTGAGTTGGGAGGAAAGCCAAGCTGTGCTAACAGCTAATTCTCGTGTAGCTTTGCACTAGTGAAACACATTTGTCTGGCAGGCTCACTCCTCTCTTTGTGCAGGCTCTTCCCTGTCATTGTGCAACCTATTCCTTGCACCTAGATTTGAACATTTGATCTCTTTCTCTTTGGGGTTGAGAGAATGGGTGGAGGGCTTATGTATTGTGAATAGAAACAAAAGCATTTGTAAGTTGCAACTGCCAACTCAACCCTAGTGAGATGGAAAAAATGTTCTAGTTGCTTTGCTACAATTTATTTATCAGATATTTATGGAGGGTCTTCTGCGTGCCAGCTGTTGTGCTAGGCACTGAGATACAGAGATGAGGATGAATTAGACACAGACCCTGATTTCATAGACCTTGTGTGCTAGTAGGAAAGACAGCAACCAGACGGCTGCACTACCTGCTGAGCTATGACACAGTACATCAAGCGTGGCATGGGGACACAGAGGAAGACACCTAACCTAGACTGGAGGTCAGGTGCGTTAGTCATTTGTTACCAAAGTAATTCTGCATAATAAATCACCCCAGAACTCAGTGGCTTAAACAAGCATTCGTTTAGCTCATGCATCTTTGGGTTAGCTGGTCTTGGTGGGCTCACTCCAATATCTAACATCAGCTGCAAATCAACTAGTTGGTCCACCTGATCTTGACTGGGCTCCCTCACATATTTGGGCATGGACTGGCTGTTGGTTGGTCAATGATGGCCTTGGCTGAGGTCTGCTCTGCTCTAACGCTGCTCTGTTCCACATAACTCATCCTCCAACAGGCTAGTCTGGGTGGGTACTCATGGTGAAGGCAGAGAGGAAAAAGTACAAGTACTTTTGTAAGTTTCTCTTTGTGGGACAACTGTTAAAATCCAATTGCCATTGGCCAAAGCAAGCCACATGGTCATAGTCAGAATCAAAATGTGGGGGAGTAGATCCTACCTTTTAACTGGAGGAGCTATTAAGCCACCTTGCAAAGGGTGAGAATACAGAGAGGGGTGAAGAATTCAGGCCAGTTTTGTCATCAGTTCCATCAGGGAAGACTTTCTGGAGGAGGTGGTAACTGAGCTAGTTTTTAAGAATGCATTGTCAGGTGAATAGTTTTCAGGGATAGTGGGAAAGGGAGTGCAGGATAGATGTGTTATCATGTTCAGGCCTCACAGGGGATTTGCTAGTGGTTCCATGTGGTTAAAGGCTAAGAGAGCAAGGGGAGGGTAGCAGGAGATGAGGCTGGAATCACGAGGGGCTTATAGTTACATTAAGGAGCTGGACCTTATCCTGGTACTGGTGATAGAACTTTATGAGTTTTAAGAAGATTAGTTTTTTTTTCCAAAAGAAAACTTTGGACAGCAGCGGGAGGCAAAAGTAGCAGTGAAGAGCTTGTGGTAGTGATCCAGACTAGAAGTGATGATGGTTCAAGCCAAGGTGTCAGTAGTAGAGGTGGAAAGAAGTGAATTTAGCTGGGAGATGGTAAGAACTGACAGGACAGGCTCACTAACTGGATGTTAGGGATGAGAGAAAAAGAGGTGTCAATGCTGATGCCAAATGTGTGGATCGTTTGTCATCAAGACAGAGGCATCTTGGTGCAAAAGAGGTTTGCATATGCTGAGCTTGAGTGCTGTGGTAGCCAGAAAAATGGCTGCTCAGAGATGTCCACATTCTAAATCCCAGAGCCTGTGACTATGTTACCTTACATGGTAAATGAGGCTTTGCAGATGTGAGTAAGTTAAGGATTATGAGATGGACAGATTATCCTGGATTATCTGGGTGGACCCGATGCAATCATAAGGGTCCTTTAAGAGGGAGGCAGGAGGGTCAGAGTCAGAGGAGATGAGACCACAGATGCAGAAGTTGGAGGGATTCAGGTCATAAGCCAAGGACTGTAGGAAGCTATAGAAGCTGAAAAGGGTGAGAAAATGGATTCTCCCCTGAAGCCTCCAGAAGGAACGCCATCCTGGTGACACCTTGATTTTAGCTCACTGAGACAGATTTTGGACTTCTAACCTCCAGAACTGCAAGATAATGAACTTGTGTTTTAAATTATTATGTTTGTGGAAATTTGTTACAGCAGCAATAGGAAACTAATGCAAGGGTCTTGTGGGAGATCCAGATGGGCATGTACAGGAGCTGAGGAGAAGACATCCAGGATGGAGAACTGAATAGGATGGAGAGTCACTGGCAAGTGGACTGGACCATAGCTTTGGCTCTCCCAATAAGGCAGCGTAGAGTGAGAGGTGAGGACAGCCTGCAAAGGGCTCAATTCAGGGGAAATCTTTGAAGGGAAGTAAGGAGGACCTGGAGAAATATGAGAAGGTCTAGAGATGGGAAAAATCTGAGAGCAGAATTTCAATAAGGAAACTCTCCCTGTCCACCATCACAGAGTGAGCCAATAAGGAGACTCCAAGTGCCTCCTGGATCTGATCATCGGGAGTATGGTCTTGGTGAGAGCAGTTTCAGAGGCAGAACAGGAGGGGAACCAGCCTGACTGCGGGGAGAAATCGTGGGAAGTGAGGAACTGAAGCCACAAGGAGAGACAGCGTTCTTAGATGACTGGCTTTGATGGGGAAAGAGATAAGGTAACAGCTGGAAAAGGGTGGGGATCCAGGGAGAACCTTTTTTTTTTTTAATACGAGAGAGAGATATATGTTTAACTGCTTCTGGGATGGAGGCAGCGAGGGGACTGGAGGATGGCTGAAGATGAAGGACAGAGGGAGAGGTTATCGATGAGGTCTGGTCTCTGAGGAGGTGTATGTTGCGGGTAAGAGCCAAGATTTCCAGGGGGATTAGCTTTAGATTGAAGGAGGATGATCTTTCCATGAGGGAAGGAGGCAAAAACAGGTGTAAGGATGCTAAGGTGTGTACGTAAGGGTGGGTATGGGGGACAACTTTCCATGTGCTGGTTAAAGCATTCCAACATTTTAGGACAATTCCTTTCTAACTTGCTATAGTGAATTGCCACCAAAATTTCACTACTCAGAATAAGAAAATAGAATTTAGAGGGAACAAAGAGACTGGGCTAGTGGTCAGTGGATCAGCATAGAAACCAAAGTAATAGCTGAAAAAATTTTATCTGAAGAATCAGAGCAACATAAAATATAGGAATTGCCATTCTGGGACAGACTCATGGTCCACTCAGGCTGATATCTGCTGCCAACAGAGTTCCCATGGGATGGGCACCCAGCGGGCACAGTCATGCTCCAACCACCCTTGATCTTGGTTATGAGACAGAGAAACTGTTTCCTTCCTGACGTCAACCACAAAGGTTAGGTATATCCCAGCACCCTTTTATGGCTCTGTCATGCATAAATATACCCTAAACCCTCTCCAACTGCCTGCACCATCCCCCTTGGGGTTATGTGTTTCATTAGTTTATTTCCCACTGTGTGACATAGAATTAAAAAAAATCTATTTCTATTTTATTTTGTTTGAGGTTTAAAGAGTAGCCATTTATCCCAGTAGTCGTCAAAGGTAGTAACGCAAATGAAGCACATTTAGCACATCATAAATCCTGACACGTCATAAGTCTTACGGCGATGGAGATGATGAGGATGAGGATAAAGATAATGATGATGTTTCAGTCCTCTTTAACCCCGCCTGCTACGCATTATCTTCCCCTTTTACAGAAGGGCAAACTAAGGAAGGCTCAGTGAGGTTACTAGACTTGATAAAGAAGATCAGAGAAGAAAAAAACTGGAGGTCATTGAAAAGTTGAAGTATGGGGTGTGGGCTAGGAGCTTAAGGAGAAGCAGCTTGGAGTCTGTTTCTGTTTTGACTGTATATCACAGGGAACTATATTCAATAGCTTATAATAACCTATAATGAATATATATATATATAAAAATTGAATAACTATGCTGCACACCAAAAACTAACACAACATTTTAAATCAACTATACTTCAAGTTAAAAAAAAAAAAAAAGAGAAGCTGCTTAGAAATGCCTGCTGCCTACCTCCCATAACCCACCCACCCTCTGCCAGCCCAGGGCTGCATTTGCTGGTCAGCTTCCTCCTCCAGAGGTGGAGAGTCTGAACCCAGCTCAGCCGAGCCCTGGGGCCAGCCAGCCTGACGTGGATCCTTCAGGTCAGAGAGCAAAAGGATCTCTCTTATTTATTCTTCCCTTGTGATGGAAATAGCCCAAAAATTGTCCTTGTGCTTACTAAGCTATTTCCTAGCCAAAGCCGGCCAGAGAATGTTAATTATCTCATCCTTTTTTTACCCCCTTCACGATGAATTATTGAGTTCCAGCGCACGCTGTCTTTAATTGCGAGGTATTCCAGAACGAGTAGGTTATCAAAAATGTGCAGAGGGGGAGAGCTTTGGTCCAGCCCTGGGAGGCTAAGGTGGGGAAATTCATCCTTATTTATTTACATGGTAATGGGATGAGATTCTGCCAGCTTGCTAATGGGCTCTTAAAGCGAAATAGGCTTCCTGTGGCCTAGTTAGAACGATTGGTTGCCCTGCTAGCACGTAAAACATCAAATTAAGAAAGCAATGTCTCCCTTTTTCTAGAAATATTCTTCTGTTGAGGGGACTGTCTGCATTATTTGCACGGGAGAGGGATCTGTAATTTATCGTGGGAGGCGGGGTGGTAGGGTGGGCACAGCTGCTGTATGGTTTAAAGGGACCAGCCCTTGACTCTGCCACCAACCAGCCATTTGTCCTCAGACAGTGCATTTCATTACCCCTAAGTCTCAGTTTTTCTATCAGTCACTAGAGGATGGTTATGCTTTGCCCTAAACCAACGTAGCAAGTTTGTTGTAAAGACAAGATAAAAAAGTTGGTTTTAAGAGTGCTGAGTGATCATGAGTATTTTGTATCTCTGAGGAGCTCGCGTGATTTTCCAGAAAGCAAGAGACAGGTCCTAATCACATTTAAAAATAAACCTTAGCATTTTCTAAGTGCTTGGCCAATTACTCCAAATAACGTTCATTCCAGAGGCTCCTGGGGGCGGCGGCGGGGGCCGTAAGTCATATGATGAAATGCATTAGATTGTGGAGCAACCGGAGACAGACTGCAGTGTTTCACTACAAAATCAAGGCGGAAGCATCCAGGTCCACAGACAGATCCGAGTCTCTCTCACCTCAGCCGCTGCCTTCTTTTCCCTAGAGATGGATGGAAACCTCTCTGGGTTCTTCTTACTTCATTTTCTTTATGTTTTTGGTCTTTTCATTGATTCAATGAATGTTTGTTGATCACTTCCTATGTGCTGGGCACTGGGCTAGGCAATGTATAGATACAGCCTGGAAGGAAGGAAGAATTTAAACTAACCCACAATTAAATATGCAATTACAAAGGGAGGTAGGCCTGCGGGCTTTGAGAGAGAAGGTATGGTGAGGGCAATTTAATCGGAGGATCAGGGGAGGCGTCTCTGAGGTCCTTACATTTGAACCAAGGCCAAAAGGATGTCATGGGCAGATCAAGTGTAGGGAGAAGAGCATCCCAGTCAGAGGGAACAGCAGGTGTGAAGGCACTGCGTGGGGAGGAGCTTGGTACTGGAGGACTGAAAGCAGTAGGGGAGGGTGTGCGTGTGTATGCATGTGTGTTTGTGTGTGTGTGTGTGTGAGCATCCACATGCTTGCGCATGAATGGATAGTACTGAGAGAGGGAAGGGTGGGGTCAGATGAAGTAGAAGGGGCCAGGTAGGTCTGGGTTTGAACCCTGGCTCTGCTAACTGTTGTCTGTATAATCCTGGGCAGGTCATACCAGCTGTCTGAGCTTTGGTCCTCTCCTTTGCAAAGGAGAATGGATGACATGTAGCTCATGAGTCAGCCTGAGGTTCGAAGGTCACCGCAATATCCTTTGAGGCCCTCTTAATCTGGCTCATGTTCCCTCTTGGACCTTTTCTCTGATTAGTCTCTCCCTTCCTCCCTCAGCTCCAGCCAAGTAGCCTCTTTGCTGTCCCTCATACAAATGAAGCATATCCTACCTCAGGGCCTTTGCACCTGCTGTTCTTGCTGTTGGCAATGCTCTTCACCCTCACTTCCTTCAGGTCTTCATTCAAATATCCTGTTCTCAGTGAGGCCTTCCTGATCTCTTTATTTAACATTATCACCTCTGTTCTACTCCAAACACCCATCCCTGCTCCCTGCTTTACTTTTCTCCATAGCACTTAGCGCCATCCAGCCCAGTAAATATTTATTTTGTGCATTATCTGCTCTCTCCACAAGAATGGGGGTTCCATGGGGGCATGGAGTTTGTCCATTTTATTCACTGCAATGAACCTAGTGACCCTAAAGGAGTGCCTGGCATATATTAGGTGCTAAATAAATAATGCTGAATGTTTGTGAAGTTATTTGATAAGTAAATAGAACAGTGCTTCACACATGGAGCATTTAGCCGCATTTTCTTCCTGGTCAGAAAGCTCTGTCCTACTTGGAGCCATAGAAGCTAAGCTCTCCTGTTTCATTTGAATAAATCCCAGCTTCACCAACTCTGTGCCCATACCAAATGTGTCCTTTCCTCAAGGTCTCATGCAAGTCCCATCTCCTCCTCAAATCTTCTAACTTCCTTTCCCAGGCTACAGGGATCTCTCCCTCCTCGGATCAATTTGAGCATTTTCAATTTTTCTCTCCTATAGGGGACTTATTATTGAATGCTTTGTGACATCTTCTGCTCTGTCATTTAATCTTTTGATATATGGGCTCATCTCTATCTATCTATCTATCTATCTATCTATCTATCTATCTATCTATCTAATCTATCTATCATCTATCTACCTACCTACCTACCTATCTTCTAATCAGGAATTAGATCATGAACGCTAGAATTTTAGAGTGGGAAGGGCTTTAGTGATCCCTTTCTTCACTTTCACATAGCAGGGCACTTTTTTGCAAGCTCTTTGAGGCACAAGTCTTTATGCTAAATATCTTTTAACCCTCTTATTAATTTATTCAGCAAGTATTTGTTGAGTGCTGCTATGTGCCAAGCCATGGATTAGGTACTGTGCTATGACAGTGAATCTGACACAATTTGAACTCTTAATTTCTGACATGTTGGAGCTTTGTACACAGCAGATGATGAGTAAATTTGTGCTGAAGGAACGAATAAATGAATGAGTATTCATATACAGTTTAAATTTGATTGTGGTAAACAGAATTAAAAGTAATGAGGTTCCATTTATAAATTATAGGATATCAGTCTTTTTAAAAGAATAAATACTACTCCATAAAGATTTGGGATGAATAGAGGTGTGGAGGGTACTTGAATGATATGGAGATGTCCTTAATTAAGATTCCTAAGAGGGCCAGAAGAGGGAATTGAATTATTTCCTCCCAATGGGAGATCCATCAAAGTTTGGAGGATGGGTGGGTATGGACTGCATGGTGGTTACTATCGGCGTAGAGGTTAATCAGCTCTTGACGTCAATAAAGTGAAGGTGAAGGATGCTACATTCTGGCATCTGAGATCTCCCTGGGAAGACCCTGAGATCCATCAAGAGGTTCTGACCTTCTCACCGGGGACCCTATCTTTAGAGGACAGAATTCTCTTACTGTCTTGCAAGTGATTGCTTATGGGAAACAGTTTTCTGCTTGGCAATAGCACAAACTGTCAAGTTCATTTATTTTGCTTCCAGTTTCCTTCCCAAGGGGGATGTTGTACTGCCAAGTGGCTCTGCCTGTGTGCCAGGCTCCAGTGGTTTCCAGCACCTGGGGGTCTGATTTCCAGTGATGCTACACTCCATCACTCAGCCTGAGAACATCTTAATTTAGCTCAAAGCATGACTGCCAAGGCTGAAAGCTGCTCAGGGCAGAGAGTTGTCAGAGGTGGTCACTGCTAGTTGCAAATGTGGTCAGTCTCTGGATCCCTGCTCCTTAGAGCCTGCTACCCATTTGGACTTGTTTCTCATCCCAACACTGTGTCATCATCATCATCACCCACCACCATCATCATTATCGCCATCATCAATCACCATTACAGATTAAGCCCCATCAGATAGGTTTGTAATTATCCCATAATAGGGGCAATTTTCTGGGTGAAGAAGCCCTAATTAACAAAATCTGCTTGGCCCTACCACAACCTCCAAAATGTTTGTCAGCCAAGAAAGTGCTTCTATTCTAACCAAAGTCAAACTAGAAATCACAGTTCTGAGAACAGTGGTATAAAACTGGCAGGTGCAGAAATGAAATGTGGGGGGAAACTGGGGGAAAGATTTACCAAAAGAACCTGAGCTGAAAAATCAGAAGACCTGGGCTCTGGTCCAGGGATTTTGTTTTAATTTGAGGACTTCCATTGAGAGTGACCGTAACTCAGCTTCTCTGGGTTAAAGTCAATGCTTCTATCTACTGGGATCAATAATTCTTGCCCTATTCTACTACAGAAAATTGTGGTGGCAATTGAGTAATTTAATGGATGGGTAAGTTTAGGAAGAACAAGTAAAAGGGGATAGTGTGAGACGTTCTATGTTATTGTCAAGATGTTATATTGAAGGGACACTAAGGACTTTAACACTAAGGACTCTTGGTTGTAAATAACAGAAACTCAGTTCACAATGGATTAATCAAGAAAAGGGACTTCATTGGTGTACATAGTTGAAAAGTCCAAAGTTGGATTTTGGTTTAGGCACAGGTGGATTCAGGACTCTGTCTGTGCAATCAGCAGCCCTCTCTGTGTGGTGTCTTCATTTTTAGGCATTGCATGAGAACAAGGGAGCTGGAGCAAATCTGGCTTCTCAAGTTCAAGCCTGGTAGGAAAGTGTGAATGCCTCTTTCTTCTTGGTCTTACAAGAGAAGTTCCTCAATTAACGTTAAGTGAACTTGATCAGTTTGGTGTGGGTCACATGTCTATGCCAAGTAATCACTGTGGCTGAGGAGTGAAGCTGGCTTAGATCTGGGTGTGGGGACACGAGTTTTATCCCTGGAGTAAGACGTGGGGAGTCCCATGTGTATCACCACATGAAAATTAAGGGAAATTTAGTGATGTGTGGCCAAAACATTTCAAATATCCATCAGGAAGACTAACCACTGAGCAACTCTTCAGAGGAAAAAAAAAGTCTAAACCACTCACTACTAACAGTAAACAATAATCTGCTAAAACTAAAATTTCCTTATTATGTTACTTTTTTTTGCTCATAAAGATTTTCTTATATTTAACTAGAACTATTCCTTCTATTTGAGATCATTTCCTTTTCTTTTTCTTTTATATATATTTTTATTGAAGAATAATCAATTTACAAAGTTGTGTCAATTTCTGGTGTACAGCACAATCAGTTCTTCAGTCATACATGAACATACATATATTTGTTTTCATATTCTTTTCACGATAAGATACTCTTTATGTCTGAGAATCTGTTTCTGTTTTGCAAATAAGTTTCTTTGTCTTTTTTTTTTAAGATTCCACATATAAGTGATATCATATGGTATTTTTCTTTCTCTTTCTGCCTTACTTCACTTAGAATGACATTCTCCAGGAACATCCATGTTGCTGCAAATGGCAGTATTTTATTATTTTTATGGCTGTATAGTATTCCATTCTATAAATATACCACAGCTTCTTTATCCAGTCATCTGTCGATGGACATTTAAGTTGTTACCATGTCTTGGCTATTGTAAATAGTGCTGCTATGAACACTAGGGTGCATGTATCTTTTTGAATTAAGGTTCCCTCTGGATATATGCCCAGAAGTAGGATTACTGGATTATATGGTAAGTCAATTTTTAGTCTTTTGAGAAATCTCCATACTGTTTTCCATGGTGGCTGCACCAAACTGCATTCCCACCAACAGTGTAGGAGGGTTCCCTTTTCTTAGCACCCTCTCCAGCATTTATCATCTGTGGACTTTTGAATGATGGCCATTCTGACTGGTATGAGGTGATACCCGATTGTAGTTTTGATTTGCATTTCTCTGATAATTCGTGAGACTGAGCATTTTTTCATATGTCTATTGGCCATTTGTATATCTTCACTGGAGAAATGCTTGTTTAGGTCTTCTGCCCATTTTTGGATTAGGTTGTTTGGTTTTTTGCTATTAAGTTATATGAGCTTTTTATACATTCTGGAAATCAAGCCCTTGTCAGTCTCATCTTTTGCAAAAATTTTCTCCCATTCCATAGGTTGTCTTTTTGTTTTGCTTATGGTTTCCTTTGCTGTGCTAAAGTTTATAAGTTTAATTAGGTCCCATTTGTTTATTTTTGCTTTTATTTCTATTGCCTGGGTAGACTGATTCTCACAGGTAATGTGCTTGCATCTCGCAGCTGTGTGTTGTGTATTTCGCATCTTACATTTTCTAGAAAGGATCCAAACTCACCAAACGTTTGCTTCTAATGACAGGAGAGATCAAGGCCGTAATAAATGCCTTCATGCTCTCTCCAACACTCTAATTCAAAACATTCATTTGCCAATTAACTATGCAGTGACTGGGATATAGTTTGCATGTTTATTTGTATTGTTATTTTAACTCACATAACTTAAAAAAGCTTTTAATGAGTTCATGGCTTATCTTCCCAGCCAGATAGTGATCTTCTTGAAGACAGCGACTATACTTCCTACTCCTTTGCCTAATACTGTATGCTCAAAAAGTTGGCTTTCTTTAAGTTGAATATTCTAATCAAAGCTATAAACTCTAATAAACAGAAATACCATGTAGAGGAAATGAAAACACTACTAGAATTTTAGGCAAACTCATTTTCATATTAAAGGTATAATCATGAAAGCTTATTTGGTGACCATAGAATGGGGTAGTATTTATTCAAATACCCTTGATAAGATGCCAAAATTGTGACATAAGTGCTCCTCATTTTTCCAGGTCCCTGGATCAACGATACCGCTGATCAATCACATCGCTCTGTAAACCTCAAGGTGGCTGTAGAGTTTGTCTCCACGTAGCCCTTCAGGAGGGCATTACTAATTGATTAAGGTGTTGGCCCAGGATCGAAGCCCATTTGTCATCCTGCGAGTCTGGTTTTATGCCTTGGGTGGTTGCCCTCTTAACCCAAATTGAGAGCTTTATGGGGTGTACACGTGTTGCTAGATGGGATAAAAGGGACATATGCTCAGTTAGCCAGGTCAGTTCAACTCAGCAACTCGGGCTGACAGAGTCAAACCACCCTCATAGTTGACATTAAGCTGTACACTCCTTATTACCATTTAACCCTGAGTACTAAGATAAAGTCTCTGGCCATCTTTAGTAGGACCAAATTCCCTTTGATGTTTAAGAGTCAGATACGATGCATTCATTCATGTGAGCTTGTCTTAGAAAACTCACTTACTCATTGACATATCTGAAGTAGAAATTACCATGTGCTACATTATCCAGGGAAACTCCATTTGGACAGAATCATGGGAAGTTTTTTCAACTGATCTTTTCAGGGTGTATGAAACTTTTCCAGGGAAATGAAGTATTTCTGTAGAAGAGGAGAGGTAAGACTATTGGGGTAGAGAAGACGGTAACATTTTTTGGTAATATTTGCAAAGGAAATTCATGAGTATGACAAATGAAGTACAGTTTGTGATTGAGGAATAATGAGTTTCCCACTGTGGCTATAATGTAGGATTCATGGACAGATGTGTCAAGAAGTAAAGCTAAAGAGCTACAGGAATCAAAACAGCATGGTATTGGCACAAAAACAGACATACGGATCAATGCAACAGAATGGAGAGCCCAGAAATAAACCCACAGACCTACGGTCAATTAATCTTTGACAAAGGAGTTAAGAATTTACAATGGAGAAAAGACAGTTTGCTTAGCAAGCAGTGTTGGGAAAACTAGACAGCCACATGTAAATCAGTGAAGTTAGAACACTCCTTAACATCATACACAAAAATAAACTCAAAAGGGCTTAAAGACTTAAACATAAGACAAGACAATATAAACCTCTTAGAAGAAACCAGAGGCAAAACATTATCTGACATAAATCTTAGCAATGTTCTCCTAGGGCAATCTGCCCAGCCAATAGAAATAAAAGCAAAAATAAACAAACAGGACCTAGTTAAACTTTTAAGCTTTTGCACAGCAAAGGAAACCATAAACAAAACAAAAAGACAACCTATGGAATGGGAGAAAATATTTGAAAAAGATGAGACTGACAAGGGCTTGATTTCTAGAATATATAAAAAGCTCATATAACTTAATAGCAAAAAAACCAAACAACCTAATCCAAAAATGGGCAGAAGACCTAAACAAGCATTTCTCCAGTGAAGATATACAAATGGCCAATAGGCATATGAAAAAATGCTCAGTCTCACGAATTATCAGAGAAATGCAAATCAAAACTACAATCAGGTATTACCTCATACCAGTCAGAATGGCCATCATTCAAAAGTCCACAGATGATAAATGCTGGAGAGGGTGTGGAGAAAAGGGAACCCTCCTACACTGCTGTTCGGAATATGGTTTGTGCAGCCATTATGGAAAAAAGTATGGAGATTCCTCAAAAGACTAAAAATAGACTTACCATATGATCCAGTAATCCCACTCCTGGGCACGTATCTGGAGAGAACTCCAATTTGAAAAGATACATGCACTCTAATTTCATAGTATCACTATTTACAATAGCCAAGGCATGGAAACAACTTAAATGTCCATCGACAGATGACTGGATAAAGAAGCTGTGGTATATTTATAGAATGGAATACTATACAGCCATAAAATAATAAAATACTGCCATTTGCAGCAACATGGATGTTCCTGGAGAATGTCATTCTAAGTGAAGTAAGGCAGAAAGAGAAAGAAAAATACCATATGATATCACTTATATGATGAATCTAAAAAAAAGACAAAGAAACTTATTTGCAAAACAGAAACATATTCACAGACATACAGAACAAACTTGTGGTTACCAGGGTGGAAGAGGGTGGGAGGAGATAAACTTGGAGTTAAGAGATTTGCAGATACTAACTGATATCTATAGAACAGATAAACAAGTTCATGCTGTATAGCGCAGGGAGCTATATTTGATATCTTGTAATAACTTATGGTGAAAGTGAAAATGAATACATGTATGTCTATGTATGATTGAAACATTATGCTGTACACCAGAAATTGACACATTGTAACTGACTATACTTAAAAAAAAGAAGTAAAGCTGAAAAAAAAATAGAGTGAGATCCTTTGTTGAAGATTCTTGAATATTATATTATGAAGTTTGGATTTATCCTATGAACAATAGGAGCCAATTACATTATTAAGTAGGGGAGGGGATAGATTGGAAATTAGTAGTTGGGCTTGGCTGCAAAGAGATGGGCAGGGAGAAGCAATGATAAGGATCTGAGCTAGGACAGGGATCATGGTGTAGGGAAGAGGGAACAGGGGAACAGAATAAAGAAAGACTTTAAGTGCATGAGATGCCTAAAGGGCAGGGTGGGAATCAATGAAATCATTGAGATTTCTGGGCTTGATAATGCTTTTAATTGAGATAGAGAACGCAAGAGGAGGACTGTGATTTCAAGAAGGAGCTAGTGTGGTTTAAGGCATGTGAGGTTAAGATTTTAATGGGACACCCAAGTGGAGATGTCCAGTTAATTGTTAGGTATACCAATTTAGGGCTTGAAAGGCAAGATTAAATTGGCAGTAGATGTTTGGGAGTCAGGTTAAATGAAATGAAACCATGAGAGTGGGTAAGTTCACATAGAATGTAAAAAGTGCTGAAATGTAACCCTGGGAACACCAACATTTGTGGTCTAGATTAAAGCAAAAGACGCATGAACTCCTTCAACTTGAACTCTCACGGAGATAGAAAAAGAGTAGTTGCAGAGGTAGGAAGAGAAATATAATTGTGTCCTGAGATTACAGAAGATTCCAAGAAAGAAGGAGGGGAAAGTTGCTGGAGTTGTCAGGTTTAGTAATAAAAACACAGGATACCCAGTTAAATCTATATTTCAGATAAATTATATATATGCCCAAATAATGCATATAACTGGGAATTTTGTATTTTATCTGCCAACGCTACAAGTTGACCAAAAGACGGCAAGAAATCCTTGGCTTTGACAATCAGGAAGCTGTTGATGTGCTATGTCTGGGCAGTTTCACCACAGAAGTGTAGGTAGAATCTGAAAAGTGGTGAGCTGATGATAAGGAAATAAAGTTGGTCAGGAAATGAGGGTGGTGAGGAAGTGAGACCAGTGAGGGGGTCAATTCTGTGGAGGATTTTGGTGTCTAAGGAAGGTAAGAAATAGAGAAGAAGTTTGAGAAGAAGAGGAGGTCAGGGAAGATGTTTTTTGTTTTGTTTTAGAAAAAGAGAAAAGCTTCCATGTTTATAGGCTGACAGGAAAAAAAAATGTTAGAGAGGGGAATAAACGAAAGAAATAAGAAAGAGGAGATAATTCGTAAGGAGGATTAGAGAGGTCAGCTTCGAACAGGGGATGGAACAGCTTTTCCATAAGAAAAAAAAGGCCGAGAGGCAAGGAGGAAGGATGAACCGTGGTATAAATAAACCTGGGGATGTAGGAGAGAAGTTGAGGGAGTTCATGCATGATCATCTCTTTTTTTCTTCGTGATCCAGAAAGGTTTATCACTTGATTAGAGCTGGTGGAAGGGCTTCTGTGAGAGCAGGATTTTGAACCTAAGGAAAATAGTAAAAGGAAATGTCTTGAGTGCTGGAAAGGGTAAGGCTTAAAGGCATGGGTTTGAAAAATCAGTATCTGCTAGTGAGGGAAACAGACTGGAGTGGATAGACGGGGATGTGTGATGGATAAAAGGGCATCAATTTTGGAGGGAGGTAGGCCTGGGTACGGGTCCTGGCTTTCTCTGTATTTGGTAGCTTTCACTAGGTCATGGTGTATAACATACAGCCCCGAGTCTCAATGGCTTACAAAAACATTCCCTTCTTTCTCATGTTACGTGGTAGTCGCTGCAGGTCAGTTGTTATAGCCCTTTCTCTGGACCAGGGTAGGGTTCAAAGCCGTTTTGTATTCCAGGAATTGTATTAGCAGAAAAGCAACTGTTGAGGTGTGACCGCTCAAGGCAGAGAACACAGGAGCAAGAAGCCATATTCAACCAAGCAAGCACTTTTAAATTTTTTTCTCAGATGATTGATGTCATGTTCCTTCATGTTCCATTGGCCAAAGCAAGTCAAATGGCCAAGCCCAACACATATGGTACAGAGAAATATACTTCACTATGGGGAGACGGAATTAATATTTACAAATCGTAACACAATTACTGCATCATCTGAAGATTTTGTAACTCTTGTCAAGTTACTTCAGTGTTCTGGGCTTCAGTTTCCCCGTGTATAATACGGTTATATTAGCATCTGTTTCCTATGACTGTTGGGAGGATGAAATAAGATTAACCTGTGTGTTCAGCCTACTACAGTGCCTGGTACATAACAGATCCTTTATACGTATGAGAGTGCCTTGCCTCGGTGCTGAAATCTCACAGCTCCATGATCATAGGAAATTAAATTAAACTTTCTGCCCTACATTTTCCTTCTCCAGACTCACTAGGTGAACTGTAAGACCCTTTCTGGCTCTAAAATCCTCTGTTCCTAAAATCTTATCCTAACTAATCAAACAGTCCCTTAACTCCAAAGAACCCTCTGACTTAAGAGGAAACTACAAATTTATGAGTGATTTCATTTGGTTTATATCTCCTAGGCTCAGCCAACTATCAAGGGCAGGGGAAAGACTTGTTCAAATAAACCTAAGAAATCTACAGGAATCAAGTGTATGGTGGACCATCTCATTATCCACTAGGGACACTGTTTAGGCTTACGGAAAGGGTGATGCTTCGTAGAGAAAGGTTAAGATGTTCTCCCTTTGCCTCGAGGAGTTTAGCCACCTTGAATAATAAGGTCTGCTGGTGAGATGTGAAGTCTGACAGCAAGTGAAGAAACAGTTGAAGAGGCAGCACTGGAAATGCCTCGAGTCTTCCCAGGTGTCACCTTCTGCCTTGGAAATGTGTGAAAGCCTTGAAACAGTGTCTGGCAGAACCTTGGAAACTGCTCACCATATGTCACTGACTGTTCACAGAGTGGAAGCAGGTGGAAGCATGTCTGAACAATGTTCTGATGGCCAGTTATATCAACTAGGATTGTGGGCAGCTACATGGTGCAGAGATCAGACCACCATGGTTTATGTAAAACAGAGGTTTATTTCCCCGGGTAGCCAACCTTTGGAAGTAGATAGGCCACTGTTTCACCATAGTGTCAATGTCATGGGAATTTCTGATGTGCATCATTCTCAAAGAAGATCAGCATGGAAAATTTTATTAGCTGGCAGATTGAAATTTAAGCCTAAACCCAAGGATTTCACAAGTGCATTTCAACTTTAATGCACAGCTTAAGGGGGTTGACCAGATGCCCGATTTAAATACCTAGCTTTAAAACAAAGCAGAGTTAATTGATCAAATATCTAAGTACCTACCACAGGTTCTATTCTGGTTTGGGTTTGTAAATAATAGAACAAAACTTTAGACTCAGTCCAAGTTTAAAAGAAAATAAACTTAACATACAGAGGAAAGAGATTATTATTACATGCAGAGAAAATCTGGCAAAAAAAATTCATGGCACTCTTTCTCCGATCTTTGTCCAAATCTCTATCATTTCTAGTGGAAAAGCCCTCACATTCTCCTGTCTCTCCAGTTAACTTAGTTTGGACACATCAGTCAATGTTTATCTTGGATAAATATGCATCAGATATCACTTCTAGATGTAAATCCCTCCAGTACCTCAGTTGCATCTAGAGAAAAACCCAAACTCCTCCTCTGGCACAGCTGGTAGGCCAGCCCCTCCTCTCCAGCCCTACCCTGTACCACTGAACTCTGCTCTAGCCACACGGCTCCCAAGGCTATTTTCTGCCTCAGGGCCTTTGCATTTGTGATGTCCTTCACCCAGGCTACTTTCCTCAGAGGAGGGAGTTGGATCTTTTCAATGCAAATGTCACCTTCCTAGAGATCTTTTCCCTCAACACCTTATTGAAGCAGCCTTCCCAATCCTCCTGCCTGTTTACTCTATATTAAAAGTTATTATTATTACTGCCTGACTGTATCTTATTTATTTGTTCGTGGCTTCACTATCCTCAGTAGACTATAAGCTCTCTGAGTGCAGAGCCCGGCACATGTTTACACTCAGCAAGTATGTGCTAATTATTTCCATAATCAAGTATTTCAGGCTCTAAACATTCAGAAAAGAGGGACATTGTCATGAACCCTAAATCAGGGAACTTTTCATGAAGGAGAAGGGAATGGGTTGGACTTAGAAGAGAGAGAAGGATCTGCATTGGGGGTACCCAGGGGAAGCCAGGGGTATGGTTTGCAGCAGCGAAGGCATGGCCTTAGTCTGTGGCAATTCCATTTCTGAACTGACAGCAAATGGCGTGCGCGTCTCTGCCCTTGGCAGATCAGAGAGGCCAACCTTTCTTATGGAAATACCACCAAGGCCATGGAAGCAAAATACTTTGATGACTTCATCAAAAGAAAACATGTGACTCTTGCAAAATAAATTCCTAGACCGAGGGGGTGTGGCGGAGGGACAGTTCTTGAGCTGAAGAGAAAATTCAGGACCTTCCAAGGCATTCTGTAAAAAATGCTCTTTGGATAAAACTGCAACTTAAAAATAACCTCTGTTGGGTGTGGAGAGAACAACTCAAATATTGGGGCCAGAAATCCAGAGTGAGGGCCAAATTTGGGCTAAGAAAATGCTAGATTCTTGAGATCTTTGGAAAGCAATTCCCTTCCCCACATTTATTTACAATGAAAAGAAGTTTCTTAGAAACAAAATGAGGAAACTGACAATTTGTGATTTTTAAAGTGTCAAACCAGTGTGCTAATAAATAAATCATCTTCCAATGTGATGAAGCAAGAAAAAATCTGAGAAAGACAGGTTTATGATCCAAGATAAACAAATGCGCCACCACTGGAGAAAAAGATGGTATCAGAATAAGGCCATGTGGAGTGGTTTTGACCTTGGGAGCAAGGGGTGTCAGGTAGCCAAAATCAGAGGAAAGTGAAAACTGTTGCAAGAAGCAGACTCACCTGGGGGAGAATTCAACTCTGCCACTCTTTCTGTGAGACCTTATGTAACTTACTTCACTTCTCTTGCCTCAGTTTATTCACCTGTATAATGGAAAAGTGTCTATCTACCTGCCAAGGATATTGTGGAGATTAAGTGAAGTACTTCATAAAAATTGCCTCACAGAATACCTGAATGTAAGAAGGCTTTAAAAATCTTCTAATTTTATTTCTGTTCTTACTCTTGAGAGAGTTGAGCAAGTCAGAGAGCTTCAGAATTATGAAGGATAAGATATAAGACAAGATTTTTGCTTTCCTAGTTAGGGAACAGAACACTCATCTTTTGGCATAATAATGATGTGTAACAGGCCAATAGAAAATTCAGCGACTTAAAACAGTGAGCATTTATTTAGCTCACAAATCTGCAAGTGGACAGTTTAGTCTGGACCCAGCAGGGCCTTTCTTCTGGTTTAGGCATTGACTGACTACTGGCTGGTCTAGGCTGGCCTCTCCGGAGGGTGACTGACTGGCCGACTTGGCTCTCCTCCAGCAGGCTAGCCCGGGCATGCTCTTGTGGTGAAGGCAGAGGAGCAAAAGTGAGCAAGCCCAGTTGTGCAAGTGCTTTTCAAGGCTCCGTTTATGTCACATTTGCTAACATCCTATTGGCCAAAGTAAGTAACACAGTCAAATCCAGAGTCAGAGCTGGAGGGCACTACAAGCTTGCATGATATGAGATGCAGATATGGGAGGGAGAAAGAAAGGAGGCCATCAGTGCAATTAATCTACCGCAGGGAGACTGGACAGATGCACATATAGATAATTAAATTTCATATAAACACATAACAAAATACATATGTAATTAACAGAAGATGAAAGATAATGATTTGTAATCCCAGAGAGTTCCACTGATTCTGAAGAAATTTTCCTCTAGATCTCCTGGCTTAGTTACCCACTGTGATTAGGGAGCAGCCATCACTGTCCCCATCTTACAGATAGTAAGGTGGGAAGCGTGGACCTGAGCTTCTGATGACGAACCTCCCCTTCACCCACGGCTTTCCAAACCAAGAGCAAAATAAATGGAACACACACAAAAGGGGCAGGGATCTCCATGAACTCTGGGAGCCAAGAAGCCTTTGAAGAGGCAAAATTCACTTGGGATGTGGATATATGCACAATAACGAGTTTTCAATCTTTTTTTCTTTTAATGGAGGTACTGGGGATTGAACCCAGGACCTGGTGCATGCTAAGCATGCACTCTACCATTGAGCTATAACCCTCTCCTATCAACTTTTTTATTGCAGAAAATCTACTCTTTTTGGATAAATTTTTCTGTAGAAATTGCCAATTGTATAAACTAATAAAAGAGCTATTTCATTGGCATACATTTACTTTTAGGTTCAAATATATAACATTTACTTATTTTCAAATTAATATATAAGAATAATGAGGTCATTTGGGGACACTCAGGGGTTTGAAATCAGGGACTGATATCAAAGGGAGGCAGTGCAGTCTTGGGGGATTTTGCTCAGGCTGCCCAGCAGAGTGGGGTTCTGTCCCTATGCCCCATTTCCCATCTCTCACTTCTGGTCCAGTGGCTCTCAAGTGGCTGGTCCCACTTCCGGCTATAAAGTGGGTCTTGGAGGCAGGGTCAGAGAGTGCTGGAAATGGAAGTTCTTCCTGGACACTGGAAAAGTGTCAGCCTGGAGTGACCAGGGACCATTGCACACAGACGACCCTGTCAAAGAAACTAACCCAGGGGGAAGCTCTGCCAAGAAAAGGAGGATGTGGTACCACCATCGATGTGTCTGGATCTAACTGGAACTTAATCCAGTCTGATCTCTGGGCTTTTCTGTTACATATACCAGTAATGTCCTTTACTCTTTCAGGCCAGCTTGACTTGGATTTCTGTCTCTTGCAACCAAAACATTTCTGACTATTACCCAGTATTAAGGAAATCTGATTCAAACAGATAAGTAGTTGCAAGTAATAACAGTTTTGAAAACACTTCATCTTGCGATGTTAGGAAATTCTTTCTTAAAATAAATAGAAGCTTTATTCCAAATCTTTGCCCATTCATACATGAATGTTTAATTTGACAGCATAACTCAAAGGGCTAAAATTTACTATATAGCGCATGTGAGGTGATGTTTGTTTACTGCAGATTTTAAAGTTGATTTTATATATATTTGAAAATGAAATTTAATGAAAATTCTTTTAGGACTCTCAAGATGTCCTTTAGACCCCTTCAGTTCCCAGAGTATGGTAGAAAAACTATTGATAGAGCAGAAGAGAGCATATTCTAGGCCTCTGACATTTGCCTTTTAGCACCAGAATGAAACTAACGATGCCACATAGGAAACATTAATTCACTGACAAGCCCCATCACGTTGTTCTGTTTGAAGCCAGAGCAGCTCTGTAACCATCCTGTGGACGGGAGGAGGGGCGACGCGGGGCATAACCACGGAACGTGCCTGCATCTTTCTCTCATTTCATTCACTCTCACATCCTGTCCTAAGATGGTACACTCTTTTCTGTCCTAGGGGAACCTTTCTAGCAGCAAGAGCAAGCGACTAACCAGTGTGTCCCTGGCTTAAATGCTGTGAATCATCAGATACGGGGTGAAAAGGGCTGAATCCCAGGAGTGGGAGCAACCTCATGACCTGTGCAATTGTTCAGAAGTGTCCACTAGGAACTGGGTTTAGGAAACTGGAAAAGAAAGCACCGTGCTATTCTCAGCTTTGGTATGTGATTAAATTCCATCCTACAAAACCTGGAGGCAGGTGGTGCGTCCTCCTCTTCTTCCCAAGGGAAGTCTAGAGCCTGCCCTTCTCTTTCTTTGCCTCCGCTGATCTCTCCACACTCTCCCATGGACACATTCTGGCTTCTCTGTTCCTCCTGATCAGTGCTCCTCCTCATACCACTTTCCTACTACTCAGTGTCCTTACTCTGCCCAGATCCGCCTGCCATCCCAACCCCCGATCCTTGCTTACTGCTTTTTCTTCACCAAACTTACCTCCCCTCCATCCTATGCTCTCCAGGTCTTACTAGATGAGGGAACCTAGTTCACAGTGCTTTCATTTACATCATGACATTTAATCAGTACCTCAATCCTAAGGGCAGGTAAGACAGTTATAAAGGTTTTTCACCCTGTCCCACAGGTGAGGAAATAGAAATTTAGACTTAAAAGCCACAGAGCAAGGAAGTGACAGAGATGACGCAAATCCCCAGTGTTATGACCTTTCCCTACCATTAGTACAGATAATAAGACACTCAGTACAAATAACTTGTTAATAACCTATGCTTTCAGGATAGCTTTATAGTGAAAATGTGGTACGTTGCATAGTTGGTAGTCAATAAATATTTCTTGACTGATTCTAAAGATCAGCCACACCCTTAACTCATTAATTCAGTCACCTAGCAAACTTTTATGGAACATTTATAATATCCTAGGTATTATAATAAGCACTGGAGAACCCGAAACCTGACCCATCTTCACCAGCTTTAAGGAGGCACTAATCTGGTTGGGGGATAGATGGGAGTGAGCCCCTTAAAAAAGGAGGAAGTATTAGTGGAGCTTCCAGGAGCGAGGAATAAATCCACCTCATTCCCCTACCTCTAGGGATGGCACTGAAGACAAGGACCCAGGAGAAGAGTTCATGGAAAAGGTAACTTGTGAGTTATGATTGGAAGGATTTTCTGGAAGCAGAAAGGAGAATTCCTGCCAGAGGGCACAACTTGAAAAAAGGCATGGAGGTGTGAAAGCACACGTATGCTTTTGTTGCAGAAAAACGTGTTACAGCTCGATGTTACAGCTCAGTTGTGACAGCAACCTGGATCCGGGCGAGAAACCAAGCAGCATTTGGAGAGTTGGAGAACTCAGGTTTATTACGCCAGCAGGCCCAGATGAGTTAGCACTCCAAGCTCTGGACCCAGTCGGTAGGTTTACACAGGTTGCCAGTTTACACTTTGCAACATCATATGCAAATAAGGTATAACAAAAGTTGACTAATTAGGAACAAGCTTTGTAGAAATGGACCAATCAGGAGAGAGAGAGATGAACAATCAGGAGTGAGCGCCATGCAAATAAAGTACTACAAATGGACCAATCAGAAGTTAGGGAAATGGACCAATCAGGAGTGAAGGAAATGACCAATCAGGATTGAGCTCAGGGGACCAATAGAATTTTAGGGGTAAGTTCCACTTTCCTGGAAGTAATCAGTTTCAGAGGCAAAAAGTGAGATAGAGCCACTGGGCCGGGGAACTGGATGGTGCTGGCAGGAGAATAGTGGCCCTGCCTTGTGGGGGGGGGGTCCTGCTGGTCTTTTCTATGGGGCTTCCAACCTCACTTCAGGGAGGCAAGCAGTTCAAGAATGGCTACAGCACAGTGTATATAGAGATGAAGGGTGTGGGAGTGGCAGGAAAGGAAGCTGAACATGTAGAGGAGGCCTGAATAAGAGGATATTTGAATGTCATGCTGATGATAAGAGAGATGACCTCTTAGGCAACGAGACCATTCGTTTGCTCATGGTCTGCTTTTTAGAAGAACATGGACATGATTCTGTCTGCCCTTCAAAAGACAAAAATTGTTCAGGCAGCAATACGAAGGCTATATGAAATACATGGTGAGTGGGAAGGAGGCATGTGCAGGGAGAGAGAAACAGTATGCACCAAGTCATGTATGCAGTTACTTTCTTTGTCCACCAACCAGACAGCAAAGTAACTGAGGCTGTAATTAACTGTGGTTAGAGGTGCTGTTAGCATTAGACCAGAGGCTCAGCAATGCCACTCCTCCTACACACATGGGTCTAGATTAAATGGGAAACTCACGTACTATTTGGTCCCTGACAGCCCTGTAGACACTTTTTGACAAACTGGACTGGAACATTGAGCTTAAGCTCAAGACTAAAGCTTTCCAGCACACATACAAAGACTTTGTCTACTGTTATTGAGACCCAATTAGCATCCTCAAGGAGGGATCCATCAAATAACTCTTTTCTCCTGGAAAAAGGTAGACAGGGAGGTGCTGGGAGAGAAAGGCTAAGACTTTCTCCTTCCCTTCTCCCCTGACTCCAGTAACACCACTGTTCTAAAAAGGTTTGATGTTTTATTTTTGCAAAATAAAAGTGGAAGAGGTGTCTGGAATAGAAACAAAGCCACTTTGTTGTACAAGCTTTTCTTTCTCTTTTTAAAGTAAGAGATACACAAGCTTCTCTCCATTAATGTGAACATCCAAAAAAATGAGAAATTGCCTCCTTGAGGCAGATATTACTTGGGGGTTCCTAAAGAATATGAGATAAAATAACATGACAACCCATGCTGTTGACTCAGACTACGAGTTCATGGAAAGAAGGAACAATGCTTTCCACCTTGGATGGTGTCTAATGCAGTCAAGCAAAAAAAAAAAATGGAACTTCTTTATAAAAGCATTTGCATGCCTATAATTATAAAAATGTGAATAGAGGATTCCAATTTTGTTCTGGTGACCTCTGGATATCTCAAATTCAAAGGCATGGAGGTCCAAATGCCATGGATGCTTACTGCTATCTCAAGATAAGATTAATTAAAAGAAGCTGGGAGTGCTTGGGGAGTTCTTCCTGAACTGTCAGATCTCAAGACACTAGAAATGGAAGGGATTTTAAATCTGTAGTCCAACTTCCTCCCACTGCAGGGTTCTTTGACCTTGTCTCAGCTCTGTTCATTGCTAAGTGTTTTAAAATGATTTCTTATGTTGAGGTAAACCCTGTTGTGAAGAAATACAGGCTTGTCTTGCCAGAACATGCTGACTATTTCTGTGCTAGAGACAGAAAGTGGGGTTGGGTGGATCATGAGATAGGCATTTGTGGGATATATTTGGTGATCTTCCATGCACAAGGGAGAAGCCAGTTCTGGACAGCGTCCTATGGTCAAAGTAGGACTCAAGAGTTAGGGGATTTTGGAAGACAAGAGTGGACAGAATCATTTTGAATTTACCCCTGTCTCCACACAAAAGTAAACAGAGCAAATGCGTAACAATCAGATGGTATCCCCATGAATACCCAAATATAAGCTATGTGGACAAAGCAGCAACTGCCCAAGGCTCCCATGGTATTAATGCTTGTGTGTCAGGAAAGCAATAGGGTATCTGATAGCTCTGAGAATGGGAGAAACCCAACATGGGCAGTAGGTACTTACTGGAAAACACATGAGCCAATCCGAGAGGGGCAGCTGAACCTGGGAAGATTTGCCCAAGCCAGCAGGGGAGCACAAGGGGTGCAGAGAGAGGGTGGAGGGCTGGAGCAATCTAGCCTTTATGGGCTCCCAAAATTGACCACCAGGACTCCCCTTCCAGGACAGGGATCCATACTGGGGAGAAACTATTAGCAGTAGGGCAAGAACTGAGCATGATGTGGACAATAGAGAAGGAAAAACAAGAAGTCTAGTTAAAAGTTGGAGGTGATACAAGAGTCAGGAAATCTTAGGAAGCAAGCTAGAAAAACCATAAGAAATAAAAAAAAAAAAAGCAGAACTGGAAGTGGAGGTGAGGTGGGGACAGAAACCTGTAGATTGAAAAAGACATAAACCATCCTAAAGATGGACAAAGCTAGCTACAGTGCCTAGGGGTGCACACTGGGTGAGAAAACTAAAAGGAAACTCAACAAAATTACTGCAGTGGACCAAGTATGCTTCTCTCCTCCTGCCCCCCTCTCCAATTCAAATGCTACTCTTACCCCACAATGTGATGATATAAGAAGGTGGGGCTTTTGAAAGGTGGTTAGGTCATGAGGGTGGAACCCTCATGCATGGAATCAGTGGCCTATGGAAGGGACTCCAGAGAGCTCTCTCACCCTCTTTCCACCAGGTGAGGACACAGTGAGAAGTCAGCAGTATGCAACCTGGAAGCAGGCCCTCTACAGAACCCAACCATGCAGGCCCCCTGATCTCAGACTTCCAGCCTCCAGAACCACAAGAAGTTAATTTCTGTTGTTTAAAATCCACCCAATTTATAGCACTTTGTTATAGCAGCCTAAACTAAGACAGTTATTTCCACAGACGTCCAGATCATGGTTAC
The DNA here is from genome assembly GCF_048564905.1 of Vicugna pacos. NCBI lineage: Eukaryota > Metazoa > Chordata > Mammalia > Artiodactyla > Camelidae > Vicugna > Vicugna pacos. The sequence goes on from NC_132989.1 coordinate 7,168,535, forward strand.
TTTTGGTGGGCTTCTGGGATCTGGTGGTTTTCTCTATCTGTGTTTTATTTTACCATAAACAAGTAATAAAAGGAGAGAAGGATCAAGGGGACCTCAGGTCCCAACTAATTCTGTATACTCATACTGAAGCTGATAAAATTCTATCTCACGTCTGTTGACTATGTGTCCTATGCAAGGTGCTGTGCTAAGTACTTCACCACAGTGCTTATGTCTGCTGAGTCTAGAATCAAGTAGCCTGGTTAGTTTCCTTTACTAGCTGTGTGACTTTGGGCAAGTACCTAATTCTCTTTGAACCTCTGTATCCTCATCTGTAAAATGGGATAACAGTAGTTCATCTCTCATAAGGCTGTTGGGATGAGTGAGTTTTGCTAGTAAAGCCCTTAACACAGTGCCTAACTCACAGAACATGCTCAGCCAGTCATAAACACTGCTCCATTCTAGTGAGGTTGCTGTTATTACTCTCATATTATGGGTGAAAAAAAGTTAAAGCTCAGAGAGGTTAAGTCATAGAATTATTAAGCGTTAAAGCTAGGCTCTCAGCATTTTCCTTCTGCTTTCCCAACTCATTAACTCCCTTCAAAATAAAGATTGTGAAATGGTAAATGACAGTGACCTGGCCTGGTTCCACAGCTTTGTTTTGAAGGATATCTGGGGTCTCGTTCCCTCCCCTGCCCTAACACATGATGTTGCAATTTCACTACAAGACAGAGAATCCAGCAGTGCGGTCTGAAGCACGTCCTTCTGAAGCAACCCTGGAAGAGGGAGGAAGGGTAAGAAGGCAGCATGGCTGTGCGTCCTCTTCAGCAGAGGCATAAACAAGCCCCCATGCCCAGAGGGGGCCAGGAACCCAGCGAGGCAGCTGGCTGGATGCGTCACACACAGCGTGCTGAGAGAGAAAGTATAAGTGGCATTCCTCTGTGCTGAAGTTTCAGCGTAAACAAGGAGCAAGTAGTTTTCATGATAATTACCAAATATTTGAAATGTATTGTTCCTTCCCCACTCCCAAGACACTTCTCGAAGCTCCAGCTGTGCTAATAATGTTACGTGCACCACTTCCAGGGCCACAAGTATCGTTCCAAGACAAAGGATCCTCATCTGTGTTTGTTCTTGTTTTCCATCAACACTTGAAGCCTAGTTCACCTAGACTTTCTTGGGGCTCTGTGTTCTGTTTGGGGGGGAAAAAAACCAAGCCTTTGGAGTTAAGATCTTAATTTAGAGGTAAGGTCTCAATTTCTCTGATGCCCACCCATCAGAAGAGGAAGTAATACTTGCGCCGTGATAGAGCTGACGTGAAGGTGACTAAGGAAACAGAAGTAAAGAGCCCAGTATAGAGCTTGCATACAGTAGGCCCCATAAATGAAGATGCGTCCCCAACTCCCACGCCAGCACACTTGAAAGTGAGAGCCAGTATGGCAGATAGGTAGCACATGGCTTCTTTCCCCTACGGTACCGATGGTAGACATCATTAATTGATCGCAATATTTTTCCCTGCTTGGATGAGTTTGCTATTGCTGTGGTAACAAATTACCACGCATTTAATGGATTAAAACAGCACAACTTTATTATCTTACGGTTTTGTAGGTCTCAAGTCCAGCAGTTCTCACTGGACTCAACTCATGTTGGTAGAGTTGCTTTCCTTTTTTTTTGGAAACTCAAGGGGAGAATTACTCATTTCCTTGCCTTTTCCAGCTTCTAGAGGCCTCTCTCCGGTTCATGAACATAGCCTCTACATATCAGAACCAGCAGCAGGGCATCAAATCCGTTTCATGTTGCTACTAGTTTCTGACCATAGTCAGGAAATGGTCTCCAGTTGTAAGGACCCATGTAATTAGATTGGGCCCACCAGATTATCCAGGGTTACCACCCCATCTCAAGATCCACAACCTTCATCAGTCTGCAAAGTCCCTTTTGCATATTCACATGTTCCTGGGATGAGGATGTGAACATCTTTGGGGGCTGTTGTTCTACCCACCACACTTCTCAATGCAGTGCAGCCACTACCTGTGGATTAGACTTGGACCAGTGAGGTCAAATTTACTTGGCCTGTAAGACCAAAGCTGCCCCTACTTTGGAGATTCATTAGGACAGAAGTCAAAAAAAAAAAAAAAAAAACAAGGAAGAAGGGTATATCTCAAGTGGTAGCGCTGCATGCTTAGCATGTGTGAGATCCTGGATTCAATCCCCAGTACCTCCTCTAAAAAAAAAAAATAAACAAACCTAATTACCTCCCCCTACCAAAATAAAATAAATAATACAATTTTTAAAAAAAGCAAGCTAGTCAGGGGATAATTAGAATCAAAAGAAAGTAATAACTACCATGTGCTAAACTCTTTTTTTTTTTTTTCCAACCTGCCTACCAGGATTCTCTTACTGCCACAGTCAGGAGCAGAAGCAGTCCGGTCCTCAGTAGCTGTAGAAGGGGGAACATCCTTTCTACCAGTGGGTCCCAGAGTCCCACCTCCAGGCCTCTCAACTTGGGGCCCCCTTCACGTGGAAAAACACCTGGTCCCACGTCAGCCTATACACTTTTAAAAAAACAGTTTCACTGAGGTATAATTGACTAGCAACAATCTGCACACGTTGAAAGTGTACAACATAATATTATCACACTCAAGATCACAAACACAGCCATCCTCACCAAAAGTCTACTTGTTCCCCTTGGTAATCCCTCCCTATTCTCCCACTGTTTGCTGATAACCTCTAATCTACAATTGTCACTGTAGTTTCCATTTTCTAACATTTTATATAAATTATGCACTGAGTACCCCTCGTTTTGGTTTCTTTCCATTGGCGTAATGATTCTGAGATTCATCCTTGTTGTGTGTATCGATAGTTCATTGTTTTTCCTGCTGAGTATCATTGCAACATAAACCACAATTTTGTTTATCTTTTCAGTGGCTGACAGAAATTCTCAGTTTTTGGCTATTACAAATAAACTCTTATGAATATTCATGTACAAGTCTTTATATGGGCACATGCTTTCATTTTTCTTGGGTAAATGTCTAGGAGTCTGACGGCTGGGCCATATACTAGGTGTATGTTTAACTTTTTAAGAAACTGCCAAACTGTTTTCTAAAGTGGTTGCACCATTTCACATCCTCATCAGCAGTGTATGAGAACTTCAGTACCTCCATGTTCTTGGCAATACTGAGTATGGTTAGTCTTTTTAATTTTGGCCATTCTAACAGGTATATGGTAGTATCTCACTGTTTCATCTGCATTTACTTAATGATAATAATGTTGAGTATCTTTGTAATTTGCTTATTTGCCATGCATGTTCTCTTCTCTGGTGAAGTGTAAGTTCAAATCTTTTATCCATTTTTTAAATTAGGTTGTTTGTTTTCTCATTGGGTTTTAAAGTTCTTTATATATTCTGAATACAGTTCTCTTGACAGATACATGATTTGCAAATATTTTCTCTCATTTTGTGGTTTGTCTTTCCATTCCCTTAACAGTGCAATGAGAAAGGAGAAGTTCTTAATTTTGATATAGTACGAGATACTGATTTTTCTTTCATGAATTGTGTTTTTGTGCTATGCTTAAGAAATGTGTTATATTTAAGAAATCTTTTCCCAAACTAGGATCATAAAAATTTTCTTCTATGTTTTCTTCTAGGAATTTTACAGTTTCAGGTTTTACATTTAGATCTATGATCCATTTTGAGTTAATTTTTGTATATGATATGAGGTATGAATTAATGTTCTGTCTCCCAAGAAAACATCTGCAAATGATGTGACTGACAAAGGCTTAATTTCCAAAATATACAAACAGCTCATACAGCTCCATAACAAAGAAATAAACAACCCAATCCAAAAATGGGCAGAAGACCTAAACAAACATTTCTCCAGTGAAGACATACGAATGGCCAATAGACATACGAAAAAATGGTCAATATCACTAATTATGAGAGAAATGCAAATCAAAACTGCAATAAGGTATCACTTCATACCACTCAGAATGGCCATCATTAAAAAGTCCACAAACGATAAATGCTGGAGAGGCTGTGGAGAAAAGGAAACCCTCCTACACTGCTGGTGGGAATGTAGTTTGGTGCAGCCACTCCGGAAAACAGTATGGAGATTCCTCAAAAACTAAAAATAGACTTACCATATGATCCAGCAATCCCACTTCTGAGCATATATCCAGAGGGAACCTTAATTCAAAATGACACATGCCCCTCAATGTGCATAGCAGCCCTATTTAAAATAGTCAAGACATGGAAACACCTAAATGTCCATCGGCAGATGACTGGATAAAGAAGACGTAGTGTACACACACACACACACACACACACACACACGTATATATATACACACACACGCATATACACACAATGGAATACTACTCAGACATAAAAAAAGAATAAAATAATGCAATTTGCAGCAACATGGATGAGTCACCCTATGTGAAGTAAGCCAAAAAGAAAGAAAAATACCAAATGATATTATTTATATGTGGAATCCAAAAAATTGATACAAATGAACTTATTTACAAAACAAAAACAGACTCATAGACATAGAAAACAAACTTATGGTTACCAAGAGGGAAAGGTGGGGAGGGTGGAGGGATAAATTGGGAGTGTTGGATTTGCAGATAGGAAAAGGAATATATATATATATGTGTGTGTGTGTGTGTAACTGTATCACTATGCTGTACACCAGAAATTAATACAATATTGTAAACTGACTATAATGAAAAAAAAAAACCAGCAAAAAAAGAAAATCTGAAAAATAGTAAAGTTCTGTTTCCCCAGTCCCTATACAGACATCAAACTGTTTAGTACTGTTTGTTGAAAAGACTTTCTTTTCTCCACTGAACTATGAAAAACAGTTATCCATATGTCTGTGGATCTATTTCTGGACTCTCAGTGCTGATTTATTTATTTATCTATCTTGACACCATAATCACACTGATGATTACTGTATCTTTATGACAAGTCTTGAAATCAGGCAGTGAATCATCTGTAATGATGGGCTCACAGAATGAATTGGTAAGTATTCCTTCATCTTCAAATTCTTCAGCGTTTGTGTAGTATTTCTTTCTGAAGTAGTTGACATAGTTGACTCATCCATGTTGCTGCATAGTTCCCCAATGAAACTGCCTAGTCCTTGAGTTTCGTCTTGTTTTTTCTGAAAAAATTTGTTAACTACAAATCCAGGTTATTTCTTCTTTAATGAACTATGGTTGATTATGTCTTTCTAGGAATTTGTCCATTTAAGTTGTCAAATTTATAGGCATTTATTATTTTATGGGCATAGAATTGTTCATAATATCTTCTTACTATTGCTTTAATATTCACAGAGTCCACAGAGTTGTCACTTTTCTCATTCCAGATATTTAGCAATGCATGTCTTCTCTCTGTTATCCTATTCGGTTTGGTTAGAGGTTTATGAATTTAACTGATCTCAAAGAATCAGCTTTGACTTCAATGCTTTTCTCCATTTTTTTTCTATTTCCAATTTCATTGACATGTTCATTGATTTTTACTTATTATTTCCTTTCTTCTGCTTACCTTGGCTTTAATTTACTCTTCTTTTTCTAGTTTCTTAAGATGGGAGCTCTTGTTATTGACTTGAGACCTTTCTTCTTTTTTAGCATAGGCATTTTAGTGTTATAAATTTCCCCCCACCCCAGGCATTGCTTTAGCTGCTTCCTGTAAGTTCTGATATGTATATGTTTATTTTCATTCAGAAAAAGTTAAAAATACTTTATTTCCCTTTTGATTTCTTCTTTAACCCAAGAGTTATGAAGAAGTGTTTTATATAATTTCCAAATATCTGGGGATTTTATAATAATTGTCTGCTGTTGAGCTCTAATTTAATTCCATTTCGTTCAGAAAATATATTTTTATGACTTGAATCTTTTTAAATGTATTAAGATTTGTTTTATGTCCCAGAACATGGTCTATCTTGGTGAATGTTCCAATAATATTAAGCACTTTATTTTTTCATATTTAATCTTCACAACGGTGTGCACTGTTATATCTCCATTTAATAAAGAGGAAATAGGATAATACTGGATCTCCATTTTAAAGAGAAAAAGCTGAGGGTCAATCGATTTAAATAATGATTCAGTGCCAGGCAGCTATTAAGTAGCAGAACTAAGATATGGTCCCGGGTGTGACATCAAAGCCAAGCTATTAACCACTCTTCCACGGTTCCTCCATATCCATCCCTCATCCTGGTAAGCAGGGAAGACCACTGGCACTCAAGGGGCTGAGTTTAGAGGTTAATTTCCTCTTTCTGAAAGTGCTGGGATCTATCTCCCAAATTGCTCCTTCCTAGCATAAACACAATTGCTTCAACTGTTGACGCAAACGTGAAGGTGAGGTATGTCTGATGGTAAGAGATGCCACAACCCAAGCGCTAATCTGAGTCAGAACCTTGCTACTGAGCCCCGCTGCTGACTGAGACTCAATCACTAGGTCATCCTGATAACACTCCGAAGCAAAGACTGACATCAGGCCTTTTTGCCTCTTCCTAGCAGGTAGCAGGGGATGGCTAAGTGCCCTTCCGAGCCCAACAATACTTAGGAAGCCTCTGGACTAGCAGACTCTATTTATATGATCCTTGAATTTAAATAATAGCCTTCAAGTCAGCCTGGATGGAAATGACTCTTTCCTTACTACTTTCTTGAATTTAACTGTCAGTTATTAAAGGCATGATCTTATTGCTAGTAAATGTGGTTATAGTTCTTACTCACTGGGACTGATGCCCATTTGGGACCTATTAGTTCAGTTCAACAAAAGAGTTTTTGATCATCTGCCTCTCCAATTATCTAAGTGATCCAGTCCCTGTCTTACTCCTGTCACCACAGTCATTTGACTAGCCTGTTAATGATCTTTCTGGCTGCATTCATGGCCCTGCACAATGGGTTTCTTTGAATGGTCTTCCAGGAGCATGCTCCTCTTATATACAAAGTCAATTTAACTTCTTCAGTTATTTGCAGGATCCCAAATTGTCCATAATTGACTGCTTCCTAATGCCACTTAGCCTAAATATCTGAAAGGAAACGAGTGTGCTACCTGAATGAGCTATTCATTCCTAGAGCCATTTCTTCACCACTTGAAATGCTAAATAGTCAGTTGCTGAAAGAAAGAAAAGAACTCCTGGGGATCTTCTTTGAGCACCTAATCATCTTATCTTTTACTGAAGTAGACTGGCTTCTACACGCTAATTATTAACCTGCAGATTACTAAGGAGTTAAAACTCTTTGCTAAAAGTATGCAGTTCCCAGAAGTTAATCAGTGAAATGTAGTATCCGGATTTTTAAATTTCTTCTGAGGAGTGATGTATAGGACGTGGAATGAAGAAGTTCTGCAGCAACCTCAAAGCCTAGAGTAGCCACTATTTCAGTTGACACGTAAGTGCTTCAGTCCTCTTTCTCCTAACTGTGTGAAAGAAATCTTTCCTTAAAGTTCTGCAAACTTTTGACAAACTGCTAGTGAGAAATGGCCAATCAGTTTTAGCTTATGTGTCAATTGACTGGCTGGCATTAGATACTGGGATTCTGTGGTGAGAATGATTCTGAGACCACACTCTTGTTAAAATTGAAATATAGTTGATTTACACTATTCTATTAGTTTCAGGTGTATAGCATAGTGATTCAGTATTTTTATAGATGATACTCATTAAAATAATGGCTATAGTTCCCTGTGCTATACAATATATTCTTGTTGCTTATCTATTTTATATGTAGTAGCTTGTATCTCTTAATCCTATACCTGTATGATGCTCCTCCCCCATCCCTTTCCCCACAGATAACCTCTAGTGTTTTGTGTGTCTGTGAGTCTGTTTCTGTTTTGCTATATGCATTTGTTTGTTTTATTTTGTAGATTCCACATATAAGTGATTTCATACAGTACTTGTATTTCTCTAATTTCACTATGCATAATATTCTCTAGGTCCATCCATGTTGCTGCAAATGGCAGAATTTGATTCTTTTTATAGCTCTGTAATATTCCATTGATACACACACCACATTTTCTTTATCCATTTGTCTGTTGATGGACACTTGGGTTGCTTTCATAGTTTGTCTGTTGTAAAATAGCGCTGCTATGAACACTCTTCTTCCAATTTGGATGCCTTTTATTTCTTTTTCTTGTCTGACGGCTGTGGCTACGACTTCCAATACTATGTTAAATAGAAGCAGCGAAACTGGGCATCCTTGTATTATTCTTGAATTTAGAGGAAAGGTTTTCAGCTTTCCACTGTTGCGTATGATGTTAGCTGTGGGTCTGTCACAAACGGCCTCTATTATGTTGAGATATGTATACCAACTTTGCTGAGAGTTTTTGTGAATGGATGCTGAATTTTGTCAAATGCTTTTTTGGTGTCTGTTTAGATGATCATGTGATTTTTATCCTTCCTTTTATTAATTTTGTATATTACATGGATTGATTTGTGAATATTGAACCACCCTTGTGTCCTTGAAATAAATCCCACTTGATCATTGTGTATGATCCTTTTTATATATTGTTGGAATTAGCTTCTAATATTTTGTTGAGGATTTTTACATCCATATTTATCAGAGATACTGGCCTGTAATTTTCTTTTTTTGGAGTGTCCTTGTCTGGTTTTGGTATCAGGGTAATGGCCTTGCAGAGTGAATTTGGGAGTGCTTCGTCCTCTTTAATTTTTTGGGAATAGTTTGAGAAGAATAGGTACTAGCTCTTCTTTGTTTGTTTGGTACAATTTCCCCGTGAAGCTGTCCAGTCCTGGACTTTTGTTTGTTGGGAGTTTTTTAAATTACAAATTCAATTTCACTACTAGTGATCTGTCTGTTCAAACTGTTTCTTCTCGATTCAGTCTTGGCAAGTTGTATATTTCTAAAAAGTTTTCCATTTCTTCTGGGTTGTCCAATTTGTTGGCATGTAATTGTTCATAGTATTCTCTTACGAATTTTTGTATCTTGGTATTGGTTGTTATTTCTCCTCTTTCATTTCCTACTTTGCTTATTTGCATCCTCTCTCCTTCTTAGTGAGCTTGGCTTAAGGTTTATCAATTTTGTTTATGTTTTCAAAAAACCAGCTCCTGATTTTATTGATCTTTTCTACTGTTTTTTTTTTGTCTTTATTTTATTTATTTCCTCTCTGACCTTTATAATTTCCTTCTTTCTGCTAACATTTGGGCTTTGTTTTTTCTTCTTTTTCTAATTCCTTTAGGTGGTAGTTTAGGTTGTTTATTCTGAGACTATAATCTTGATCAATAGAAAAAGTAAGGTGATTGATTAGTGATGCCTGTCAAGAACACAGTAATAAGCAATTGTGGCACACCCAGAGTGCCAGACACTATTCCAGGCACTGGGAATACACTAATGAACAGGACAGTTTCAGCTGATGAATTCACAAAGCTTACAGGTGGGAGTGATTAATAAAGTCACTTTTTATTTTGTTATTCTAAAATTTGATGGTTCTTGTTCTGCCCATCACTCTATTAATGGATTATTTTACATAGCCACAATGTTTTTTCTTTAGCTTCTTCTTTTATTTTTTATTTTTTTAAAATATATGTTTTTATTGAAGTACAGTCAGTTTACAATGTTGTGTCAATTTCTGGTGTACAGCACAATACTTCAGTCATATAGGGACATACTCATTTTCATATTTTTTTCATCACAAGTTACTACAAGATATTGAATATAGTTCCCTGTGTGATACAGTATAAGCTTGTTGTTTATTATATATATATTAGTATCCACAAATCTTGAACTCCCAATTTATTCCTTCCCACCCTCTTCCCCCTCTAGTAACCATAAATTTGTTGTCTATGTCTTTGAGTCTGTTTCTGTTTTGTAAATTAGTTTGTTTGTCTTTTTTTTTTTAAGATTCCATATATAAGTGATACCATATAGCTAGCTTACAATGCATCAGTTTCTGGTGTACAGCATAATATTTCAGTCATCCATATTACAATGTTAATTAAGACTTCTAGCAGGAAAACCCAACAAGAGGAAAGGTGTTTATCCCAGTGAGTAAGATGTATCTTTCAGTTGTATTTTCTTTCTCTTCAAGAGCACATGGCCAAGAAGACCTTCACCTTGATGAAGATGCTCCTTGCCAAAACAGTATATTTCGCCTTGATGGCAGGTAGCTGCAATCCTGGCCAGGGTTACTCTTGTTTATGGAAAATGGAAAACAATGGACAAGAGAAGATCAAGCATAGGGGGTGGATTGGTGGACTACTGTCTTTTCTGGGGCCACAGGAGAAGGTAGTTCCTGAGACAGAGCCATCAGACTGGGACAAAGGGCATCAACTTTCTTGCTAACTGACCAGCTGCTATTCCCGAATGTTCCCCGTGCTGGTTGTGTACACTGTGTTTACTCACATGCAAAGTTCCTCTCCCCACAGTCAGCAGACACCATCAATGGCTTTTCAGTCTGGTGGGGACAGGATCTCTTTGTGAGGACCTCATGAGTGCAAATCTGAAATGCCAGCACCAAAGTCAGAGTCCGGAGTTTGCTGCAAAAGGCCCCTCTCCATTCACAGATGATGCAACAGATTGGTATCCTTTTCACCATGGCGACAGCAGTTGACATGGAAACAGCTGTTCCTGCTTCTACACGTAATCATTGTCCCTTACTCAGGCTTGCCAAATGTCAAAAAATATCTGCCTGCCCAGTACCCATTTCTTCTATCTCTAGGAACTGCATCAAGATTATCTTTTGGGAAATCACCCTTTTTGAACATCCAAACCAGTAGTGTTCGATAATACCTGTCTGCCAAGCTCAGCAGGTAACAGACACCTGATCAAGCTGAGTCACAGGAATTGGTTTAGGTATAGACAAGTGGCCCACTCTGAGTCCATGAGTGTCAGGTCCAGATTCTGTTAAAATGATTGGAAAAGTGACAGGGTTTTGCCTGCTCTTGTCAAATTGATGGAATATAAGCCTGAAGCTGTTGGCGGATCTTTGGCACCAGCTGTGTAGAACATGCTTGAAAATTTAGAGGAAAAACAGTTCAGGGCCTGAGAAAGACACATTCCTGCTGATAAAATTTGAGCACCTGGATCCAGACTTACCTGAACTTAAGTACACCTTTGGACTTTTCAGTTATATGAACCAATTTTTGCTTAAGGAAGTTTGAGTTAGGTTTCTGCCACTTATTCCCACAAAAGTCTTCATGAATATATAGGTTTTCTCCATTCTTAGAGATTTTCATAGGAACTAGGCAAAACTAGAGACATACCTCTTAAATCTCCAGCATTTGAACAACCTGTATCTTTCTATAAGCATTGCTGATAGAATCCTGAAGCTGTTAAGCCTGGTATCAGTTCATCAGCATGTGACTAGTTATTAACAACAGCTACATGCCAACCACTACTTTGGCTGTCATGGTAGGGAGGGAAAAAGCCGCCCAGGGTCCTTGTCTTTAGGGAGATTATATTCTAGCCAGGAAGGTAGAACTCATAGAGCAGAAGTTCTCACCTTCAGGGCCACAGTGCACTGATGAGTCACCATATATTATGAGGTCTGCCACAAGGAATGTGTGACTCATGAAGCTAAAGTACCAATGTTGGCAGATGATTAAAAAATAAACATGAATTAGAGTGGATTCAAGGTTATCGCAATAATAATGTCACATTCGTTCACTTGGTTCTCCCCCATGTTTTCCTGAGGGGGAGAGAAAGGTTTGGCATAACAGCTAACGCCCACGCACCCACATCCCCAGCCGTGTGTTGTTCCCAAGGATGCCGTCCACTGTGTGTCCCCAAGCAACACAGTAATGTAGATGTGAAGGAGGAGCAGCAGCCGCAGGAGAGCTGCCTACACTTGCTGTGCACTGATTGGGCACCAGGTACGGTACCCAGAGCATTGTAAGTGCTGCTTCATTTACTCTGTGTGAGAAATCTCCAAATAGCCACCCTTCCTGTCTGGTAGATTAAAGAACAGCTCCAAGGTTAAACAGTTTGAGTCTGTCTTGAGCACAACTAGAGTTCGGAGAAGGGACTCATCAGCACAGGCTGGAGTTGCTGGGAAAAGGTTCCAAGCAGGGTGTGAGCTTGAACAGGGCTGTGGAGGACAAACAGACTCTGCACAGGCAGGGGAGGAGGGAGGGCATGCAGGCTCTGGGCACCTCTGGAGTGGGGACCAGGACGGTGCAAGACAAGCCAACTGTCCAGTGCCCGCTTGGCTGTTTCACGCATTGCATCCACCTCCAGGCCCTTGTCTGTGTTGTTTGCTCCACTCTTGCCCTCTCTGGTTAAGTAGCACCCAAGAGGTATTCTGGATGTTCTGAGATCCTCTTCACCATCTCTTGAAAAGAGAAGCTGCTTCTCTGGGTCAACTAACGCGAACTGTCCCTCCCTTGGCTGCCCACAGAGCTTCCCTTCAGGCTCCCCACTGCAGTACAGTTACTGCCCACGGGCCCAACCCCAGCTGCAGATTTGTCCCCATCCTTCCCCTCAGCTTGCCCCAAATTCTGGACCAGCCCCTCCTAAAGCCAAAATGCAGCTGCCCTGCCCTCCACTCCTCCAGTTTCCCTCACTCGACCAAGCAGCTTGTCTGGGTAGCCACGAGCTGGCATCCTGAAAAAAACCAATCAAGCAACCAACCACACCTCAGTCTAGTAACTCGCCTTGCCAAAACCTTTACAGTTAATAATGAGCATTTAATAACTGCTTAGTGTGTGTCTGGCACAGTTCTAAGCAGCTGCATACATTACTTTATGGAATTTCCATAAGGAGGCTGTAAAATAGGACTAGTGCCACGTACATTTTATAGACCAGGAGATGTGGTTCTGAGAAGCAACTTCTGTGATGCTCAGAGTGAGGGCAGCAGCATGATGCCAGGCAGACCACTGCTCCCCTGCACCAGCTGTGGCCGTCGGGATCAACCCCCTCAGCCTCAGCCCGGCAGTCCCGGCCCTCCACCACCAAGACTGGGTTCAGTTTTCTAGTCTTAATTTCCCACCTGGCCTCACGGCACATTCCGAGCACCAGACCAGATGCCATGCAGCTGCTGGCTGTACTCTGCCCTCCTCCATCGCCATGCCTTTGCTTAGGCTGGGTCCTCTACCTGGAATGCCATCCCTCGCCACCTCTGTTTTTTCATTCACCCTTTAAAATCTGCCTGTTCCTTGAGGTTTTTCAATTTATCCTCTCATCTCACTGGCATCAGAACTAATCTCTGCCTTTCCCATGTACCTTCTTTGTATCTCTTTCATAACGCATCTCCCTTTATGTTGTTGGTGTGCAGTTACTTTATCATGAATCCCGGAGAGGCAGGGATTTCTCTTAGCGAGTTCCACTTGGGCGTTTAGATCAATGCCTTGCGTGTGGGAGCTGCTTAAGAATTGCTAGAAGGGTTAAACTGAATGGCCACAAATTCTACCTTTTTCCAAATACCTTCCCCCAACAGCCCACCAAAGTGCCTAGAAGTTTCACCATTAGAGTTACTGCCTTGATTTAAAACCTGGTCTCCAGCAGGTCTCTGCTGAAATGTATATATAGCTAGAAGTGTAACGGATTGACTTAGGAATGCTTCGGGTTACCAGTTACACAACCCTTGGAGTTAAATCACCACTGGTCTGGAAAGGATGGGCTCATTCTCCAAGGTGAGCGACGCCTCATTTCTTGGTGGTGGACACACGTGAGCAAAGGCTCAAACCTGCCTCCTTCACCAGCGAAATGATTCCCAAGTGGTTGCAGGCTTCTAGCCCGTTCCCTGTGATGATTCAGTAGCTCTTTACAGAGAAACAGCATGATTCTTCTGGTTCTGGAAGTGACACAGGTCAAACAGGGGGTTCGCAACACTCCCCAGGTTCTGACCATGGAGCCTGCTGTATCCCACTCAAAAGTCTTTGCTCAGAAACCCTGCAGTGGGTGAGACGGGTTAGAAAGGAACTATGGTAAGTTGAATAGTGTCTCCCTGCCACTCAAATTCAAGTCCACCTCAATCTCAGAATATGACCGTATTTGAAAATAGGGTCCTAGCCGACATAATTAAGGTAAGATGAGCCCATACTGGATCAGGGTGGGATCTAAATCCAGTGACTGATGTCCTGATAAGAAGAGGAGAGGACATGCAGACCCATGGAGCAGAACAGGTGAAACTGGAGGCAGAGATCGGAGGGGTGCAACCAGAAACCAAAGAACGCCAAGGATTGCCTACAACTAGCTCTGGTCAGAAGCTAGAGCCAGAGGCAGGGAACAGATTCTCCCTCTGAGCCTCCAGAAGGAACCAGTGCTACCAATGCCTTGATTTTGGCCTTCCAGCCTCCAAAATGGTGAGAGAACACATTTCTGCTGTCCTAAGCCACCAAGTTTGTCGTGGCAGGAAACTAATACAGTAACCAACATGCAGAGACGGCCTAACACGTACCAGGCACTTTACTTCTTGTACCAGGCACAACCCTCAAGGAGGGAACCGTTACATAATTTTACAGATGACGAAGGCTGACACTCAGAGAGGTTAAGAACTTATCCAATGTCACAAAGCTGGGAAAATGGCAAATCTGGGTTTTGAGTCTATGAAGCTGTATTAGATTGTAGGTGGTCTTCTTCTGCCTTCTACACCCTTAATTTCTTTCCCCGAGTACCAGGATCTGCTCCAAAAGGTCTACATGTTGGCTCCTAGGGCAGGCATCTCTGCCTATTTTGCTCCCAGACATATCCTAAGTGCACTAGGTGGCTCCTGGCATGTAACAGTTGCTTAATAAGCCTTCACTGAATACATGAAGCCTCTCCTAAGTCTCACGGGATTTAATTACTATACTCCTTTTGATGAAGATGAAAATGAGGCACAGAGAGGGTCAGAGACCTGCCCAGAGTCCTGATTCCTGGTAGCAGATCACATGGTGCAATTCATTCCCTCACCCACATGCAAAGTGCCACTGACGTTTGTAAACCCAGTTCCTCAGAATGAACTGCACTTCATCATCTTCACTGTATCATCTATGGAGCATTGCTCAGTTCCAGCCCTGAACTAGGTGTTTTGCAAACAGTCTCACCTTTAACCCTTATTATACTCCTATGGGCTGGCATCCCGCTTAACCTGCTTGGATCTGAGGCAGAGAGAAATGAAGTAACGTTTTTGGTGTCCCACAATGGGTAAGTGAGAGGATCAGGGTTCAAGGTCAAGTCTCTTTGATTCCCAAGGCGGTACTCATAGCCACTAAGTAGACTGCCTCTCTTAGCGGGAGCCCCACCCAATGTGAACAAGGTCGAAAGAATGGAAGCTGATGGCTAGTGATAACTC
The DNA here is from genome assembly GCF_048564905.1 of Vicugna pacos. Classification (NCBI taxonomy): domain Eukaryota; kingdom Metazoa; phylum Chordata; class Mammalia; order Artiodactyla; family Camelidae; genus Vicugna; species Vicugna pacos. The sequence continues at coordinate 7,183,731 of NC_132989.1, forward strand.
TGCTGCCCTACCCTCCTGGCCTCTTCTAGGCTCCCTCCTCCACTGCCTGTGGACCTCCGTCTCTATGCAACTTGAAATTGTCTGTGCTCACTCAACTCATCTTGGGTTGGTTCTGTTCACCCTCTGCCAGAAAGCATAAGGCTCTTCCCAGGACCTCCCTCCACCTTCCCTCATCCAAAACTGAGGACTGTTCATTCACTTGTCCGTCAAATAGAGATGGACTTAAAGATAGAAAATGGCCGTGAATATACCAGGAATGCAGCAGTGAAAAGACAAATGCTGTTTTTCCTCCCAAGAGACTTCATTTGATATTTTCTCCCTGCTAGTTCCCAAAAGTCCTATCTTATTTATTTCCCTTGGCAACTGCTGGCTTCACACCCTAGTGAAAGTTTTTAATGCAATTCCAAGATGCATTTCCTTTCAGAGCTAAGGATACTTGAAGCTAAGATTCTGTAATAATACTGCACTTTAACAGGAGTTCATTCTTCCCAAATGATTATAATTTGGGAGAGTTTCTATCATCAGAAAGGTGGAAGGGCTTCCCACTCCTGGAATTACACCATGGATGTGTGGGTGCACCCTGCTTGTGAGGAAGCCTGGCTTTGCCCAGAATGACCCTACATCCCCTTCCATCTGTCTGAGTGTCTAAGAAGACCCTCTGAATATGCTAGTGACAATGGTAGGGAAATCCAGAGAACACCCTGACCAGCCTTCCCAGTTCACTCATGGAGAAAACGGGACTCCCCGAAGGGAAGTCACTTCCCCAGCTGACAAGCACCAACTGGCCTGAATCCCAGCACCTTCCCGTACACACCACTGGGCCACCACATCACTGGTCTTTCTGGATGTCCTTGAAATGCCCCAGAGTAGGAGGAAAGGGTTTGTCCTGTCAGAAAGGAAGGGAAGCAGGTTCATCCAGGGTCTTTCTTGGAATTTAACATTCATGACCATGTCCAGGTGACCTATCACGGACTTGGCCCTGGAGCCCAGGAATAGGGATGTGAGGAGGAAGGAGAGTCTGGGAGGGGGCCCAGGCAAAGGCAGTAAACGTGGTGTTGAGTGACACAAGGGCTTGAGAATTTATCATCCATCACAGGCAGACAACACACTGAGCAGAGGGCCTCAGCAGTCCTGCAAAATGTGGGGGCCCTCATGGGGAGCTCTTTCCACTGAACTGTGTGTGCTCTGGGAAGAACCACCCAGCTTAAGAACAAGGCCGAGCAGTGTGCCTAGTCTAGGCCCATGTGGTAGGAGGAGGTGGCCCTCCCCCTCTGCCTGTCATGACCCCACTTTGAACTGAGTCCTGGAAATTCTAGGACCCCCTACATGCACCCCTGCATCTAGGGTGCAACAGTGGATGTTCAATCAGTATTTATTGAGTGAATGAGTCCCCTGGGAAGGTAATATATTAACATATTATCTGCTGCTAATAGCTTTGTGCAAATTAGTTTAAAATTAAAATGAACACTTCTTCGGTACTTCGCATCTTATTAATGTAGCACATGCAGAATCCCATTTAGTTTTTACAGTATTCTTGGGAAAGGTATGTTTGTGACCTTGGGTAAATTATTTAACCTTTAAAATGGAATTATAGTACCTACCTCACAGAGGTAAACTTAATGGATAATACACGTAAAGCATTAGAGTCTTCCCACAGAGACTGTTACCTCTGGAAATTGTGGCCTGTTTCTCCACCCCTGGGATACAGACTATTAAATGGCACCTTGGGATGTGGGAGCAGAGCCCTGCCTGATGTCAAGTCCTTCTCAAGGTCACTGTCTTGGACCCTGGCCGCTGGCAGTTCCCCCCCAAGACAGAACGTTGGCTGGTGTCCACTCTGGCCTCACAACCTTAGCCCAGAATTTTGCTTTGGAAGGCATCAGACATTCTCTCTTTGGTTGTTTACTTATTGTTCTCAGATCATGTGGAAAGCCCGCTGGAAACTTCAGACACTGTTATCATGAGACTAGAGAACTGGTGAGGGAGAAGCTGAAAGGAAGATAAGAGAAAAGCAGAGTCTGCTGGGGCTCTTGCCTTGGCGTTTGTTCTCCACATTTTTCTAAGTGGATCCTCATAAGCACCCAGGGGCTGGGGCCAAGTCACGGGCTGCGGCCAAGTCAGGAGCCGTGACTCCACTCTGTGCCCTTTTGCCACAGGTCCCCAGCCTGCGCCTGGTAAATGAGTCCCCATTCTTCCTGGCCCCACCTTTCTTCTCTCTGCTAACTCTGCCTTGCAAGGGAACACGACCCTATAAACACCAGAGCACAGAGAGAGCGAGAGAGGGAGAAAATATACTTTTTTATAAAGAAAGGAGTCCATGCTGGGCAGTGGGGGGAGGGTGCGAAGAAGGGAGGGGGAGAACATGACAGGAAGATGAAGTCCCGGGAGGCAGAGTGGGTTCAGCCACTGATAGGGGCTCTGAGCCAAAGACATTTAACATCAGGTTTGCAAATAGCCACCCTATGGGCTAAATCCAGCCAAACACTAATTTGGGGGCCCATACACGGTTTTAAAATTTGGAAATTTTCCCCTAAAAATGCAAATATCCAGCTTGAAAAATACGGTCATGCTGGCTTCATACTTAATGGCAACAATGAATTGGAGCTGTGTAGCACCTGCCTCCTCTAGATGGGGCACAGGCCATTCTCATTTGCCATAGTCCCCACCACTCTGCATTGTGTGTCCCTCAGCCTGGTTCACTTACTTGAATTATTGAAGTCCCTGGCCATATCTGAGTTTGGGAGCCTTAGTTTACATGTATCATTTTTAGCATCAGTTGGTGAAACCACCTTCTTTTCTAGCTACTCAAAGATACAGACCTGAGAGCAAAGGCAGTAACTGAGAGATGGTTTTGAGAGGATGAGTAGAGAAAGATGGAGGTGGGGAGTAGAGGTGAAAGGGAGAGAAAATTTGCAAGTGAGAAAGGAAAAAGTCCAGGGCAAGGGAGAGGGAGGTGTGACAAGCAGGGAGAGAGGGAGGGGTCAGTATCTTCCTTTCCCATCTGTCTGCACTGACTCCCTGGATTTCCTTAAACAAGGCATGTAATCTTTGTTGGTCAGTAACTTTCCTCATTAGTACAAGGTTGCATCAATGTGTTCATCACCAAATAATGAAATTTCCATGGGGCTCCTCTGAGAGGAAATCAGAAGGAGATTCTTAAATAAATTAATCAATGACAACGCACTGTTTATATTGGCTTCTCTGGGTGACTGATTTCATATTTATCAAGCCGAGAATTTGTGCAACCATACGAATAACACCATTACTACCTTCTTCCAGCTTGTATTAATTTCACAAAACAAGACATTTGGTCTCAAGCATTTCTGGGCTAAGCTTCCAAAAAGGGTGCTAGAGTTTTGTGGGCAGAGTAAGGAGAGAGAGAGAAAGGTGAGGTTTACTGTAGGTTGTTTCATTACAAAATCAATCTTAACCACCCTTTAAACAGCTCTCATCTCCCTGACTACTGGTGTTTGCCAATATTTGCAGCTGATTTGCTGTACAAATGTTGAAATTGTATGCTACTCCTGAAAGAGCGAGCTCTCATGCTAAAGAGATTTATGGACCTTCTGTTTATTTGTTTGCACCTATCAGGATTAACTCTTTGATGGGCTTTTCCTAACCTAGTCACTGCCCATTTCTTTCATTCAATGAATAATTCCTGAGCACCTACTACGTACCAGGCTCTGTTCCAGGCACTGGGACCAAACAGGAGAGGTTTCTCCTCTAGTGAAGCCCCAGCCTACAGGGTGGAGACAGGCCTTAAATAAACTCGCATGGATGCAGATTAATCCCCACTGGAGGCTGGGAATGAAGTAATTTAAACCAAGCCGAAGTGAGGTCGTGTGAGGGGGAGAGGGCTCTCTGCAAGGTGTGTAATGAGGAGCAAATGTGCCCTGGCTCCTGAGTGATCAGAAGGAAACTTCTCCGCGAGGATCTAGGGGAGGGTGCTCCTGGCAGAGGCAGCAGCAAGTGCAAAGGTTTGAAGGCTCAGAGGAGCGTGCTCTGTGCAGAGGTGGCAGCTTCGAAGCTAGAGACAGGGGCTCGCTAGAGCTAGTGAGAAGAACAATTACGATAAATTTTAAAGGAGGTACAGTTTTGTTACTTTTCAGCACCAGTGCTAATTGGAAGCAGGCTAATACATAACTGTACTGTGAAACCCCTTAGGGAACCTACTTTAATGAATAGAGAAGAAGTATTCGTAATTATCATAACAGGATTGTCTGTAAATAAATGCTTCTAAAAATGCCTAATTTGACACTTTTAAAACAATTTGTCCTTTTAAGCTGTTTAAACACACTGTCTCCCGGGTCGTTACGACCTTCCATTTGCATTCTAAATTTTTCGTCTCTCCTTTCCTTCTTCCCCTCAGATAAGTTCTGAGCAGCTCTTAAGAACTCAGAGTTCTTCAAAGATTCTGAAAAGGCCAACACCAGCCAAGTTCTTACCTGAATTACCACAAATTTTTAATTAATAAAGTCTAGGTTTTTTTGAGACATTCCTAAAATAATAATAGTTGATAGTTATTACACTAGTTATGTTGATTTACGATGTGGATACATTATTATCCCCATTTTGCAAATGAGGAAAATGAGGTTTAAAGAAGTCATGTAACTTGGTCAAGCTTACATGGCTAGGAAACGAAGGAGTCAAGATGAAAACCTAGCTTCTCTGGACTATCTATTTGTGCATGCAGTAAGTATGCTGTATTAGAAGTCAAGTGGCCCAGTTTCTAGTGTCTGCTCTGGCGTTAACTAGCTTGTGACCTTGGATGAGGTGCTAAACCTCCCTAAGGGCTTAGTTTCCTCACTGGGGAAAATGCTCCTGCTGACACCTGCTGAGTCTAACAGACCGCGTCCATTTCACAGGTGTCTCCTACGTGCTCTGGAGTGTGCTGGGGGCTGCAGATACCAGGGAAACAGGATGCGGAAGCTGGCTTCATGGAGACCACCATCACGTAAAAGGAATAGATATTATTCAGATGATCCCACAATTAAGAATAGAATTACAGTCAAAGCAGGTGGTCTAAGTCCTCACACAGCTGGGGCGTGCCTAGCCCAAAAGTCCCGGCAAGGCAACCTGAGCCTGTGGCTTTGGAACTAAGGGCTGAGTGCTGAGTGAAATTAGCTAGATGAAGAGGAGGAGGTAGCGGTGATGCCATGAGGGATGTTCCAGGAGCGAGGACAGCCCGTGCAGTAGGCCCTGTGGAGGGAGGGACCTTGGTCCTGAAATAAGGCCAGTGTGTCCAGGGCACAAGGTGTGAGAGGGTGTGAAGGGAGAGGAAGATGAAGAATTAGAAGTCAACCATGCAGGGCCTTGAAGGCCACGTCAGTGTCCTGAGGGGTCTAACACTTTCCAGATTTTATGACTTCTTTATGGTGACTTCTGTCTTTCTCCTATCCCAAGACCCTTTTCCCCTAACCCTGCTATCCTCTTTTCTTTCAAAAGAACAGGAAGACCTGGCTAAGGGGGTACCACGCTGACGGCCTTAGCATTGCCCCTGGCCGGTATTCACTGCAGTTAGCAAATAAGGCGCCAACCTGACGTCTGGGGTCCCAGGAACCTGCTGCAGGCCAGTGAGACAGCACATTCTCTTCTAAGACAAGAAAGACCCTGACATTTTTTCTTTGACATAAAAAAAAAAAAAAAAAAGCCAGACCTGCCAGGAAGGCCCCGTGGCTGGAGCTTCAAATGCTGGAAAGGAAATTAGTTTCTGCAAAAACACAAGGCTGAACATTAGGCCCTTCCACTCCCTGCCTCAGATGCTAATCTGGTTGGCGACAGTGGTCTACAGGAGACAGAGGTCGCGTAGGGACTCTGTACTTATGCCCCTCCCCCCAACACTTTTAAAATTTCAGATGGTGTGATGAAGGATTCAGGCTGCTGGGCACCTGCCTTAATCAGATTCATTCCACTCTGTCAGGGAGGGCTGTTCTCTGGTGTCTCTGAGGAAATAAAGATGATAAATAGAAAGTCTCGTACTTTATTAGCATGGATGGGCAGACGGATCCCAGCAGTAATTAATCCCAGATGTTTACACATTTTTTCTTCTTTGTCAACCAAGAGGGGTGGTTTGCAGTTGTTGCCATAAAGAAAGAATGGAAGCTGAACAACTATGCCCCCCTCATGCAGGTGGAAAGAGAGACAGCGGAATGCTGGTTAATCATCCCACGATGCTTAACAAACAGCAATGTCCGAAAAGTCAAGACTCTGGGTCCCTAAGGGAAAAACAAGTTGCAGGCATGCAGGAGGACCCTCTTAGAACAGCTTAGAAAATCCTGTGGCTTAAGCCTAAATTAGTACAGATCTTTTTTTTTTCTTTTTTTTTTTTCTTGGATAGGGAAAAAGGGGATATGGAGAATGTAAGCCTCCTCCCCCCAAAAAACAATACAAAACAGCTATGAATGCTTATGAAAACTGCATTGTTTCAGAACTATTGTGAGTAATTAAGGGTCAGGCAGAAAATCCTTTTGTTCCAATCCTAGGATTGTTCCACATCTTTCCAGAACATCCACATTCTTCCTTGCCTAGTAAGGACTGCAGAATGGCTGAAGGTTCGTCATTCCAGGACAGATATTCTGGGATGATCTGGGTTGTTGTGAGGCCTTGGGGACACTATTATGAGCATCAATCCTTTTTATGCTGTCACCCGAGAACAGGAAATTCAGGCTTGGGTTCTGGCTCCACAAAATATGAATCATGTGACCTTGGGTAAATCACTTCGCCTCTCTGAACCTCAGTTCACTTATCTGCAAAATCAAGGGATTATGGCCCTGGATAGCTTGAAATTTCTGTGTTCCTGGATTTAAAAGGCTGCATTGACAGCAATTTTAGGATATTGGGCTGAGTATGTAATCAAACGAGGGTAGACACTTCTTACACTTTTTAGATACATTTTAGGTGTGAGAGGTGTATTTGTGGAGCGGTGGTGGTGGGAGGCGATTTATCTATTTCTTCTTAAAGATTTTTGGGAAACATTAAAAATAAACAACTAAGAGCTATTTGCAATTTGCACGCTGAATACATAGGTGTTTCTAAAGAGTTCTACAGTGTTTAAAATAGTTTGTCCTCTCAGACACTTTGATTTTACTTCTCAAAGATTTTTTGTTGTTGTTTTTTGGGTTTCTTTCTGCACACATTCTCACTGTTTTCAGACATTTTATTCTTAAAACATGGAAAGATCAACCTCAGCCAACAGACTGAAAATATGTACTATCTGAGTTAAGGAAAGCTTCTTACGCTTTCTGGAGCTCTGGGCATCTCATCTTCAATCTTTTGAGTTCTGGGAAACTCCAAATCTATTTGCTGAAGCAAGAAGGGAAAAAAAAATTCTTGGAGGGTATCCAGAATAGAATTAGACTGTGTTTCCAAGGTCTTCTGTTCAACCCTAGCCTCTTTGACTTGCCATAGGTCCTGCTCATCACACTCTATTCATGAGAAAATAGCCATGAAACACCCACATGTTTTAAGCAAACAAACTCTACTTCATTGGAGATGTGTTATTACGCATTAGCCTACTAGGCAAAGCTAATATTGCCAAATAATAAATAAGGAAAGGGAAACACAAGGTTTGTTTTAAGATGCAAAGTAAGAAAGAACATCATTTTCTCTCCCTTGGGACTCAGCCCACTGTGAACCAAAAGCCAGAGTTCACCACCCTAATATCCTAAACCTATTAACCAGATCAAAATCTCTGTATCTAAACATGCTGCCAGCTGAAACTGAACAGAGCCAGTATTTCATATGGTTCGAATTCGTGTCCTTTTTTCTGCTCACAGAATTCCCTAAGTGATTTTAGTAGCCAGCATTTCTCCCTTGAAGAGAAATGGTACGTGTGTGCATGTGTGTATGTGATGTGGTGGTGGTGATCAAGATTAGTGCTTTATTATTTCTTTTTTACGTGAAATATCTATTTCCAAAGCTGTAGTCCAGGTTCCTCATATCTTTGGTATTTTGTAGAACAAAATTTTGTGGATTTGACGGTTTTCTTTCACTTTTTTTCTTTTTCTCTTTTCCTCTTTTGTTACAAAACCAGCACAGCTTCGAGGACTTTCACATACAACAAGCCGAGATAGTTCCTGTTTGCCCAGTTCCCAGATGAAAGAAAAACAAAGCGAGTGTGGGGTGGTTTATCATTTTTTGAAACAAGATACATGTTTCCCATGTTCAGATCTGAAAATACGCAACTGTAATTCAATCTACCTTTATTAGATTACAGAGTTATGTCCACAAAATTGTGGAAGCCATCCTAAATTAGTAAGGCCAGGGAAGAAGCAGCCTGGGTGTGAGAATTTCCGCTGCTCTTGCCTGCCATGTCTTCTGAACAGAGAGACAAGTTGTGGGTGAAGCACTCGGTTCACTAGGGACAGGGGAGCTTAGCACCCCTGCAGGGTCCTCAGTGCGAAGTCCACCCTCTACTTCTTCCACAGTGACCTCAGAGTAACCCCAGTGCTCAAGGAGTATGTTGGTACAAGCTGTACAACAGGCCAGAAATGGCCAGGTCTCCCAAAAGTTATCCTTTACTGGTCCAAATATGCTTGATGCTTACAGAGCCCTCCATAGTGTTGTCTGATAAAATACAGGACACCCAATTAAATTTGTATTTCAGATAAATAAAGAATAATTTTTAAACTCAAAGTGGATTAAAGACCTAAATGTAAGACCAGATACTATAAAACTCCTAGTGGAAAACATAGGCAGAATACTCACGGACATAAATCACAGCAATATATTTTTTGAACCAGCTCCTGGAGTACTGGAAATAAAAGCAAAAATAAACAAATGGGATCTAACTAAACTTAAAAGCTTTTGCACAACAACAACAATGAAAAGACAACCTACAGAACGGGAGAAAATATTTGCAAATGATGTGACTGACAAGGGACTAATTTCCAAAATATAAAAACAGCTCATACACCTTAACATCAAAGAAACAAGCAACCCAATCTCAAAATGGGCAGGAGACCTAAACAAGCAATTCTCCAATGAAGACATACAAATGGCCAATAGGACACATGAAAAAACGCTCAGCATCGCTAATTGTCAGAGAAATGCAGATCAAAACTACAATGAGATATCACCTCACACCAGCCAGAATGGCCATCATTGAAAAGTCTACAAATGATAGATGCTGGAGAGGGTATGCAAAAAAGGGAACCCTCCCACACTGTTGGTGGGAGTGTAGATTGGTGCAGCCACTATGGAGGACAGTATGGAGGTTCCTTAAAAAACTAAAAATAGACTTATCATGTGATCCAGCAATCCCACTCCTGGGCATATATCCAGAAGGAATCTTAATTCAAAAAGACACATGCACCCCAGTGTTCATAGCAGCCCTATTTACAACAGCCAAGACATGGGAACAACCCAAATGTCCATCAACAGATGACTGGATAAAGAAGATATGGTACATATATACAATGGAACACTACTCAGCCATAAAAAAGAATAAAATAATGCCATTTGCAACAATATGGGTGGACCTGAAGATTGTCATTCTAAGTGAAGTGGGCCAGAAAGAGAAAGAAAAATGCCATATGACATCATTTATATGAGGAATTTTAAAAATAGTAACAATAATAATGAGGACACGAATGAACTACTTATTATTTATAACTAAGATGATTGATTTTTTAAATGTGTGTAAGCACATTTGACTGTCCTTTATGATTGGATTACTGCATCCTGCTGATTCTTATTTTGTAGTTGGCTTTATTCCTTTGATAACTATGTAAGTTTACAAAGCTAAAGCTCTAATCTGTTCTTAGAAACAATGACCAGTACATATATATAAACTAAAAATACGTGCAGGATACTGTATATGTGCATTTACATGCAATACAATGTGTATGTGCAGTCGAACTGTAATAATTGTACCTAATAAAACTGAAAAAGGAAAAAAAAAAGAATAATTTTTAAAGTATGTCCCAAATATTGCCTAGGATATTCTAATACAAAAAAAATGTTATCTGTTGTTCATCTGAAGTACAAATTTAATTGTATCTATATTTTGATTTGCTAAATCTGGAAACAAACTTCAAATCACCACAAAAGTTCACAACATCATTTATAATACCAAAAATGAAATAACCCATGTGGGAGGTATGAATCTAAGGCTGTAAATACAGATGTACAAATTATATCACTTTTTTCATTTTTTGAAGAACAACTTCATCTTCTGAGTGCCCAAGATAGCAGGAAATTCAGCCTCAGTCATCATGGGACACTGCACCTTCCTGGGGCCCTGTTTCAATCAGAATCTTAGGGGTGGAGTTTCAAACTCCGAGCTATCATGGTAGCCAGTGGTGCCTTCATGGCTTGGGGCTCAGTGGTCATGTTAGATATGGGGGCTTTATTTTGAGTTCCCGGTGGGGCCAGGGGAACTTTTTCTTTTGGAGACACATCAGCTCTATATTTAGAAGCCATGTTTTAGCCAATGAGCTCTCCATCCTCACTGACTTCTTTTTAAATTCTGTGAACTTTCTTCCTGTTTCTTCTGGTTAACTTCAAAGGCATTCTCTCACTTCTGGTTGACCTCAAAATACAGTTGCTTCAGAGATTTTTAGGCTTTTGTGACAAACAGAAAAAGTTTCTGTACTCAAGTATTTCTAACCTTCCACTGCCTCTCATACACAGAATAATCCCTGCGGAAGTAATTCCTTATGGGTCTGAATACCTGCTTGGAATGGAAGAAGGTAAAAATATGGAGATTGCAGAAGATGAGTTATTTTTCAATGAGTATTCTCTTCCCCTACCCCTTCCAGCTCCATGAGAGGGGCCTTCTTCCTTCCCTTACCTATTGATGTTGGGATTTGTCATGTGATGGCTTTGTCCAGGGGGATGTTAATGGACATGACCAAGCTAGGGCTTGAAATGTGCTTGTACGATTAGGTGTGCCCTTCTGTACTCTGCCATTATCACTGCCATGTGCCAGTAGGATAAGACACATGTAGAGCAGACCTGGAACAACTCATAGCTTAGAGCCAAACCCAGCCACGTCCAACCCAGATCAGCTGCACCCCAGCCAATCTTCAGACATATGAACAAGAAAACAATATTGATTACTGTATGTTACTGAGTTTTGGAGTAGTTTGTTATACAGAATAAACAGATACAGATACAAATGAAAAATTCATATTTCAGTAGATTAGTAAATTGTATAGATGCTTACTGCTCAACTGTGGTATTAAAATATTTATTGCATCCAAAAGTCACAAGTAAAAACCTATGATCCTACAGCTTGCTTCCTCTCCCTCTCCAAATATCTGACAGCATTCTCTAAGTTATTTATTCCTTCTAATAGCTAATATTCATGTAATGCCTTGCAGTTTACAAAGTGCCCTCACATCCATTATCCTATTAGATCTTTTGAACAATCCAATCATGAGATGAGGTCAATATTACTAGCCCCATCTGAGAGACAAGGAGATTGATTCAGAATGAGGTCAAGGGTTTGCGCATGGGAACAAAGCCAGTTCTGAGTTCCAGATCAGAGCTGAGGCTCCAACCAGGTCTCTTCGCTCCCCCTACAGGGCTCTTCCCACTGTACTGTGGCCGCCCCTAGAACACCTAGCACAGGGCTGGGCACATTACTGTTATCAGTAAACACCCAAGAAGTGATGGAGAGACCAGATCTCTTTACCAGAGAGGTGTGAGTGTAAAATCAAAGCTCCAGGGAAACACGTCACTAGCAGTTCTCTCCCCATCGCCTCTATTAATGCTTCCCCAAATAGGTGTGAATAGGTGTTTTGGGGGTGGGTAGAGGGATGGAAGTGGAGATTAGATGTCATTTAACATGTTTTAGAAATTCTAGTTTAGCAAATTAAATGTCTTTACCATAGGTAAAGGGAGTCTGAAGGGCTTATTTGCATGACTTTCTGTGTGAGGGATAGAGTATACTGCATTACTCTCACTTATTTGACCATGGAATCTTTTTGATCAGAAATCATCTTGCTGGATTAGGGTTCCATGGAACCCACTTTGGGAAACACCAGCTTACAGCCTTGGCCTGCCCTGGTTCTATACTTTGTCATCTTCATTCTGCATCATCCAGCGGGCACGCTTCAGGCCCTTCGAGCTTTTGTCAATGATTTAGTTCTAATTCCAAGAAGCTTTTAACTTAATGGGATGATAACTTGGTGGACTAATTAAAGTTTTTTTAGTTGCAAACACAAAAAGCAACCCTGGCTAACTTCCTTGACGATATCAGGGAGACTCACAGAATCATGAGTTGCCAAATAATTAGGACTTGAAAAGAGCAGGAACCAGGGCAAAGGTAGGGATTTCAGCTCAGGGAGTCACTGGAGCTGCCACTCTGATAACTGTCTGCATCTCTTCACTCAGTTCAGGTTTCTGGGATGGAGAATCTGATTGCTCTGGCTTAGGTCGTGGCTCTATGCCAGGATCTTTCAACTAGGCAAGACAAGACAGTAGGTGCTTTTGAGGAAAGTGGGCAGCCACCCTGATTCATGTCTCCCACACCTGGCTTGCAGCAGAGTCCCATCTTTTGTGGGGGTTGGTTTGAAGTTGGTGCATAAAGCTGTAACTACCCTTCAAAGTCCATTATGTTTCTCTCTAGGGGTAGATGACATTTGCCTTTTCTTCCCTTGATCACCAAATAGAGAAGTTTTAAGACCATGCTATAAAAAATTCGAGTTTTCAGCACTAAACTCACACTTGGCCGGAGAAGCACTTCTGTAATTAGTGCATCCCCTGAAACTAACAAACATTTCCTCCGGGGCAAGTGGAACGGTGGGTGGACTAGCCCACACTTTTCAAATCCTCCTTACCTCTCTCCTTTCTATCAACTGCAGGCAGTTGAATTCACAGAGCTTAATATGTATATAATGCAGCTCCACTATACACAGAGATGGATTAATACAATGCCCTAAACAATACAATAGCCCTGAACAAACATTACAAGCAAGAGGTTAGTCTCCTCCTGTTTGCTACTAAAAATAGTGACATAATCATCAAGAATGGAGTACTGGAGGAGAGCTTTGAGGAGGCAATTTTTGGTCGTGATTCAGAAGCAATCTAAACTACTTTTTAAACAAGTCAAAACTAAGGTGTTCTTCTGCCTTCCGAAATTTCAAATTCAGAAGCAAATGAGTCATTTGAAAAAAAAAATTAAGCCTCCAAGGACTTCACCACCCACTACTATGCTACACTGTGGGACTTTATTTTGCTTTCATTGCTTTGTTCTTTTTCCTCTCTGTGATTTGCAGAGCAGTGTGGGAAAATGGTTAACACAGAATAAAAGTTAAAATTAAAACCGTTTTTTCCACTATGGTGCTGTCTCCTTCCCACCCCCTCATCCCTGGGGGCCTATCAACTGAGTTAAGTAGCATTACAAAGGCTACTGAGTTCCAGAACTATAGCCATAATCTACCTAAAATGGACTGATTTCCTAGCTCCAGGACAAGATAAATGATTAGTTGACTGTGCTTGATAATATGGAGAGAATTGATAGATAATGAAACAAGCTCATTTTAAGATGCCTGTGGAAATGTGGAAATTTGTGGCATTTATTAAACAATTCAGGTTGCTCAAATAACTTTATGTTTTGGGCTCGAAGAGTTTCCAAGGAAAGCTACTGTTCGCAGCCCTCTGACATCAGACTTGCTAGATTGAACAGGAAAAGCTTGTTTCTCTCTGCCAACCTGAGGAATAACACCTAAATATTTTCACCCTGAGAAGGACCTGTCAGAGAGACATACTCCATCCCAACCAGTGACCCAGCCCAGGCTCTGACAATACCCAAGTCTTTGTCGAACACTTATGTGCCAAGCACACGTGGTGACCACTTTAACATCCACTTTTTGGTTTAACACACACAGAGTTTTACAGAACATGTTAAAACCCCATTTTACATATGAGACTATCAAGACTTACAATGATTAAGAATCTTTCCTTGGTGAGACATATAATAATAGTAATCCAAGTAGATAGAAAAGAGGGTTTGCTCAGAACATGGGGTAAATGTGGAAGACTGAATTGGGGTCCATGTGATGAGTTAAATACAATAGAAACAGTGTGTCTGAGGCATGGTGCTAAGTGTCTTTCAGCACTATCTTTAGCCTAATCATCACGTCAAGGATATGAAGTAGGTAGTAAAATAGACCCTATTTTAGAGGTGGGAAAATGGAGCTCTGAGGGAGGTTAGGAAAATTGCCAGTAATTGAGCATTGCATGGGAACTCCTACAGTCACGGCTTGTACAATAAAAGAGATGTTGGTGCAAAGGATGCTGAGATAAGTCAGGGCAGCTTCAGACTGCACACAATGACAATGAGGACTCCAAGTGGGACAAAAGACCTTCCACTTAAGCAAGTATATAGGCTGTAACACAACGCAACCCAAGTGCTTGGGGACGTGAGTAGAGAGAACGTTATCTCTGAGCCACAGCTTGGCAGGAAGTCAAAAAGGAGAGGCTGACTGGTTGCCTAGGTCAGGAAGCTCCTCTAAGTGGAATGACGTACCCCCTTCTCTGCTCTGCGGCACTGGGGCACTCAGCTAGGGCTTCTAGTGCCAACCGCACTGCAGTGTTTTCGTGGGGAAGTCAGGCTCCAAGGAGGGTCTGAGGATGAATAAGTCACCATTATACCTGATCTTGCTCTCCACCACTACCAACCAGCAAGCAAGCAAAGGATTCTATTTTTAAGTCACACTGTGCACTGGGTAACTCTGCAGAACACAAGTTGTGTGGAATTATTAAAGGGATCAAAGCCTTACAATAAAGGAATGAACTTTAATGAGTCAGTTAGCAGAGTGCAGAGTGGCAGAGATCAGAGAAAGGGACGGTGAGATCTGGACAACAGTGTCTCCCCACAGTGCTAGAAAATACTAAACAGACAGGTAAAATGATTAGACACCCAGGATTTGCTGCAAAACATTACTGGAGGTAGGGGAAGGTGATGAATGAGAATTGTTGGGAGTACAGATAAAATTAGATAGTCCATAGACTGATAAATGTTGAATCTCTGTGATGAGTATGTTAGGGTTCATTATGCTCTATTAGGTTATGTATGTTTGAAATTTTCTACAATAATTTAAAAAAATAGTATAGATATGGTCTAGTCTATTAGATAGAAAATTGTATCCCACTGAGAACGTAAGTGTGACCAGGGGGATGGCCTGGATTCTCTGCACAAAGCTGTGAGTTTCCCCTACATCCAAACAACCTCCAAGTCTGGTACCTTCAAACTCTAAAATTTATCTCAAATCCATCCACTTTTCTCCATTTTCACTGCCACCACCCTAGTCCTGGCACCACCAGCGCCAGCATCGCTTGTCTAGACAGCAGCTGAGCCCCCCTAACTATGGCCTCCCTATTTCCAGTAGGACTGTCTCTTTCCAATCTCTTCTTCCTACAAAAGATGGGAGTGATCTTTTCAAAATGCTGATCTGATATTCTCATGCGAAAAAAAGCAAGATGCAGAATAGTATACATAACTTTGTGTAAGAAAGGGGAGACCACGTGCATACACATGCACATACACGCACACACACGTGTGTATATATTATTTGCTTACAATTGCAAAAGAAACTCCAGAAAGATAAACCAAAAACTTGTGTAATTAAAAGAGGAGGGAGGGTACAATTGAGGATACAGATGTCAGCCAAACTTCTCTGAATGTGTCCTCTTAAAAATCTTGACTTTGGAGTCATGCAAATATTTATATATTCAAAAAATAACACTAAGGAAAAGTGAAAATAAAACTAAGGTATTTCTAAAAATTGAAACCAAACTGAAATGAAAAAGGAAGCAGAGAGCCTTGTAGAAATGGCAGGAAATAGAAAAGTTGAGTTGGGAATATGTTATGGTGTAAGGAAGAAAGGACACTATCAAAGATGAATGAGGTCCGGTTAAAACAACAAAGATCTGACATGAGGGACTTCCCACTGGCGAAACACAGGACAATTTATGCATCAATAGAATAATGGCTAAAATTGTTAAAAACACATTGAATATATAGAAACCATAAGTTCATAATGACACCAAAAAAAAGAGAAAGTGGAAAAAAAAGGGAAGGAGAAAATTACATCTTTGGGCACTATTAGAAGTAACTAGCCCACCAACAGCTTACTCTGCAAACTTGCAATCAAAGGGAAAGAATAAAATACATAGTGCCTTTCCTGGGTCAGCTATATTCCAGAGTCGCACACCAGCCCAAACTGATGAGGGAAATTTTTATCTTTTACAGAGGGATTCTAATTCATAAACGCAGCAGGAAGGATGGCATTCAAAACTCATCATCCTGCGATTCTTAATGGAATAGCTGATTCAGATAATGATCATCAGTGGATGGAGTCATTAGATGAGAGACTTGCTGGGGAGTTTGCAGTGTGGGAGTTAGGCTTTCATCCCCTGAATGTTAAGCCCATTTTGCTTCCCTGGGGTAATTCTCACTTGATTATCAGATCTAAACTTTTTATGACAGTGGATCTAGTTCGCTGATACTTTGTTGAGGATTTTTATGTATTTATTGGGGATACTGGTCTATATTTGTCGTTTGTTATATCTTTGGCTTCAGTTTCATTAATACTGGTCTCATGAAATGAGTTGGAAGCATTCCTTCCTCCTGTATGTTTTGGGAGAATTTGTGAAGGATTGCTATTATATCTTTAAACATTTGAGAGAATTCACCAGTGAAGCCGTCGACGCTTAGCATATTTTTGTGGGAAGATTTTTAATTAGTGATCTATTCAGATTTTCTATTTCCTCTTGGGTCAGTTTTGATAATTTGATAATTTCTAGGAATTTTAAAGATTTTCATCTAAGTTGTCTATTTGTTGGTATAAACGTATTTGTGGTTTTCCCGTATCTTTTTAATTTCTGTAGAGTTATTCCTGATTTTATTTTTATTCCTGATTTTGATGATAGATGTCTTTTATTTACTTAGTTTAGCTAAGGGTTTGTCCATTTTGCTGATCTTTTCAATCATTCAACTTATGATTTCATTGATTTTTAAAAAATTTTTTGTTATATATTTCATTGATTTTCACTCTAAGCTTTATTATTTCCTTTCTTCTCCTTACCTTGTGTTTACGTTGCTCTTCACTTTCTAGATTGTTCAGGTCGAAGATTTGGTTATTGATTTGAGATTTTCTGTTTAACATAGGCATTTAAGGCTATATATTTCCCTCTTAGCACTGCTTTACGTACATCCCATACATTTTGACATGTTTTCATTATAATTCCGCTCCAATTTCTCTTGTGGTTTTTTCTTTGACCCATGAGTTATTTACACATGTGCTGCTTAATTATCAAGTACTTGTGATTTCTCAAATTTCTTTCTACTGTTGATTTCCAATTTAATTCTGTTGTGGTTGGAGAACATTGTGTTATTTCAATCCTTTAAATTTACTGAGAATGATTTTATCACCTAGTTACATGATCTGTCCTGGAGAATGTTTCATGTGTGCTTGAAATGGGTGAATATACCAACCAATCTTAGCGTTACTGCAAGTGGAACAGCTAGACATTATGTGCCTTGTGATCTGATGCAATAGGTGAGTCACAGTATCACATATATTAGTCAAAATGGACAAGATTATGCTGCATAAAAAAAATACCTAAATTCCAGTGGCTACTTACCTACTAAGGGGCCAGGCTGATAGAAGTGCATCTCAATGTGCCCTCCATGATCACACGGAAAGCAAAAGGAGACAAGGCAAATCATGCACTGGGTCGTAGAGCTACTACCAAAAAGTGACTAATTTTGCTCTCACTCTTATGTAACTAACCAAAGCAAGTCACTTAATCACAGTTAATTTTACAGGGGCAGGGAAGTGCTATTCCACCATACACCTGGAAGAGACCTGAAAATTCTTAGTGAAAAGCACTTAATAATTGACATACTACTGTGAAATACTCTCGCCAAAATTTGCTGAACTCAAATCTAATCAAAATTTTAGGGTTAACTTCCGGTTTATAGGAACACTGTGGTATTGAAGAACAAGTTAAGTGATACCATAAATAAGCAAGAAAACAAATCTAATTCTTTAAAAAAAAAAAAAACCTGTGGTATGAAAAAAAAAAGGGGGTTAAAAAGACCAAGAGGCTTAACAATTGAATGTAAGATATAGGCACTGTTTAGACCCTGAGTTCAACCAGCTAATGAAGACATTTGAGACAACTACAGAAATTTGAATACAGAGTAAATATTAGATAACACCAAGGAATTAGTAATGTTAAAAATGATAATGGCATGGTAGTCTTGTACGAAAACATCTGTATTTTTACAAGATGCATTCATAGGTAGGTAAGGATGACAGTATGTCTGTGGGTTGCTTTATAATACTTTAAAATTCTTTAGCAGAGGAAAAATTGACAGATGAAGCAAATGTGATAAAGTCTAGATAACTGTAGAATCTGACTGGTGTGCTTATGAGAGTGTATTAGAGTATGTGCTCTCTGTTTGTGTATATTCAAATTTTATTTAATAAAGACATTTAAACAATTGAATCTGATCCTGTCACTTCTTCGATCAAAACCTTTTACCGACTGCAGTGGCTGAAGAGGAAGTCCAAATTCATTACACGGCTCCTCAGGTTCAGCGTCTGCTTGTCATCATCTTCCTCACTGGTCACACTTTGATTGAGCATTTACCATGTGCCCAGGACTAAACTGAGCCCTCCATATAAAATTATTTATTTCAGATCTACTAGCAAGGCGAGAGAGATTGAGATTATTGATCTAGCTTCCAGGACAAACAAAAGCAACTTAAGCCTGAAACAAGACAAGAAAATACAGTCTCTTGCCAAGGAAGGTGCTAGCTATGATTGCGTAACAGATGACAGCCCTGTGGGCTTTCTTTGACACTGGCAGTCAAGCTTCACTTTCGCTTAATCTGACTGTTACGACTCCAGAGAACTCGTCTAGAAGTTGGGTAGGGTTAATGAACCATACCTCATGGCCCCTACAGTTGCGTGGATACAGTCCGGGTTGCCTGAAACCTAACACATCGCGAAGAAGCTAAAGCTTTAAGGCAGCTGTGTCACGTAAGTGCTCCCATTTTCCAAAAGGGGATGATAACACGTAGGAGCCCCAAAACACAGAATACTGGAGCA
This sequence comes from Vicugna pacos, assembly GCF_048564905.1. Taxonomy (NCBI): domain Eukaryota; kingdom Metazoa; phylum Chordata; class Mammalia; order Artiodactyla; family Camelidae; genus Vicugna; species Vicugna pacos. The sequence goes on from NC_132989.1 coordinate 7,202,801, forward strand.
GCGGGGGCTAGGCAATCCTCTGTTTACAAATCAAAGCCCCAAAGTAAGGAACTTGCCCAAGGTCCCCTATCTAGTTAAACTTTTAAACCTCTTTTAGTACTTTTTCTGCTGGAATCAGGAGGAAATTTGAGCCCAGGATGGCAAATAGATCTCAGCTGACATTCCAACTCCAAATAGTTGTTGGTGTTTGGAGCCACACTGTAGTGTGAAAGAGTCCCAGTCTGGCTTTAGAAGAAAATAGTGCTGTAATCAATTAGCAATGTCTGCCATGGACAACAGTCAGGAGAAGAAGGCGTCTCTGCTACAAGTTTGCTGACCTTGAAGATTGGGCCAGCAAGGTCGTTGCAGCAGGGGTGAGGGTGGGACGATCCAACGTTAAGTGGCCTGTTGTACACACCCTCCTTCTTCCTAGACAGGCCCTGTATTACTATTTATCCCATCGTGTATTTGATTTTGCACATGGTCAGAATGCCTATGAATCATTGCTCCGGGTTACTCCCCATCCTACTTGAGATGAGAAGATAAGTTGCAAAGTCAGGTCCTGGGCCAGCCAGATAACAGCATTTTGTTTGTTCTTCCTCTCACAGAAGGGTGATCCCCTAGCCAGCAGAGATCTCCTGAGCGCACAGACCAGCCTGCTGCAGAAGCCTGTTGTTGCCTTTTCTTTGACTTCTTTGAGATAAAGATATAGATTCTGGAACACAGGAGAGGCTTCTGGAATCATCTAGTGACATCTGATTTTACAGATGAGGAAACTGAGGCCCAAAGGAGGGAACTAGCTTGTCTAAAGTTACAGAGGGAAACGCAGGCTGCCAGTCTTCCCACATGCCATATTTATTTGCTTTATTCTTCCTCCAACTTTATCTCCCCAACTGTGGCCATTGAACTTCCCACATGAGAATCTTTTGAAAAAGAACAAATAAATTAATGGCATGTGTCATAATGCAACCTTAGCAGAGAAGAAGCAACATAAACACGAAGTGACAATGACTAGCTTATATCTCGAAAGCAAGTAACAGAAAGTGACAGAGTACTTGAAATGGTGGTGATATTATTATTCTACTAAAGAGTGTGTCTCATTTCCTAAGTCACACTAGGAGTCACATCATAAATTTTTTCCCAAGACCCAGAACGTAACACATTTCTTTATTTGTAATATCTGCTGAAGACAATAGATGAATATATTGATTGTGCATTTTGATAATTTTGAAAGTTTTGATAGTTTTGCAGTGGAACAAAAATGTATTGAGCCTCTAATCTGGGCCAGAAATGTTGCTAGGTGTTAGTAAGACAGAGATGAATAAAACATAGTCCCAGATTTGCAAAGCTCACAGTTTGGTTGGGAAGACAGGTGGGAAGAAAAAAACTGAAGTGCAGTATAAATGAAATTATAAATGTGTATGGAAGGTACAATACTGGCACAGAGGAGGGACAGATTGACTTTGGAAGGCAGCAGGATGTTTTTACAGAAACAACATCTGAGCTAGGCTTTGAAGGATAAACAGGAGTTCTCTAGTGCACTGATCCACTCAACAAACTTCACAGTACACCCAAGGCATGCCAATTCCTGTGTTAGGTACTGGAAGCTGAGATACATTAAGATAGAGTCCCTGGCCTCTTAGAACTCATAGACTAGATACGAGGCAAATATATAAACAAATAATTATAATATGTTGAGAGCAACAGCCATTGAGAGAACCCAGGGCAATCATAAGGAAAGGCCATGTTGAGGAAAGGACCTGGTTGGGCGTTTTCCCTCTGTGTTTATATGGTGCATTTTCAGCAATTACTTATGGGTCTTTATGACAGCACTAGCATATCAACAGGAAAATGACTCTTTACAAGAGAATTAGTGAGAAGATAAGAAACTGTGAAAAAGTGATGGAAATCTATCAATATCCATTTAACAAAAAATTTTAAGCCCCTATCATGGCACTTTACTATTTTGTGGACAGATAAATATCAAGTGGCCATAAAATCAAGGGGTTAATGACATGGGTTGGTGGAGTCAGCCTGCCTAGGTTCAAATCCCAGTTTCCTAGCCCACTAGCTATGAGATGTTGAACTAATTGTTCAACCTCTCCATACTTTACTTTCCTAAGTGGACGGCAAAACAACTCTGGTTATCGTCATCTTTGAAAAGAACGTGTTCATATGCCGCTAGTAAGAATAAACTTTCAGTAGGGGTTTTGACAGGCATCTTTGATTTGGTTAAGGAAATTCCTCCCTTCTATCTCTTCTATGCTAAAAGTTTTTATTATGAATGGGGTCATTTTTCTCCTGAAAGATATCAGAATTTCTATGATGAGGATGTGTTGGAGGTGAACTCCCCCAGTTTATTTGAAAGTATTTTTTATTTTGCCCTCAGTCTTCAAAGGTAGTGCTCACTAGCATACAACTTCAGTTTGACAGTATTTCCTTTGAGCACTTTGAAGATGGTTTTCCTCTGTCACTTGATACCCACTATTACTACTGAGACATCAACAACAATCTTTATGGGGGGGCATGTATTTTCTCTCTGGCTACTTTTAAGGGTTTTTTTCTTTGTCTTTGCTGTTTCTTCAGCTTCCTTCACTGTAGTGTGTGTAGACATGGGCTTCTTTTTATTTATCCTACTTATTATACATTTGTGCTCCTGTATGTATAGATTCAGGCTGGTTATCAGTTCTGGGAAATTCTCAGCCCTATCTCTATGAACTCCTCCTCCATTCTCTTCTACAGGGTCTCTATTAGACAATGGAAGCAATGATACTTCCTCGTTCTATTCTCTATGTCTTTTTTAAAATTATTTTTTAATGTTTTATTTATATTTGGGGGGAAGGTAATTAGGTCTATTTATTTTTAGAGGACATGCTGGGGATTGAACCCAGGACCTTGTGCATGCTATGCATGCACTCTACCACTTGAGCTATCCTCTCCCTGCCTCTCTGTCTTTTAATCACTCATATTTTCCATCTCCTTGTCTCTCTGTGGTGTATTCTAGGTAATTTCTTCAGCTTCATCCTCCAGTTTACTTATTGTCTTTCAAGCTATACTTACTATATTTAGCCCTAACATTAGCTTAATAGCAATAATTATAATTTCTAAGATATTTACTTTTTTCATATTGGCTGCATCATGTTGATAGCTAACTCATTAAATAAAAATATTTCATTTAAAATATACTTTATACTTAGTTGTTTTATATCCTACGTATAGTAATTTCAAAATCTGAAGTCCTTGGGGATTTAACTAAAATTAAATTTGATGATATTTACTATTTTTTACTCATGGTGGCTTATTTCTTGTGTTTTTGGTGACTTTTTAAAATTGTGAGCTCATACTTAGTTCAATTTAATGAGACACTTGATGAAGTATATAGAGATTGCTTTCCTCCAGAAAGGCTTGTATCTGCTTCTTCAGGGATCCAGGAGGCACGCCTGACTTGGGACCACTTGGGTTCCCTCTGAAGGGCCCAGCTTAAAGAAAATGTCGCAGGATCAGCTCCCCAACCTCATAGGCTCAAAGCTCACAAATGGACTCCAACAGTTCCTCCCAACTACATACATGCAGGCTGCTTGTTCCATTAAGAGGTGGACTGTCTTTCTGCTTCCCTTAGATCTGGACTGACCTGTGATTTGCTTTAGCCAATGGAATACTCAGAACTGACACTGTCAGCTCGAGGCCTGATCTCTAAGAGGGCTGAAGCTTTTGCTTTTGATCTCTTGGAAGCCCAGACCCATCATCTAAGAAATTCAGACTAAACTACTGGAGGGGCCACACAGTCAAAGAAAGAGGCCACTGCAGAAGTCTCAGACCCAGCTGAGCTTCCAGCTAAATGCAGCTATTTGAGTTGCCATGTAGCTCAGAACTTCGCAGCTGAACCCAGCCAACCCACAGAATTATGACAAATAATAAATCATTGCTGTTCAAAGCTGCAAATTTTGGAGTGGGATACTATGAAACAATAGGTTACTGAGACAGGGGCCCTTCAGAGTATATTGTCCAAAATATTGCTGGAAGCAAAAGTCCTACCTGTAGTTTCATTCCATTTATCTGCCTAAACTTCTGTCCTTCAGGGCAGAATTGCATGGTGGTAATAAAGAGCATGGATGGGGTTCCTCTCTTAGACTGACATTCACAAGTTGTATGACTTTACTTACACTCCTTAATTTCTCTGGGCTTCAAAATTCCATCTATAAAATGTGGATATTAGCAGTATATGTTTGCATCATAAGGTTGGGTTTTATAACAATATATTTAAAGAGCCCAGCCCACAGTTACACTACTAAAGTCTAAAAATTTGTTTCCCCTCCCTCCCAGATTCATATACTAAAGCCCCATCCCCGATGTGATGGCATCTAGAAGTGGGGCCTTTAGAAGGTAATGAGGTTTAGATGAGGGATGATAAGGGTGGGGCCCCCATGATGGGATTAGTAAAACAAGAAAGAGATACAAGATCTCTTATAAAAAGAGGGGGGAGACACAAGATCTTTCTCTGAGTACACGCACCAAGGAAAGGCCATGTGAGGACACACGAGGAAGAGAGCCTTCACCAAGAACCTCATCACACTGGTGCCCTCATCTCAGACCAAAACCATGAGAAGCAAATGCTGTCTAAGCCACTCACTTTATAGTATTCCATTACAGTAGCCCAAAATGACCAAGATATACGTGCTCAGAATGTGTCTTCTGTTGTTCTTATCATCTATCTTGTTACTTTAAGTAATGTCAGACCTACTAGGCGCTAAATAATCATTTAAAAAATATCAATCAATGAAAGACTGTAGATGAAATTCTGAGTCCTCCTTGCCTGGTTCTGCTTCAGCAGTGATTAACTGTTACCTCCTCCTGCTCTGGGCCTTGCCTCTTCCCAGTCAAGCTCCAGCATTCGGGATCAAGCCATCATTCATCTCTTTTCACTGATCTCTGCTAATTTCAGAGTTGAACATATTTTAATCAGGGATCAGATCAGCTCCTTGCAGAGAGGAATTCCTTTCATCTTCTTTCAACTGTACGGCAAGGGCAGAGTTCACAAGAAGACCCAGGCCAGAAACGTTCCTCTGGCTGCCTCCTGGGTCAGGAAGCTCATTCTGGGAAGAGTCTCTCATAAATCTGAAACCTGATGCTACTTGTCAAAAACTGGCATTTGAATCTAGTGCTGCTTTAGCATGAGGCCTGCTGAACTGCTGATTATGTTGGCTGCCTGAATACGAGCTTTTACAGCAGAGTCAGGGAAGAACCAGCAAGAGAGAATGTTCTCACAGGCGATGTTAACGGGGCCCAGCTACTTTGAGGGTGTCTAGCAGTGGTGGTGGTGGTCCTCTTGCAGCTTTGAATGGGTGTGCTCCAGCACTGTCCTGAAAAAAGGAAGCAAGACACTAGGGCCAAACTGCTTTCCTGTGGTGGATACCAAACAGATGCTTTCTTAGGACAGCCAGCAGGGGAGGACGAATCAATGAGATGTTGGCATTTTGTTTTCATCCTAGAAGCTCCAGCTGTGATATTTCCTTGGAGTCCTCAGATACATCCCTCTTTATCCTCAGCCCAATCCTATGTTAACAGAACTCTGATCTGATTGTACCAAGCAGTGAGAACTTGCTTCTTCCTAGCTTTGTTTTCTTGCTCGGCCAGCAATTTGCAGGATGTGGCTAAGATTCCCGGTGTGCCCTCTGGAGTCTGAACCCCAGAGTTCACGGGCTCAATGTTGCTGAGTCTCTGTTCATTTCAAGCATCTTGGGTGAGGGGAAATGAGAGGGACGTGTGTCTAGCTGGGAATGACATCTCATCACCAGGGAGAGAGGGAGGAGGATGAAGGAAGGAGCCAACAGAGACAGAAAAGTACAGTAAAAGCCCCAGGGCCATGGTTGGGCTGGGAAAGAGGATTGTGGTGAAGGTGAGCTAAACTTCACTCGGATCCCAGCATTGCTGCTTGTAGCCTGTGAGACTTGGAGGGAGCTGTGTAACATCTCGGAGCCTCAACTTCCTCTTCTATGAAATAATATCAAATATCATTCTGTTGCAAGAAAAGGACAGCGCATAACACACGGTGATCTCTCAGTAAATGATCGTCTGCTGCTGTTACAATTATCCCCTCCTCTCGATTGCATCTTCCTGGTTTTCTAAGACTGAGTGCTGGCCACTCATCAGAGACAGCACTACTGCTATAGGTGGTAATGTGGTATAGTTTGAGGAACCAGAAAGACCATCACCCCAACCAAATAGCCCCCTGACCAGCCAGGTGAAGAGGGTCTGAAATTCCCATCGTTGGAGTTAATCCAATGGGCAGGAAGCTTCCTCCTGTACCTGATCCTCATTTGGTGTAAATGTATTATTCAAGAATCCTCCGGCCAAGAATCTCAGGTCCTGCATTACACAGTCATGTTTTATTCTCCCAATTTCTTTTTCTTTTGTTGGGGAAGGGGTGATTTTCTGGTTACTCTTAGACAACACTCAGGGCTCTGATCACTTTAACTTCTGAACAGCAGTCTCACTTGGTCCTAAGGTCAAAAGGTAAAAGCTTCAATCTTCACTCGTATTTGTCACTGACCTCAACTAGGTAGGGGGGTGTGGGAAGGGCACCAGTGTCTTTCTTTCTCCATCCTCCCCCATTGACCACCTGCTTTTTCTCACTTATGACCCATGTCTGGTCCACAGGGATTCCTGGCCGTGGAAAATTCTGAGAGTTCTGGCTGATCCCAGCAAAGCCACCTCTCCTCAGCCTGCCCATGGCTCTAACCACTCCTCTCACCCCTCTGATTCAGTCCCTGTGTGCCGTCAAGCCCCCTGGCTACCTGTAAAGCTCCAGGTAGAGGCTCCAGGTTAGAGGGAAGTGGAGTAAAGAGGAGGGTTAGACTCACAGCACAGCTTTCTCCAAAAAGATGCTCACCACAGATCCTCTCTCCCAATACTCTCATACCCTCATTGTGGGATTTAAGAGTCACCTAATCAAATCTCAAAGAAAATTTCTGCATTGGGGTCTATCTCAACAGACTTTCACGATTGAGACCTCAGATAAAACTTCTCGTTTAACGCACTGTTACATAAACCTGTTCCCAAGGACACTGTGGTAACGGTGGAGCATCTTCATGGAGCAGGAACTTAAGTCACAGATTCGTGGTGGGAAGGGTGGGCACTGGGGCAGGGACAGGCCAGGGGTTTGACGACATTATCTGGTAAGAAATACAAATTAAAAATTAAACCAAATTATATTGTAGAGTAGAAAGCAAAACTGACTGCATGTTAAATTATAACATGAGACTTCAGAGAAATGTCTTCCTTGTGGTGGCTTTTGCAAGCAAAGCCTCTGGTCCACACCCACTCTTCACCACCTCCAGGAGTGAATGTTCACACTTCTCTCCCATTAGGAGGGTGCTGGGTGTGGACAGGAGCAGGCACTCCTTGCAGCTCTGCATGGAGACATTATCAGCTATTTATTAATTGCAGTGGAGAGAGTAATCAAGTCACCCAGGAGCCGCACTGACCTACCGACATTCACTGTCACATTTTTTGCAGTCTTGCATACTAAATTATCAGGGACGAGGAAATTGAACAATACTGCATTGCTCTGTGGGTTTTGGCAGAAAGTGGGGAATAGGTGCAAAGTAGAAAGACCCTCTTAGAACTGTGTGGTAGTTTGTAGCCACATGAGCCCATGCAGCGTGGCCAGTCCAACTGAGATGTGTGGGCATGTACAAGGCAGCCTAGATTTGGAAGACCTAGTATAAAGAAAGAGGGGAACCTATCTCATGGATAAATTTCCACATTGATTACATGTTGAAATGGTCATGTGGATATATTGAGTTAAATAAAATCTTTTTATTGTATTGATATTAATTTTATTTCTTCAAAAAACTTCAAAAAACAGTGACTGACAGAAAATTTAAAATCGTATCTGACTCACAGTTGCAGCTTGCACTCTAGTGCTGTTGCATAGCTGTGTCTTTTGATCATCAAATCCAATGGTCAACAAACTATGGCCCGTGGGCCAAATCCAGCCCACTGTCTGCTTTTGTCAATGAAGTTACACTGCAACACAGTCACACCCATTTCTTTGCATATGTGTTTTCACACTATAATGTCAGCTTTGAGTTGTTGCAGAAGAGACCGCATGAGTTGCAAAGCCTAGAATATCTACTATCCGGACTTCTATAAGAAAAGTTCGCAGAATCCAGATAATCCAATTCTCTATGTTTTCCAAGTGAGAAAGCAAAGCCCAGAGAGCAAATGACTTATCCAAGGGCAGGTGAACATGTGAGGCAGAGGCAGGGCTGCCCCATCCCTTCGTGTTTTACACTGTGCCTCAGTTCACTTGACGGGGCTGAGGTGGAGGAAGTTATTCCACACAGGAGGGCAGACTCAGCCTCCACCTCGTAGTGAGAGCCTCAGATCCATCATATGGCACAGGAGGGCCCTGAACAGACAGCAAGGCACAGGTAAAAGGCTCACAGAGAAGGCTGAAGCCCGCCTTGGGGTTGGGGTGGGTGGGTGGCAGGAGTTTCAGGGCTAACCTCCTACCATACTACTTTGCTTCGTATTATGCCAGAAGTATCTTCCCTGGGCCACGATTTAATGCTATTTCCACTACATCTTAGAGAGTTAACACAGAAAACTACATTTATAAAATATTGCTGAACCATTTGCAAAACTCTTCTCAAAGCTCTGGCCATTATGCTAATCAATGGTCCTCAGTAAGAATAAGCCACATGACCTATTTCTCCTAGGATGTAGTGACAGGAAAAATGTCCCTCCACATGGACTTGCATAGGTTTTTATATTACAGAATAAGAACACTATAACCCAACATGTTGCTCATTTTGTGTTGGCTGCCAGGATGACTGGAGTTAAAATCTGCTTAATTTCATTTACTAGCTCATTCAAGGGGTCTTCTGATGGTTAATTTTATGTGTCAAATTGACTGGGTCACAGAGTGTCTAGGTATTTGACTAAACATAATTTCTAATTTGTCTGTGAGTGTTTCCAGATGAGATCAGCATTTGAACTGGCAGAGTGAGTAAAGCGGACTGCCCTCCCCTAATGTGGGCGGGCGTCATCCAGTCCACTGAGAGTAACAGGTGGAGGAAAGAGGAATGGAGAGTTTGTTCCTTCTCCGCTGTAACGTGGGTCTCCTGCCCTCGGACTGAGACTCACACCACCAGCTTCCCCGATTCTCAGGCCTTCAGACTTGGCCTGAACTATTCCAGTGGCTTTCCTGAGTCTCTAGCCTACAGACAGCAGATCTTGGGGCTTCTCAGCTTCCATAATTGTATGAGTCAGTTCTTCATGATAAACAGAAACAATAGGATAAATAGAGATAAATTAAAAATATATACTTATACTATTATATATATATAGTATACTATTATACTTTTATATATAAAGACACTATTATACTTTCATATATAAATACGTATATATGTATATTTAATCTCTCTCTATATATCCTATTGCTTCTGTTTTCCTGGAGAACCCTGACTACTACAAGTCTGTTACATTATTACCCTTCCTTCAGTCTCACCCAGCTTCAAACTTTTATTTTGTAGCACATTTCTTTCCATGTTTCCTGTTACCTCCTTTGTGCTTTTTAAAAAATAAATATTTAGGGAAGACTAAGAGACATACCCTTGAGATACAAAAAGAAATAGTTTCTATTCTCAAGGAATTTGCAATATAAATGTTGAAATGAAGGAAAACACTTACCCACTGGATATATAACCTATAGTGGCAGCGAACCTTTTGAGTGAAATAGGTGAGAATCTTTACAACGTGATTTCATGAACCCTGAAGAGGTCTCCCTGCTACACCAGATAATACTGCTCTCTCCTACAAGATATAACCAGGATAGTAGATACATGATTTATATATGACTACTCCCAGTTTCTGTGCCCATGGTAGATATCACAATGTCTCACAGCATTATTTTTCACAAACCTATTGTATATAGGCTGTAACAATTAATTAGGAAAAAATATATGCCATCCGCTAAAATCCACAAATAGAGGATCAGTCATTGTGATACAATTTCAGCATCTTATTAAAGAGTGAATAATTGTAGGAGGAGAAAAGCTAGATGGAAGTGATATCAGTCATTAACAATTTAGTATAAGTACCTCTCTCTCTCTCTTTGTTTTTTTTCCCTGACAGCATGTTCACAGTACTTTGACCTTAAAGATACTGGCTTCCAGGGGTTGGTAAAGAGGAAAAAGTTAGAGACTTGAGAAGGGCTACGAATAAATACTGCTTACTCCATCGTTTTGCAAATTAATGATATTCTATCTGAATAATAAAGGATCCTCAAACTTTCTCCCTGGGTCTCAAGGGCAGGATTTTTGCCTTGAATCTCTACCTTATTATTTCCTTTTTGCTTTCTGTCTGTTTTCTCATGATACACTCTTCCTAACTGTAAAATTCCTGAACACATGTGTATTTAAAGGAGATTAATCATTCAAATACCATAATTAGTTCAAGAATTGTGTCTTTTTGAGATGGAATGAGCTAATTAATTTTTTTTTCTCCCAGGGAATCTGCTCTCAGATGTGAGCTAATTAGTGAGCTGCACATCAAAAGAAGTGAAGTGTTTCTTGTAAATAGGATTTCATTTAAAACAGATCAAAGGAAGATTTACCCAAATCACTCCCCCATCCTCTGATTTCTGCAAGCATCAGGCAGGTGGCAAAGAAAACAACAAGTCATCTCATGATAAACGTAACTCCGAAAGAACAACTGTGATGCCCAAGTCAAATATTAATGAGAAGGGAGAACCAAGTATGTCTGGGGATGGAATTTCACTTCTTGGAACTTTAACAGTTGGGTTTCTGATGTAGACCAGCAGAGCAGCAATCCACCCATGTTTGCGATTCAGCCTACATGTAAAACTAGAGGGTTGGAAATATGGTCTCCAGACTTGACAGTCTCTGACTGGAAGGCTTTGTGACCTTGGGCAAGTTGCTTAGCCTCTCTGGGATTCACTTTCCTCATCTGTAATGTATGAATCCCAATTCCTTCTCTACCCACCTCTCAAGAGACTTGTGAAGATCAAATGAGATGATTAATATGACAAGGGTTTGGAAAACATCTAAAATGGCTTTACAAATGTGAAGCATTTTTGGCATGGCTAACAAGGTCTCCACAGGCAGAGTAAATCAGAAGAAGAGGAAACTTTCCCAGATGATTTTGGCCAAAATTACAGCTCCTGAGGAAAACAGCATCCCAGTGGGCTGCCTCTGCAGATCAGATGCACAGCATAATTGCTCAGACCTCCTTTCTCCTGTGATTACACTTAGAAATTAGCTTCCAAACAAGAAACAACTCAAACTAAGGAAGGGGATGAAAAGATCTTTTTGTTTCCCTTTGACGTTCCAGATTTCTGAACATGACAGATTTCGCAAGAACAGGCTTACTTGTCCATCTAAATGTTTAGTCACGTGTCCGTTGGCGTGGAAGGGTAAACAAAACGGAAGCAGTTGGTGATTGACTGCGGAAAGAGCCCTTTGCCTTGAATTGAAAATGCAAATTGATGTAAAGGAAATCAGTAACTAGATTCTTCACTACACAAACAGCTTCATGTCACTTTTTGGTGGTTGCTGTTGAACACTGAGTTTCAAGGTGGATGAGGAAGTGGGTAAGACGTTCCCTAAAGAAAAGTCTTTTTCCCAGAGAAACGGGGCCAATGTATTCCTGCAAACAAAAGCATGAACACAGGTGGAGTGCTACACTTTGATCTGGTGACGGGCGGTGACTCAGGAGCAGGTGATGAGGAAGGAGGTAGCTCTGGACAACACTGTGAAGTCTCTGGTCCCTTTGTGTATATGCAGTAAAACTGGTAACAGTATAAACCCAGAGCTGCTAACTAGGTCTGTGGATGACCTCACGACAAAGACATGAGAGGGTTTACTTCCTTTCCTCAGCCTCATCAACCCAGGAAGGCACATCTCTTCTCACAGGGAAGAGAAAATAAAAGAGAAGGTCTGGAAGCCATCTTCTCAATGCTGTAGACGAAGCAGAAGGTCCTGTAAGGGATTCAGGTGGGAAAACGGGCTGGGAGGGAGATGGTGGTAGAGGGTGGTTAGTCCTGCTCTGTGCAATAGCACTGAGGCACTGTGGTACATGGCAGAGACAATCTATGTATGTATGAGTATGTATATGTATATATGTTTCTTCATTTTTTTCCTTTATTATTTTTATGAAGTGGAGGTAATTAGGTTTCTTCATTGATTTCCACTTGGAAGGGGTACTGGGGATTGAACTCCTGACCTCTTGTGTGTGGAGCATGTGCTCTTTCCACTTGAGCTATACCCTTCCTCCTCTTCTTTATTATTTTTATAGAGGTGAAATTCACCATTTTAAGCGGCATTTAGTACATTTTCCATGTTGCATAATCATCAGCTTGATGTAGTTCCAAACGATTCTATCACCCCAAAGGAGACTCTGCACCCCTTAAATAGTCACTTCCCATTCCACCCTCCCCAGAGGCAACACTTTTAACACAGGCCTTCTGTTGAATACCCACCCTCCCTTCCCAAATAATACTCAGGGCTCACTAGCATCGTCTTCAAGCCTAGCTGCAAACCCTCAACCATGTGCCTGTGTAGACACAGTCCTTGCACCTCTGGACGTGGCTCAGGCAACCAGAGGCACCCCCAGGGCCCTGCACCTAGTGTTGTCACTCTGCCTTTGGCTGAAGGATCACATCTCCAACAGAAACACATCAGGCCTTTGGAGAGGAGTTTGGAGGTTCTGTGATGACCAGCTTTCATAGTTCCTCCAAGGTCAGCCCTGCATCCAGCTCAGGAGTGGGAGCGTTGCTTTCGACCATGAACAAATTACCAGGTGGCTATGAGCCCCTTGCTCTGGATCAGTGCTTGAGGTGATGATAAGCAACTTCTTGAGGGACTCGACAGAGTCGCATCTCTCGTGATGTCCCCACAAGGCCAGCAGGATGCAGCAGGAGCTCATTCAGCAGGAGCTCAGCCAGTTACCCACCAGGAGGAAAGGGGGACGAGTGCTTGGGTACCAGTTATCTTGGTGGTAAGGCCTGGCTTAGACTCTTGCTTCTGCTCCCGTGCACCCATCACTTGGTATTTTTGAGCTTCAATGTCCTTGTTTACAAAATAAGTTTATAATACTGCTTCTTTCTTAGGGCCCGAGTATTACATAAGCTATAATAGGTGTAAAGTGCTTAATACAGCTTCTCCAATATTGGAGGCCTCTGCACATTACAGGAAAGAATGATTTCAGTGGTACAAGTGAGGGAGAGCACTAGAAGGTACATGACATTGTTGAAAAAGTAAGGAAGGGTCTTAGCCTACGAAACAAGACTACTATAGGATCAGCTGGAAGATATAGGGATGGTTTCAGGCCAACTAACACAAAGTGATGTCACTTCTGCTTTTGGCTTCCCGAGTCCCAGGAATGATACTCTGAGAGACCTCTTCAAGCAGCTGGGGGCCAAAGAAAAAGGCTGATGGTGTCTGTGCAAAAAACCAGTCCATCCCTTGGTCCCATGTGTTCTTGCACTACCGAAACACACCACACACACACACACACACACAATGACCTTTCTTGGTTAACCTTCTGCACTAGGAATCAAATGTCCCATGGAGGCCTTGTCCCTTGGCATCCCAAATGACAGATGAAACTTCCAGGCTGGGGTGTGAGAAAACAGTCAATGTCAAGCAGCAAGAGGCAGATTCCCAAATAACAGGAGGAGTTTGTATTCTGATATGGGGTTCTATTCCCACCCCGCATATCTGGATTCCCATGGGAGGTACAGCTCTCCCACTCCGTGTGTGCCCCTGAATTCTTCCTACACCAAGCTAAACAAACTGCTGACATGAGCCAAACTGTTTCTGCTTCACCCAAGCACATTGTCTTCTAGGGCCATGGTGCTTCCTGCAACTTGCCATGTTGGGAAAAGAAAAACATTTTTATTTTGGAGCTATGATGGGTTTATTTAAGACAGATCAAAATTCTTTCTCTTCTTCGTTAGAGAATTGTCTTTTGTCCTCATTGAACCCTGACTGATCAATTTAGGTATGACCGATTTATTTTACTAAGTCAAGCAAAAACAGAAAGAAAAATATATATGTGTGTGTGACTGTATTGCACTCAGTGTTTTCTCATTCTAGACTAACAACCAATTGTTCATAATCTAACTGTAATCAACTAGAAAGTGATGTTTTGGGATGTATGAGGAACTCAGTTCTTGGCCCTTATGGATGGCATGAAGCTTGAAGTATAACAGAAACCTGAATGAGAGACAAGGACTGAAGAAGATTCCAAAAGACCAGGACAATAGGCCAAATGTGGCAAGATAAAATGTAGCCAGTAAAAATATCATGTTCTGAAGTCAACTAGAATGCATGAGGAAGTAATAACATGGTTCAGCAGTTCACCTGCAAAGGACCTAGAGAGAGAAAATAGTTTCATCTTTCATGGAAACTTCTGTCAATTTGTGCAAGTGTCCAGGAGCACTGTGTTGAGTAGGATTCTGAAGTATATTCTGAGCTCAGTGGACAAGAGGGCTATGACTGATTACCATTGTTGGCTGTGGGCCAAGGATGAGAGGGCACTAATACAGATTGCTGTTTCAAAATTGATGTGTACCCATAAAATGTGTAAAGTTACCTGTTGTTTCTCCTTGCCCAATATCCATTCACCCTCCTTTCAATATGTGAAACCTGTGTTTGTCTGGGTACACACCCCTCAACCACCCTCAGAGCAAATGATTCCAGTGTTGCTGTTCCTACTCCCAGTTCTTGTGTAGAGAGTACCAGGCTTGCCCATCAGTGTGTCACATCCCCACGGCCACAATGACTATTTCCAGGATAATCAGACGTCCCAGCAGAATGAATGAAAGGCAATTCTGAGATTTTTATTAAAAATGTTGGGCAAAAAGAAGTCTCTCTGCTCAACATGGTTACTGAGAGAGTAAGAAGTGACCCCGAAGCTGTTTGGCAGTCTTTTCATCACCATGAGGGGGAAGGAAGCCTGATAATAGAACCAAAAAAGAAAAAAATAAAGAAAGCTGATAGGGAGCTCTGGTGATACTATTTAAGCACCTGGATTCAACTGTGCCTGAAGCCTACTATCCCTGAACTTTCAGTCATATGAGCTGGCTTTTTGTTTCTTTTTGCCTTAAGACATTTTGAGTTCCTGACACTTTTAACCAAAGAATCCCTAATATTGTGATTTTCTAGATATAAATACACCACATTCAAAAAGATGATGGTCCCACTGTTTTCTGTGCTAGTCACAAAGGCTAAGAAAGGGGTTCCTGGTTGTGGGAGGAGATGAGCTTTATATTAGGAGCCAGTATTTACTGACTGCTTCCTGTATGTCAGGGTACCATCCTTATTAGATCTTCATTACAACTCTAGGTAGAAAAAGGAATTATTATTCCTTGTACGACAGATTAGGAAATTGAGGCTTAGGGATGCTAAGAAATTTCCTTAAAGTCACACAGTTGGTAAGTGAAGGAGACAAATTTACATCCATGACTGTCTGGCCGCAGAATGTCCCATGATCTTGACTTCAAAGCTGAACACCTTGTTCCTCTCAAGACTTTTATACTGTAAAATTCAGAGGTAGAGCCACACTATCAATAAATTTGTATTTAAAAAAAATACTTTTTTTCTTTTATTGCCTCCATCATACACACACCCTTCTGAGGAAGATGGGATCTGATCATATGAGATCCATTTATTACCTGAGGCCAGTAGTGGATTTGATGTGAACATTTTAGAGCAATAACAGTGAATGCCATGGTGGAATTGCTCTTCCTGGTAAAAAGACTGGGGGTTTAGAAGCCAGGGAATGATCTGGAAGGAAACAGAAGCCAGGGAGACCGAGTACTGTGAATAAGAAATGGAAAGAAAGAGGATCCCTTCCACTTCTCTGATTTCCCCTTGTTCCCCAGACCCCACGGAAGAACACAGACGAAAGGACCTCAGAGATGAAGAATATCTAAGTAGCAGTGACGATCACTGCTGCGGTCCACCAAACATCTCTGGCTCTCCTCCCAGCCACGTGCAGTGTTACATTTCCCTGCTGCCTTTAAAGTTAGGTGTGACATGTGACTGACTTCAGCCAACGGAATGTGAACAGACATGAGGAGAAGAGACACCAGTAACTTGGGGGCATTGTTCTCTTCCCCTTGCTGGAGTGATCATGGAAGCACACATCGAGTTGGAGTCTCTATCAGACTATTTCCCGGAGTAAGCACATGGAGCAGAATCTTCCTGTTGACCCATGTTGGGCATTTAATGTGAGTGAGAAATAAACAGTGGCTGTGCAAAGACCTGAGATGCGGGGATGGTTTGTTACTGCAACATCACCTAAACATTGCTGCCTGGTGTGGAATATGTCACGGTTCTTACTGTGATAAACCCTCATCTCTCCTGGGAGGCCTTCGGTTAATCCAACATTGTTCACTGATCCTTTGTTGTGAGGGGGATTCCTTTGGGGAAGCCCTAGAAAGATGAAGGGACTGTTTCTGTCTGGGTTTCTACTCATCTACTTTTGCCTGTAATTTCAGTTTGATACCTTTTCTTTTCTACCTACTGTAACTTAGTGTAACTAGTGTAACTTACCCAGTGTAATGTATTGAACATTTTGTTCAATAGGCTCTCTAAATATCTGAGGACCCTGAGGGATATTGTATTACTTCTGAAGAAAAACTGCCATTGAATCTAAAATGTTTTGTAGAAAAGAGAAAAAAAAAAGCCGAACAAGAAAATCCAACAATTTACCATAAATACCAAAGAGAATTACTTAAAGGAGATTTACTATCATGTTTGAAGGACTTCAGTTCCACAATTTACAGAATTATTTCCTAATTTCCTTTCAATTAACATATCGACTATTTCCCCCTTGCTCGTTTAATAATACCATTTTACATAAGTTCCTTCACATTTATCATTCTATTTGCTCTTGTAGATAATTCCTTTTTGAGGTCACTTGGTTTGACCATATGACAACTTTGTTGCATGTGACAACACTTGTTGCAGCAAAGTGGTGGAGAAAGGACTAAAAACTAAATCTCCTGCCTCAGAAAATTAATAGAAAAAACAAGAAGAGCAAGATTACCGTTTTTTAAAATTACCCGACATTTGGGAAAAGACTGGAAAGGAAAGTGAAAAATGAAATGAGTTGTGTAAAAGGGCTGTGATTATGGGTAAGTGCTTATAGTTCAAAACATTTTCTTTAATGTTTTTATAATGGTAGTTTAAATATATGTGAATAAAAATTGGAAAAAGGAAATAGTAAACTTGCTTAACTTGAATGTAAAGTGGTCTTGTCTTCTGTGTTCCTGAGAGAGAGGGAACCAATTTCCACTCAAATATTTCTGGAGTTCAAGATACAGCCCCTGGTTAATTTTATACTGATAAATCTGTCAATTTTGAAAAAAAAATGAGTAACTAATATTTACCAATCACCTACTGTGAACTAGGCACTGGCCTAGGTGCTTTATGTGGAATATTTTATTTTGTCTTCTGCAAAAATCTGATGAGTTAGACACTGAGGCTCAGCGAGGCTAAGTAACTTGCTCACAACCACATGGCTAGAAGACTGTAAAACTGGGACTGCAACCCAGCCAGCTTGACAACCAGGGTTCATGTTCATAATCATGGTGCTGTGTAGTCTCCAAGCTATTCTATTTGTCATTGCTGGGGAAGTGTGAAGACATAAAGTTCACAACATTTCCTCGGAATATAGATTTGTCCTTTCCTCCTTATGTCTACTTATATTACTCCTTTCTCACATCTGTTCAATTTTTTTTATGCTCAGGATGAAAAGTAAGTGTCATCTCTAATGCCACCTCCTATCGATTAGCAGTGACTGTCTGGAGTGTGGTATTGACAAGGATTCTAAGGCTAAGAGAAAAATTGCCATGATTGATTTGCAATGTCTGCAGTGGGCACAGGAGGGGGATGTGCTGGGCAAGTGCAAGCAATTTGCCTGCCAGCATCTGAAGGTGGTGAAAGGAAGCCTTTGGATGGTGGGCTCAGGACCACTGCTTCTGATGCCCCATAAGTCATTCAAGGGCAATAAAACTGATTTTGACTCCAAGCCACTTTAAAGTGCATAAGGAAAACCATGATTTCCAGGTGAAGTGACAGGAGCCTGGCCCAGAGCAGGACTTCAGTGCTCTTGCCTCTGACTAGTGGCAGAATACTGCTCTTTTTCTCTCTTGTGTTCACCCATTTAGTTGGCAAATATCGAGGGTATACCACATGCCAAATATTATTCTACCTACTAAGGAAAGAGCAGAGAACAAGATGGACACAATCTCTGCTCTCCTGAAGCTTACGTTCTAGTGGGAAGAAAGGCAATAAGCTGGTAAAGAAGCAAACAATTTCATATACTATTTCAGTCTTCAGTGCTGCGAAAAAGTCAGGCATATAAGGGGATGTAGTAATGGGGCTGGGATGGAGGGTGAGAAGTGAAGACTTAGATGGGGCATAGGTTTGGGGAGGGCCTGGCTGTGCAGATGTCAGCTTCACAATGGCACTGATACATCTGCACCCTCAGGCACTCAGCTGCAATAAATTGTATGTCAACATGCACAGCTTAGTACAAGAGATGCCTTGGTTCCCAAATCCTCTCCCTTGTGCTGTGTGGTCTTTGAATCACCTGCCCTAGCCATACTCCTCACGTCATTTAGAAAATTTTATTTTCTATGTGGATTTGTGCGTGTATGTATGTATTTTTCACATTTCTGCAATCTTTTAATGTATATGTTTTATTATTATTGTCTTTGCCTGTGCTGTTTCCCCCAACCTGGAGTATGTGCCCTCTTCTCTATCTCATGAACATGACTCATCTTCAAGACCCAGGTTGACTTATCCCAAATCCACCCAAGAGGAGTTAGGTATCTCTTCCTGAGGTCTCCATGAGCCTCTGGACATTGTTTTTTGGGCATTCCAGTGACAGCCTCTGAGACCACCAGCCTTCTGACTCCAAGGCTTCTAATCAATTCTAGCTTCACCTACTCCAGGAACCAGTGTTGTAGGGCCATGTTGAAGATTCCTTTGTAGCCCCAGTGCCTAATCCGAAGCTGATACATGGTAGGAACTCGGGAGCTACAATGTGGAGGAGAGGATGGCTGGATTGACGGGTCTGGGTCTGACACATGCTCTCTGCTTGACTTTATTCCACCGGCCACTTAAGCTCTCTGAGCTGGCCTTCTCATCAATTTGAGGTAAAGATAAAAGCCCATTTTAAAGGATGGTCTTGAGGACTAAATGAGATGTTTCATGTACAACACTTTGTACAATACTTAGCATAAAGTTAGCACTCACTAAATGATAGCAATTAGCAGTAAGTCCAAAATTGAGTAATTGGTAGTTGTGAGAGCAGTAGCGTAGCTGATGGACACAATGAAAGTGGATGAATGGAGGGGTGAGTGGACGCTTTTGCTTTTGTGATTATACTTGACTCGGAACAACTGCCCTGTCCTGAAATCCTCTGGCTTCATGTTCTCCTTGGCTGCAGACTATCTAGTACCCCTTCTGTCTCTAGTCTTTGCCTTCAGTACCTTTTTTAGGGGCTTAAAGCCTATCTTCTTAGTCCACCATTGCTCATGGCTTGGGGTCACATCCAGAGGTTTATCAAATAGGAGACAAACATCTGCTTTCTACATAGTTGCACAGTTTTACTCCTTCATTCACCTTTTCTTTTTCTCATCTTCACATCAATAACTCATCATTTACGTGGCATTTAATGCTTCATAAACGTTATGAGCCTTTATACAGCACTAATTGGAAAGGATATGGTGAAAAGAGTTTATCCGGTATTTTAAATCTAGCATCTCAACGTTATCCTTGTGTTTCCCCCACTGGTGAACTGCATCTTTAGGTCCAGCACCTGGGGCTTTGCCAAGCAAATTGCTGTTGATGTATGAAGTTAAAAAGGCAGGAATGAGAGGTTTCTTACTGTGCTAACTGGTAACTCTGCATGCTTTAGAATAAATCATGCCTGGAACTGCTGAGCTATCCCAGCTTCTGCCTGCTGATCTGTGAAGAGGCTTGGACATTTTCCTGAGGGTGTCTTATTCCCAGCCTGCTGACTGCAGAGCTCTCCTGGCTCGTGGGCAGAAGGATGGGTAGCAGCAAGATGGCCTCTGCCTCCAACGTCTCTGACACGGTCTCCTTCCTGGCTGGGAGGCCAAGGTGTAGCAGGGGCTGGTGTCAGGTGTTGGGCTGGTCACCAGAGCCCGGAGCTTTGAGACACAGGTCAAGGAATACAGGCCGGAGTCAAACCTGAGCCCACAGCCCTTGGTCTCCTTCCTGGTTCCAGAGCAGAAGGTTAAATCAGGAAAGAGGTCAAGCACTAGGAGGCACAAAGAAGTCAGCAGAAAGACATACTCCTGCACACAGGCACATTTTGCCACCATTAAGATTATTGTTTCAAAAATATATAACGTGGGGTAATGCACGTGATGAGGTATTAAGAGAAAAAGGAAAGATAAAAAACATATACACAACCTTTTATGTGTGTGTGTATATATATATATATATATATATATATATATATAATGTATATGTTAATGATTAGAAAAAAAGACTGGAAGAAAACAAAAATGATAATGATCTTGAATTGGTTATGTCACACACAAATTTTATGACATCTTTATTTAAGATATCTTCATGATATCTTTTTGTATCCTCTAAATTTTTACCATGTTCTAATTTTTTTTTTAAGTTCTTATTGTTTAAAGCAAGCAATATTCTCTATCTCAGGACAAGAGACAGGCAGAATGAGGAACGATGGGAGGCAGAGTATTTCAGGCAAGCTGCAAGGGATAGAAACTTAATGCAAACTGGCTTAAGTTAAAGAAGAAAAGGTATTGGGTTACCACTAGGAATCCAGGAGCCCTGGGTTCACGATCCAAGGACTTAAGCATTGTCCTAGGGGCCCTTGAGTCTTCCCTCCACCTTCTTCCTCCTCCTCCTCCTCCCCCTTTTCCTCCTCTTCAGTTAATGCTGCTAAAGGCAGCAGAGTAAAATGGTTGAGAGCACAGGAACAAATTTTTTAACCTGGAGTTATTTAATCCCTAAATGTCATAGTTTTCTCACCTGACAGCAATGATAATTATAATAATGATAATAATAATCATAAGAATAAGGTCTATGAAGATTAAATGAGTTAATACACGTAAAGCACTTAGAACAGTTCTTGATCTATTGGGGATACTCAGTAAATGTCACCACCACCACCACCACCACCAGCATCACTCTGATGGACAAGTGCCTATATTCTTCCCAGGTGTTTGAAGGGCCATGTGCCCATCTACCTACTGGTTAACTACATTTTGCAGATAAGATCATATCAGTGGCAAAATGGCTACCAGCAACCATTTCCCTACACCCTTCAAGCTTAGCATCCTCAAAGGAAAGAGGATTTCTCTTTGTCTAAATTATCAATCTCAGGAGACTCTAAATGGCCCGGCCTGGTTCCATGCCCAGACATGAGCCAGTCACTGTGGCCCAGGAGGTTGGGGAAATGTAGATTGGCCAGTCTGGGTCACAGGTATGTCCTATGGTGGGACTGAGACACTGTAACTTACAGCCTCACCAGGACCTCAGAGAATGAAAGAAGAGTCCCCTGGAGGAAAGAAAAAGACTGGGAATAGGCAATTAAAAAATTATTGCTATCAGAGAGGGACTTTCAAATTGAGCCCCCTAAACCTCTTGCTGTTCAATCACAGAAACCAGTGACTGAATCATTAGGGTATGTCCTCAACTTCCACAGGCCTATAGCTTATAGCAGAGGAGAGGACTCTATCCCAGATGGATTGTAAAATGCAGGCTAGGGTGAAATGGACGAATACGGGAAATACTACCCATTCCATTCTATGCCCAGTAGGCAGATGGGCACATGGCCCCTTAAACACCTGGAAAGAATACAGGCCCTTGTCCATCAGAGTTAAAGTGTTGCAGCTTGGAGAGGGGGAGACCAGTTAGGAAGCCACTGCAGTCATCCAGACAAGAGATTTTGGTGTTCTGAACCAAAGGAAGTTGACAGATATGAGAAGACAGGGAGTAAGCTCAATAGGACTTAGGAGTCAGTAATGAGGAGACAGAGGAGTCCAGATGGTGTCCATGATTTCCCTTCTGGTTGAGCAGGTCAATGAACATCATTTAATGAGATGGAAATACATGGGGAAGAATAGGTTGAGGACAGTGGGTGATGGAGGAGAGAAGACGACACCAAGGCCATTCACCACCATGTGGTATGACTGTCCTTTTCCCAGCAGACCCTGATGGCCGCACCACTCACAAAACGTTAAGTGAACGCTGGTAATTCCTACGTCTTGACATGGAAGACTGAAGACAACTGTTCTGCAAGCACAACACACTTGCTCTGGCTTTAAGGCCACCAGGCATTTTTAAGGTTTATTTGCATGCTGGTGCATAACAAAGGCCCCCGGCTCACACTGCATTTGCAACATTTCCAAACTCGGAAGAAAATCTGCAGTGTTTTAGTGATCAACATGATCAGCTCAAACAACCAATTTGTCACGAAGTAATCTGTGTAAATTACCATAGCGAGAATATTTTCTATCATCTGCATGGTTTCATAGAAAGCATTTTCTGTTGCTATTTAATCCCTTGGGCTTCAGAGAATTGTTTTACAGTGATCTAATACAGCAGAAGCCAGCCTTATTTATAGGACCTGTAAAGAAATGATTCTGCCTTCTCTCTCCTTGGCCCTGAGGCAAAAATAATGGGTGAATAGAGCAAGTCTGGAGACTCTTGAGAAGACTGAAGGACAAGGGAGTCAACATATAAGATAGAAATCATTCACATTCTGAAAGTCGTTCAAGATTTATGTGCTAATTTTAAAGAAGGGCATTAAAAAAGAAAGGCACAAAAACATTCTCTACGTTAGTGGGTCTTAACTCTCATGGGTCTCAGGCAACTTTGAGAATCTTATAAAACTGTGTACCCAATGCTCAGAAGAATCGACATGCATGTACACACATGTCATATACAATATAACAAGGACTTGTGGAATGCCTTAATCCCATTGGTGGACTCCAGGTTAAGGACATCTACTACTATCCATGAATTTTCATGGCCTCTCATCTGCAGTGTTAATTTTCAGTATGAAGATGGTGAAAAGTAGGTTGTGTGTGCATGATACATACTTTTTGATTGTCCAAAGATTAATATGTAGCAGACTAAATTACCAGAGCACAACTAGGAACCCAGAAGGAAGTAAGATACAAGACTACAGGAAGACCATGCACTAAATCTGTTAACTCTTGTTTTCACAAAATTCTAATAAGCTCAGCTATCTGCTCTATTAGCCACAAGCAAACCAGAAGATGGAAGACGGGCTGCTACAGACAGACACACTGATTACCTCAAGAACTCAGCTGATAAGAACCTGACAGCAAGGAAAGAGGAAAGAAAAATTCTCAATGCGTTACTAACAGCCTACTTTAAGTCCAGCTTTGCTATGGATAGAAAGATGAATAGTTTTAGTTCAGTGTAGGAACTGGGGATGGGTGAGAAAGAAAGAATCAATGCAACATGATAAATATTTCAGCAAATATATGTACAAATTGCTACTCTGGGAACAAAAGAGAAAATGCCAGGCTCTGCCTTTGGAGCCTAGGAAGACTTAAAAGTGAAGGGAATATCACAGTTGGATCTGCAAGAACGAGTAAGAGTTGATCAGGTAGTTACAGGAATGAATGAATTTCAGATCAAGACACAGAGTTGTGCTTGGACAGATGTGCATGAGCAGGTGTGGACAGGCAGGTGAAGAGGGGCAGAGGTGGCTGAGCAGATGTGAGGGGCAGATGCGCACAGGCAGGGATAGATGGTAACTGTGATGGGCAGGAGTGAATTGGTGTCAGGAATGGAGAAAGACTTGCTGACAAAGGAGATCAGTGTCATTCTGTAGCAGTCACTGAACACTATGCCAAGGCGTTTGGACTTTCCCCAATAGGCAATGAGGAGCCGATGGAGGGTTTTCTCACAGGATAGGATCTGGAATCAGATTTATGGACGATAACTCCAGCAGCAATTAGGAGAATGAACTAGAGCTGGTGTTGACTGGACTGGCAAAAACAAGCAGTTAGGAAATTATTACAATAGCCTGATTGCAAGATGATGAGGACCTGAACAAAGGCAGTGTTGGCAAAGATAGAAGCGCGTGTGCACAAGGGTGTGCATATGCACAACAGGAAGAGAGAAGGAATGAGGACGAGACGTATTATGTGTGTGAGTGCTGGATACGTGTGTGTTGGTGAAAATATGTTTATGAACTAAGATCTTCAGGCCTTGGTAAGGGAAGAGGAAGGAACTCAGTAATTCCATTGTATGTATGTGCACAATATTTATACCTTAACCTCACAGATTCAGATCCTTGTCAGTTTAGAATACGGTTATTTGGGTGGCACAGTCTCAAGTATGCCTTTGAAATATCCATGAAGACGTGGTTACCAAATGCCAAACCATGGGCTTTGCATATCAGAATCTCCTGGGGTCTTCATTAAAAACAGATTCCTGAGAACTTACCACTGACCTACTAAATCACTCTGGGTGGAGGCCCAGGGGCTTCATGTTTTTAACCAGCTGGCCAGATGATTCTGCTGGGAAGCTGTGACAGGGAACGACCACTTTAAATGACTATAAGTCAGCATAAAGAAGAGCAAATCACCCATGCTCTGTTCAAGAACGCATATGCTACCAATATTTTCATTATATAAACAGACACGAGGCCCTCCATTTGATACCACTTTGTGTGTGTGGAGAGGGGGGTCATCTCAGAGTAACTGCATAAACTTTGGAATAATTCATTGCATTTCTTTCAGCATATTCCTTAATTAAGTCTCTTCAGTAATTTACCCTGAGCCTAATGCTTTGATAAATATCAGTGAGTAACAGGCCAAGCTGAAGCTAAGCAGGCTGCAGAAAATCACCAGCCACAGGTCCTATTTCTTTTTCTCTTTACCTCCCACCCTAGGTGAGCTCATCCAGTCCTGTTGCTTAAATAACGTCTATGTGCCAATGACTCACACATTTTAATTTTCATCCTGAGCCTCTCATCTGCACTTTAGGGTCATATATCCAACTGTCTCCTTGTCATCTGTAGTTGGTGTCTCATATGAATCTCAATTTTAAGAAAGCTGGAAAGTACTAAACTCTTAAATCATTCCACCTAATCTTTTCCTCCCCAACCCCAGTTTCTCAACCTCAGCAAGTGGTACCACCATTCACCCAGTCACTCCAGCCAGAATCCTCGGGGAGATCAGTCTTGATCCCTCCCTCTTCCTAACCACCTCCTTCCATATTTAATTTATTTCTAAATCTTGGCAATTTTACCCCCCACATATATTCCACATCTGCCCATGACTATTCACCTCTACTGCTATGACCTTGATTCAACTCACTACCATCTTTTGCTTTACCTGATAGGAGCTGGGACTGTTTCTTCTCCAAGCCACTGATCACTGGGGCTAGAGGGTTCTTTGGAAATTACAGCACCTCACGCCCCTGCTTATAACCCCAGTGGTGTTCCACTGCACCCAGAGTCATATCCAAATCCCTTCCCAGGGTTTCCTTTCTCTTCTGTCTCATCCAGGCCCTGTGTCTTTCCGCCACTACCATCCAATCAAACAGGCACTTCCTCCAGGTCCTTGAACACACTCAACTCCTTCCCACTGCAGGGCCATCACTCCTGTTCCTCCCAGCATTTGCAGCTCCTCACCAGCCTAAATTCTTCTCCTCTAGTCTCAGCTACGTCTCTTTTCCAAGAAGTTTGCCCTGCTCATCTAAGCTAAGATTCAGCACAAATTTTCTGTTAAGGAGCCATAGCAAATATCTTAGGCTCCTTGGGCCATGAGATCTCTGTCAGGACTACTCAATGCTACTTTTGTAGCCAAAGCATCCACAGACAGTATGCAAAGGATATGTGTGACTGTGTTCCAGTAAAACTTTATTTACAAAAACAGGCAACAGGCAGATTGGCCCTCTCCACCGTGGTTTGCTAACTCCTGACCTAAACCAACGTGTGACTCCTCTGTCACTCTTTCTCAGAGCTGCTCTTAAGTTCTAAACATGTGCCCACTCTCTGTTTCTCTCACTAGTCTGTTAGCTTCATGACTGCAGAGAGCTCAGACTCTTATGCATCCCCCATTAAATAAACAGTTCCTGGTAGAGTGCTTGCTGCAGTGAGGCCTTGGCTGACGCTGGTTGGATAAAGGAGGAAAAGCAGAGATGAGGAAGGAAGGAAGAACTTCACTTTGGAGCCCAGGCACTTTTTGTAAAAAGGCAGCAGCCACAGCTGACCCATACGTGGTAACTCCTCTTTCTCATCAGCGTTCCAGGATGAATCACTTACTCATTTATTGCTTTGTTCATTCC
Source organism: Vicugna pacos (assembly GCF_048564905.1). Lineage (NCBI taxonomy): Eukaryota > Metazoa > Chordata > Mammalia > Artiodactyla > Camelidae > Vicugna > Vicugna pacos. The sequence continues at coordinate 7,229,161 of NC_132989.1, forward strand.
TTCAGCAATACAGTGTTTATTAACATCCAAATCGACAAACTGAGCGCTCCTCTCATATCTCTGCTCCTAGAAGCCTTCTTTCTGGTTTCTCTACTGGGAGGCCAGTGCAAGATTCCAGTTTTGTGAAGTGAAATTGAGAGGCAGGAAGCAATTAGTTAAAAAGAAAAAAAAGGCCAGCAGAGACACCTCTCAGCCGGCAGGGAGTTCTGCCCTCTTTGCCCTGACTCATTACCCTAGACAGCCCTCAACGTCACTCTTCACCATTTCTCCTCTTTGACGTGAAAAATGAATAATTGGGTACCCTGAGAGATTAGCGCCAACGCCGCTTTGAAAGAGGCATCTCCAGTCGGTTGCATCTCCCACAACTCCCTCCCTGCCCGCAGTCCACACGCCCTTCCCCATCTTCCGCATCCTCCTCCAGACTGACTGGAACACCAGCGAGGAAGGGGAGAGCTGGGCAGTCATTAAAGATCATCAACTGAAGAGCTCTTCGCCAGGCGGGATCATGTGTAATAGACAGCAAGAGTGTTCCTACTGGCTCCCGTTGAGTTTCATCAAAACTGTGCCTAATTAAAATCTTCAACTTAATTACGCTCTTCTGCATGACAATTTTGATCAAATTGATTTAATTTGGTGCAAGGAGAGATGTCCCTTCACATGCAAAATGAACCCATCCTGAGGCTAGGCTCTGTGTCCAGAAGCTCCCTGGGACCCTCTCGTATAATCTGGATTGCCCCCACCCCTCTCCCACCCTGGGACCTGGTGAATCGTCTGCAGCTCAGGGAAGCTGGCACATCTGCACGAGCTGTCCTGAAGCAACACTGATGCTGACAGCTGTCTTCCCCCACCCGCCTCCCCCCTCCCAGCCTCCCTTTCCTCCTCTACTTTTGAAACAAGTCCATCTCAGGAAAAATCGCACCCAATCTGTCAGTGAAATATGCTGTGAGATGGAAGTTCTGGCAATCTGCTTCCATTCCAGAGAGAAATCTCAGCTTGTTAGTGGCCCTACAGAGAACTTTATAGAGAGTCCTTGGTTCACAGAGCCCCACAGCAAACAGTGCCCTGACCACCCAGCCCAAGGCATTCCTCTCTTCTTCCACACGTGGTCAACAGCACTGCCAAGACTCGGCTTCCCAATCCTTCTTTCTCCCTTCCAGAGTCCTTCACTCCATCCCATAAGGCCCTAAGACCTGAAACCACCCAGGCAAACCCTCCACCATATACCTACTCAGCAACCAGACTCTTCCTGGTGGTCTCGTCCTCATCAAAACTTCCCTGTCTGGGGTCCCCTTCAATCCCTAGGTCTCCTCCTGTTAAATGGCTAGCTAATCTGATGATCAAATTTCCACCAAAACAACAGCAACAACAACAAATTAAAAAAACAAAACAAACAAAAAACACTCCTTACTGCTTAAGCTGAAGTGTGAGCTCCCTTCCATGTGAGCGTGCCCAGGATAATTTGTCCTATGTGAAGCCACAGGCCAAATGCTCCCTGTCATCCTGCAGAGTCCGTTTTACTCAGAAATAACCTTAAGTCTTATTTGTATATTGCAGAGTAAACTGGAAAATTCACATGCTGTTTTAAGACAGAAGAGGAGACTTGAAAGGTAAGCCCGCTGGGGGCTGCATCCCCATGCCCCTGGAGTCTCAGTCAGTTTGCTCCATCCTAGACAAAGAAGTCCACGTAGCCCAGCGAATGAACATGTGCCCCTTCACTGGGACTTCTGACACCAGAAGACTTTCATCTAAAGTGTGGCCATCCTCCCCGGAAAGGATGCCTAAATCCACTTCTGCCTCGTCCTCTCCCTTCAAGTCCATTCCCAAACTGTCAACTGCTTGATTGGACATTTTCACTTGCATGGCTTACCATGGCCTTGAAATTAACTTGTCTACAACTCTAAACCTACCACTTCCCACCAGTACCATCAACCCTGCTCTCCCTTGCCATTCCCCAGCTTCTCCTAATGGTGCCCCAATTTTCTCGGGCACTGGGTTGGAAAACAGCAGACAATCCCATCCTTATCTATCAAATAAGTAAATAAATAAATAAGAGTTGCTTTTAGTGTTGTTATTTCAAAACCATCACATGACAAATCCTCACTTGTTCTTCAATGGGTAAACCGACTAGCTCTTAGTGGGTTTTTTTTAAACAAGCATGCTTTTGGTTACTGATTCTATTTGAGCATGCACTCCATAATGGTTTGGGACTAGAAGTTTCAATTTAACTTAATAATCCTCTATGCCTGAAGTAAGGCCACTGCCAAGCACATAGTATGGGCTCAACAAATGTCAGATGCTAATAGAAATCATAATAAATAAAAACATATCATAACACGGTAAAAGCTATCAGTGGATGATATGCAATTGAAGCCAAGTGAGTGAGGACAGAAGGCTAAGAAAGCAGAGACAGCTGAGAGATCAGGAGAGAGTGGTCCTGCTCACCCCAACACTGTGGTAAGACATTCCATCCAGGGAGATTTAGGAAGATGCCCGGGAGACTTTTGAGGCTTGCTTGTGAGACAGACAGACCAGCTTCCCCAGAACTTGTGGTTTATGCTTCCCTGGCAAGGCGATGCTAACTTGAGAGAAGAATCCAACAGAAGGAGAGGAGTCAGGCGCTGCGGTGATGGCTGGTGTGGCAGGAAGCCAGAGGCCTGAAATGAAAAGCACAAAAGGCATTACAGAGGAAGTACTCAAGTGTTTGGGAAGGGAATTAATTATAACAATGTCTTAATGGCTGAAACATTTATTGAGAGAGCAGCATGCTAAGTGCCGCACAGGCATTCCCTGCTTAATCCTCCACGGTCCTGAAAGGGACCTTTTGTTGTTCCAATTTGATAGATGTAAACTGAACCTCAGAAAGGTTAAGTAACCTGTGCAAGGTTGCACAGCTAGAAAGTGCTGGAGTTAGGTCTGAATCCAGAGCTTGAGTGTTTCATCCTCAAATTTTTCCTCCTTCTACTTAAATGTCTGAATTTTTATTTAAATTTTCTTTCTTCGTCTGAGAGTATTTCAACTCTATACTCAGCAAACTCTTTGAAAGTAGAAGCAGGGTCTTGGAATTCTTCAAACTCTTATCAAGGCCTTCCTTAGTAAATACTGATTTATTGATAGAAATATTTGTTATGGCTCGATGTTGAAAAAAATCAGATGCTGTACAAACATGGGAGCATCTTTCAGAAAGGATGGCTCAATGCTTGTCTGGTGAAGCCAGCATGCTATCAGCAGGCTGTATGTCTCTCCTGGCCCACACAGCAGTGCTGGTTCTTTGTCTGGGACCCTCTTGTCTCACCTCCTCCTCTTCCTGGTTTATTCCCTCCTGTGCTACAGGCTTTGGCATAGATACTGCTTCCTCCATGAAGCCGTCCCTGATTCCCCCTACATTTGGATTAGAAGTTCCCACAGAATCCTGTACTTCTCCCATCACACTGCTTACCCCACTGCACTGCAATGATCGGTTCGCTCTGCAGCCTTTCCCAAGTAGATCGTAAGCTTGTTAAGATGAAGGGTTGTTCTCAGCACCCAGCACATGGTATGTATTTTTGAATATCTATACACACACACTTACACACCAAATATATGATATACTTGTTGAGTATGTATTTGTTGAAAGAGATGCTATGAGAGCTCTCCTACCTCACCCCAAATCAATGTCAAAATGCCCCAAATCTCCAAGGCACAGAGGAGGAGCAGTGAACACGAATTCCCCTGCTTCACAGTTTTGCCTAAACCAGGACTGCTGTTCTCTCAGGACACACCAAGGAGGACAAGAGCCAGAGGGAAGCTGGAAAAGGTCAACGAGGTTTCTGCCTTCATCTACAAGACAGCCCCAGTCACCCAGGTTTTGTGACTTTGCCAAGTTCCACATCCTCTCAAAGTATAGGTGAGGAAGTGGCAAACCATTCCACCTCCCTCCAGGGATTGCTGTAAAGATTCGCTAAGCTGTGAAATAGTCAGCTTAAGGGAGAGGGTATAGCTTGGTGGTAGAGTGCATGCCGAGCATGCACGAGGTCCTGGGTTCAATCCCCAGGGTCTCCACTTAAATAAATAACCAAATTACCTCCCCCCAACAAAAAATAAAATGAAATTTTAAAAAGACAGAATTTTAAAATAAACAAAAAAAAAACTAGTCAGCTTAGTGTCTGGCACACAGAGGCTGCCTGGTAAGTGTCAGATGCCATCATTTTATTAGTAACAGCTGGCATTTGGAGTATGAGATTTTCCATTTCTACTTGTACGGAGTAACTCTGCCTGAACACTTTAATGTTGTTGGTACGTTATTATGCAATTAATATAGAGAAGCAATATTGCCAGTAACAGCAATTCATTAAATGAGATTACAGAGATACTGATGTCTTGGAAGCACAGTCAGATCAGCTGGCCAACCCCAGCTGGTCTAACTGACCACAAGTGTGGCATGAAGCAGCCAGGCTTTGGCCAGACCAGGGGATCCATCTAAAGCCTCAGATCTCTGGCTCAGCAACAGTTCTCCCTCCTCAGCACCTTTCCAATTCAGTTCACACAGTCGAAAATTAAGACAAGTTAACAAGAACCATAAAATTTCAATACCAACGAAATGTTCTTAAATTGTACTCAGCCATAAAGCTGTTTACGACAGGAGGGTAGAAAGTTTCCCTCTAATTTTTTAAGCTGTGAGCAACAACATGCACAAACAATGCAAGCTGTACGTTCAAGAACAAAGTTTGGAATTGTGATAAAAAAAACAATGACAAAGCGAACCTGACATATTTAATGATATATCTTTTTTATTGTGCTGTGTGGTAATTGGACAAAATGAGACGTTCACATAATGGCTGTAATTATTTAGTCATATTACCTTCATGCTGTCAAACCAAACTTTCACAGATTTTCTCTTTCTATTTTGTTTGTTCTTCTGAATTTATAAAAACCCTTCGTGTTGACTATTTTCTCTGACACTGCTGAAGATTTCAGCGGACTCCCCATTGCACAAAGGCATAATTAACCACAAGCACATACACATATGTAGGAAGACAGAGATCTGAGACACGAGTCTCTTGTGTCCTGAGCTCCTGCATCTGTTGATGCTCCTTCTCTGGCTCAGGGAAATAGCTCCTAGGACCACATGCTTTCCTACCTGTGAGGACTAAACCTTCCCCTGTTCTTCCCATTCTCTCCTGAGATAAGAGATTCTGGATAAGACTGACACAGTCCCTTTTCCATAGAAGGATCATTAACCTCATTTGGTGATGTTGGCTGGTCTGACAAGTAGATCCCCAATTCCACAAAGGCTCAAACATGAGAGAAGTGCATTTCTGCTCCCCTAGCAACCCCAGGCAGGTGTCCCTGGCTGGCATGAGACTCTGTTCCATCCAGTGATTGGAGGACCCAAGGCTCCTGTCATGTGGTGTCACTGTTTCCTAGAGCTTTGCCTTCGTTTTCTGTACTCAGCTGGCAGAAGGGAAGAGCATGGACAAGATTTCCCTACTCCTTAAAAACCTTAGCCCTGACACTGCACCATCACTGTCATTAGAACTTGGTCACAGAATCATACACCCAACCTCATGGCAGGACTCAGAAATCAGGTCAAGCTGTTTACTCAGGAAAAGAAACAGGTTTTGATGTACAGTTTACCCTTCCTGAAATCAGTGTGGAAATGGGGAGGTAGAGTTGGCAAACCAGATGCAGAATGCAGGGATGGGTTGGGGGGGAACGAGATGGCACAGGAAGGGAAACCAAACAAAACAAGAAGCTAGAAGGCTCATACTGGGACAACTGGGAAAATTGGAATTTTGTCTGTGTAACAGTATTGTATTAATGCTAAATTTCCCAACGGTGACACTTATGTTGTGATTATGGAGGAGAATGACCTTATTCTTAGGTAAAAGCTGCCGAAATACTCAGGGGTGAAGTACCATTGATGGCTTCAACTTATTCTCAGATGCTCCTTCAAGTGCACATAGACATACAGGGAGAGAGAAAGAGAGAGAGAAAAGAGAGGATATGTGCTTAAATGTTAACGATCCATGAATCCTGATGAAGCCTATTCAAGGAGCAAAGGCCCGTAGGTATGACGTAGCCCAGGTAGGACACAGAATGCTGAAAACAGGACGCGGGCTTGGGTTGCTGGAGTATAAACTGCCCAGCAGCGAGGGCAGGAGATGAGCCCAGAGACAGGTCAAGATCATGACAGGGCCTGTATGGAGTGAGTCTTGACTCTATCCTGCAGCCAATAAGGACCCATTTAAGGGCAAGCACAGATAGATCTGGTGGGTCTTTTAGGTAGAATGTGCTCAAGGAAGATTTAAGGGGAACAATTCTGGATGAAAGAGATGCAATTTCATTCACTTAACAATTTTAGGTGCCAGCCCTGTGTTAGAGGTTATAGATATGCAGCATTGGGGTACATTGGATACGTGGAACGGCAAAATCAGACTTGGTTCCTGCCTTCTTGGAGGGAGGGTCTAGTGAGTGGAGATATACATCACGTAATTATGAGAACAAGTGTAACATTACAGCTGTGACAGGAGTTAGGAAGAAGACACTGGAGATCCCCAAGGGATTTGTGATGGCTGCATTTGCTTTGGTCAGGGACGGCAGCATCTCTGAGAAAGTGGTGTTCAAGCTAAGACTCATAGGATGAAAGGGAGTTATTTAGGGAAGACCATTATCTAGCAGAGGAAACAGTATGAATAAAGAGGCTTTTTGGTCAAAAGGAGCATGACATAGTTGACTAAAAGGAGACCAGCGTGGCCAGGAGGCAGTGCATGAAAAGACTATGCATGATGAGGTTGGATGGACAAACAGGGACCAGTCACTGCAGTGACTTCTACGCTGTGTTAATGGACTGTGGCCTTTATCCCATGTGCTTTGGGAAGCCATTCAGAGCACAGAAGTGTGCGTGCTCAGGGCAGGGGGAGAGACATGATCCCTGCAGCTGCACAGTGGAGAATGGGTTATGCTATAAACTTCAGGAGACCAGTTAGGAGACTGCTGCCCCATCCCAAGAAAGATAAGAGATGGAGAAGGAATGAGGTCAAGAAATCCTTAGATCACAAAATGGGTATAATTTGGTGTTTGGTGTTTGATTTGCAGTGCCAAGGTCATGAGGATGAAGTTGACAAGAACTGGCCAGGTGATGGTGTCATCAAGGGAGAGAGGAAACTGAAGAGGGAGCAGTTCATGAGGACCATGGGGCATTCAGACAGGTTGAGTTTGGGGTGCCAGGGGGAGCTGTCTAGCAGAGGATTAGATAAATGAGTCTGGAATTTACGAAGCAGTGACTTGTGAGCATTCAACGCTTAGCTTTAGATTGAGGAGATGTCAGAGCTAAAAACACATTATCACTTAAGGTTTGAGGAAATGGAGCCCATTTCAGAGACAGGGAAGCAAAGATCAGAGAGAGGCAAAAATAACCGGGAGATTATGGTGTAACAACAAGAAGCCAAGGGGTAGGAAGGTTCAGGAATTGTCAGATGTCCAGCGGGTACCTGGAAAGCAGGAACTGGAGAACACCCAGGACTGTGGTAGTTAAGAATATCACTGGGCACCTCACCCTCAATGACAACAGCTTCAGCAGAGTGATGGGGCTGAAGACAGAAACCAGCAAAGCGAGGGAACGGGAAAGAGACAGTGGACATAAATCACAGACAGAGAGCTACAGAGATTTGACAGTGGCCCTGGGGATTTGGGGTCTCGACTGGGGGCACTTTATTTTATTACTCATCCATCATACTTATGTTGAATGTATCTGACGTGTCAATCATGAAGTAGATACACAAAAAACTAAGGCAGTTCCTTGCCCTCAAGAAGCATGTGTGCTGAGTGATTTTCCAACTCCTCCACAGAACTCTGGGTTTTGAGGACACCACCAGGGGAGGGCACCAGAGAAAAGGCTGAGCTAGTGGACCCCATGGCTCGCATCCCTCCCCATATCACCCGGTATCTTTTTCATGGGAACCTACATTTAAAACATTCTTTATAAAAATGTGCTGTTTCGCTAAGGGGAAAAGTTTATAAAGCTGTGCTCTAGGGGATACAGCATTCCAGACCAGGGGTTAGCAAACATTCTCTGCTGGTGCAGAGTGAAAACAGCTGTAGACAGTAGGAATGGGCATGGCTCTGTTCCAATAAAACTTTATTTACCAAACAGCAGGCACATGGCAGTTTGTTGATCCCTGTTCAAGATGTTGATGAAATGCAGCAGTACTTTTTTGCCTATAAGACATAGGCTGTCATAAAAGGGTGACTATGTTCTGGCTTCTCTCAGTTTTGCTAGTTTCTGGCATTCTCTGACTTTGATGTTTGACCAACTGGAGGTCATCCCCCCACTGAAGACTGCTAAAATTAGTCTTTTTCGCAAACCTGCATCCCCTGCCCCATATTTATCTTCTTGATCCACTGTCCATTTTATTTTTCCTCTCAATTTAAAAGAAGGAAGTCAAAAAATATATATATCATCCCTCAAACCAAGCAGAAACAACCTTTAAAAATGTTGGCTGAAGACACACTGCCCCCATCAAAACACAATACTCATGGAATGAGTTTTCATTAACGGTACTTTGGGGAAACATCAGCCTTGAGAATTCTGATACGATCAGCCCCACATCACACAAGAAATCAGTAAACAGCAAAACAGGGCTCGGCGGGCCGGGCCCTGCCCAGAAGGGAGGCTGCCAGCTGCCTGGAAAAGGAATTGGCGGCATTTAGGAAATCTCAGATCAGAGCCCAGCTGGACGCTCTCTGGAACCCAGTAATAAAATGACAAAAGGCCAGGGGAAGGAGACCTTCCATATGCAGGGCGGAAACACTCTTGTTGCCTTGACCTGGAAAGTAGAAGAAGGGAGAGCACAGGGGAGAGATGGAAACCAGGAATGAGGCTGACCAGCATGAAGGCCTGCTGGCCTGGCTTGGACGGCTGCACAGGCCCGGGGGATGGGGACCCTTGTCCCCAGCATCATCCGGGCTGACCTGGTGTTGATGACTCATATTCCTCAGGCGGAATTTCTCTAGGAATGCCTTGACAGAATGCTTTGATAAAGTGATAAATGCAAACAAACAAACAAACAAAAAACAATCCAATCTGTTTAGAAACAAAAGCTGAGTGATGAGAGTGCCAGACCTGTACCACACACGGTCACGGGGACTGCACTGGGGACAGGTAGCTTGAGAACTGGCAGGAGGGGAGGGAGTGTTGATACAGGGAGATAATCTTGGAGCAGAGGTCAAAGGCTGCAGTAGTGTGTAGCTGGACCAGCCAGGGGGCAGGTAAACAGTGGACGGGATGGAGGAGAAGGGTGGGAGATAGAAGAGATGATGTGGCACAAAGACACTTTTTGTTCCCTCTGGGCCACAGAAAGCAGGAAAGAGGCCTGCAAAGTCACACTCAACTCAGGCCCCATTACCACCATGCCCAGTGACTCCCCTACTTTTAATACAACACGAAATATCTCCAGTATTATTAAAATGGCAGATTCCCACCCACACTCCCAGAGGCTGATTCAGGATGGAGCCCCAGAATCTTCCCTCTTTACGCATACCACTGGCAATTCTGGAAAACCACTGCCTTTCAGAGTGTGACAACAGTGTTCGGCATCAGTCCTTATATCACACGACATTTCCTTTTGTTCATTGAGCAAAGGTGTTCAGGTCTGGGGATGCGGCATGTGAGGATACCATTGTTAGACTGAAGGGGGAAAACACTGCCTCTGTACAAAAATCTTGTGACTTCTAACACGTAATGTTTTATAAAGTTATTTCTCATTTGATCCTCCTGATCCAATGAGGTAAGCAGGGCATGAATCATGGGCCCCATTCTACAGACGAGGCACTGAGCCTCCCAGTGACATTTGCCCAAGGTCACATGGCTAATAAATGACAGGGCAAGGACGGGAAACTGAACTTTCTGATCCCTTATTGTTATCTTTTCTCTCCACCCCACTACTTCTCACTGCCCCACCCTGAATCCTCATGATTGGCAGATGGAGGCCACAGTTAGCTGACTCAGGTTGCAATAGGTCCCATGACTTATAAACTTACTAATACCATATTTTAATGCAGCAGTAGGAGATTAGAATCACCAAGGCTTCTTGTTCAAAATAATGATGCCCTGGCTCCAGTCTAAATATGCTCAATCAGGACCTCTTGAGGGACCTGGGAATCTGCAGTCTTACAAAAAGCACCCACCCCAGGTGATTTTAATGCTAAAATGTCTGTGACCCAATGCACTGAACTAAGCAAAGCAAAGTTCAGAATCAACTCTCAACAGGGCTCACTACTTAGGGAATAGATTCCTCGGCATTTAGATTCTGCCCCTGCTTCCATCCCCAACCTCAGTTCTGCATTTTCCCATTGTTTTGTTCATTAGCAGCATCTCTTAAGGGAAGAGAGAGGTAACATAATTTGAGTTCGTCTTTCCATTTGGAAGTGCCTCTGACGGTTTTTATACAAGATCGAAATTCTCTCCCCTACTCCCCGAATCATGTACAGTCTGTCAGAAACCTTAGAGGGTTAAGGATATGGTTTTAAAGGCCGATTAAAAAAAAAAAAAAAAACCTTGACTCTGACAAACTGCAGTAGATGCTTCACACACACACCTGGCGTGATTGTTCATTCTGTGAGTGTTCTGCATGGAAAAGATCAACCTGCTCTCAAAATAGAACCGAGTGATACAAAGGAATCTGCAATAGCCTCACGTATTTGTACACAATGCGGTGTAGCTTCTGGTATTTTTATTACCAATCAAAAGAAGCTTGTCACAGCCAGCCATCTGCTTGAGTCACTGCCCGGCTGCACTGGCCGTGGCTTTGCAGAAGGAACACTGAAATCAAAGCCCAGACTCGTGGAAAAGTCACAGAGCAGGGAGCCGACAGGGCTCCGCGAGTGACACTCTTCAGTGTCCTGAAGGACCCAGACGCATTCTACGTCAGGAAAACTCACCTACACGCTTGGATTCTTAAAGAGAACAAGCAGTTATGACATCAGGTGGAAGCCATTATATTTGTTCTCATGGAAATGTTCAATATTTCAAAGTGGTCTCTGCCGTCCCATTAAAATTAAAAACCTTTCTCCCCTTGCTGTGTTTTCCACATTTTAATACCAGCTTCTGAAAGAGAAAACATGAGTGAGCTGGCATGGCGTTTTTCTCCAGAGAGCCCAAGAAATCCTGACTCTGATTACTGGCCTTACATCCAAGAAATCATCTTATTTTTTTTTCCTATTTTTTTTAAATCAAGGTACAAAATCTTTTTATGCTGACAGAAAATTTTCTGAGTCTGAGATTATTGTTGGACTACAAAGTTAATAAAATGTTTTAAACTCTTTGTGCCACACCTGATCCTGACCCTGGAGGTTTAGGGAGCAGAAAGCAAAGACTTGCCATGCCAAGGGCTCGCCTCTTACACTCTGCACCAATGGAAGATCTACAGCCTAAAATAAAGGCTGTAAGAAAACAGGATATTTAAAAAATTGTAATTCAACAAGCAACAAGGCTAAAGGTATTTGGAGTTGAGGAATCCTTGGAGAAAATAGATTAGGAAAAATTATTTTGATATCTCACAACAAAGATGAGTGGGTACCTCCCTGACCCCTGCCAGTGCCCCAGTTAATAAGAGGTGCGGTTTTGATGGTAAAGAGAAAGAACAAATGGCTTACTGGGGATAAGAATGTAGTCAAGCTTTTGCAAAATACCCAGTCTGCCACAGAGCACAGTGATGATCTCAGAGTGTCCTTAATCCATCCTGTAAATGTTACGTGGCATTCGTGCTAGATAAATCAAGGGCAAAATAGGTTGGGGGGGGAGGGGTGTAACAGCTACTTCTCTAGAAAACGATCCCAGATTTGTGGGAGGAGGTCAGCGACTAAGCAGAGGGTTGGCCTACATCAGAGAAATGGCCAGCCCTGCATGTGAAAACACACCACTGACAGAACCTGTTCCCCATCCAACCTGGAGCCAGCCACAGAGCAAAAACTGGTGGCCAGGCCAAGACCAGCAACAGTAGCTGCAGCTTCCTGTGCGTCTCCAGACACCAGGGAGTGGTGGGAGTGCTTCACATCTGTGTGGCCGTGTCCCTGAAACCTTCGTACAGCCAGAGAAGTTTCCTATTTGTCTCTTTTCCTTTTGCAGAAGGACTCCAAAGTCTGCTTCAAGCTAACAGCCAGATTTAATCATTTATTATTATCATCAGCACGATGATGATTTCTTTGAGGTAATCATCAAGATGCAAAAGATAAGAAGTGCAGAGCATCAATTGTGTAATTTTAATTGTTTCAAAGGACAAGGAAATAAATGTCAGGTCCAGCAAGGTCATGTGCTCCTGCAGCAAACAGTTGTCTCCACAAGCCTCCTTTGATGTATTGAAACTGAAGTAGCTTGTTAAGGCCTTTCATTTACAGAGGGGACTCAGCATTAGATAGTTTAGAGTCTAATGCAAGCCCCCTAGGCATTAGTCACTCTTCCTGGGTAATCATCTAAAAATGGGGACGGCCTTTCCAGCTACTCTTTGTAGTTGAAAATGTGATGAGAGAGGTGCCTCCTAATGTCCATTTCATAGGCTTTCTCTGGCACTATTTCTTTTCTCCTCCGAACTCTCCTATTTTGATGGAATAGTATTAAAGGTTAAGAAAATTGGACTATGTAATCTGACTTGCAGCTTAGTCAAGATTTTCAGGTACTGTGTAAACAGAAGACAAAAATAAAGACTCAGACAAACATAAAAGAGTGAGTTTTTATAGACATACAGGGATGAAACCTCAAGAAAGTGCAAGAGGAATGCTTATGGGCTCAAGCGGAACCAGCGAGTGGAAAGCCATTGGACACGAGGGTTACTGTCTCTGGAATGTCACATTCTCTGATGTCTGTACCCATCTGCAATGGATTCTTCCTTTTCCCTTGATCAGATTTTTTTCACAGGCCGTAGCCAGAGATGGCTGCTCCACAGCCCTCCAGTTTAGGGACCCAGCAGAAACTGCCTAGTGCCTCTCAGGACCAATTCCCCAGAGAGGCAATGTGATGGGCTGGGGTGGAGGCTCACAACTAGGTAACTAGGACAAAGGAGCAGAGTCGTGGAGTACAAACATGGCCTTCCAGAACCAACAAATTAATACATAGCAATGCTTAAGAATGCAGGGCCACATGCTACATAGGTAACCCCAAATGAACCTACTACAATCTATCTGTAACTTCTTTCTTTCAGTAGTTGATGTTGAGACCTGCCTGTGACCCACACATTCGGAGAAGTCCTGATTTCTAGTCAGGTGGTTGACAGCTGAATGAGGGACCCAGCCTTTTCCCCAGCTTCACTTCTACCTAGGGGTGGCTGTCAGACCCAGTTTTGTCCAATAATATATATGTGGAAGTCTCCTGGGAAACTCTGGGAAAGAATTTGGTTTCCATAGAAGATACATGAAGAGAGTTTGCTGGTACTAACCCTTCTTTTTTCCTGCCTTGAGCACAGATGTGATGTCTAGAGTTATAGCTGCCATTTTGTGACAGTGAGGCAACAGGCCTGAGGACACAATGCTAATGGTTAAGGACAATGAAATAAACAGAAAGAGTCTAAATCTTCAAGGATACTATTGAGCCAGTAAACTAGCTGAGGGACCATCTACCAGTGAGCTGCCAGTTAGGTGAGGCAATAAATGTTTGTTTTGCCTCAGCCACTGTTGATCTTGTGTTCTGCTACCTATGGACGAAAGCATCCTACCTGATACAACACCAAAGTGAGAGCTAATTATTATCACTTTGCTCTTGGAATTCTTATTAAGCCAGTGTTGTGAGAGTCTGCAAAGTACGGCTGGACAATTTTGCATTCTGGATAGAGGGTTTGGGAAATCCAAGGAATACTTAACATGTATAGATGTCAGAGGAAAGAATATTCTGTCTTCTAAGAAAGTCTCAAAAGCCAAGCAAAGTGAATTTTCTCTATGACTTTCTGAGGCCAGAGCCCGCTGTACAAAGTGACATACGCAGTGGGCTTCTCAAGCTGTGTTCACACTGGCGGGGGGGGGGGCTTCTTCCCCAGGAGGTGTATATAAATCAGAGATGAAGGAAAACTGCACAGAAAATAGAAGTTTTTCTCGTTTTGACTATAAAATTGGATCTCTTGTATTTCACATGTTGTGAGATTCAGTCTTCTAGTGTTTTGTTGAAGATTCTTATACCCATATTTGTAGAAGATGTTAGTCTCTTGTTTTCTTTTCCTGTGATGTCTTTGGTATCAGGGTAACTCTGGCCTTATAAAATGAGTTGGGAGGTGTTCCCTTCTCTTCTGCCTTTTGGAAGAGTTTGTGAAGAGTTAGTATTAATTCTTCCTTAAATGTTTGATAGAGTTCAGCAGCAAAACCATCTGGGCATGGGTTTGTCTTTGTGGGTAGCTTTTTAATTATTAACTTAATCTCTTCCCTTGTTACAGTTCTACTGAGAGCGTCTATTTCTTCCTGAGTCCTTCTTAATCATTTGTCTCTTTCCAGGAATTTGTCCATTTTTTTGAGTTATCTAATTTATTGGTATGCAATTGTTCACAGCATTCCTTTATAATCCTTTTTATTTCTGTAAGCTTGGTAATAATTTCTTCTTATTTCTGATTCTAGTAATCTTTGTTTTTGTTTTTTCCTGGGTCAATCTAGCTAAAAGTATATCAATTTTGTCATTGTTTTTGAAGCTTTTAGTTTCGTTGATTTTCTGTATTGTTTTTCTATTCTCTATTTTGTTCTAATGTTTAATTTTTTCTTCCTTCTGCTTTCTTAAGGTTTGCTCTTCTTTCTTGCAGTGTCCTAGGTTAAAAAATGAGGTTATTGATTTGAGATTTTTCTTCTCTCGGTATAGGATAGGCATTTATAGCTGTAACTTTCCCTCTAAGCAATGCTTTACCTACAGCTCATAAATTTTTGGTGTGGTATGTCTTCATTTTCATTCATCTCAAAGTATTTTTTGATTTTTCCATTTAACTTTTTTCTTTGACCCACTGGTTAGGAGTCTGTTGTTAAATTTCCACATATTTATGAGTTTTCCATATTTTTTCTATTTGAGTTCTATTTTCATATGGCATATGGTCTGTCCTGAAAATGTTCCCTGTACACTTGAGAAGAATATATACTCTTTTGATGCTGGGTGCAGTGTTCTATTGTGCCTGTTATGTCTAGATGACTCAGTGTGTTTTTCAAGTCTTCTATTTCCTTCTTGATCTTCTGCATAACTGTTCTATTCATTATTGAAAGTGAAACATTTCTGTATATTATTAACCAGCAATACACTAGATACACAGTAGGTTGTACAACTGTCTTTTGTGGGGGAGAGGTTAACCACAAAATTTACATTTTTACTTCGAGAAGACAGAGTAGAAAAGAAAGCAGCCCCTATAACAGGTCCTAGTCAGTGGCAGCTTCTTATTCCATGAGGTTAAAGAAGACTTTGAAGAAAAAAAAAGTTGTTTGGAAAAATTCAGATGTAGTTGCTTTGTATGTTGTGATGGGCAGAAGGGATGAAGTGAAGTGTGTAGATCCCCCAGAGCCTCTATCTTGTCTCAGACTGTGGCCTGGAATCCTGGGGCAAAGAAAGCACCACTTTCATTCCTGTGTCTTGGATCTGTTGATGGCCATGAAGTGACAGAGAACAACGAGCAGGAAGAGCAACATGTCTAGCATGTTGGCAAAGATGGTGAGCTGCACATCTGTAATCATGCTGATCAGCTGGGCGTGGCTCCAAAGCTGTCTGCAAATTAGCTCGAGGTTGGAGACACAATTGCTTTTTATATTGTTGGGGAAGCAGCCACTGCTTGATGTGTTGCCCTTCCCTGGGATAATCCAATCAGTGCCCTGAGCCTAGAGCATTCCCTTAGATGGTGGCCAGGTGCCAAGGGCTGCCTCAGATCCTTCTTCCTTATTAGGAGAAATCCTTTTCCTATTCTGATTATACAGTGAACATCCATGTATTGCTTAAATGTGTGCATCATAAAGAAACTGGTCAGCCCCACTAGTATGTCTTCCCCCGAGGGGGAGAGAACAGATCTTTACCTGCAGTATGAGAAGGATGCATATAGCCCACCGATCTATACTGACTACTGAGAGAGGCCCACAGGCCATGGGCAATGAGGCCATACCAGACATGCTGATCTTGCTGCGTCTTTTCAGCTTTCTGTGGGTAAAGTGTTGTTTCAACCAGAATCTCTGTTGAGTCTTCCTTGGTGACTGCAAACCTGTAGAAGATTTGTGGGCTTCAACTACTGGTGACTGGCATTGCTAATGTCTTTCTTTGTCATCCTTCACACAGTGGGAATCCTTAGTTGGGACTGGTAGCTGGATCTTCCTGCTGAATATACATCAGTTAACAGAAGGAAGAAGAAAATATGCATTTATACTGTCTCTTATAATTATATAATTACCTTTTTGGTGCTCTTTGTTCTTTTGTGTGTATTTTTAAATTACCACTTGGCGTCACTTGCTTTCAGCCTGAAGAACCTCCTCTAATATTTCTTATAATGCTAGCTACAAGTTTCTCTCCATTTTGTTTATCTGGGATGGTATTTTGCCTTCAACTTTTTGAAAGATAGTTTTGTTGAGTATAGGATTCTTGTTTGACAGTCTTTTTCTTTAAGCATTCTGAATGTTATCCCGTTACGTTCTGACTTCTTTTGTTTCTGAGAAGTCAGCTGTTCATCTTACTGTGGTTCCCTTGCAAGTAATGAGTCATTTTGCTCTTTCTGCTTTCAACATTTTCTCCTTGCCTTTGACCATTAGCATTTTCACTATGATGTGTCTGCTTGTGGCTGTCTTTGTGTTTATCCTGTTGGAGTTCACTGACATTCCTGGATAAGTAGGTTAGTGTTTTTCAATAAATTTGGAAAGTTTTCAGCCTTTATTCTTCAAAAATTTTTTCTACTTCTTTCTCTCTCCTTTCATGCTATTTCCATTATTTATATATAGGTTCATGTAGTGGTGGTCCACATTTCTCTGACAGTCTGTTCTTTTTTTTCCCATTCTTTTTTCCCCCTATTATTGGGGTTGTATAATCTTTATTGACTTATATTCAAGGTTTCTAATTATTACTTCAGCCAATTCAAATCTACTGTTGGTTCCTCTAGTGAATTTTTCATTTCAGGTATTGCACTTTTCAGCTCCAGAATTTCCATTAATTCTTTCTTATAATTTCTAACTCTTTATTGATATTCTGTACTTGGTTCAACATCGCCATCATTTCTTCCTTTACTTCTTTAATGATGGTTTCCTTTGGTTCTTTGAACAGATCTATAATGGCTACTTTGAAGTCTTTTTCAATTAAATCCAACATTTGGTCACTTTTCTGGGTAGTTTCTGTTGCCTGCTTTCTCTTCCAGAGAATAGATTATAGTCCCTTGTTCCTTTGCAAATCTCATAGTTTTTTCTTGGAAACTGGACATTTTACATAACTTATTGTAGTAACTCTGGATACTTCCTTACCCCCTGGTGTTATTATTGTTATTTGCTTCTTTATTTACTTAGTGATTGCCTGGATTGTTTTAGCGAAATCCACCCTCCTGCACCTCCATTCCCTCATAGTGTGAAGACTCTGATGCTGTAACTCAGGGAGGCACAGGTTGGGGTACACCCACAGTTACCCTAGATGACAGTGGTTTGTCAGAGTGCTCTTCATCTCTTTCTCTGACCACACCCAGCTGTTAGGCTCTAATGATTGCTGGCTGATTGCTCTGTTCTTTTCAAGAACTTTCCTGAGAATAAATTGCTCTGAAGACTAATCCAGTCAGGTTTGGGCGCCCTTGACAGAACAGTTCCTGAGGTCAGTTTTTGATGTTTGTTCTGACTGCAGGAGGGCTCCTCCCAGCTGTCTCCTTTCCTAGATCTCTCCCACGAGGTAATCAGCCTGAAGTTTAGTCTGTATCTTCTTTGAATGTAGGGATCTCCTCCCAGTTGCTTTTAACCACTACCTCCACTGTTTTTGAGGGTACTCATTGTCTTGAACTGCAGCTTTGTTGCAAACAAAGTTGATTCCTCTCAGAAGGGACTAGGTGCTGTCTGTTTTACGGCTTGTTTCTCCCCCACACAGAATCTTGGAACCTGGGCTCTGAAGCTGAGAATGAAGACAATGGCGGGTTTCTTTCAGAGGAACCTCCACTTTATAGTGGAGGGGTGCAGTAGTCCGAGGCCTTCTCAGTCTGCTTCTCTTAGCATGAAACCCCCGATTTATGAACCAGGGCAAGGGCAACCAGGGTGCCAGTGTTCTCAGCACACTGCAACCAAGCTAGACTTCATTCCATGAATGGGGAATGGGCAGAAGGAGGAGCCTCCACCTCCAGAGCACACTCGGCTGGGACTTAGCCTCAGCAGCAGGACACTGGCGACAGGATGAGAAATGTTGGGTCCTTCTCCTGCTGGGAAGAAATCCCTCCAACTGGAGGGCGGGTAGCTGAGGGTAGAAGAGTCCTGTGCTTTTGGCTGCATCAGTCTGGGGTGAAGTCTCACTGAGCTTGGAATGGGAATACAGAGGGACCATTTTTTTTTCCAATCCCATAGATTCTCACTTTTCTTACAAACGTTTCATAAATTTCCTCGAACAGATGTTTCTTCATTTGCTATAAACTCTTAGGACCATTTCCAGAGATTAAAAAAAAATTTTTTTTTGATAATTTTCACCAGTTTCACTGGAGAGTGGGTTCACGGAGCCCCTCACACTGTCATTCAAGAAGTCAATTTCAGTGTCTGCATTTCAGATCTTTGTTTTTGCTGGGTTTATTTCTGAAACATACGGTACTCTTAACCATTACAGAAGACTTAGGCTGGTTTTCAAAAAAAGGCGGATTCTATTCTGTTTTAAAACTGGTGTTTATTAGTAGCAATGAGGAGTCTGAAAATTCTTCGCATGGTTAGTAAGACATCTGGCTCTAATGGCAGTTTATCCATTCATTCAGCAAGCACATGCCCCATGTCCAGCAATCCCCAGCACTGTTCTAGGTGCTAACGACACCAAGTTTTAACAAAGCCCAAGTTCTTTTCACCCCTGGAGCTTGAAATCTAGTGGGTGAGGATAAGCAATAAACAAGTAAGTAGGTAATTAGAGATTATGGTAAGCGCTTTGAAGGAAGTAGGATCACCTGACAAATATGAGGCTCTCTAAGGTGGTGAGTAGGAGCTGAGACTGGAAAGATGAGAAGGAGCCAGTGATGCAAAAGGTAAGAAAGGGAATTTCAGATGGAGGGGCAAGTGAATGCAAAGGACCTGAGTCAGGCATGAATGCAGCATGTTCAAAGGACAAAAACCAGACCAGTGTGGCTGGAGGAACAAAGAGGAGGGTGGAAAGAGAAGAGGCTGGGAAGGCAGAGAGGAGCCAGATC
Organism: Vicugna pacos; assembly: GCF_048564905.1. Lineage (NCBI taxonomy): Eukaryota > Metazoa > Chordata > Mammalia > Artiodactyla > Camelidae > Vicugna > Vicugna pacos. The sequence goes on from NC_132989.1 coordinate 7,248,462, forward strand.
AGGCACAGATTGTAGGCTATAGGATGGAGTTTGAGTTTTATCTAAGTGCAGTGGGAGACCACTGGCAGGTTGTAGGCAGAAAAGTGGGGGCAGCGACATGAGGGGTGCTGTGGGAAGCAGACCTCAAATGCTTAAAATCAAAAATTTCAACACTGACCTCCACCCTCAGCCAAAATTTCACAGAAATTTCTATGTTTTTGACTCTGTCTCCTAAACATCCTTCTTCCTAATGTAAGTGATCCATTTCTGTATTCCAGCAGCAGGAGCAAGATCTATATTTGAATCCTCCCTGTAGAACCTCTCACCTTATTTCTGCCATAGGCTCCACTCTATTCACGGAAAAGAATGGCAGGCATACCTCCGTTGTCGTGAAGAAGCCCTCTTGAATTCATCCTGTGTAATGCAATTCTCTTTCCCCACTACCTTTTACACGCATAGCTATTTCCTGACTGTGAAGCAGCTCCAAAATCTGTGATTACACAGTGCCGCCTTGCCCCGCTTCTGATGAAGAGACGCTTTATCTTAATTTCCCAGTGATCACTGGAGGCTAGAAGCTCCCTAACACTCCAGTTGAGTTTCTCTGACTCTGCCAAACCCCTAAGTCAAGTAGTAAATTCTGTGAAAACAAACAGTTTAAGTGCTCCCGGTGGAGCACTGGATTTTTAATAACACTGCATTTCTTCTGCAAAGGAATACATCTGCTTTACAGCTTCAGATTTTCCTTTATATGGTTTTCTTAAAGAAAGCTACGCCCTGAGCAGCATTTTCTCCCTACTCAGTCCCACGGTAATGGTTCACAGTAATGGGGACTTTAGAGTCACGGTTGAGTATGTGGCCTTGAATCCTTCAGTCCAGGTCCTGGCTCAACCATTTCACAGTGGGTCTTTGGACAAGGTGACGTCCATAAAATTCCCATGCTCCATTTGTAAAATAGGGATAAAATAGAGCTGGCCTCACAGGGCTGTTGTGAGCATTAAGTGGTGTGATGCCTGTTACACAGCATGCACTCAATACATGTCAGTGCTCTCCTTATGTGAGTAAAAATTACTAGATCAATTTATTGACATAAAAAGACACACAATGTAGGGAGACAGAGAGGGTTGAAAGCACGGTCACCACACTGCATCCTGATTGATGTCATGGCCCTGTCTGGGAATTAGGACACAGAGTCTGAGGGCAGATGCCACGGCTGAGGAGAAATGAGGATTAGGGAGGCTTCCAGAAGCTTTGAAATGCAATCTCATCTCAATCCCTGGGCAGGCGACAAGGTTGAGGAGTGTGGCTCATCCATTCCATCTAGAAATCCTCACCCTGGTTGTCCTCACCATCCAAAGAGATGGGCTCGCAGTCCAAACACTGGCTGGTATGTATTTTTTAACTCTCTCCAAAGAGTACCCTCAACTGTCAGGTTTGGTAGCGAAACTTGGAAATTATAATGAAGAAACAGCACAGCGAGGCAGAAAAATCTGTGGATTCATGATCAGGGGGCTTGAGTCCTAGTTCTGCCTCAGGCACTAGCCAGCTGGAAGAGTCTGGAAAACCTATCTTCCCCTGAACAGTTAGTTTCTCATCTGTATAATGAGGAAGTGAGATAGGTGGTCTTAAAAGGCACCTCTTCAGTTCCAATATTCTTTAACGGTGAAAACAGAGTTCTCCTTATGTCCCCAAATTCCCTAGCAAAGGGAGCAGCGGAGAGGACAGGGCCACCTACAACAGGAAGTGACCAGGAAAACGCCATGCAGAAACTTGAAATGAGTACCTCACTACTGTGTTCACCCCAGAAACCAGGCAACTAAAATCCTAACATAAACTAGAACAACTCAAATGATAAAGAATCAGTACATGTGTTGGGAAGGATGTGGAGAGACTGGCACTCTTGAAAACTTCTAGTGGGAGTATAATTATTACAACCAGCTTGGAAAACTGTTTGGCAGTGTATATGAAAATGGAACCATACGCATACTCTAGGACCCAGCCATTCCTCTCCTCAGATTGTCCCCAACAGAAATGTCTACCTATGTGTACCAAAAGATAGGTACATGAGTGTTCATAGCAGCATTACATGCAATATCTTAAAACTGAAGACAGCCCAAATGTCTGCCTAAAGAAGAATGGATACATAGATCCTGGGATAGTCACACAATGAAATACCTTACAGTCATAGGATGAAACCAGCTACAGCTACATGTGGCACGATGGATGAACCTCACAAATGTGTTCAGCAAAAGAAGTCAGGCACACAGATGCCTGGATAAAGAAGTTATGGTATATTTACACAATGGAACACTACTCAGCCATAAAAAAAGAATAAAATAATGCCATTTGCAGCAACATGGATAGACCTAGAGATTGTCATTCTAAGTGAAGTAAGCCAGAAAGAGAAAGAAAAATATTGTATGTTATCACTTACATGTGGGAAAAAAAAGACAAACAAACTTATTTATAAAACAGAAACAGACTCACAAACATAGAAAACAAACTTATGGTTACCAGAAGAGAAGGGAGTGGGTAGGGATAAATTGGGAGTTTGAGATTTGCAGATACTAACTAATATATATAAAATAAATAAACAACAAGTTCATACTGTATAGCACAGGGAACTATATTCAGTATCTTGTAGTAACTGATGGTTAAGAAGAAAATGAAAATGAATATATATATATATGTTTCTACATGACTGAAGCATTGTGCTATACACCAGAAATTGACACAACATTGTAAACTGACTATACTTCAATAAAAATATTTCAGAAAAAAGAAGTCAGACGCAGAAGAGTACCTTTGGGATTGATTCCATTTATATAAAGTCTAAACAATTGTTTGAAGTCAGGAGGGTGGTTACCCTCTGGGGGGGTGGTTAGTGTGATTGGAAATGGGTACGTGAAGGCTTCTGCAGTGCTAATAATGTTCTGTAATGTGGGTGCTGGTTACACGGGTGTTTACTTTGTGATTATTAATTGAGCTGTATACGTTTGACTTGGATGTATATTATACTTCAATAAATTTACCAAAAAATAATAAATAAAAGCTCAAGTGTGGATATCATGTCTGAACTTACTTCCCATCTGGGGAAAGAAGAGAGCCACGATCTTGTGGCAGGTATGTATCTCTTTGCTCAATGCTGGACTGTAGGAAAAAAAGTCACTTTGGGTTTTCTAGACTGAATTTCATTTGTATTCTGGGCCCCTCTTCTCACCCTGCCTCCTAATATACATCTCATTCTGCTGGTGATGAAAGCAGTATCAGTCAAGCCTGCCTCTCTCACCTCCCTGCCTCTCTCCTCTGGATTGTGTCTGAGCACCAGGGGTCTTGCACAGGCCAGAGGAGGGCTGAGGAGGGCTGGTCCTACTGCCACACCTAGGTGGCAGCCACAGAGAGGGCCCTGTTCTCATCTATCTCTTGTTACTTAACCACACAGATCATTGTTCTGTTCTTTTCCTCCCATCACAAGGTCTCTCTGCTACATTTTGTAATCTCAAAACCAAGACCCAGTCATGCACTCATTCAAAGCAATAACAACTGGCACTTAGCTGTCCAAATATAAAGGGTGGCATGGGGGGGGGCGAAGTGGTGGTTATAGAAAACACCAGGGAAAACCGTATGTCAACATTTTAAAGGTACCATCTCCTCACATTTTCATCTACTAAACATGGTGTTCATCTTGGTAGCCTGACCAATCTATTTTGTGAGTAGATTTCCCAAAGGAGGCGGAACAAGAGGTGAGATGGAGCAGAAGGAGAGGGCAAGGCAAAGGGCCAGTGTGTCAGATCCTAAAACCTCTGTAACAAATCACCATGAAGTAGGTGGCTTAAATTGTATTCTCTCACAGTTCTGGAGGCTTGACATCTGAAGTCAAGATGTTGGCCAAGGTTGGTTCCTTCCAGAGGGCTCTGAAGGACAACTGGTTCTGTGCCTGTCTCCTGGATTTGGTGGTTGCTAGCAATCACTGGCATTCCTTGGTTTGTAGATGTATCACTGAAATCTCTCCCTCCCTTGTCGATGTTCTTCCCTGTGTGTGTGTGGTGTCTCCCTGTGTCTCTCAAGCTTCCTCTTCTTATAAACACCCCAGTCATGGATGAGGGCTCACTGTAATTCAGTATGACCTCATCTTGACTTAGTTATATCTGTGTATCAGTTAGCGAAGGCTGCGTAACAAAGTATCACAAACTGTGTGGCTTGAACAAGAGAATTGCACTGTCCTCCAGTTCTGAGACTAGAAGTCCAAAAGCAAGCTGTTGGTAGGGTTGGTTCCTTCTGATGGCCATGAGAGAAGGATCTATTCCAGGTCTCCCTTTGGCTTCTAGATGGCCATCTTTTCTCTGTGTTTCCTCACATCATCTTCCCTCTATGCATGTCTGTCTCTGTGCCCAGATTTTTATATGAACATCAGTCACTGGATTAGGGCCCACCCCAGTGATGTCATTTTAACTGAGTTATCGCTATAAAACCCTATCTTCAAATAGTGTTATGTTCTGTGGTACTGGGGGTTTGGACTCCAACATAATCTTTTTCGTGGGGTTGTGTAACAATTCAACTCATAACAATCTACAAAGACCCTATTTCCTAGTAAGGTCACATTCATAGGTACCAGGAGTCAGGACTTCAACACATCTTTTTTGAGAGACACAATTCAACCTATAGCTGTCAGCTTCATTGAGTCCCTGAGAACTGCTGGAGTGTGGACTTCATCACCCCTCAGGTCAGTGTACAATTCTAGGAAACTTTTGATTGAGTGCCCTGAGCTGCCCCAACACTGCCCATGTACCTCTAATGTAGTACTTCCTGACTCATGTTGAAACCTATGTGAAATCTATCGCCCAGGACTGTGAGCTCCTCCAGGATAGGGATGAAAACTTATTTCAGGGCCTGTCACAAATGAGATGCTCAGTGAATGCTGGACTGAACTGAATTGTTTGTCCATCATTTACAAAAATCGTCTTGTTTCATATTTTGCCATCAATTATGAGCAAATAAGCAAGCCAAATACATTCTTGGGTGATTCTGTAAATCATGGAATCACAGGCTGTCAGGATTGGGGAGGGGGAGCCCTGGAGATTTTCTAATCTAGGAATAGCAGATGGCCAGCACGCATTTCACCATTTCTAGCTCTGTCCCTGTGCAGACATCACTAATCTATTACAGCATTCTTCCCCACACTAAACTTGGATACACCTTCAGAGCTATTCTCAATATGTAACTCCAGAAGATGAAACCAATGTGCTATGTCTTGGGAGGTTCAACTCTATTCCTCCCAATAGATGGGAAAACTGAGACCCACAGTAAAGGAATGTGTCCAAGGTGATAGTGGCAGAGGCAGAACTGGAAGCCTCATCCCCTAATCCCTGGGACCCTATTGGTTCTGCCCCCTCCTTCATGGTTTTCTGAAATGTTCCAGTGAAACGTGAATCACTGCTGCATTAAACACCATTGATTCACACAGGGAGATAAATCGTTCCTTTCTCAAATTTTCTGATCATATTAAAGAGGTCCCAGTATGATGCTGTTATGTCTGTAACACTCTTGAATCCTTTTTTTTTTTTAGGAAGAGGATGTCCAAGCACAGAGTCTTCAAGAGGCAATAGCATCCAGTTAGAATTTAACATGACCAAATTGTCTTCTTCTTACTTATGATTAAGATCACCAACCAATTATTAAAAAAACTTTTCACACGTGGCTGTGATGACATTTTTCTTTTTAAATAAATGTATTTAAGCTTTTCCAGAGTCAGTATAAAGACAAACATTAACAAAATATAGGCAGCCCACAAATGTAGCAAAATTTAAAAAGCTTGGGAATTATTGTGTAGCCATGTGAGCATTCTTACTCAGGACTCCTAAGACAAATACTTTTCCCCTTTCTCTACTAGACTTTTCAGAAAATATTTCCTTTTGCTTTGTCTCCTGCCTCTCTCTTAGCTTTTCCTCTGCTCCCAGTCAGCCTCCTCCCAGGTTCTCACCTACCAGTCTCCTTGTCTCCCAGTTGCTAGACTCTGTCATTTTCAGCATAGCTCCCTCCATCTGCTAAAACCAGTCTGAGGCTGCCTCTCTGCAAACCATGTGGCCTGGCAGACAAGGCAGCCTCAATGTTGATTCAAGAGTTGAAAGCAAATCCAGCTTAACCCTCATCCTCCTTTCTTAGCAGGAGAGGAGGCAAACTTTGTCTCCTGTCTCTCCTGTCCTCAGCCGAGGAGGGTGGGTCCCAGCTAGTTCCATGGTGCCCAGTCCTGTCTGACCTGGGTCTTCCTGCCTCCCTCCTCCACAGGAGCTATTCATAGACCTTCCTATGCCCACTCTTAGAAAGAAGCACTTTGTGCCCTTCACTGGATGGACTTCAAGCTGACACACCTTCCTTGGGTCAGGAGGGATGGGCCAGTTAGCCTTCCTCGTGGTTCAGGGCAGTGAAGTTCCAAAAAGTCTTGCAGCAAGCGGAACAGGGCCTCGGGTCAGGCCAGGCAGCTTTAGGGGTCTGTGCACTTATGCTCTGATGGTGCTCTCCCGGAAAGTCCCAAAGCTGGGCCTGGACGTCAGCATCACCACGTGTCCTCTCCCAATGGACAAAGTGAGGTAAAGTCACATTACACATTGGAGAAATGGAAAAAAGAAAGAGAAGAGGAATGAAGGAGAAAAGAAGGAGAGGAAGGGAAAAGAGGAAGGTAGAGAGGACCCTCCCAAGACTAGTTGTAGGGTTTTCTGAGAGCAGATAAAAGGTATCATGAAGGGGCATCCCAAACCACAGTGGGTATGACTTGCCCATGCACAAAGGCCCTGTGATGGCAGGAAAAAGTGCTGCCTGAGCACCACTGTGCACTGTCTGGCTTTCATTTCATGTGCAACGCAGAGTGCCTGCTATGCGCAAGGAGCTGGAGCTCCAGAAATGCTCAAGACAGACCAGGTCTTTGCTCTCTTGGAGCTGACACTGGAGTGGGATAACAATGTCCCAGCAGCGCGTGGACACTGGAACCAGACTGCTGAATTTTAAGCCTGCGGTCCTGCATCTTAGCTATGTGACCCCGCATCTCCACTTAACACAAGTCAGTATCCTTATCTGTAAAATGGGAATAATAAGAGCCTCACTTAAAAGGGTCTTGGTAAATTTTCAAAGATATAATTAATATACGGCATAGTGAACTGTGGTGATGTCTCACTGTGGCGTTAACTGTGTTTCCCTAATGTCCAATGATGTCTAATCATCTTCCCATGTGCTTATGTGCTATTTCAATATCTTTTTTGATAATGTGTCCATTCAAATATTTTACTGTCTGGATACAAGTCCTTAATCAGATACATATTTTACAAATATTTTCCCCAGATTGTGACTTTTCTTTTTGTCTCCTTTAATGGTCTTTTTCTAAAAGCAAAAGTTCTTAATTTTTATGAAGTCTAGTTTGTCAATTTCTTTCTTTTGTAGATTTTGCTTTTGATAGCACATCTAAAACATCTTCACCTAACTTAAGTTTTATAGTTTTATTTCTTACTTTTAGGACTTTAATCCATTTTAAGCTAATTTTTGTGCATGTTGTGAGGTGAAGGTCAAGGTTCATTGTTTTGCATATAGATAATGGAATTATTTATGATTCCCTTTTTACAGACTGAGAAAAAAGAGAGACCCAAAGAGGCCAAGTAAGGAACCCCAAATCACAGATTAAAACAGATTGAGCTGCACTTGAACCAGACAACCTGATTCCAAATAAAGTACTCTTTGCAGGCTGCCTCCACTTACTTGGTGCCTACAGTTTCTTCAAGGCTGTGGTAAGAGCAGGCTTGGAAGGCAGAATAACCTCATTTCTAGTCTTGGCTCATCACTTAGCCCGAGCAAGTTGCTTAGACCTTCTAAGCCTCCATTTTTTTCATCTGTAAAATGGGACTAATAAGAGTGCGTCCCTCATAAGGTTGTGATGACCATTTTAAAGAATGCACTTAAAGTACTTCGCACAAGCTGGCATTTAGCAGCTGCTTCATGCAAGTCATTGTGTTGGGATGACTTCTCTTACCCCCTCAGCCTTCGCCTTGACTGGAGCCCATACCCAGCCTCTTCTGAGCCTTGGCACGCTCCAAACCGCCATGGCAGAAGCTGTGGGTTAAACTGAGAAAGGGGGCAGACACCTTCTACCACAGTAACTCACCAGGGTGTACTGCATGAGCTGTTTGGACAATAAGAGAGTATATTGTCTAACAGACATTCCACCTTGAAGCTGTTTCAGCAACTTTCCACATCCGCCCCCTCAAATGTCCTCCCAACTATCTGTGCCTTCTGGTATTCACGCCCTGTATAGTCCCTCCAGCGACCTGCTTCCAACCAATAGGAACCCTGGTAAAGGTAATGGAATGTCAAGTGTGCAATCACATTACAAAAGCTTGTAACACCATTCTCCCCAAAAAAGACTCCGTCCTGCAGGCTTTGGTGAAGCAAGTGGCTGTGATCAGAAGGCTCATGCAGCAAAGAATTGAGGACAGCCTTCTTCAAACAACCAGCTAGGACCTGAGGGCAGCTTTCATCTATCGGTCAGCAAGAAACTGTGGCCTTTACTTAGTCCAACAGGCCTGAAGGAACTGAATTCTGCCAGCAGCTGCATGAGCTTTAAAGCCAGTCTTTCTCTAGTGGAGCCTTGAGACAAGATCACAGTCCCAGCCGACATCTCAGTTTAAGCCTCGTGGGAGGCAGGCACCCAGTGAAGCCAGGCCTAGACTCCTGACCCACAGAAATGATGAGATAATAAGTGTGTGCTTTTATTAAGTCACTAACTTTGTGGAAATTTGTTATACAGCAATAGATACCTGATCTAGAAATCAAGATAAAGAACAAAGAGAAGGCTGGAGTGAAGAGCAAAGGAGGCGAAAGACCTGGGAAAGGAATAGGAGAGGACATCCTTTATGCCATCTGAGGAGTCTCCCTCTGTCCTCTTAAGTATGTGCAGTGACCAGACCCACACTCCAGCAGGCCCGCGACTTTGGGGATCACCCTTGGTAAATACAAGTCCTTCCACCAGATTAACTAGCAAACGTGGTCTCCTTCGGGTACTTCTGATATCTACTCCCTCATGATAATCAAAAGTGGACTGTAAGTGAGACATACAGTTTCTCCTTCTCCTTCCCTTCAGGTAGGGCCAGCCACAGGCCAGCCTCCTGCCTCCTTTCCTCAGACTGCTTGGCTTCGGTTCTCCCCAGTGTGGAAAGGGAAGGGAGGACGTGGATGGAAGAGAAGGAGGTAATTTGCTCTTTTGAGGCAAGATTCTTCCTTAGATAGCCCCATGTTAGCACTCTCACCATGGATTCTACATCTGGTCCCCGGTGTTCATGTCCCTTTCACCTGCCAGTGGTGGAGAGAGCGGTTACTCCTAACACAACAGCAACCTCTGTTGCATTTCAGTAACCTCTGGTGGTTAGATACAGGAGGAAGTGAAAGAGCCCTGTTCCTGCAACCTTGTTCCAAGGGGGCTTCTTCAAGCAAAAGCAAGCCTCAGGTGGAATGCACCAAACACAGAGATGCTTATCAGCACGCAGGCAATCAACCACTCTGTGTCTAAGGAGAGACTCCTCCCCCCTCTGCCCTCAGGTTACGTGGCAAGCCCCTTGCAGGAGCAACTCCTTCAGAAACAGATGCCCTTAAAGCATAATCAGAGGCCTCGTCACCAGACCAGGTAGGGGCTCATCCCCGGGAGAATGCAGGCCAAGGGGCTCCAGAACTCCCATCTCCGGGATCGACAGCTGAACAATGCTCATTTCTTCCACCTTATTCACACACAGGTTGTGGGTCTTGCTACCCTAGTCCTAACCGAACTTTAACACAACTCGTTTCACCAATAAAAAAGCTATTTCTAACATTCCTTATGCTAATGAACGAACCCAAAGGCAATCATTCAGATAAGGACTCTTCATATACTAATTAACCACTCACTCCTAGAGTGTTGATCAGTATTAACTTGCACACATACACATCACGGCACTTACACTGAAGTATTTTAAAGTAAATTACCACGCACAATCTAGCACTTACTGAATCCTGATTTTGTTTGGGTTGCCGAGTGCACAGCCGTGAGAGATGAATCATGACTGTCTGCTAATTCAGCCATGACAAACTCAGCCTCTCTCTGCCAGATACCCTCCAGCCTCTCCTTGTGGCCAGGGGAGGCCACGTGATGGAGTACCGGTCTATAAAAGTGAAGGGGAGGTACGCTGAGAAATCCTTTCCTCTCTAATAGGACATAGACACACACAAGGCAATTTCTTAGCATCTTGGCTGTCTTTGTTTCTGTCTTTGCATGGGGTAAGAAGAAAATGTGATGTTTGTAGCCCCCTTATAATCATGAGGCCTCCAGTATGAGGGTAAAAACTAAAAGAAAGAGGATGGCAGAATGGAAAGGCCTGGGTTCTGATGATCTTGTTAAGTTACACACCATCCCTAGGACTCCTATCTCTTTTCAGTAAAAAATAAATCTACCTATGGTTTTACTCGCTGTTAGCTAGGTTTTCTATTCTTTTCAGTGCTAAGTATCCCAACTGATACCTTTGGCCTGGAATAAAGATATAAAGGAGGGACCTTTCCTGAACAACTAATGCCCTAAGGTCACACAGACACACACACACACTTCCCTCCCGCCCCCAAGGCTGAAGACCTATCCTCAGAAAATTAGTGCAAGTCCATCATTTCAGAGTGTTCTGGCCAGTTCTGGCTTCAGTTTCTTCACTTCTAAAATGAGAAGAGTAACATCTTCCCTAAAAAATCCCATGGGTTTAGGATAAGAAATTTAAGGTAGTTTCAATGAGAGATGACTTAGGACAGTGATTAAACGCATGGACCCTGGAGCTAGACTGCCTGGGTGAAAATCCCACTTCCACCACTTGTAAACTGAATGAGCAAATTACTTCTCTGAGTCTTAGTTTCCTTATCTGCAAAGTAAGGATAAAAATTCCTGTTTCAAAAGGTTTTATTAGGCTTTAAGGAGTTAATACTTGTTAATAAGCACTTACAACAGCAACCAACAAAAGTAACCACTGTACAAGGATTAGCTATGATCATGATGATTATTATCATGATATCTGAAAGGGCTTTGAAAACCTTAAGTTCACTCTGTGACAACATAACAAGATAATGGTAACACTGATCACCCCAACTTAGTAATAAAGGAGTATCAGTGAGCCAACAGGACTTACAACTTGTAGGGAAGGAAGGAAAAGAAAGAAGAGATAAGGAAACAAAAGAAGGGAAGAGAAGAGGGTGGGAGGGGTTGGGAAGTGAGAGGAGAAGGAAGATGAGAGAAACATATGGTCAGTGAAACCGCACAGAGTGGGAATGAGGGCTAAGTGACAAGAACAGGAAGAAGCTGCTCTTTTTCTTTTCAGCAGGCAACCCTGTAACTTTGGGAGAACATCATTCAGAACATACCATTTCCCACAGAGAATAATGCAGCTTACCCACAATTTCATCAGTGGTGCCCAAGCAGCATTAAAAGCATCGAAGCCGGCCCTTCACCTTAGGGCACTGCCATGCGGCGTCATTATTTCCATGGCAAACAAAATCTTTCCCAGGAAACAGAATAGAGAAAGTAACTGAAATGTCCGTGATGCAGTGAGAAATTCAGGGTCGCTAACCATTCCACATTTGTGAGATTGCCCTGTGTTTGAGATTCCCACCCTGGTGGCGCCTATGGGGTCCTATTTTTGAACAAAGAACCAAGCATCAGCGTTGGAGCTTCCCTGAGGGGTCCAGATGCCTCATTTCCTGGCTCCTGGTACACACTAAATCAGGAACAAGTAAATTCGTTCCCAAGTCCAACACAACTCGGTGGCTCCCCTCCCCCCTCAGAAAGACCTATTCCTCATCTCTCTCCATGTCCCCTGTCTGGGATCTTGACCCCATGGTTCCCACGCAACCGCCAGCTCTACTGCTTCCCCGTACCCCACTGTAAATGCCCAATAAACATTTTTGCATTAAAAAAATTAAAGTGATAAATATATATATATAAAGGGTGAAGCAAGACTCTCAGGGACATACATACTTAGGAATATTAATTATCCTTCACTTCCCTTATATAAATTATGCCTTTTATATCATCTCTATGTCAATTTCACAAGGGGGCAGGAAAGTACAGTCTTAAAAGTTAGCTTACTTTGGGCACTACAGTTGGGAAAAATTATCTGCAAGTGGATTATAATTTCATAAATTATTAATCACCTTATTTTAACTTTTTTTCTATTTTTTAAATTGTATTTATTTTTTATTGAAGTATGGTCAGTTTATAATGTTGTGTCAATTTCGGGTGTACAGCACAATGTCCCAGTCATACATATACATAAATATATTCGTTTTCATATTTTTTTTCAGTATAGGATACTACAAGATATTGAATACAGTTCCTTGTGCTCTACAGAAGGAACTTGTTATTTACCTATCTTGATCATCTTATCTTTAAACTAAAACAGGTAATGGAATCTACTGTTCAACTCAACAGAATCAAACTCAAGAGTTCTACTATCAGTTAGGGTTACTGGGGTTCATAAAAGACCATCACTCCATTAAAAGCATCGACCAAAAAAAAGCCCAAGTAAACTTAAAAACTTAAAAAGCAAAACAAAACAAAAAAACCCCCAAAAATCAAAAACAAAAAAGAAACAAAAAGAAAACGAAGTCAAAAAAATCTTGCTTCTCTTTAAAGCCTGTGAAGTCTGTAGATGAAAAAAAAAAAATCTAAATAAACTGAAATCCAGACAGGGAGAAGATCTTTTTTTAGATGAGCACAGACAGGAGACCATTTCAATCTCTGGGGGAGTTGCTGTGGCTGGCATGGAAGCGGGCCTGCTGGAGGCAGAGCAACTTTGTGGGAACGAGGAGAAATCAGCCAAGCTTTTCAAGGCTGTGCATAGGCTGGCACAGCAGACTGGAATCTGGAAGAGCCCCAAACTCAGAGTTAGCCCTCCCCATCCACCAGTATTCCCCCATGGGCATTTCATTCAATAGGTGGAATAATCAGAAAGCCGACAATAAGGTGTGGAAAGCGGAGAGAGCTCTCACAGCCTTGTGGTGCTTACATCCCAAAACCCTGCTGGAGTGTCAGAGGAAGGGTGCTGATCTCCCTCAAGACATTTAAAATCAGAGGTGAACTAAAATTCACTCTGCTGGCATCCAGCCCCAATTCAGCTCCACTGCTAATTAGACTGACAGCTCAGCCACTAATAATAGCTGCATGTGAGACAAAAGGGCCAAACATTTCTGGAGGAAATGACAATCTACTTGAGTCTCTCTCGGTCTTTTACTTACTATGTCTGACCTATGATTAAAAAAAGAGGAAAAAAAAAAAAACTATGACATGCGAAGAAGCAGGAAAAGGTGACCCACAGTTAAAAGATACAAAAACATATCAATAGACTCAGGCCCACAGAAGAGCCACATGATGAAATTTTCAGAGAAGGGCTTATAATTATCCCAAATACGTTAAAGAATTTGGAGGAAAAGAAGGATTCAAAGGGGTTAGGGGCTGAGAATGTCATCAAATAAGTGAAACTCGACAAAAGAACCAAATGGAAATTCTATAACTAAAATAAACTATTTTCTTAGAAGAAAGAAATTGTTGGATGAGCTTAACAGCAGGCTGGACAGAGCAGAACAAAGGATTGGTGAACTGCAGGTGACTCAGTAGAGATTACTTAACCAAAGCACAGAGAGAAAAATGAAGTGAAAAACGTAACTATATCAAAGACTTGCAGAACAGTATCAATTCAAATAACACAAGTGTAATTGGAGTCTCAGGAGTGGAGAAGAGAGAGGACAGAGAAGAAAAAATATTTGAATTGATGATCACCCCCCAAATTTCCAAAACAGATGAAATACTTCAACCCACACATCTTTAAAAAGTACAACAGACATAGAATAGAACAAATGCAAAGAAAAACCACACCTAGGTACATTATAGTCAAACTGCTAAAAGTCTGAGATAAGGAGGAAATCTTAAAATCAGTCAGAAGAAAAGAATCATTACATTTATGGGAACGTCAATGCCAGTTACAACTGATTTCTCATTGAAAACAATCGAATAACAGTTTCAATGTTATTCAAGAAAAAGAAAACTGTCAATCTAAAATCTTCTACTCAGTGAAGATATCCTTCAAAAATGAAGGCAGAATTCAACCATTCTCAGGCAATCCAAAACTGAGAGAATTTATGACCAGCAGACCTGCACTACAAAAATGCTTCAGGCTGAAGGAGGAGCGATCCAGTTTGAAGTCCTCAGCCGCAGGGAGAAATAAAAAGCACTTAAAAGGATAAATATGTGAATAAATATAAAGGAAGACTTAAAATCTTTTCTTTATAAGACTATTTGTTTAAAGCATATTTAACAATATAGCCTCAGATGTATAATATATTTTAAGTAAAATATATGACAAAAGGCAGAAGATGGTTAAGTGGAATGATGTTTTTGTAAGGTTCTAACATTGTTTATAGATTATATAGTAAGAATTTAAGTGGACTGTGATAAATTAAAGGATAAATATTATCATCTCTAGATGAATAAGTACTAAAAATAACACCATGATGTGTAGGTAAAAGCCACTAGAGAAGGTGAAATAGAAACGTAGAAAATACTTGACCAATACGAGAGAAGGTGGGAAAAGTGGATGAACAAATAGCAAGATAGTAAATTATTGTTAATCACATTAAATGTAAATGTATTAAACATTCCAACAAATGAACAACTTAAAAATAAACCCACAGATTTTTAAAATAGGAAAAAAGAAAATACCTGAGTGGCCAATAAGCATATGAAAGGGTGATCAGTGATATTAGACATCAAGGAAATGTACATGGAAACCATTGAGATACTGGCACTGGAATGACTAAACCTAAAAAGACTAGTGGTACTAAATGTTGGTAAAGACGTGGAGCAACTGGAATGCCTGTAAATTGCTGATGGGAGCATAAATAAGCAACAGCACTTTGGAAAACTGACAGTTTCTAATAAGGTTAAACAGACACCCCCTCTATGACTTGGCAGTTTCCCATGTACCCAAGAGAAATGAATAGATATAAAAATATATGTGAAAAATGTTCATAGTCATTTATTCATCAATGCCCCAAACTTCCCTTAACAGGAGAAGAGATAAGTAATGTTGCATATTCTTACAGTGGACTGCTATTCAGCAAAAGGAGTGAACTACTGATACCTGCAACCAAATGAATGATTTTTTTTAAGGTAGGAGCCAAAGAAGTGAAATACAAAGGAGTAGACACTATTTGAATCCACTTACTTGAAGCTCAAGAACACAGGAAACTGGTCTACACAGACAGAAGTGAGAATACTGTCGACTGCTTTGGGTAGTGCAGGGGACCGTATAGTAACTAGAAAAGGGCATGAAATTTTCTGGGGAGATGATAATATTCTATATCTTGATCTTGGAGGTGGTTACATGGGTACATACCTGATAAAAAGATATGGAGCTGTATATGCAAGGTGTGTGTATTTTACTGTATATAAATTGTATCTTAGTAAAACTACTGGAAAAAACTAAGTCCAGGTGATGTAGGTAAACTGCTCCCTTGGCATCTGGGATAGCACACTTTCTGGATTGCCTCCTGCCTCTAACCCCAGACATTTATTTCTCCATTGTCCTTTTCATGGGTTTCTCTAATTGATTGCCTTTCTAAGTGTGTGTGTGTGTGTGTGTGTGTGTGTGTGTGTGTGTGTGTGTGTGTGTGTGTGTGTGTGTGTGTGTGTGTGTGTGTGTGTGATGTTTTTATTTTATGCTTGTTTTCTTTAAAAGAAATCTCTGCTTATTATAACCAATAAAACAATATGGTTATATAAAAAGAAAATTTAATCTCACCTGCCACTCATTAGCCTCTCAGCCCTACTCAATTACTCAGTTCTAGAGAACACCACCCATCTCCTTCAGCTTCCACTGCAGGACAGGAGAAACACCAGACTATTTGACTGGGCTGGACCATTTACTAAACTTCGCCAGACCACAAAGCCAGAGCCCCAAACCAAATGTCCTAATTTGGACCCAGAGTTAGAAAATGTAACAACTGCCTTAAAAAAGTAGTAAAGAGTAAAGCTACCCTCTGAAGACATCTGGTATTACGTTCATGCATCTCTGTCGCCTGTGTCCGTCTCAGTTTTTACTTTCTCTCCTCCCCATGCCTCTTTCTTCCCCTCTCTTTTCCTTTTACTCTTTACTCTCTCCCCTACTTCTTTTCCATGAGATGTGCTTACTTTACCATATGTATTTTTCTTATTTATTGAATAATAGTATATATATCCTGTTCTTTTCTTCTTGTAGAAGTGAACTGTCTTATATTTTCTTTTAGAAAAATAAAGTGGATTTTCACTGTGACTCTGTTAATTTTTCATGTGAGTCATATTGATCTTTGCTCTAGGACTACACAAGAAATTGTTTCTTTTCTGAGTGAACTCGAGTGTGTGTGTGTGTGTGTGTATAAATATAAATATATATACATACATATTTTTTAATGAGAGCAAGTCCCAAGCTCTGTATTTCAGAAAATAAATTTGTAAATTTCCCTAGCTTCACTTCTGAGTTCAATGCATTTTGAAGTGGCTGGGACAAAATAAATGGTCTCAGAAAAAGAATGCCTGGGTGATGGGGAAAATACTGTATTTCTCCAAGGAAAGAATTTGAGACATACTTCAGATGGCTGTTTCATATAATTCATGAGTTACAATTGCTTGCTCATTTCAAACAAGAGGTACCCGTAATATACATGCACACACACACACACGGCAGGATCTTTAAAGATAATTTTTTATAATCAAATATGTCATAATAAATCCTTCTTGTAAATCTGAACCATTATCAACTTGCAGTTTCTGAAGAAAAACAACTTTCCTTGGCAACCACATTTTCCATAAACCCAAGGCTGTCCACCCTGGTGTTCCCTGCAGTCAGGAAAAAAGTAGACCTGAGAATGAGGTGACCTGCCATTTGGGCAGCACATTAGCTGTTGGAATGTTCTTCTTATCTTCCTGGCAAATTCACTGGAGAAACCTCTCACCCCGGCGGCTCCACAGCACACTTGCTGTCACTCTAGCACAGTATGTGTGGAGGGATCCAAGCACACTCCATGTTTGCCTGGAAACTCGCCCATAGTTCATTACCAGAGAGCTCAGTCTATTTTGATCTCAACCAAATGAAAGTTCCGGAAGTGTTCATTTTGTGGTGAGTCCAAGTTTTCTGTGTCATTGACCCTTATTCCTCTCAGAGAACCAAAGTAGAGAAAGCTTAGCTGTTCATAAACACAGCATATAAATTAATCATTATTTGGGTCCTGAGTTTTTATTTTCCAATTGTAAAAAGGTCAGAGCAAATGCCATGACACAGTCTGTCTTTCTATAATGAACAGCTGCTTTCCTAAGAAAAATTGCACTAACAAAATTCTCCCTATAATAATTTCTATCATTTATTGACTGTTTGTTGTCTGTGAGGCACAGGGCTAAACCTCACAAGATTATTTCACTGACTCTTTATAATCCCCAAATAAGCACTATCAATATCCTCTTTTTACAAATGAAGAAACTGCGTCTAAGAGCTTAAGTCCTTCTTACACTATTCTTAATGGTGCGTGGATTCAAAGTCTAATTCAAAGAAGTCTAATTTATAGGGATTTTTCATAACTACTAGCCTTGACTGCTCCTCCTGCTTCCTGTTTAAAACAAAAACACAAGAAAGTTGTAGCAGTGAAGAAAAAGAGATTAGGAATTAAAGAGTTTATTTTACCCAATTTTTATCCACTGTGCTGTCCATCGTTAGCACAAACTGAAATGAACTGTAGCAGAATTCACAAATACGAATTGCCAACAAAAGAAAATCCACACTGAGAAACTCAACACCCTGACAGGTAGCAATGTGCTTCCCTGCCCTGGGAGACCAGCTTTTCTCATTCAAGCAGTGCCAATTCCTGTGTGGTTATAGCAGAACCCTAATGGCCCACAGGGTTAAAATTACATGCTCTAATTGATCAATGCCACCATGACTAGTTTGTGTTACGAAAACCTAAGCTTTGGGAGACATATCTGTAAATATAAGACAGATTTTCCAGTATGAATAGGTCAGATACTTTTTGGGAGCCCCGTGTTTAAGTCTTTCCATGTCTGGATCCCATGTTTCATGGTGCATGGAATAAAGCATTGAGCTCAATGCATTAACTTTTTCTTTAATAGTCTGCAACCAGAAGAGAACTGGGAGGATTTTGTGTCCTGGAAAATAGCTACAGCCATGTGGCCTTTCCCTTATGTCTCATACCCCCACCAAAGTCATTAGATGAATACTCAGTCCTTTAGTCATATTTCTACTGTGACAATGCTCTGTAACAAACACGCCCCCTCCCTCCAATCTCACTAGCTTAAAAAAGGAAGTATCTATGGGAACGTAGGCTGCCTGTGGTTGCTTGGCTCAGCTGGGCTAGGCTAACGTCCAACCTTTCATTTAAGTTCAAGTCTGCTCCAGGTATCTTTATTCCAGGACTCAGGCTAGGAGAGCAATGACTACTTACTCTTCATGGGAAAAAGTTTGAAATGCCTCACAAAAACTTAGTAGTTTCTTAAAGTGTCTGCTCAGAACTGGCACACTGTCATTTTATTTCTGCTTGAACTAATTGGTCAAAGCAAGTCACATAGCTAGGTCCCAAGTGAATGGGGTGAGAATATATATTCTGCCTACGCTTGAGATAGATGCTGGAAAGTATGTGGCAGAGGGCATGGGAATAATAATCCAATCTACCACACTCAGTATTTCCCACAGGACTTTTCTCATATCTTTTTTATAGAACCTATCATATTTTATTGCAATTATGTTTATATACATATGATCCTCCCAGTAGACCAACTGAGTCACCACTTAACCCCAGCCCCACAGACCACGGCACTGCCTGTCCCGTTAGCAGATACTTAATAAGTAGCCAAGAAATAAATGTATGAATGAAGACACGTATAAGCCAGGTATCATGAACATACATAAATTATTTAATTCTCAAAATAAGATTACACCAGAGCATCACCTGTAAGAAAGCTGGTAATCACCAGTGTAGAAAATAATTATATAGAAGTCTTACTTTGAAATGTTCAAATTGTGGATCATCTCATTCACTCATTCAGAATATATTTATTGAATGCCAGATGCAAGAATACAGAAGTGAATAAGGCAGATACAATTAATGTCCTTGCCAAGCTAGTGGGCAAGAAAGACAAACAAGAAATTATACTGAGTGATAACTGGCATGGTTATGAAAGTGTGGGAGCATCTAACCATTTTGGGGGACCAGCAAAGGCTTTCTGGGCACCATGACTTTCAAGCTGAGCTCTAAATGATGAGTAGGAAGAGAAGGGGAGACAGGGAATTGACACTCAAAGCTGAGGAAGCAGTACAGTATGTGAGCTAGAAAAATTAAGGGAAAAACCCAGGTTTCAGTTTTGGGCAGCTGGGTGGATGGTGACATGATGATATTTACTAACAGGAAATACAAGAGAGAAAGTGTATCTGTTGGATAGGGTGGTGGGAGGGGGATGGGGTTCATTTTTGGACACTGATGGATTAGAAGTATGGTGATATCGCCTTAAAAAGACCCAGGTGGCAACTGGATCTGAGAGTCTCAATTTCAAAGGAGAGATATGAGCTGAGATAATAAATTTGTGATTCATCTGTATATATGTGTCTGATATAATAAAAAATATATCTGGGCTTCGTCCTCAGTTCTTGGAACAAAGCTTCAAAAAACTTTGAATTACCTGAGTGACAGGAGTGTCTTTGTTATCCTAATAAGATGACTCTTGGTGGGCTCTTGATGGCTTCAGGATGGGAGCTGGCCACCAGAAAGACAAACTACATGATTAGAGGGTTGGAACTCTGGGCCAGCCCAACCTCAGCGAGGGAAGGGGGCTGGAGGCTGAGTTCAATCACATGACCAGTGGCTGACTCAATCCTGTCTGCATAATAAAACTTCAGTAAAATCTCTGGACACCAAGACTCAGAGGAGCTTCTTGACTGGCAAGCACACTACTGTGATGGAAGGGTGATGTGCCTGGATTCCACAGGAGAGAAAACAGAAGCCCTTTGTCTCTCCCCCTCCTCAGATCTTTCCTTATGCATCTTTTGGCTGTTCCTGAGTTGTATCCTTAATAATAAAACTGTAATTTTAAGTACAGCATTTTCAGTGTATTCTGTGAGTTGTTTTAGCTAATTATTAAACTTGAAGGGGTCATGGGATCCCCTAAATTTATAGCCAGTCAGAAGTGTGAGTGGTCTCTGAAACCTGTGGCTGGTGTCTAAGGTGGGGGCAACCTGTGAAGGACTTTGCCCTTAACTTTCAGGGTCTGCATTAACTCCAGGTAGTGAGGGGTCATAGTGAAATAAATTGTAGGACACCCAGTTGGTACCAGAGAATTGCTGTCTGAACAATGTGGAGAATGAGACCATTTAATGCTGATGATTTTGCCCATGGAGAGTATATAGAAAAGGCCACTCAGGACAGAACCTTAAGAAATACGGGCATTTAATGCAGTGTTCCCCAAAACGTCATTTCAATACCATGGGAGCTAAATTGAGTTTGGGTTATAGAGAAACAAACTTCTGTTTATTTAATAGCTATGCATTTATTATAAATGTGTTGTGGTGTACTTTTTATTTACACAAAATGATACTGGTTTTTCCACTAATAACAGTGATATAAAGTTTCCTTGTAAGAAAATTAATTTGAACTTAAAAATTAAAATATTGGCAAAAACTGTATTAAATTCATTCATTCAATGAACTCACTGAATGAATGGAGTCCCCAATATGTGCCAGGTCTAGGAAGACAAAAAAAGGAAAAAAAATCCCTGCCCTCATGTGGCTTATATTCCAGTGGGACAGAGAGAGGGAATAAACATAAATAAGTGAAAAATATTTAGTACAGCAGATAGCAAAAAGTACCAAGGAGATAAAAAGGCAGAAATGTGGGTAAGATTGGGGAAGGAGAGTAGAAATTTTAGATTTCAAGGCCAAGGAAGTTTTCATCAAGAAGATGACAACTGAGTAACATCTTGAAAGAAGAAAAGAAGCTTATGAATATTGGGGAGAAAACCATTCCAGCAAGGAGCAGCACTAAGTGCAAGGGGCCCTGGAGCAGGAAGGAGGGAGCGAGGAGGCCAGCGGGGCTGGAGGCAAGAAAATGAACAAGAGGATGGGGGATGGGTGAGAAGAGCCTCTGCACCTTCCATGCAGAGGAAGATACCAGGGGAGGGGGAGAGGCTGAAAGTAAACAAGAGAGGTGAACATTACTGGCAGTCAATTGATCCAAGATGAGGAGAGGAGGCAGGTACTCAGGACACAAGTGGGGAAGGGTGCCTTAGACAAGACGGGTGTGGCTTCCATTGGAACAGGTGGGAAAAACAACCTGAGCCTTCCAAGGGAGAAGATCTTCAAGTTTCCAAACTGATTCTTTCTCCACTGAAAAAATAAAGCAACCCACAGGCCTCCCACCTCCACTGACCTCATCACAGCTAATTCCATTCTCTCTCTAGTCTCTTTTACTTGTTTGAGGCCAAGTGCCCTTCAACCTAATCCGTCTAATTAGCAAAATAACTCTACTCATTTGCATTACTTAAGCAGCATGTACCTGAAAGTCCTGAAGATGATATGCAAATCACAAGGACAGTCTGGAGATCCCAGAACTGAGGCTGTAGAACTATAAACAAATTAAATCTCATCTGGCTTGTGGTGCTACTGCTAAAATCCTGCTTCCCAAAGTAAAACAACAACAACAACAAAACCCAAAATCTACACAGAATGCTGTCACCGAGGGAGTTCAAGGATCTCCCTCTATCTATAGCCTGCCTCTTCCCTCACCATCAAATTCAAATTCTTTTAGCCCAGAGGAGCTACTATGTCCTCCAAGGCCACATAAATTATTGACAAGTAACGTTCAAGAACTCCCACTTACCCTCTAGACTTTTTAAAACTTCTTCACCAAAGTTTCATTAACACAGTAGAGTGTGAACTTGCACTGGGAAGAGGACTGGCACCCCAGGTCAAAGAGCCTGCATTTCTTCATCTTTTAAATTGTACTTTTACTAGTCATACACATTTTGCATTGCCCTTTATAATGTATCTGTTATCTGTTGTGATGGTATTTGGAGATGGAGCCTTTGGGAGGTAATCAGAGTCAGATGAAGTCATGAGGGTGGGGCCCTCATGATGGGATTAGGGTTCTTATTAAGAAGAGACACCAGAGAGCTCCTGCTCTTTCTCTCTCCTGTACTCTCACACAGAAAAAGTCACATGAGGACAGAGAGAAGGTGGCTGTGTACAAGTAAATAAGGAAGTCCTCACCTGAACCCAACCATGCCAGTGGCCTGATCTCAGACTTCTAGCCTCCAGAACTGTGAGAAATAAATGTCTGTTGTTTAAGCCACCCAATTTACGGTATTTCAATATGGCAACCCCAGCAGATTAAGACAGTCTTCCAAGGCTTCCCCTCCCTCCTTTTCCCAGGACTGCACTCTCCACTTTCACCCTCTTCCACAGGGGGAAGTCGTCTTCTTAGTACAACAGGAGCTATCCAGGTCACAGCTGATTGCTTCACATTGGATGAGTGCCTCCCTCCTTCCACACCCAGGCCATGGCTGATGGGTTCGGGGGCAGGCACCTGGACTAGGTTAGTCCAAACAGAGAATTTTCATAAGCTTTGGTGAATTCACAATAAGGAAGTCATTCCCAAGTGACAGAAACAGAAAGTGTAAAATTAGGAAATGCTGGTGGACATTTTTCTACCATGTTGAGAATGAGGCCAACACACAGGGCACAGTAGATGTGAGAACTGAACAGAGCCGTGGTATCACTGAGTCTCTGCTTCTAGTTTTCTCAAGGCCCAGCTGTGGCCTGCCCTTCCCATGACTTGATAGCCATGCTTATATTTCTGGGGCCAACAAATTCCCCCTTTACTTAAGCAACATTGACAGAGATGTAGGACACTTGCTCTGAGAGCAATTAAATGTAATACTTCTTTAGAAAGCAGAATAAAGATCAGGGGACTAATAAGTACTTGTTGATCATCTATTTGCCACTTATAGGCTTCAGTCTTGCTGAGAGATAACATCCTGGGAAAATGGTGACTGCCATGGACTCCAGCTGGGAGATGCAACCAGGGCAACTCACATTTGCAGTACTTGTGAAATTCAAGATCACTGACTAGTGAGGGGGTGGAAAACATCTTAAGAGGCCTCCACTGGGAAGGGGGAGAAACAGACTTCACCCCAGCGTAGCACACTCAAAATGATGACGGGGAAAAAGGAACAGAAAATAGTCTGGGCCAAGGATCAGAAGACCTGGTTCTCCATCTTGGATCTACCACTGATAAGTGCAGCTCTTTGGAATAATCACAGAACTTCTTTGGGCTTATGTTTTCATATCTATAAGCAATAAGTTTATTCTGTAGAGCACAGGGAACTATATTCAATATCATACAGTAACCCATAATGAAAAAGAACATGAAAAGGAATATAGGTATGTGTATGTATGACTGAAACACTGTGCTGTACAACAGAAATTACACAACACTGTAAAGTGACTATACTTCAACTAAAAAAAAGGTTAAATTAAAAAAAATTGTAATAATTTTAAAATTAAAAACAACAACAAAAATAAACGTTGTCAGGGCAAAAACTATACAGCAACAAAAAACTATGCCTGCAGACACAATATGAACCATAGCATTTGCACAGCATGATGTAGGGGTTAAATTATGACTCTGAGTCATGTAATACCTTATCATACTAACATACCAGAGCTGCCAATTTCAGCAGGAGGGCCACCGCATACTACCAGGATTTACACATTAGAGTTGCCTGATTTGCATAAATGTAAAGTCTATGGCTTTGCAGCCTGACAGGTGGAGCAAGGAGAGCCAGTGTGTATACTATTCAAACTAGTAGAGCGTCCCAAGAATGAGAACCCTGAGTTTCTGTGGCGCCATGACACTTGCTCCCGCTGCAGGGCTCATGCTGTCTTGCTGCTCTCCTGGTGCACAAGGGTCCCATCTCTGGCTGGGGTTGCTGGACTTCACTCTAGAGCCAATCCCCAGGCTAGGCTGGGTGTCTTCTGGGAAGAGAGAGCACCTAGGGCTTCAGTCCACATTCACATGGACAGCATCAATCCCCCATAGAAAGGTTAGGGTACTGTGGCCTCCCCCATCCCAAAGGAACGTGCATGTGCCTATGGGGAGGCAAATCTTAACAGGAATTGGCTTAAACAGGTCAGATAGTTTCATATTGGATAACCTTTTGTTATGTTCAATAATTTTATAATGAATAGGAGTCATTTGGAAAGCCCATCTCTACTGGTTTTCCACTTATCATACCAAAGCCATGGAGCAAACGTAGTATTACTCATTAAAGGCCTTAGACTTCCAACCCTAAGTAGCAAGCCCCCCAAAACTGACAAAGAGAAGAGAGGCTGGAGGATGTGCCTCAGTGGACACTCTGATTCCCAGTTTCTTGTTCTTTTCTTCTTTCTCTCCCTCTATCCTGAGCCCAACTCTATTTTCTAGCTCTCCAAGGTTAGAAGACCCAGAGGAGTGTTGAGAAGATCCAAAGTCATTAGCCAAAATCTTTCTTGTGCAGAGAAAGTGGTAAACTCATAAAGACACCAAAGGGAGAGAGAAAAAGAAAGAAACAGAAGAGGTAGAAAGTTGGTGGGGGTGGGGTAGGCATTCTAACATTAAGTCACTCATCTGTATTTAATCCTGTTGGCCCTTTATGCTGTTCGACATTTACTTTCCCTTTCTGTTTGTCTTGCTGATTAGGCAGCAAAATTCAGGCATATTTTCATGCACAGAAGGGGAGGATATTCCAGCCACCCTTGTGGCTAAGCCCGTTGGACATGCAGACATGTATCTGAACCTCGGTTCAGTGGAAACAGACGGGAAATTTTCACCACCTAAGTCCTCAGTGTTAGAGTCTGTCAGCTGTTTTCTATCTTGTTGAGTATCCAGGCATTTTGTTTTTTGCTTCATCCTGCTTACTGCCTGAATTGACACAATGTCATATTATCAGTTTGGGGAATGAGGGAGCATGGGAGAGGGGGCTGAAGGGAAAGAGCAGAAATACAGCCCTCCAGCATGTTGGAAGGAACCCTCTGAAAGCTCACTGCTGATTCCTAAGGCAGAGCAACTTGTGTTCTCTCCCCTGTAGTCAGGTGGCACCCGGGACTCTGGCCTAGGCAGATGGTAAGCAGTATGACCAGTGGTTCCAACATCCCACCCAGAGTTCTAGACTCTTCTGTTCCGTTCATGGTGGAAAGTCACCTAAAAGATGTAGACATACATTAGATGAAGAAATAAGGAAAAGGGCTTTCCGCTTGGAAGACCAAAGAGTCATCCAGACAACATGGAAAGTGGAAGGAAGCCCTGTTCATAGTTGTGCGAGGACATCTGTTATAAACAGGCCCCGTCTGGTGTGCTCACCCTTCCTCTGAATCACGGAGAAAGCACTTCCAACCCGGTTTTGATCATGGGTCTCTTTGACAATGAGATGAAATCTATGAACTTTATCTCTGCACCAACGAACGTTATTTTGCATAGACATTCTAGAGTTCCAGAAGCCTCCTTCATCCCATCCATTGAACCCAAGCTAGGAAACTTTTATAGAAAAGATAATAATCATGGCCTATAAAAGCACCTATTCCCCAGCCTCTACTAACTATCACAGGGATAAGTAAAGAGCCCAAGAATTCTGTGTGCTCCTAAAAGATCCCTGCCCCCGTCCCTCCCCCTAAATACTCTCTGCCCCTAAACTGTCAGGCCAGCACTAATCTCTATGCCTGGAGAAAGCTGCCCAGGGCTCTAAGCCAACCCTCGTATCCCACAGTGCAGTCCTCACCCAGCTCCCAAGTGGGAGGTCAGGAAAACAGGCCGAGCCCACCCGCCGTTCTGCAGCACCCTCCCCTGCTTTGTGTTTGCTGTAGCCCTTATTACCATCTCATTACCATTTACTTGTCTGACCCCTTTAGGCACAAAGGCACAGATTCCTATCTGTTCAGTGCTTTAGCCTCAGTATGGAAAAATAGTGCCTGGTGCCTAAAAGGCATTCCATAAATGTCTCCTGAATGAAAACCCGATGAATAGAAAGCTAACATTTACTGAGCCCCTACTTGATGCCAGGTATGAAAGCACTTTTACAAACATTATTTCATTTCTTCTTTTCAACAACCCAAGGAGGGACGTATTTCTATTACTTTCACTATAGACCAGGAAACTGAGACGTAGAAAGGTTATAGAAGGTTGCCAAAGCCACAGACCAGTAAGAAGTGAAGTCAAAATTCACTCCAGCATCTGTGCTCCTAGGTCCTATGACTTAACAGTTGTTACAGGAAATACCCTAAGCCATGGGTTATTCTGTGTCACAGGTGAGACATCTCAACCTCTATTTTCTGTTTTTGCCTGAGCCATTTTTTGTCATTCTAACAGATGAGGAGATAAACCTGATTTGATCTATCTTACACACACACACACACATCATTTCTTCCCATAGCACATATCATAATATGACTTGGAACACTAGATCCTGAATTATTTGATTAGAACAAGTGTCTTCATGAAACTACATGACATTAGTCACTTTCCAGCACCCCCACACGAACAATATCCAATAGATGAGAAGTCAGGTTGGAGAAAGCCAGTGGTCCCAATTGAGCATTCATGGCATGCTTGAAGGGGAAGCAGAGGAGCCCTGCACGCACTCACAATGATGCATTGCACCTGCAAGACTGCAAAGGCACACTCATTCCTCATTCATGGGGAGAGTGGAAAGAATGGGTCTGGAGCAGGCAACTGGGAATTGACCAAAAAGCAAGCAAGTTGTCAATGTGAAAGGATAGGACCACTTTACAAAATAGAGCTCTTACTGCCTCCCACGCGGTAGTTAAGATGCTGCTGCAAAGATAGACGTTGAGTGTCTAAGTCACCGAGCAGGAAAAACCATTTGTGTAAAACCTGCATTGACCTCCACATTCCCATAAATGCCAAACCCTCTGTGTATTAAGCAGAGGCATCCCTTACTTATTTGTATGAGTGATATTATAGAAGGTTCAAATGCAGATGATCCTCCCTTCCCACCCCCAAAGCCCCAGGGGGCTAGAGAGGTACAGATTAAGGGATGAAAGGTTTCTGATAAAATTAACTCATTTGGTATGCATGGACATGCCAGGAATTGGGCTGGAGGACACAGGAATGGGAAAACAAAAAACAGACCTCCCATCGCTTGTCCTTCTAGGGCTAGACTTCAAGTGGAACACTTATGTTAAGGTGTAATGTAATATTAGGTCATTATCAGCAGAGTATCAGCAAAAGTTGTGGTACCACTGGGCCATTTAGCAGGATCAGAGGCCCAGAGATGGACAGTTCAGAGCATCTTAGTTACAGCCTTCCGGCTGCAGGGATTTCCAGCAGGATCTCAGCAGTTGTGATGTTTACCACTGGACCTAGGATACCGTCAGTGCTGGTCTAAATGCAGATTCCTGGGCCCCATCCTGTGTCTATGAAGTCAGCATCTCTGAGGGCCCAACCAAGGAACGTGAGTGCATGTTAACAGTCTCCCCTGGAGAGTCTGATGCTCGCCCTTTGTGTGACCACTAGCCTACTGATCATGACGCTAGACCCCTAGGCCTACAGTTGGAATCAAGAGATTCAACCTGTTATTTTATGTTCTTTTTCACTTTGGTGATTTTTCTCATTGCGCTTGAATCAAACCATCTATTTGGAGCTAGCAGAGAATTATTAAGAGCTTGGGATTTATAAATCAGGAAAGCCAGGTCCAAATCTGTCACTGAGTAGTTGCAGTAACCTTGGACAAGTTACTTAGCTCTCTAAGCCTCAGTCCACTCATCTGTTACATGAGGAGGGACACCTATCTCTCGGTACAGTCGAAGGAACCGATGTGAAAATGCTCGCAGGGTGATTAAGTACAGTGCGTGGCAGGAGCAGAATAATGTCAGTGGTGGTGGTGGTGACGGTGACACTGAGGCCCAGAGGTGGAAGGAACAGCTGCTGACAGAGCCATGAGGAATCCTAGGTTTGGAATCTGAGAACTTGGTGAAAGGAGATAAGAAAAGGGATGATGGGGAAATATGTGTGAGGGTGTTTGTCGGGGACAAAGGGAGCACCCTAATTCCAAGGTTCTGCAAACTATATTCCTTAGGTCAAATGCAGCTTGCCATCTGCATATAAAACAAGTTTTACTAGAACACAGCCACACTCTGTGTTTACCTTCTGTCTATGGCTTTCAAACCACAACGGTAGAGACGACTACTTGTGACAGACCATATGGCCCACAGGGCCTAAAATATTTACTATCTGGTCCTTTTCAGAAGAAGTTTGCCAATCCCTGCCCTCGTGGGTTGCAAGTGGGACTTTCATGGCAGAAGAGGGGGCCAAGAGAAGACACTGAATAATGAGGAGGACAGAAGTGCCAGCTGAACTGACTTGCGCACTGCCCACCAACACTCCACACACACACACACACACAGGTATGAGCACATACATGCATAACCCTCACGCTTACTACACATGACACACACAAACCCACGACACAGCCCCTATACCTGCAAACACTCCCTGCCTCCCCAGAGACTCCTACACATCCCCCATACCCTCACACCCTCAACACAGATCTCATGTCTCGCACATACCACACACTCCACACAAAACACGCCCCCACCGCCAACCTAGATGTGAGCGCATTCCTCTGACTCCATACATAATCCCCCCCAACACACACAAGACACCACCACCCACCCCCTTGCAGGAGATTGTTCGGTGTTCTCCTTCTAAGGGTTCCTCAGGACACCCATCTCCCAGCCTGGTCAAAGGGAAGAAGCACAAAGCCGGGAGCCAGAACACTTTGACTCAATCCTGGCCCCACCATTAAACAGCTCTATGACCTTGGGCAGGTCATTTTATCTTCCTGAGCCTCAGGGTCCTCATCTGTAACATGAGGAGGTTGGAACTGTGGGCTATTTATTAAGGCAAAGCATACCCTAAGAACAGGCATTCCACGCAAGGGTTAGCTTGTCTTTATGTGTCTCTCAGGGACCAAGGACTTGAGAGCCAAGGAGGTGAGTAGATACTGAATATCCCTTTGGTTTGTTTCAGAATCAAGATTCAAGTTCATGTTCTGGGAATGGCATTATTAACCTCTACTTATGAACAGAATGGTCAATAAGGAAGTGTTGATTAGAGTTATAAAATAAATTATGTCCTCCACACCTCCCACCCCTCCACCAAATTCACATGAAGCCCAAACCCCAGTGTGATGTCCTGGAAACAGGGCCTTTATGGGAGTAATTAATCTAAAGTTATGGGGTTGATGTCCTTATAAGAAAAGGAGAACTTCTCTCTCCATGCTTGTGCCCAGGAAAGGCCATGTGAGGACACAGAAAGAAGGTGGCTGTCTGTAAGTCAGGAAGAGAGACCTCACAGAAACCAATCACGGTGGCACCTGGCTCTTGGAATTACAGCCTCCAAAAATGTGAGAAGATAGATTTCTGTTGTTGAAGCCACCTAGTCTGTGGCATTTTGTTACGGCAGTTCGAGCGGACTAATAAAGTTAGATTCCAGGCTTGGTGACTTTGTAAGGGATAACAATGATACAGTCCTTGGCTCAAAGGGCTTTTCCTGTAGATGAGGATTAGGAAGGAGCAGAGGCAGACACTGAGGAGTGCTGTGGTTTACCCCCAGTCTTGTTCACTTTCATCTCAACTTTCTTTTGCCTATGAGTTGATGAACCTGGTGGTTGTTTTTGTGACAAACAGGGGGAAAAAATGGGCCCTGAAGTCAAGAGGTCTGCACTCCAATCTCAGCTCCATAGTATTATACAAATGAAATCTATCTTGGGGTTTGGGGTTCATTAGGTCTGAGGTCAAAAACCTGTTCTACCTTTAGCTATATAACCTTGGACAAATTACCCAACCCTTCTGATGGATAGTTGCTTTTAACTATAAAATGAGAGTAACATCAGTAACTTACCAGGTCACTGTGAAGATTAAACGCAATGGAGCATATAAAGAACTTAGCTCATGGTAGGTAAGGCTATACAATTTAACAAATCCAGTTCATGAGAAGTAGGTTGCGTTCCTTATCTTTTGCTATGGAACAAGTTACCCTAAAACTTAGTGGCTTAATACAACATTTTAAAACGTTTTCTAAACTGTCATAGCTTCCTGCCTCTGATTCTCAGATTTCTTTTTTTTTTAATTTATCAAATTTTTTTATTATGGGTATTGGTATAGCAGAATATAAAAATTAAATGATAAACATTTCTTCAAAGAGTACAATTTAACTTCATCTTAAAAAACGTTTATTTTTTAAAAACTATACATACTCAGGTAGAAAGAGGCTCTTTGACTTAAACTTATGACTTCAGAATTAAACTCTAGAAATAAATGCTATGGCCATCTAAAAGTTTATATTGACAAATTGCATACATTTTCAAATTATAATGTAATTTTTGTACACAGAATAACTATATATACACTTCACTTACATTGCTGATATATAACAACATATAAACTGTCTTGAGAAGTGAGGCTTAATTAATGTAGATTCAAACTAAGCAGAAGATCAGTCTCAATTACTACATTTCTTTCTCAACTAATAAGAGATAATCCAAACATTTGCGGAATATATAAAAAGTCCCATGCTTCAAGGTGTTGTTCTGGGAATTCCAACGTATTTTATATAAGAGATGCTGACCACGAAGGAGCTCACTGCTGTGCTCACCGGTAAAGTTGGAGGAACTCTGGTCCAAAGGAAGGGACTGCCCTCCATCCACTGGCCTCAGTGCAAATCAGGTGGTGATCTGACTAAGTGACTGAATGCAGCCTGGCAGCTTCAGAGGGGAGGGAACAGCACAGCTTTAACATGAGGGCCCACTCCTGGGAAAGGGGCCATCAGGATTTGGTGCTTGGTCCCCTGGCTGGTTTGTAAAAGCCTCTTGTGATGTGCTGATTCTCGTGACCTCCTCCAGGAACTGGAGCACCTTTAGCATCTCTGCCATCTCTTCTCGTATAGACTGCAGGGGTCCCTCTCTCTTCAGTTCTTGGACGAGAAAACTGATTTCCTTCCTTGAACTCAGGTTGCCCATCATCAACTTTCTGTAGGTGTCAGCGAGGCTGGGTATGTTTACTGGCTCCTTCTCTAGCCTGGTGTCCTTTAGAGCTGTCTCCATCCTGGCACACTCCTGTTTAGCCACATAAAGCTTGTCGATGAGGTGGCACTTCTCTTCGATCTTTTCAGCCAGTGTTTTTGCCAGTTGCTTTTCATGTCTTCCATTAAGTTAACTTCTAACAGACTGAATAATAAGTCTACAAGTAAATAACATGCCCACCAAAAAGGTGAGGACAGGCAGACTCAACACTGTCTCCCAGTGGGGGCTCTGGAACATGAGCTGAGAACACAGGCCATTGGGCAGCCACAAAACCAGGACCACACTCAGCTTCCTAAGGATCAGCCCAAGGCCAAGCTCCACGGAGGACAGCAGCCCCTCCATGGCACTGACCCACCCAGGGCTCCGCCCAGTTACCATGGAGCCACCAGCCACAACAAGCACCAGGGGACACCCCCAACATTCCACCTGGAACCCAGCCAGCATTGACATCTTGGATTGGTCAGTTATCTGGTCAGTGTTGGCAGGGAGGAGGCATGGCTGTCAGAGGACAGGGTTGTAACTAAAATGTCATTTTCTCCATTATTGCCTCATGGTAATTTTTTCTTATCTCTTTCTTTTTGTGTTTATATCTGTATACAATAAAACTATAGTGAAATGTGTCAACGTAAAGTTTATGATTTCACAAACCTTTCAAATTCCTAACCCTCGACAGTATTGGAAAAGTCAGTGGATGAACCATATGTTTGAATCACATCCACTAACACAGAATATATACCCTTTGTCACATTTCAGTTGAAATACACACACTCTTATGACATGCAGCCATCAGTCTGATGGTGGCCAAACTTAATAAAAATGAAAAAAAATCACAATGTATACTTTAATGTCTGTCTCTTTTGCTCTAAGTAATGTTTTTAGAGCTACATGTTTTTATTTGAACATGCCATTCATTCTGTTTGTAGGGCTGAATAATTTGACCCTGTAAGATTATATCACAAAATATTAATCCATTCTCTTAATAATGGGCATTTGGGTTAGTTCAAGTGTGGGTTATTATGAATAAATACTTTTGTATATATATGCATGCATCTTTTTTCTAAATATCTGTTTTCATTTACCCTGTCAGGCAAATACCTGGGAGCAGCTCTGTTGGGTAGATGTGTGCTAAATACCTCATTTTGAAACATTTCTTGAGGTATAATTTACATGCCACAAATTCACTCATTTAAATACAGAATTCTTTGGTTTGTGTGTGTGTAAGTGTGCAGAGCTGTGTCTCCCTCACAATCCCAGTTTAGAACAATTCTATCACAGGAAAAAAAGATTTCTCAGTCCACACTTTTCTTTATCAGCTTCATTTGACACAGTCAGTCTTTCTTTCTCTTTGAAATGCTTCCATGATATAGATTCCACTTCAATACATTTCCCATTTTTATAATTGTCTTTGTTCTTGGTTTCTGTTTTTTTATGAACTCACTGGCCTTTCCTTCTGTGACTCCGCGGATGGTTTGTACTTTTCTTCCAAACCCTTTAGCATTAGTTTGACTCAGGAATTACTTCTTCCTTTTTTTCTCCCATAGTTTATATTAGGGTTTACTCTTGATGTTGTATATTCTATGGGTTTTGACAAGTGCATAATGACATGTAGTCACTATTATAGTATCATACAGAATAATTTCACTGCCCTAAAAATCCCTTGTGCTCCATCTACTCATTCCTCCCCCACTTTCTCTCCCCTGGAAAGCACAATCTTTTTATTGTTTCTGTAGCTGTGCCTTTTCCAGAATGTCGTTTGGCTGGAATCGTACAGTTTGTAGCCTTTTCAGACTGGTTTCTTTCATTTAATAATATGTCTTTTAAGTTTCTTCTACATCTTTCATGGCTTGATAGATTTTTGGGGTTTTTTTTACTGCGTATGTATCTTTTAATTTACATGTATGTACTGTCCATTGTTTCAAAGAGTGTTTAGAGATTTAGCTTTTTAAACTTACATAGTTATCAAAGGAATAAAGCCAACCACAAAATAAGAATTAACTCAAAAAGATATATACACCCTGCTATGAACAGCAACATTATTTATAATTGCCAAGATACGGAAACATCCTAAGTGCACATCAATATTTTAACAGAGAATGGAGATGCAGGGTGTGTGTGTGTGTGTGTGTGTGCGTGTGTGTGTGTGTGTGTGTGTAATGGAATATATGTAAGTCACCATAAAAAAGGATATTTTGCCACTTGGAGACCTTCATTCACTTTTTTTTTTTCACTTCAAAAACCAGAATTTTATAACTGGCAGAGACATTTCCATTACATCGAAAACAACAAAATATCTAGAAATAAACTTAACCAAGGAGGTACCCATACTTTGAAAACCGAAATGACAAAGAAATGGAAAGATTGCTTGTGCTCTTGTATTGGAAGAATCAACACTATCGAAATGGCCACACTACCCAAAGCAATCCACAGATACAACGCAACCCCCGTCAAAATACTCAAGACATTCCTCACAGATCTAGAACAAACAATTCCACAATTTATAAGGAACCACAAAAGTCCCCAAACAGCCAAAGTAATATTTTGTAGGTCTCTTTTTCCCCCTCTTTCTTCTTTTTGTTCTCTTTTCTTATGGTTTGATGACTAGAGGAGGTCCTTTAACATTTGTTGTAAAGCTGGTTTGGTGGTGCTGAAATCTTTTAGCTTTTGTTTATCTGTGAAGCTTTTGATTTCTCCATCAAGTCTGAACGAGAGCCTTGCTGGATAGAGTATTATTGGTTGTAAGTTTCCCCCTTGCATCACTTTAAATGTATCGTGCCACTCCCTTCTGGCCTGTAGAGTTTCTGCTGAGAAATCAGCTGATAACCTTATGGGAGTACCGTTGTATGTTATTCATTGCTTTTCTCTTGCTATTTTTAATATTTTCTCCTTATCCTTAATTGATGTCAATTTGATGACTGTGTGCCTTTGTGTTTTCCTCTTTGGGTTGATTCTGTGTGGTACTCTCAGTGCTTCCAGGACTTGGGTGACTGTTTCCTTTCCCAAGTTGGGGAAGTTTTAGGTTATTATCTCTCCAAAAATTTTCTCAGGTCCTTTCTCTTTCTTTTCTCTTTTTGGGACCCCTATAATGTGAATATCAGAGCACTTCTCAGATTTCTTACAAGGCTACAACTAACATGTTGTAGCCAGGCCTGCAGTCTCATCTGAAGCTTGACTGGGGAGGAGTCTGCTCACTCAGGGATTGGTTCCTTGCTGTATAAAAGGCCACATTTCCTTGCTGGCTCTATCATTTTGCTTGCCATGTTGGCGTTGCCATAAGGCAGCTCATACCATGGTATCTGGCTTCCCACAGAGCAAACAAGTGAGTGAAAGAGAGTGTCCAAGATGGAAGCCATAGTCTTTTGGAAATTGAATCTTGAAAGTGACACCTTATTACCTTAAGCCACACTCTATTTATTAGAAATCCATCACTAGATCTAGGACATTCTCAGGGTAGGGGATTACCAAGGGCTTGAAGGCCAGGAGGTGGAAATCACTGGGGGTTATCTTAGAGGCTGCGAATCCCAGCAGTGTGAAGTGTGAAGAAGAGCAGAAAGATGCTCTGGAATAAGATTACAGCCAACTAACAGATTCCATATTTTTTAATTTGCCTGCTCGCTAAAATGTATTTGTTACTCCACAATGAATACTCATGACTCTTTTGCGGTCATTTGCAGACATGCACAAAGCAGTGAACAATTTGAGTCACCCAACACAGACATTTAAAGCTGCTGTGGGACCTAACCCTGTACTTCCCCTAAATGCAACAGTTCGGTATTCACTAAGTTCACTGTTCATAGAGACTTTATAGAACTTAACTACCATGAATAACAAGAATCAGTTGTACTTTGGTTGGACATCCAACTCCACCACTTGCCCACCTGTGCTGTCCTGGGCCAGCTTTTTAACCTCTCTGTGTTTTATTTGCATTAAGAGTAAAATGGGAATGACAACAGGACATACAACCGAGGGCTTTGGGGAGGATGAACTGTAATGTTCCTGGCACAGTGGACAGCACACAGCAAGTGCTTCACAAATAGGAGACATTATAATTACCACTGTCTGTGCTCAGTTTCACCTGAATTATACCGAATTTTCTGGAGACTTCCTTTCTTATATTCTGGGACAGTGCTGGGCACAGAGTAGGCACTCATAAACTACTTATTGAATGAAATAAAGATTCTCTGACTCCATCAGGCAGAAGATCTAGAGCTGGAGGAGATGAGGACTTCTGTGTCTGGTCTCTGGGTCTGATGTCATAATTGTGGCTGGTAGGGATGGGAGTGTGTAAAGAATTATAAAAACTCTCACACCAGAACCCACATCAAGACACTAAATCCATAGTATCGACAGACTGTTGACTCACTTCCCCCAGGAACTGAGAGAATGCCCAGCAGATGGAAATGTACCCAAGACACAGCAGCCGTGGTATTTTCCCCACGTTACCAGGCGTGAGGCCAGAAGTGGATCTAGCCGTGGTACACAGTGGGATCAATCATCTGTAAATAAGTCGCCTACGTAGTTTCAGAGACGATTTTTCATCTCTAAATGCCGAGTCATCGCCTTAGGAGCTGAGATGTAAAATCTCTATGGCCTCTGGGTTTTGGATCTGACCTTGATTTTGCAGTTTGTTCTGCAAGCCAAGGGCCCTGTCTTCCTCCAAAAGGGAGAGCATTTGGAAGCTCTCCAATACAGATGGCTTGGGAGGGGGTCCAGGTGGATTTCAAGGACTACCACCACTAGCCCTCTCTTGGGAAGGCAGAAGTTATTTGGAAGGGTTATTATGATCACAGCTGAAGGGAGGTGGGCACTACATCCTGTTTTTTGAGGGCATCCTGAGGAAGCTATGTGACTCGGGTCCAATTAATCTCTCTGAGACTTGGTTGCCCTCACAGGTGAAACAGCAGTGGTAAACAGTGCCTATTTTGTAAAGCCTATGCAGACTGACCTACATGAAGGAGAAAGCAACTTAAATTTATTCCCAGGGGAGTCATATCACTACCTACCTCTTCTTCTCAGGGTTTAATAATAAGTGCAAAAAATAGCTAACTTTTACTGAGCATCTGTGTCCCAGGGACTATCCTCTCCTCCCCAGATCCCATGATTATTCTCATTGTTGCAGGTGCTGGAACTGAGGCACAGGGACGTGAAGTAACTTGTCCAAGGTCACACAGCTAATAAGTGGCAGAGCTTACCCTCAGGTCATCTTGCATCTCCCCTAAAAGATATCTGTATTTTAACCAGGTAACATTTTAACCTAGATACAGATAGAAATTTTAGGTGGTGCATCTAGCTGGTGAGAAAGACAGGTCCTGCGCTGCACTTTATCCATGAGTACCTTACCTGTTAGAGAGCTGACCAGGGATTGGAAAATTAACCTCACTTATCATTTCTCCCTTCTCAGACATCCTTCTTCAGTCTTAAATAAGGACTGTGATTAATCTGATATGTTAAGAGATTTAGGGCCTCAGAGTTCAGGGAGCTGAGGTATGAAGGGCAACAGGCCCCTCAAACTCCACAGACATCATCACTCCTGATTTATTTTTTAATAAAGTATCATTTATCCTGCACCTATTCAGTGCCAGGGACTAGACTCAGTACCTCACAGCCTTCATTGCTACCCCTCACAAAAACTCATGAGCTGGTTACTTAAAGTCCCATTTTACAGATGAGAAAGTGAAGTCAGAAGAGTCATGTGGCTTCTCAAGACAGACAAGTAGTAATAGATGGATCTGGGGTTCTTGTCCAGGGCTACCTAGCAAAGCCAGACCTCCCACTTCACTACCCTGGGAACCCAGAAAGCTTTCTTGATGCTACAAACCTGATCCTTGTGCTCAAAGGTTTCATTAGTCCAGCTGCTACTGGGTGGCAGCTGAAATTGCTAGGCTGGATAGAGGCTGTTGAACTTGGCAGGAGATGGATATGCCACATAAAACAAAAGCCTCTCTGGAGACAGAGAGGAGATGTGGCCCGGAACACCAGCTAACATGTATTAGGAGTATAACGTGACTCAGGTTGTAAGGTAACTTTTATCACAACAAGGAGAGGTGGAATAGGAGAGGCTCACAGGTCAGGATGCCCTTGGATGTCAGCCCCAGTTCTGAAGGATGCTCTTATTCCACCACAGAAAGGTCAACTTATAGACCAGCATCAGAAAAATCCCTCCAAACATGGAAAATTTTTCAAGAAGTAATACCTTGAGCTGAAAGCATTGGAAATTAAAAAAAAAAGTCATTGGACAGATTCTGACACCCAACTTTGGCAATTTGGTGCCTACTGAACCAAAATTGGCCTCAGCCACACAGATGGGTGGAAGTATAAATTGAAATGACATTTCTGGAGGGCAAATTAGTAATATAGATCAAAGAGCTTTAAAATGTGCATAAGCTTTTTATCCAACCAGTCTGCTTATAGGATTGTATCCTAAGGAAATAATCAGACATATGCAAAAATGAGGTTATCACAACATTATTTTTTAAAGAAAAATAATGCAAGTAATCTACATGTCCAATAATAGGGATGGGTTATATTCACCCACTGTGGTTAAACTAAGCAGGTGCTAGTTTAAAACTCAGGCCTTTCCCTCTTAATCCTGCTTCTCCTCTGATGCTCCACATCCAGGTGATGACACTCTCATCCATTCAGTTGCTCCAGGCAGAAATCTGAGACTGGTCTTGAATGCCTCTCTCCTTATCTCCCCTATCCAAGTCAGTGACCAAGCCGTGTCCCACACAATTCCTAAAGGGATCTCAAATCCATCTACAGGCATGCCTCATTTTATGGTGATTCAATTTTTTACTTTTTTTTTTTTTTTTTTACAAATTGAAAGTTTGTAGCAACCCTCCATAGAGCAAGTCTATCAGTGCCAGTTTTTCAAAGGCACTCACTCACTTCATGTCCCCATATCACATTTTGGTAACTTTGAAAATATTTCACACTTTTTCATTATTATTACATTTGTTATGGTACTCTGAGAGCAGTGATCTTTGACGTTACTGTTTTAATTGTTTTGGGGTACCACAAACCACACCCATATGAGACCACAAACTTGATAAATGCTGTGTGTGTTCTGACTGCTCCACCAACTGGCTGTTCCCCCATCTCTCTTCCTCTCCTTGGGTCTCCCTATTCTCTGAGATACAATAGTATTGAAATTAGGCCAATTAATAACCCTAAAATGGCCTCTAAGTGTTCAAGTGAAAAGAAGTGTCACATGTCTCACTTTAAATCAAAAACTAGAAATGATTAAGTTTAGTGAGGAAGGCGTGTTGAAAGCCGAGATAGGCCAAAAGCTAGGCCTCTTGTGCCAAACACTAAGCTCAGCTGTGAATGCAAAAGAAACAATCTTGAAGGAAATTAAAGGTGCAACTCCAGGGGACACATAAATGTTTAGAAAGTGAACCAGCCTCATTGCTGATATTTAGTAGTGTGGCTAGAAGACCAAACCATTCACAACATTCCCTTAAGTCAGTGCCTAATCCAGAGCAAAACCCTAATTCTCTTCAATTCTGTGAAGGCTGAGAGAGGTGAGGAAGCTACAGGAGAAAAGCTGGAAGTTAGCAGAAGTTGGTTCACTAGGTTTAAGGAAAGAACTCATCTCCATAATATCAGAATGTATGATGAAGCAGCAAGCGCTGTTGTAAAAGCTTCAGCAAGTTACCCAGAAGATCCAGCTAAGATAAGAAATGAAAGTGCCTACACTGAACTATAGATTTTCAGTGTAGATAAAAACAACCTTATATTGGATGTTGGAAGAAGACGCCATCTAGGACTTTAATAGCTCGAGAGGAGAAGTCAATGCCTGGCTCCAGAGTTTCCAAGTACAGGATGACTCTCTTAAGGGCTATTGCAGCTGGTGACTTTAACTTGAAGCCATTGTTCATTGACCATTACAAAAATCCGAGGACCCTTAAGAATTATGCTAAATGTACTCTGCCTGTATTCTATAAATGAAACAACAAAGCCTGCTTACAATGTGGTTTT
The DNA here is from genome assembly GCF_048564905.1 of Vicugna pacos. Taxonomy (NCBI): domain Eukaryota; kingdom Metazoa; phylum Chordata; class Mammalia; order Artiodactyla; family Camelidae; genus Vicugna; species Vicugna pacos. The sequence goes on from NC_132989.1 coordinate 7,287,619, forward strand.
CTGACTATTTTGGCTACTGTTGAGAACAACTGCTCAGAAAAAGATTCCTTTCAAAATATTCCTGCTTATTGACAATGTACCTGGTTATCCAAGAGCTCTGATGGAGATGGACAACAAGATTTATGTTGTTTCATGCCTGCTTATACAACATCCACTCTTCAGTCCATGGATCAAGGAGTAATTTCAAATTTCAAGTCTTATTATTTAAGAAATACATTTCATGAACAACTGTATGGCAACAAATTGGACAACCTAGAAGAAATGGACAAGTTTCTAGAAACATACAGTCCACCAAAACTGAATCAAGAAGAAACAGATAATTTGAACAGATCAATCACTAGAAGTGAAATAGAATCAGCAATAAAAAACCTCCCTGTGAACAAAAATCCAGGAACAGGTGACTTCACTGGGGAATTCTACCAAATATACAAAGAAGAACTCATACTGTTCCTTCTCAAACTCCTCCAAAAGACTGAAGAGGATGGAACACTCCCAAAGTCTTTGGAACACTCCCAAAGCCACTATTACCCTGATACCAAAGCCAGATGAAGATACTACCAAAAAAGAAAGTTATAGGCCAATATCACTGATGAACATAGATGTAAAAATCCTCAACAAAATATTAGCAAACAAAATCCAACAATACCTAAAAAAGGTCATATGCCATGATCAAGTTGGATTCATGCCAGGGACATAGGATGGTTCAACATATACAAATCAACCAATGGGATACCCAACATCATCAAAAGAAATGAGAAAAATCATATGATCTTCTCAATAGATGCAGAAAAAGCATTTGATAAAATTCAACACCCATCTATGATAAAAAGTCTTACTAAATGGGTAGAGGGAACATATCTCAACATAATAACAGCTATTTACGACAAACCCACAGCCAACATAATATTCAACAGTGAAAACCTGAAAGCCTTCCCGCTAAAATCTGGAACAAGCCAAGGATGCCCACTCTCACCACTTGTATTCAACATAATATTGGAAGTCTTAACCATAGCAATCAGACCAGAAAAATAAATTAAAGGGATCCAAATTGGAAGAGAAGAGGTAAAACTGTCACTATTTGAGGATGATATGGTAATATATATAGAAAACCCTAAAGGCTCCACTCAGAAACTACTAGAGATGATAAAAGAATCCAGCAAGGTAGCAGGATACAAGATTAACAAACATAGCACAGGGAAATATATTCAATATCTTATATTAGCTCACAGTGAAAAAGAATATGAAAATGAATATTTGTATATTGATGTATGACTGAAGAATTGTGCTGCACAGAAGAAACTGACACAACATTGTAAACTGACTATATCTCAAGAAAAAAATTTTTTAAGTTTTTTTAATTAAAAAAATAAAAAGATTAACATATAGAAATCAGTTGCATTTCTTTACACTAACAATGAAATATCAGAAAAGGAAAGTGAAAAAACAATCCCTTTTAAAAGCTCATCAGAAAAATAAAATAAAATACTTAGGAATAAACCTGACCAAGGAAGTGAAAGACTTATATGTGGAGAACTATGAAACACTGACTAAGGAAATTAAAGATGACTTAAAGAAATGGAAAGATATTCCATGCTCTTGGACTGGATTAAGTAATATTGTTAAAATGGCCACACTATCCAAACCAATCTACAGATTTAATGCAATTCCTATCAAATTACCCAGAACATTTTTCACAGAACTAGAACAAATAATCCTAAAATTTATATGGAATCACAATAGACCGAGAATTGCCAAAGCATCACTGAAGAAAAAGAATGAAGCTGAAGGAATAACCCTCTATATGGACAGTACTACAGAAGTACAGTAATCAAAACAGTGTGGTGCAGGTACAAAAACAGACATATGGATCAATGGAACAGAATAGAGAGCCCAGAAATAAATTCACACACTGACAGTCAATTAACTGCCAAAGAAGGCAAGATTATACAACAGAGAAAAGACAGTTTCTTCATCAAGTGGTGTTGGGAAAGCTGGACAGACACACATAAATCAATGAAGTCAGAATGCTCCCTCACACTATACACAAAAATACACTCAAAATGGGTTAAAGACTTAAACATAAGACAAGACACTATACACCTCCTAGAAGAAAACATTGGCAAAATGTTTTTTGACATAAATCTTGACAATCTCCTAGAACAGTCTACTGAGGCAACAGAATATAAGCAAAAATAAACAAATGGGGCCTAATTATACTTATAAGCATTTGCACAGCAAAGGAAACCATAAACAAAATGAAAAGACAACCTAAGGAATAGGAGAAAATATTTGCAAATGATGTGACTGACAAGGACTTAATTTCCAGAATATACAAACGGCTTATACAACTTAATAACAAAAAACAACCCAATCCAAAAATGGACAGAAGACCTAAACAAGCAATTCTTCAATGAAGACATACAAATGGCCAATAAGCATATGAAAAGATGCTCAATGTCGCTAATTATCAGAGAAATGCAAATCAAAACTACAATGAGGTATCACCTCACACCAGTCAGAATGGTCATCATTCAAAGGGCCACAAACAATAAATGCTGGAGAGGGTGTGGAGAAAAAGGAACCCTCCTACATTGTTGGTGAGAATGTGGATTAGTGCAGCCATTATGGAAAATAGTATGGAGATTCCTCAAAAAACTAAAAATAGATTTATCATATGATCCAGCAATCCCACTCTTAGGTATGCATACGGACAAAACTCCAATTCAAAAAGATACATGCACCCCAATGTTCACTGCAGCACTATTTACAAAAGCCAGGACATGGAAACCACCTAAATGTACACTGACAGATGACTGGATAAAGTTGTGGTATATTTACACAATGGAATACTACTCAGCCATACAAAAGAATAAAATAATGTCACTTGCAGCATCATGGATGGACCTGGAGAAGTTATACTTAGTGAAGTAAGCCAGAAAAAGAAAGAAAAATACCATATGGTATCACTTATATGTGGAATCTAAAAAAAAAAAAAAAGACACAAATGAACTTATTTACAAAACAGCAATAGACTCACAGATATAGAAAACAAACTTATGGTCACCAGAGGGGAAAGAGGGGTGGGAAGGGATAAGTTGGGAGTTGGAGATTTGCAGATACTAACTAATATATACAAAATAGATAAATAGCAAGTTTCTACTGTATAGCACAGGGAATATATTTAATATCTTGCAGTAATCTGTAGTGAAAATGAAAAAGAGTATGAAAATAAATATGTATGTATATGTATGACTGCAACATTAAGCTGTACACCAGAAATTGACACAACACTGTAAATTAAACACACTTCACTAAAAAAAAAATGAGTAACTCTGAATACATACATCTCATAAGGCTATAGCTGCCAAAGATAGTGATTCCTCTGATAGATCTGGACAAAATAAATTGAAAACCTTCTGGAAGGAGTTAGCATTATAGATGCCATTAAGAACATTCATGATTCATGGGGAGAGGTCAAAACGTCAACATTAACAGGAGTTTGGAAGAAGTTGATTCCAGCGCTCATGGATGACTGTGAGGGGTTCAAGTCTCAGTGAAGGAAATAACTGCAGATGTAGAAACAGCAAGAAAACTGGAATTTGAAGAGAAGCCTGAAGATGTGCCTGAGTTACTGCAATCTCATGATAAAATTTTAATGGATGAGGAGTTTCTTCTAATGGATGAACAGAGAAAGTGGTTTCTTGAAATGGAATCTACTTCTGGTGGAGATGCTGTGAAGACTGTTGAAATGACAACAAAGGATTTAGAATATGACATAAACTTAGTTGATAAAGCAGCAACACATGTTTGTTTTGAGAGGACTGACTCCAGTTTTGAAAGACATTCTACTATGGGTAAAATGCTATCAAACAGCATTACACGCTGTACAGAAATTGTTCATGAAGTAGCTGATCAATGCGGAAAACTTCATTGTTGTCTTATTTTAAGTAACTGCCACGGTCACCCCAACCTTCTTCAACCTGCACCCTGATCAGTCAGCAACCATTGACACTGAGGCAAGATCCACCACCTGGTGAAGGCTCAGATGACAGTTAGCAATTGTTAGCAGTAAATTATTTTCAATTAGGGAATGTACATTGTTTTTTAGACACAATGTTACTGCACACTTAGACTACAGTATAAATATAACTTTTATATGTACTTGAAAACCAAAAAAATCACGTGACTCTCTTTATTGCCATAGTCCCTTTATTGTGGTGTACTTGAACCAAACTCGCAATGTCTCCAAGAAGCACACCTGCACTTCTGTGTCCAGCTGGCATAACCCTAGTCTAAACCACCAGCCCTTCTCTCCTGGACACACTCAGGCTCCCTACATATGCCCAGGGTCCCCATTTCTAGTCTGTCCTCCCCACTGTGCCTGGAGCTTTCCTTTAAAAGGAAATCTGATTAGGCTCCTTCTGTGCTTTCCTCTCAAAGCCTTCCCATCGTATTTATGATTTAAAAATTTCACCACGTGCCCATCTGCAAGACCTTAAAGCAGGGGTCAGCAAAGTTTCTGTTTAAGAGCCAAACAGTAAACATTTTACACTCTGCAGGCCATTCAGTCTTTATAGCAACTATACATTTTCGACATCATAGCATGAAAACAACCACAGACATGACATGAGTAAACAG